>NC_056458.1:22339649-22939649 GCF_018296145.1 Oncorhynchus tshawytscha
GAGAGAGAGACGGACACAGAGAGAGAGAGAGAGACGGACACAGAGAGAGAGAGAGAGACGGACACAGAGAGAGCGAGAGAGACGGACACAGAGAGAGCGAGAGAGACGGACACAGAGAGAGAGAGAGAGAGAGAGAGACGGACACAGAGCGAGAGAGATGGACACAGAGAGAGAGAGAGAGACGGACACAGAGAGAGAGACGGACACAGAGCGAGAGAGAGAGAGAGACGGACACAGAGCGAGAGAGAGACGGACACAGAGCGAGAGAGAGACGGACACAGAGCGAGAGAGAGACGGACACAGAGCGAGAGAGAGACGGACACAGAGCGAGAGAGAGACGGACACAGAGCGAGAGAGAGACGGACACAGAGAGAGAGAGAGAGAGAGAGAGAGACGGACACAGAGAGAGGACGGACACAGAGAGAGACGGACACAGAGAGAGCGAGAGAGAGAGAGAGATAGAGAGAGAGACGGACACAGAGAGAGAGAGAGAGAGACGGACACAGAGCGAGAGAGAGAGAGAGAGACGGAGATAGAGAGAGAGAGAGAGAGAGACGGACACAGAGCGAGAGATGGACAGAGAGAGACCGACACAGAGAGAGAGAGAGAGAGAGAGAGACGGACACACAGAGAGAGAGAGACGGACACAGAGAGAGAGAGAGAGAGAGAGAGAGAGAGAGAGAGAGACACACGGACAGAGAGAGAGAGAGAGAGACAGAGAGAGAGAGACGGACACAGAGAGAGAGAGAGAGACGGACACACAGAGAGAGAGAAAGAGACTTTACCTCCACTATCTCTTTCCATTCCTCTGTCTGTCTTCCCCTCTCTCCCCCATACTTTTATTTCTCTCCCTCAATATTTTAGTTTTTGTACACACCTCTGTGTACACCCCCCTCTTCTCCCCCTCTCTCTGAGTTGGCACAATGGATGAGGGGCAACGGTTGGCATTGATCAGTTTAGCCCAGTCAGGGAGCTGGGCTGGCAGAGGCCTCTCTATCTAAGCCATGTCTCAGTGTTGTATATCCAGGACTGCTTTGACCCACATTGACACCCTGGTTACTGAGGAGGAGCTGTCTGTCAGGTTGTCACAGTGACCTTGAGGGTTCCATCACAGGCACCCCACTGTGAAGCTCTATTGGTTACCTATAATCAGCATCCCTCACATCTCCATCACTCCTCTAATCAGCATCCCTCATTCCACTCCTCTTCTCTTTGAACTGTGGTTCTCTCATCACTGCAGAGTTCCTGACTGAGTCCTTGGAGATGAAGAGACTGAGACGAAGGCTGTTGAGTCAGTACAAAGCAGGAGCTGGGAGTTTTTTGGGGAGGGGGAGAATAAGTGTTAGTCAGAGATCATAAGCAGCTCATTATCAAAGCTTAGGATGTTCAGTCAACATGTCAACAGGGGCTTGGATTTCTCTGGCTTTTTTTAGCATATTCTCCTGTCTATATTTTTCTCCATCTTGCAATCTCTCTCTCGGTTCTCACCCAGTCTGTCACAACACATCTCTCTTTCTGTCTCCGCTGCAAAGCTTCCTGGGATATCAGCTTCGTGTCAGATCTGGTTGGTAACGGGATTGGCTCCTGAGATGTGAGAGAAGGAGAGGAAGAAGAAAGAGACAGAGACAGGTAACAACATCTCCACCCGCTGGTCCTCAACACTGGGGCCCCACAAGGGTGCGTTCTGAGCCCTCTCCTGTACTCCCTGTTCACCCATGGCTGCGTGGCCATGCACACCTCCAACTCAATCATCAAGTTTGCGGATGACACTACAGTGGTAGGCTTGATTACCAACAACGACGAGACGGCCTACAGGGAGGAGGTGTGGGCCCTTGGAGTGTGGTGTCAGGAAAATAACCTCACACTCAACGTCAACAAAACAAAAGAGATGATTGTGGACTTCAGGAAACAGCAGAGGGAGCACCCCCCAATCCACATCGACGGGACAGTAGTGGAGAGGGTAGTACGTTTTAATTTCCTCATCGTACACATCACGGACAAACTGAATTGGTCCCCCCACACAGACAGCGTCGTGAAGAAGGCGCAGCAGCGCCTCTTCAACCTCAGGAGGCTGAAGAAATTAGTCTTGTCACCAAAAGCACTCACAAACTTCTACAGATGCACGATCGAGAGCATTCTGTCGGGCTGTATCACCGCCTGGTCCCGCAACTGCTCCGCCCACAACCGTAAGGCTCTCCAGAGGGTAGTGAGGTCTGCACAACGCATCACCAGGGGCAAACTACCTGCCCTCGAGGACACCTACACCACTCGATGTCACAGGAAGGCCATAAAGATCATCAAGGACAACAACCACCCGAGCCACTGCCTGTTCACCCCGCTATCATCCAGAAGGCGAGGTCAGTCCAGGTGCATCAAAGCAGGGACCGAGAGACTGAAAAACAGCTTCTATCTCAAGGCCATCAGTCTGTTAAACAGCCATCACTAACATTGAGTGGCTGCTGCCAACACACTGACTCAACTCCAGCCACTTTAATAATTGGAATTGATGGGAATTGATGTTAAAATGTATCACTAGCCACTTTAAACTATGCCACTTTATGTTTATATACCCTACATTACTCATCTCATATGTATATACTGTACTCTATACCATCTACTGCATCTTGCCTATGCTGCTCTGTACCATCACTCATTCATATCTTTATGTACATATTCTTTATCCCTTTACACTTGTGTGTATAAGGTAGTAGTTGTGGAATTGTTAGGTTAGATTACTAGTTGGTTATTACTGCATTGTCGGAACTAGAAGCACAAGCATTTCGCTACACTTGCATTAACATCTGCTAACGATGTGTATGTGACAAATCAAATTTGATTTGATTTAAGAGAAGTTTAGGATAGAAATGTGATTTGGAGTGTGTGTGCACACAAGTTTGTGTAGTTTCCGTAGTAGCAGAGTAAATCTGCAATGGAAGCAAACTGCTATGTAACCAGTAAGGCTGCTCAGAGTGCTGCGAGGCACTGATGATAGCTTTGCACACTTGGCACTCTCTCTACCAGCTTCATGAGGTAGTCACCTGGAATGCATTTCAATTAACAGGTGTGCCTTGTTAGAAGTTAATTTGAGGAATTTCTTTCCTTCAGTTGTGTTGTGACAAGGAAGGGGTGGTATACAGAAGATAGCCCTATTTGGAGAAAGACCAAGTCCATATTATGGCAAGAACAGCTCAAATAAGCAAAGAGAAATGACAGTCCATCATGGAAAAGTGGCTACTTTGAAGAGTCTAAAATATATTTTGATTTGTTTAACACCTTTTTTGGTTACTACATGATTCCATATGTGTTATTTCATAGTTTTGATGTCTTCACTATTATTCTACGATGTAGAAAATTGTAAAAATAAAGAAAAACCCTGGAATGTGTGTGTGTGTGTGTGAGAGAGAGAGCACAAACCCGACAAGGAATTACGTAAACCCTGTTACCAAGCAGAGTCTATCATTGTGAAGTTGAGCCAAAGGGCTGCAAGTGTGTGAGAGCGAGCACGATCGACTGAGTGTGTGATATCATTTGAAGAGCGGCGTGAGAAGGAGAAATGTAGACCGGGTTAGAAAGTTGATCCTGATGTGGATTGAAAGGTTTCTGAACACAACCTTGTTCAGCAGGAAGTGAATAGCAGAGCTTAGAGGGAATGACATTAGT
Organism: Oncorhynchus tshawytscha; assembly: GCF_018296145.1. NCBI lineage: Eukaryota > Metazoa > Chordata > Actinopteri > Salmoniformes > Salmonidae > Oncorhynchus > Oncorhynchus tshawytscha. Next base: position 22,343,310 of record NC_056458.1, read on the forward strand.
GTCTGTGTGTGTCCGTCTCTGCAGGTTAGCTGACACCTGAGATTGTGAATGCTAGAATTGTCTGCCCCCTACCGCAAGAAACGTGTGCCCAGCCAAGCATGTGATAGGCTTTTTGACTTGTGTTTTTCTGCATTGTCTGTGTGCGTGCAAAACCAAACTGAGTGCCCTCTTCTTGTCTTTTCCCACAGCTCTCCTGTACAAGCCGATTGACCGTGTGACCAGAAGCACACTGGTTCTTCATGTGAGTACACACACGTGGTACAGCCATGAGGGATTCCTGATCTGCCTAGAGACAAATGACAAGATTGGATTAGAGGGGACCACAACGTAGAGCTAGATTGAATATAGATAGGACAAGATGGATACACATCAGGGATTAAGAGTTAGTGCTGTCAGGTTGTGTAGTCATGAGAAACACAGTGATGGAGCTGGGAGGAATTTAACTAGAAATTCCCGACGAGCTTAACAATGCAGCTTGGTTCTGGATCCATCTGCAAAGTCAAACCCTGCCTTCTGCTGCTGAGAGGAAGTGTTCCATTCCATTTGCTAAGCGTATACCTTTTCTCTGCACGGTGTATCGAAATGACATGCTGTTAGAAACAACATACTCTCCTTTGATGGGCTTCAACCAAGAGGAAAGCGGAAGCCGCCCACAGAGCAGAGATGCCTAGACGTCTCCTCCAGTCTAGCTTCCAGTGCATTTGATGAATAAGTTTTACATAAAGCTCGTGGAACCATGGCTAAACAAACAACAGTTGGTTTCCTACAAACAAAGGTCAGGCCAGATCATCCAAATCAGAGACACGGCCTGCGTCCCAAATGGCACCCTGTTTTCTATTTATTGCACTTTTGACCAGGGCCCATTGTGTTTGACCAGGGCCCATTGTGTTTGACCAGGGCCCATTGTGTTTGACCAGGGCCCATTGGGTTTGACCACGGCCCATTGGGTTTGACCAGGGCCCATTGTGTTTGACCAGGGCCCATTGGGTTTGACCAGGGCACATTGGGTTTGACCAGGGCCCATAGTGCAATATACAGTTTAAGTCGGAAGTCTACATACTTAGGTTGGAGTCATTAAAACTCCTTTTTCAACCACTCCACAAATTTGTTGTTAACAAACGAATAGTTTTTGTAATTCGGTTAGGACATCTACTTTGTGCATGACACAAGTAATTTTTACAACAATTGTTTACAGACAGATTATTTAACTTATAAATCACTGTATCACAATTCCACTGGGTCAGAAGTTTACATACACTAAGTTGACTGTGCCTTTAAGCAGCTTGGAACATTCCAGAAAATGATGTCATGGCTTTAGAAGCTTCTGATAGGCTAATTGACATCATTTGAGTCAGTTGGAGGTGTACCTGTGGATGCATTTCAAGGCCTACCTTCCAAGCTCAGTGCCTCTTTGCTTCACATCATGGGAAAATCAAAAGAAAATAAATTGTAGACCTCCACAAGTCTGGTTCATACTTGGAAGCAATTTCCAAATGCCTGAAGGTACCATGTTCATCTGTGCAAACAACAGTACACAAGTATAAACACCATGGGACCACGCAGACATCATACCGCTCAGGAAGGAGACGTGTCCTGTCTCCTAGAGATGATCGAACTTTGGTGCGAAAAGTGCAAATCAATCCCAGAACAACAGCAAAGGACCATGTGAAGATGCTGGAGGAAACAGGTACAAAAGTATCTATATCCACAGTAAAACGAGTCCTATACCGACATAACCTGAAAGGCCGCTCAGCAAGGAAGAAGCCACTGCTCCAAAACGGCCATAAAAAAGCCAGACTACGGTTTGCAACTGCACGTGGGACAAAGATCGTACTTTTTGGAGAAATGTCCTCTGGTCTGATGAAACAAAAATAGAACTGTTTGGCCATAATAACCATCGTCATGTTTGGAGGAAAAAGGGGGAGGCTTGCAAGTCAAAGAACACCATCCCAACAGTGAAGCACGGGGGTGGCAGCATCATGTTGTGGGTGTGCTTTGCTGCAGGAGGGACTGGTGCACTTCACACAATAGATGGCATCATGAAGAGGGAAAATTCTGGATATATTGAAGCAACATCTCAAGACATCAGTCAGGAAGTTAAAGCTTGGTCGCAAATGAGTCTTCCAAATGGACAATGACCCCAAGCATACTTCCAAAGTTGTGGCAAAATGGTTTAAGGACAACAAAGTCAAGGTATTGGAGTGGCCATCACAAAGCCCTGACCTCAATCCCATAGAAACTTTGTGGGCAGAACTAAAAAGTGTGTGTGAGCAAGGAGGCCTACAACCCTGACTCAGTTACACCAGCTCTGTTGGGAGGAATGGGCCAAAATTCACCCAACTCATTGTGGGAAGCTTGTGGAAGACTACCTGAAACGTTTGACCCAAGTTAAACAATTTAAAGGCAATGCTACTAAATACTAATTGAGTGTATGTAAACTTCTGACCCACTGGGAATGTGATGAAAGAAATACAATCTGAAATAAATCATTCTCTCTACTATTATTCTGACATTTCACATTCTTAAAATAAAGTGGTGATCCTAACTGACCTAAGACAGGGACTTTTTACTAGGATTAAATGTCAGGAGTTGTGAATAACTTCCTACTTCAACTGTATGTAGGGAATATGGTGCCAATTGGGGCACAGCCACAGACGTGAACGTTTCTGTATTATAGTCTGTCATATACTGTACAAAGACATGTACTGTACCGTCTGCTCAACCTTCCACAGGTTGTCACAATAAATGAACTGAGGTGTGCTGACGAGGCATAAATCAGCCAATTGGCTTTTCTTTCACACGCTCCTCTGAAAAAAGTATTTTAGTTACGCTGAGATAATAAGATATTAGCAATGTGGAGGCAGACTGTCTCAGCTATTAGGTAGCACTTTAAAAGTAAAATAATTAGTTTTGCCCACTGTTCCATCAAGGAGAGATTCTGATATGCTTTTATTAGAGGAAAAGATTTGTTAGAAAACCCAGCCAAATATCCAAATAGTCCAATTCATCAAAATGGATAAGTAGATCTGGTGTTATAGGTTTAAAAACACCTGCACATTGACTGTCCTTAGACCATCATTTGACAATCATTGACTGTCCTTAGACAATCATTTGACAATCATTGACTGTCCTTAGACAATCATTTGACAATCATTGGCTGTCCTTAGACAATCATTTGAATGGATGGGGGTCTCTGTTTTTAAATTGGGGTCTCTGTGACTATTTGAGAGTTGCATTGCGATATCCCCGGCGTGTGTAATATCTAATGATCTCTCTGTGTGTGTGTGTTATAATAGGACCTGCTGAAGCACACCCCTAAGGACCACCCAGATTTCCCCCTGCTGCAGGACGCTCTGAGAATCTCCCAGAACTTCCTGTCCTCCATCAACGAAGAGATCGACCCCCGCAGGACCGCCATCACTACGCCTAAGGGAGAGGTGGGGTCTCACACACTCTCTCACACCGTTGTGACAGACTACCTAATGCTTTTCAGCAATTCATGTTGTAACCTTGGGGAAGTGTGTGAATGTATTTGTGAATTGTGTTTTGGGGTCAGAAAGAAACCGACAGTGTCTCTACTCCTCCTGCCCTCATCCTCAATCTCTTCATTACCAGCCACCTCTATCTATTTCTGTCTCTCTCCCAGCATGCATTGTAGGGTTGTTTGATGTTTCTCTCTTTCTAACACTACCTTTGTTTCGTTCTGTCATTTTTTTTCTGCTTTTCTCCTCTTAATGCTCCTCTGAGTTTATACTCTTTACATTCTCTGCCTGCGAAGTCCTTCCTCTCTCCCATCCCTTTTCCCCCTCTATCCCTCTCTCCCCCTCTCCTCCTTTCTCCCTCCATCTCTAAACCCTCTACTTTCTGCTTTTATCCGTCTCTCCCTCTCCTCCTTTCTCCCTCCATCTCTAAACCCTCTACTTTCTGCTTTCCTCCCTCCGCCCTCTCTTTCTATCCCTCTCTCCTCCTCTCCTCCTTTCTCCCTCCATCTCTAAACCCTCTACTTTCTGCTTTCCTCCCTCCACCCTCTCTTTCTATCCCTCTCTCCTCCCATCTCTTCCTCGCTCTCCCTCTATCCCTCTCTCTATATCCCTATTCCATTCAGTCAGCTTAGTTTTTAGCCTCCTGTCTGTCTGCTACCAGAAATTAAAAACTGTCTCTGCTGTCTTTGGCTCACACTTTTCCGATTACTCCAGTTCTGGTTTAGCTCGGCCTTATTTTAGGTTTCCCAGTTGGCTCGCTAGAGATGGACAGATGCAGAGAGGGAAAGGGGGCAGTGTTTTGAGAGATGGACAGATGCAGAGAGGGAAAGGGGGCAGTGTTTTGAGAGATGGCCAGATGCAGAGAGGGAAAGGGGGCAGTGTTTTGAGAAATGGCCAGATGGCAGTGTTTTGAGAGATGGACAGATGCAGAGAGGGAAAGGGGGCAGTGTTTTGAGAGATGGCCAGATGCAGAGAGGGAAAGGGGGCAGTGTTTTGAGAGATGGACAGATGCAGAGAGTGAAAGGGGGCAGTGTTTTGAGAGATGGACAGATGCAGAGAGGGAAAGGGTCAGTGTTTTGAGTTCTTAGTGGCTTATTTAGCTGATGATTGACACAACTGTCATGGAGAATGTAGACAGCAAGAAAATATAGACAAGTGATGTTCTTTCATATTGCTGAACTCTGACCTATACCTCCTACAGTACATCCTGTCTATTTAACTGTGTGTGATAGGCAGTATCCCTCAGACTAGGCCCAGGGCTCAGAACAGGAAGTGAATGTTTACAGGAAGTGATGTCATGGAGTTTCTCTCCCTTGTAGGCTCGTCAGCTGGTGAAGGATGGTTTCCTGGTGGAGATGTCAGAGGGTTCCAGGAAACTGCGTCACGTCTTCCTCTTTACAGACCTACTGCTCTGTGCCAAAATGAAGAAGACCTCTGCAGGGTAGGTCAACACATACTCATGCACATTCAGGCATAAACATACCCACTGTGCTATTCACTGTGCATATTACATAATACACTCTTAAGTGGTCTCCAGTGTGAGTTGATGAGTGTTTTCATTCTGTTCTGTTGATGGGGGTGGGTGGGTGAGCAGAGCAGCTGGTTGAGGCCATAGCCCATCAGTGCAGGCCAATGTGAGTTGATGAGTGTTTTCATTCTGTTCTGTTGATGGGTGGGTGGGTGGGTGGGTGAGCAGAGCAGCTGGTTGAGGCCATAGCCCATCAGTGCAGGCCAGTGTGAGTTGATGAGTGTTTTCATTCTGTTCTGTTGGTGGGTGGGTGGGTGGGTGAGCAGAGCAGCTGGTTGAGGCCATAGCCCATCAGTGCAGGCCAGTGTGTGTGACTGGAGAGAGAATAAGTTGTACATATTAACACGAAGACTCTTCTCCTCCGCCTCACTGTGAAAGAATAAACTCCCCATAACGTCTCCCTTCATCCCTCTAGCCCTCTCTCTCCAGTGAAGCTACTACAGGTTTATTTGATAGGAGAGAGAGCGAAAGCAAGAGATGCATAGTTAGTGATACAGGGCACATTCTGCAATAGGCTCTCCTTAAATGAGGCAGACTGATAGCTTATCCCGTATTCCTACAGAATTCTAATAGGGTTGATCAGGTTTTATGGGGTCCTGTCAGCTCTGCTGTGGCAGTGTATGAAGTATGACATCAGTGTATGAAATATGACAACAGTGTATGAAGTATGACAAGACTGTATCAGTGTATGAAGTTTGACAAGACTGTATCAGTGTATGAAGTATGACAAGACTGTATCAGTGTATGAAGTATGACAACAGTGTATCAGTGTATGAAGTATGACAACAGTGTATCAGTGTATGAAATATGACAACAGTGTATCAGTGTATGAAGTATGACAACAGTGTATCAGTGTATGAAATATGACAACAGTGTATGAAGTATGACAAGACTGTAACAGTGTATGAAGTATGACAAGACTGTATCAGTGTATGAAGTATGACAACAGTGTATCAGTGTATGAAGTATGACAACAGTGTATCAGTGTATGAAGTATGACAACAGTGTATCAGTGTATGAAATATGACAACAGTGTATCAGTGTATGAAATATGACAACAGTGTATCAGTGTATGAAGTATGACAACAGTGTATCAGTGTATGAAGTATGACAACAGTGTATCAGTGTATGAAGTATGACAACAGTGTATCAGTGTATGAAGTATGACAACAGTGTATCAGTGTATGAAGTATGACAACAGTGTATCAGTGTATGAAGTATGACAACAGTGTATCGGTGTATGAAATATGACAACAGTGTATCAGGATGAATAACAGCCCTGCTCTGAAGGGATTATCTCTCACTGCGGTTATTATTTCCTCCGTTTTGTAACTCCCAAGTGTTCTTTCATGTCATAATAAAAAGGAAGACAGTCTGGTGCTGTTGACTAATGTGGAGAAAGGGTTTAGAGTAGTGAATGAAGGGCTCGTATAGTGCTGAATATGAAGCAATTGACTTAGTGGATATCTGGATGTTAGGAAGTACATAGCATGCAGCAAGGCGTGTATTTCAATCTGGTCTCAATCTGGTGTTTGGGCCTGGGGGGGTGTAAATTGATGGGAATGACAGCATACACGTCCATAGATGAAGTGTTTAATTGATGGGAATGACAGCATACACATCCATAAATGAAGTGTTTACTTGATGGGAATGACAGCATACACATCCATAGATGAAGAGTTTAATTGATGGGAATGACAGCATACACATCCATAAATGAAGTGTTTAATTTACAGGATTGCCTACCATGGCCCAAAATGTCATTTTCCTGTCGGCACGGTTAACTTTGTTTGCTAGGTTAGGGTTGATTATGATTGACAGTTGTTGCTTCCTGCTACCTAACCGTGTGAAGGACATACAGTGTGGAACGAGCTCAATATTGTCCTCTGGTCTGGACTTTAACACCACAGGATTAGGCCAGCAGCGAGATAAAACAAGCGATCCAACTGATAGTTAATCATCAGTGTTAACTCACTGTGAAACCTTAATACTGTTCAATACCTCTATATCTACTCAGTCATTGTGGATTATTAATGTTTCTATTGATTCCAAAGCCCTGTTTCTCCTCTTAAATAATTGCTGTATACCATGAATATACCAGCCTTTCCCAAAGTATTCACATGAACCAGAGGTACATTAATGTGTGATTATGGTCAATTACGGCTGTGAAAAGCTCATTTGGGAGCTTGAAAGTGCTGTGGACAGACGGAGATTAGGTATGTAGATTTGATTCAACAGCAGCAATGCCAATCTTGGTCCCTCTAATCATCTCGACCTCAGTCTGTAATAGAGACGGTGTTTATTCACATCAGCCTAAACACTGCTGGGGGATTTAAACAGTGCATCAATACAGATACATATCTTAGAGAACAACAATACAACACCACGGACTACACTGAGACACAGTGGGTTAGGGTTCCCACTGCTGGGGGATCAATACAGATACATATCTTAGAGAACAACAATACAACACCACGGACTACACTGAGACACAGTGGGTTAGGGTTCCCACTGCTGGGGGACCAATACAGATACATATCTTAGAGAACAACAATACAACACCACGGACTACACTGAGACACAGTGGGTTAGGGTTCCCACTGCTGGGGGACCAATACAGATACATATCTTAGAGAACAACAATACAACACCACGGACTACACTGAGACACAGTGGGTTAGGGTTCCCACTGCTGGGGGATCAATACAGATACATATCTTAGAGAACAACAATACAACACCACGGACTACACTGAGACACAGTGGGTTAGGGTTTCACGGTAAGGTCTACCTGTTGTATTCGGTGCATGTGACAAATAAATTTAGATTTGAACACTCAAGTTATTTAACTAACCAAATAAAAAGACAAATCTAAAAAGAGAAGTCTTACTATTTGTTTATTGTGCTGTATTTTACTTCAGGGTTAAAACAGACCATGGTATTTAGTTTTGTTGTCATATTTCCCATCCCATCATTTTTGATGAGGTTTGCACCAATTGGAGGCTTAATGTATTCCTGTGTTAATGAGTGTACGATCCTGCCTTCAGGAATGATGATGGTAATGAAAGCTCGTTAAAGGGAATACAAATACTCCCAACACCATTACATCTCTAACACTATTAAAGCCAATTTATGATTCATCCAAAAATATGGTCCGAGGCACCGGGTGGATGGTTTGACGTAATTGCAGAGCCTTCTTAGGCATGCATATAATGACAGTATTTCCTCATTGTCTTTGTCCCTCCAGGCTCCTCTAAAAGATATTAATGATATTGAGCTCGCTCCACCTCTTTGTCTCTTTGTTGCTCTCTTTGTCTCTCCACTCTCTTTGTCTCGCGCTCTCTTTGTCTCGCTCGCTCGCTCTCTCTCTCTTTGTCTCTCTCTCTTTGTCTCACTCTATCTCTCTCTTTGTCTCACTCTCTCTCTTTGTCTCTCTCTCTCTCTCTCTCTCTCTCTCTCTCTCTCTGTCTCTCTCTGTCTCTCTCTCTGTCTCTCTCTCTCTCTGTCTCGCTCTCTCTCTCTCTTTGTCTCGCTCTCTCTCTCTCTTTGTCTCGCTCTCTCTCTCTCTCTTTGTCTCGCTCTCTCTCTCTCTTTGTCTCGCTCTCTCTCTCTCTCTGTCTCGCTCTCTCTCTGTCTCGCTCTCTTCTCTCTGTCTCGCTCTCTCTCTCTCTGTCTCGCTCTCTCTCTCTCTTTGTCTCTCTCTCTCTCTCTCTCTGTCTCTCTCTCTCTCTCTCTGTCTCTGTCTCTCTCTCTCTCTTTGTCTCGCTCTCTCTCTCTTTGTCTCGCTCTCTCTCTCTTTGTCTCGCTCTCTCTCTTTGTCTCGCTCTCTCTCTTTGTCTCGCTCGCTCTCTCTCTCTTTGTCTCGCTCGCTCTCTCTCTCTTTGTCTCGCTCTCTCTCTCTCTCTTTGTCTCGCTCTCTCTCTCTTTGTCTCGCACTCTTTCTCTCTCTCACTCTTTGTCTCTCTTTGTCTGTCTCTCACTCTCTAGGAGACAACAGCAGTATGAGTGTAAGTGGTACATCCCCCTGGCAGACCTGACCTTCCAGTTGCTAGATGACTCAGATGTCTGCCCCCACATCCAGGTGCTGCCTGAACACGAGATAGAGGAAATAAAGATCAAGATCTCAGTCATCAAGAGTGACATCCAGAAGGAGAAGGTGATTATTATGTTTGTTTCTTTGTTTGTTTTGTTCGTTTGTTTATTTTTTTGTTTCTTTCTATTTAGCCAGGTAAGTCTTTAAGAAGATACTTATTTAAACTAAACCTAATATTTCTTCATTGATCCGAAATGAATCCAAAATGGCGGTGATGCGGCCCTTCCTCTGCCTCACACTGTGTCAGGTCATGGTCAAGGCTCCAGTCTTTTAAGACCAGACCCCCTATTCCAGTAGGACACTGGATGAACAGTCTCCTGCCCAGTCCGGGCCCCCAGGTCTGCGCTGGGTTCCCTGGGTGTGTCGATCCCAGGAGCCCTAGGGTCTGTGTTTATTACTTTTTCCATTAGAACCTGCCTGCCTGGCTGTGTAATTAAGGCTGGGTTCCTCTGGCCTCATCACACTACTGTTATAGTATTGGAGAAGTTCCCCTCACTGTTTCCCTTAGAGAGGTTGGCCGGGGACTAGAGATCTTTGTGTCTGAGCCACACCCACAAAAAGAGAAAGCTCATCTGGACAGAGTCAGCACTTTACTGTATGTACAGTGCGTTCGGAGAGAATTCAGAATTTTTCCACATTTTGTTACGTTACAGCCTTATTCTAAAATGGATTAAACATTTTGGACACAATACCCCATAATGACAAAGCTAAAACAGGTTATATTATTTAAATTAAATAAATACCTTATTTACATAAGTATTCAGACCCTTTGTTATGAGACTCGAATTTGAGCTCAGGTGCATCCCGTTTCCATTGATCATCCTTTAGATGATCAAACTTGATTGAAGTCCACCTGTGGTAAATTCAATTGATTAGACATGATTTGGAAAAGCACACACCTCTCTATATAAGGTCCCACAGTTGACAGTGCATGTCAGAGCAAAAACCAACCCATGAGGTCAAAGGAATTGTCCTTAGAGCTCCGAGACAGGATTGTGTCGAGGCACAAATCTGGGGAAGGGTACCAAAACATTTCTGCAGCATTGAAGGGCCCCAAGAGCAAAGAGGCCTCCATCATTCTTAAATGGAAGAAGTTTGGAACCACCAAGACTCTTCCTAGAGCTGGCCACACAACCAAATTGAGCAATCGGGGTAGAAGGTCCTTTGCCAGAGAGGTGACCAAGAACCGGATGGTTACTCTGACAGATCTCCAGAGTTCCTCTGTGGAGAAGGGAGAACCTTCCAGAAGGACAGCTATCTCTGCAGTACTCCACCAATCAGGCCTTTATGGTAGAGTGGCCAGACGGTAACCACTCCTCAGTAAAAGGCACATGACAGCCCGCTTGGAGTTTGCCAAAAGGAAGGCGAAAATTCACCTTCCAACGGGACAACAACCCTAAGCACACAACCAAGACAATGCAGTAGTCTCTGAATGTCGTTGAGTGGCCCAGCCAGAGACTGGACTTGAACCCGATTGATCATCTCTGGAGAGAACTGAAAAAAGCTGTACAGTGATGCTCCCCATTCAACCTGACAGAGCTTGAGAGGATCTGCAGAGAAGAAGGGGAGAAACTCCCCAAATAGAGGTGTGCCAAGCTTGTAGCGTCATACCCAAGAAGACTTGAGGCAGTAATCACTGCCAAGATATAGGTGTGTTGACTGTGATAAAGGCACTGATTATGAACTGTCTTGTTTGCTAAATGGACAAATGAAGTAGGCAGTGGCATGGTGCATATAGACATAGAAGCACAGTGACATATGCCTCAATACAGTCATATCTGTGGCGTATTGGAGGTGTGACTATCAGTTAGTTATTTTTGGCATACCATCCCATGAGAGTGAATGTCATTTCAGTGCACTGCTTGCTATGAATTCTACCTGGTGGTGTTTTCATGTTTAGGTCAAAAAAATAATGCCCTGTTTGTTTGTTTATGTGTGTGTAGAAAGCGCTGAAGGGCCAGAGTCGTAATGTGGAGCGTCTGAGGAAGAAGATGAATGAGCAGGAGTCCTGGCTGCTGTTACACTCTCCCACCATCCCCTTCCGCATCCACAACAAACACGGCAAGGTAAACTACTGCTGCCTAAACACTGGCGCTGGATCAGATCTATTTTGAGCAATTTGGCTTTTTGAGGTCGTTTTGGTTAGATTATTTTTAAAAAATTATGTTTTGTTTCGAGGGCTTTCAAAAGGGCCGACAGTTGCCCATCCCTGACTTACAGCATGTATTTTCAGGTAGAGATAGCTCGCGAAGCAACTGCTCTCTGTCTCTGTGGCTACCCAGACCGGACAAGAAGGTGTGCAATGGATTATGGGCATTGTAGTTCATTACCATTTTTTCTGAGCTAAAGTATGTTGAATATTGGCCTTTGGAAACTTTAGGTTACGTTATGTAACCCCGGTCCTCTGAAAGAGTGCGTCTCACTATGGGACACGCCCTCTTTTGCAAGTCATTGGTTGAAGCCTTATTCAATCATGCCTAACAGGCCAAACAGAGTGGTGTATGGCATGGTGTATGGCATGCACATCTATATAACACCCTGCACTACTCTGGTTTCCTCATTCTAAGAACTACCTCTTACACAAGTCTGGTGAGATGTCTCTTACAGAGAATCAGGGTTACATACTGTCACACCAAAGTTCTCTTTCAGTCGACTCGGTTCAACATTTCACTATGGGACACTTGCAAAACGCCCTGATTGCCAATAGCTTGTTTCCTGAGAAGCCTGTTGTGGTACATGGTAATCTACCTGATCCAGCCTACTCAGCTCCAGGGTGCGCTGGGGAGGGTGCAGTAGCATCCAGGAGATAGAACCTCACAAAGGAGTGAGGGGAAGCTAATCTAGCCATCGTACAATAAGACGGAGATGTCTCTGTACAGTGCCCGTGACATGGCAATGCCTCTAGTGCAGGTAGTCCCAAACTGGGGCTCTACCGTCGGGGTTAATCCAATAGAAATGTGATTCTCATTTCTTCATGTTTTCTAACAGTCCATTTATATTTTCCAACGGGGCTATACATTTGGGTGAGGTTTTTTTCTCGCCTGAGTATCCTCGTTTCACTGCCAAAAAATCTAATTAAACTATTTAGTGTTCAGTGAAATAACAACACAATGTCAAATACAGGTACTGTAGCCTAGTCAAATAATTAACATCCAATCACATTAACCGTTACTCTCTCGCAGGAAACCTTCACTCTTGCGGGAAACCTTCACTCTTGCGGGAAACCTTCACTCTTGCGGGAAACCTTCACTGTTGCGCAGACATTTAGAAATGAAAAATGACAATTTGAAAAATAATCCATGGGAGTTTTTTGAGCGAGAATAAAGACAACTTTTGAGTAGTAAGACAAGCAACAGATACCATTAATAAGAAGGGGCTAGAAGCGTCTTATGGTGAGCTACCAGGTGTTTAGGACAGGCGAGCCCCATACTATAGTGGAGGACTTAATAAAAAGGCCCAAAGAACTATACAGACAATTACTTCATCAAACAACACTGTTTCACGACACATCAGTGACATGACAGGAGATGTTTTGAAACAATTATTGCTTCGCATACAAGCTAGTGAATTCTATGCGTTACATCTAGATGAGTCAACATGCCTGGCACAGCTCCTGGTACATGTCCGTTCCGTTTATGGGGGGTCCTATAAGAGCTCTTTGTCACTTCCCACGAGCCAGGTTGGGACAAAAACTCTCTAATTCTTATGTTTAATAAATGTATCGTATAGTGTGTGTGGCAGGCTTACAATGATGGCAAAAAACAACATTTGAGAGTGCGCTGACCCTGGTGCTAGAGGGGGTACGCAGCTGGAGGTTGAATGTTGGAAGGGGTACGGGACTGTAAAAGTTTGGGAACCACTGTTGTAGTGGAATGTGCATGGGCACCGAGGGGAGACGGCAATCCTCGACAACTAGACGGCTTTGTCCAAACAATGGAAGAGCCATTGATAAACGCCGACGTGGAAATAAGCATCCTTGAGGTCTGCTGTGGTGAACAAGACTCAACGATGGTTGTTGAGTTGCCAAAAGTCCAGGATGGGGCGTTTATGATCACTTTGTTTGATGTACAGTTACAAGAGGACATGGCGTTATACCCTGGGTTGTTCTGAACAGAATGAGCCTTTGTTTGTCGACTGTGAAGGAAATTTGCTGCTGCACAAGCACCTGAATGCAATCATGACTCCTTTCTATGTGCACCAAAATGATCTGTTTCCCCGAACTGCATTGTGAAAGCCTAACACTGTAATATTGTGTTTTATAACTTAGCTAATAAGATTTCAATCAAACAAACTTTCAGATCATGCACACCTGACCCAGGGTGCGATTTATAGTGGACCATTGTCCAGGAATGGTCTTATCATGTTACTGAGTGTATCCAGAGTATTTCCGTTATCAACAAAATGTGGGGTAAATGCACATAAAATCAACAGTGTAATGTTTGGATTCAGTCTTGCGTCTATGTTTCCCATCATCTCCAAACTGTTCCCTTTCAACTGGTACCATGGTTATGTATTTGTTTTTCATATTTCTTCTGTAAGAAACATTTACATTTAGCCCTATCCATGTAAGCCAGTTCTCATGAGTGTAAAGGGTTGATGCCTATGTTTGGGGTTGGATAATCTGCCTCTGCTAAATTAGAGGTCGACCGGTTAATCAGAATGGCTGATTAATTAGGGCCGATTTCAAGTTTTCATAACAATCGGTAATCAGCATTTTTGGACACCGATCATGGCCGATTACATTGCACTCCACGAGGGGACTGCATGGCAGGCTGACTACCTGTTATGAGAGTGCAGCAAAGAGCCACGGTAAGGCGCTAGCTAGCCTTAATCTTATCTTATAAAAAACAATCAATCTTAACATAATCACTAGTTAACTACACATGGATGATAATATTACTAGTTGATCTAGCTTGCATATAATCAATGCGGTGCCTGTTAATTTATCATCGAATTACAGCCTACTTCGCCAAATGGGTGATGATTTAACAAGTGCATTCGTGAAAAAAGCACTGTCGTTGCACGAATGTACCTAACCATAAACATCAACGCGTTTCTTAAAATCAATCCACAAGTAAAACATTTAAACCTGCATATTTAGTTAATATTGCCTGCTAACATGAATTTATTTTAACTAGGGAAATTGTGTCACTTTTCTTGTGTTCTGTGCAAGCAGAGTCAGGGTATATGCAGCAGTTTGGGCCGCCTGGCTCATTGCGAACTGTGTGAAGACCATTTCTTCCTAACAAAGACTGTAACTAATTTGCCTGAATTTTACGTAATTGTGACATAACATTGAAGGTTGTGCAATGTAACAGCAATATTTAGACTTAGGGATGCCACCCGTTAGATAAAACACAGAACGGTTCCGTATTTCACTGAAAGAATAAACGTTTTGTTTTCGAAATGATAGTTTCCGGATTCAACCATATTAATGACCTAAGGCTCGTATTTCTGTGTGTTATTTTGTTATAATTAAGTATATGATTTGATGCTTGATAGAGCAGTCTGACTGAGCGGTAGTAGGCAGTAGCAGGATCGTAAGCATTCATTCAAACATCACTTTCCTGCGTTTGCCAGCAGCTCTTCGCTGTGCTTCAAGCATTGAGCTGTTTATGACTTCAAGCTTATCAACTCCCGAGATTAGGCTAGCAATACTAAAGTGCCTATAAGAACATCCAATAGTCAAAGGTATATGAAATACAAATGGTATATAGAGAAATAGTCCTATAATTCCTATAATACCTACAACCTAAAACTTCTTAACTGGGAATATTGAAGACTCATGTTAAAAGGAACCACCAGCTTTCATATGTTCTATGTTCTGAGCAAGGAACTTAAACGTTAGCTTTTTTACATGGCAAATATTGTATTTTTACCTTCAACACTGTTTTTGCATTATTTAAACCAAATTGAACATGATTCATTATTTATTTGAGACTAAATTGATCTTATTTATGTATTATATTTAGTTAAAATAAAAGTGTTCATTCAGTATTGTTGTAATTGTCTTCATTACAAATATATATATTAAAATGGGAATCTGCTTTTTTTGGTCCTCCAATAATGGGTATCGGCGTTGAAAAATCATAATCGGTCGACCTCTACATCTGTGGTTTGGATTAGCAGTATTGATGTACTGTTAATTTTCCATCACTGGAGGGAGCAGTTGTCCTATAAAATGTTATTTCCACTTTTTCCTGAAAGTTTCCCCCTGTTTTGTCCTCAGAGCTACCTGTTCCTCCTGTCTTCAGACTATGAGAGGTCAGAGTGGAGGGAGAGCATCCAAAAACTACAGAAGAAAGGTACAGGAGGAGTCTATGTACATAGACATGGAACACTGGTCACTTTCATAATGTTTACATACTGTTTTACCCACTTTATATGTATATACTGTATTCTAGTCAAGGCCATCCTGTTCAGCTATTGCTGTATATACTACTTTATCCTACGTATTCTTCAGATATACTACATATTCTATCCACATACTGTCCATAATGGCTATACATCCCATCACATATTTATACTCTGGACTCCGACATTGCTCGTCCTAATATTTCTATACTTCTAAATTCCATTATTTTACTTTTAGATTTGTTTGTATTGTTAGATATTACTGCACCTTTGGAGCTAAGAACATAAGCATTTCGCTACACAAGCAATAACATCTGCTAAATATGTGTATGTGACCAATACAATTTGATTGGAGAGTGAGCAGACAGTGATATTGGTTTCTTACCACTGTTTTTTCAACTCTATATATAACTCTATATAACCTGTAGCCCGGCTTTATGTTCAGGTTTATTGATTGTGTATTTCTGTGTTTGTGTTCAGATCTGCAGACGTGTCAGTTAAGCTCTGTAGAGCTGCAGGTCCTCACCAGCTCCTGCTGCAAACTCCGAACTGTCCACAACATCCCTGTCACCAGTAATAAAGATGGTAGGACACACACACACTCACATTTTCCTTTCTACTTCCTCAGATGGGATGTTTGGATTGGGGTGACATTAAAGCCATCTGGCAGCCCCACTGTGAGCTCCCAGGATGCACTGGGGGACAGGAAATGGCAGGGAGACGCTCAGCTTACACACGCAGCTACAGGAGATACACACACTCACATACACAACCTCACTCACACAGACCCACATTTAACAAACTAGAAACCATTCATAAAATTTGAAGAAGCACGACGCGCCACAAATAATACTGTTATACCACAGCACTCTTCTATTCACATCTGATGTGTTTTCATGCTTTTCTTCTACATATCTTAGAGATGCAATAACTGTACTTTATTTGTATTTATTTGACCTTTATTTAACTAGGCAATTAGTTTAGTCAGTTAAGAACAAATTCTTATTTACAATGAGGCCTAGAAACAGTGGGTTAACTGCCTTGTTCAGGGGCAGAATGACAGATTTGTACCTTTTTACCTTAATTCGATCTGGCAACCTTCCGGTTACTAGTCCAACGCTCTAACCACTAGGCTTGCCTGCCTGCCGCCCCAGGTAGCCTCTCTCAGAAGAGAAACATGTTCTTCTTGCGAGTCAGGCCACAGTATTTTAAAACCTTGATTACAGACAGCGATACACTCTGAACAAAAATATAAATGCAACAGTTTCAATGATGTTACTGACTTACAGTCCATGTAAGGAAATCAGTCACTAAATGAATTAGGCCCTAATCTATGGATTTCACATGACTGGGAAATACAGATATGCATCTGTTGGTCACAGATACCTTAAAAATAAGGTAGAGGCTTGGGTCAGAAAACCAGTCCGTCCGTATCTGGTGTGACCACCATTTGCCTCATGCAGCGTGACACATCTCCTTCACATAGAGTTGATCAGGCTGTTGATTGTGGCCTGTGGAATGTTGTCCCACTCCTCTTCAATGGATGTGTGAAGTTGCTGGATATTGGCGGAAACTGGAACATGCTGTCGTACATGTCGATCCAGAGCATCCCAAATATGCTCAATGGGTGACATGTTTGAGTATGCAGGACATTGAAGAACTGGGACATTTTCAACTTCCAGGAATTGTGTACAGATCCTTGCGACATTGGGCCGTGCATTATCATGCTGAAACATGGGGTGATGGCGGCAGATGAATGGCACGACAATGGCCCTGAGGATCTCATCTCGGTATCTCTGTGCATTCATATTGCTATCGAAAAAATGCAATTGTGTTCATTGTCTGTAGCTTATGCCTGACCATACCATAACCCCACCGCTACCATTGGGCACTCTGTTAAAAATGTTGACATCAGCAATCTGCCCGGTACAGTTGAAACCGGGATTCATCCGTGAAGTGCACACTTCTCCAGTGTGCCAGTGGCCATCGAAGGTGAGCATTTACACACTGAAGTCGGTTACGAAGCCAAACTGCAGTCGGGTCAAGACCCTGGTGAGGGTGACGAGAATGCAGATGACCTTTCCTGAGACGGTTTCTGAAAATTTGTGCAAAAATGAATTGTTTGTGCCTCAGAGGATCCTGCAGGTGAAGAATTCAAATTCTCTAAAACAGCGTTGGAAACGGCTTATGTTCGAGAAATGAACATTCAATTCTCTGGCAACAGCTCTGGTGGACATTCCTGCAGTCAGCATTCCAATTGCACACTTCCTCAACATGAGACATCTGTGGCATTGTTGTGACAAAACTACACATTTTAGAATGGCCTGTTGTCCCTAGCACAAGGTGCACCTGTGTAATGATCATGCTGTTTAATCAGCTTCTTGATATGCCACACCTGTCAGGTGGATGGATTATCTTGGCATAGGAGAAATGATCACTAACAGGGATGTAAACATAATTTGTGGGAAATAAGCCAACACTTTACATGTTGCATTTACATTTTTGTTTTCCTTGTGTTGACCTGAAGTACAGCTCCTAGCTTGCACTGAGCGTTCCTGATTGCTTACATTCAGTTTGTCAAAGCAACTCCCATTATACTGACATCAAACACGTCTGTTCTCTCCAGTTTAGAGGGGGTCTGAAATGTCATTAAGCAAAGCAAAGATTTACATTCTTTCTCCTTTATAGTCACTTTACAGCACAGTATGTATGGCAAAGACTCCGGCTCCGGTTCATTGGCAGACCATGCTATGAAATGTAAGGAGTAGCGGAGGGGTGAAATAAAGACCAGCTGGAGGAGGAATGTGACCCCTAGTTCCCATGGCTCTTTCTGACGCAACACACAGGCCATTACAGGGACCAGGTAGAAGCAACTAACCACAGATCTAGGCTCCGATTACTATAACTCTGATCCTGACCTTATCCATTACGGAGATATAGGAATACACATTGACAGGTTATTGCTATCATCTCCTTTAGTGAGTCTTTTTGTTGTGGTTAAGATGGACAGAATGACATGTCTGAAAGTGGATGGGGGAAATTAAAGATTACAGTCTAGATCTTCTCTGCATTCTCCCTCTCTCTTGGTGGCATGACCTGTCTGTGACTGTTCACACACGGTCCATAGCACCATTCATACACGTGAGATATTGTTTGTCCAGGGCTCAGTACCTCTCCAGAGCGTGACCCGGTGGGCCTGCGGGGATCTCCAAAAGGCCTGCTTCAGTTTCAGCCAGTTTCACCCCATGATGACAAAGCAAAACAGGTTTTTAGACATTTTTGCTAATTTATTAAAAATATAACACGGAAATATCACATAAGTATTCAGACCCTTTACTCATTTTTTTGTTGAAGCACCTTCAGCAGCGATTACAGCCTTGAGTCTTCTTGGGTATGACGCTACAAGCTTGGCACACCTGTATTTGGGGAGTTTCTCACATTCTTCTCTGCAGATCCTCTCAAGCTCTGTCAGGTTGGAAGGGAGCGTCGCTGCACAGCTATTATTATGTCTCTCCTGAGATGTGCGATCGGGTTCAAGTCCGGGCTCTGGCTGGGCCACTCAAGGACATTCAGAGACTTGTCCCGAAGCCACTCCTGTGTTGTTTTGGCAGTGTGCTTAGGGTCTTTTAGTCCCTGCCGCTGAAAATCATCCCCACAGCATGATGCTGCCACCACCATGCTTCACCGTAGAGGTGGTGCCAGGTGTCCTCCAGACATGATGCTTGGCATTCAGGCCAAAGAGTTCAATCTTGGTTTCATCAGACCAGAGAATCTTGGTTTTCATTGAGAGTCTTTAGGTGCCTTTTGGCAAACTCCAAGCTGGCTGTCATGTGCCTTTTACTGAGGAGTGGTTTCCATCTGGCCACTCTATCATAAAGCCCTGATTGGTGGAGTGCTGCAGAGATGGTTGTCCTTCTGGAAAGTTCTCCCATCTCCACAGAGGAACTGAAGCTCTGTCAGAGTGACCATTGGTTCTTGGTCATCTCCCTGACCAAGGACCTTCTCCCCCGACTGCACAGTCTTGGTGGTTCCAAACTGTTTCCATTTAATTATACTGGAGGCCACTGTGTTCTTGGGGACCTTCAATGCTGCAGAAATGTTTTGGTACCCTTCCCCAGATCTGTGCCTCGACACAATCCTGTCTCGGCGCTCTACAGACAATTCCTTCGACCTCATGGTTTGGTTTTTGCTCTGACATGCACTGTCAACTGTGGGACATTATATAGACAGGTGTGTGCCTTTCCAAATCATGTCCAATCAATTGAATTTACCACAGGTGGACTCCAATCAAGATGTAGAAACATCTCAATGATGTTCAATGGAAATGGGTTGCACTTGAGCTCAATTTCGAATCTCATAGCAAAGGGTTTGAATACTAATGTAAATAAGGTATTTCTGTTTTTATTATTGATAAATGTGCAACATTTTCTAAAAACCTGTTATAGCTTTGTCATTATACGGTAATTTGTATAGATTGAGGGATTTTATTTTTATTTGATCCATTTTACAATAAGGCTGTAACGTAACAAAATGTTGAAAACCTGGACAGGGTCTGAATACTTTCAGAATGCACTGTACTTGTCAAGCTTGTGACACTACAAACTTGTTGGATGCATATGCTGTTTGTTTTGGTTGTGTTTCAGATTATTTTGTGCCCAATAGAAAAGCATGGTAAATAAAGTGTTATATTTTGGAGACACTTTTATTGTAAATAAGAATATAATATTGTTTTTCAACACTTCTACATTAATGTGAATGCTGCCATTTTAAACTAAATGATGTTTCATACACCGTTATTTTCAATGAGCTAGCTAGCAGCAGTTCCTCTCACCAGATTATGATGAATTTAAATGTAACTTCCTGTTGAAAGTTGATCTTGAAAAGGGCAACGCTAAAAAATGAGCAACAACATCCTCTTCAATAACACCTGCTGCAACCACTGCAAACTAGCCTACAACAAAAGCTAGCTAGACCCTGGGAAAACTACTGCTCACTATTGTGCAGGGACCGAGAAGGCAGAAGTTTTCATGAGTTTTTGTAAAAACGGTCACACCCATTACCAGTCAATGGCACCAGTCCAAAATTCTTCCCCAATGCAGTTGCATGGCAGATGCCTTCTATCTAGCTTCTGATGGCCGAGCCAATGGCTGACTTAGCTAGCTAGCGTTATCTCTCCACAGACCACCAAAGAAAAATCCTGATTGGATCTTTTTTCTTTCAGTGTTAAACCCTTTACTTTCTAACAAAAATATAAATTAAATCAAATTAAATTGTATTTGTCAAATGCGCCGAATACAACAGGTGTCGTAGACCTTATAGTGAAATGCTTACTTACAAGCCCTTAACCAACGATGCAGTTTTAAGAAAAATACCTAAAAAATAAAAATACCTAAAAAAGTAAGAGATTAGGAAAACAAATAATTAAAGAGCAGCAGTAAATAACAATAGTGGGGCTATATACAGGGGGTACCGGTACAGAGTCAATGTGTCAATGTGCGGGGGTACCGGTGTCGGGGTAATTGAGGTAATTATGTACATGTAGGTGGAGTAGGTGGAGTTATTACACTTATCTCCCTCACTAGCTTTAAGCACCAACTGTCAGAGCAGCTCACAGATTACTGCACCTGTACATAGCCCACCTATAATTTAGCCCAAACAACTACCTCTTTCCCAACTGTATTTAATTTTAATTAATTTATTTATTTTGCTCCTTTGCACCCCATTATTTTTATTTCTACTTTGCACATTCTTCCATTGCAAAACTACCATTCCAGTGTTTTACTTGCTATATTGTATTTACTTTGCCACCATGGCCTTTTTTGGCCCAGTGGGCCCTTTTTACCTCCCTTCTCACCTCATTTGCTCACATTGTATATAGACTTGTTTATACTGTATTATTGACTGTATGTTTGTTTTACTCCATGTGTAACTCTGTGTCGTTGTATCTGTCGAACTGCTTTGCTTTATCTTGGCCAGGTCGCAATTGTAAATGAGAACTTGTTCTCAACTTGCCTACCTGGTTAAATAAAGGTAAAATAAATAAATAAAAAATAAAATTAAAGTGGCTTAAAGTGTCGGGGGGGAGGGGGGGGCAAATAGTCTGGGTAGCCTTTTGATAAGCTGTTCAGGAGTCTTATGGCTTGGGGGTAGAAGCTGTTTAGAAGCCTCTTGGACCTAGACTTGGCGCTCCGGTACCGCTTGCCGTGCGGTAGCAGAGAGAACAGTCTATGACTCGGGTGGCTGGAGTCTTTGACAATTTTTACGGCCTTCCTCTGACTGGTATAGAGGTCCTGGATGGAAGGAAGCTTGGCCCTGGTGATGTACTGGGCCATATGCACTAACCTCTAGTGCCTTGCGGTCGGAGGCCGAGCAGTTGCCATACCAGGCAGTGATGCAACCCGTCAGGATGCTCTCGATGGTGCAGCTGTAAAATCTTTTGAGTATCTGAGGACCCATGCCAAATCTTGGCAAATCTTGTCTCGTGAGGGGGAATAGGTTTTTTCATGCCCTCTTCACGACTGTCTTGGTGTGCTTGGAACATGTTAGTTTGTTGGTGATGTGGACACCAAGGAGCTTGAAGCTCTCAACCTGCTCCACTACAGCCCCGTTGATGAGAACGGGGGCGTGCTCGTTCCTCTTTTTTCTCTTTTTCCTCTAGTCCACAATCATCTCCTTTGTCTTGATCATGTTGAGGGAGAGGTTGTTGTCCTGGCATCACATGGTCAGGTCTCTGACCTCCTCCCTAAAGGTTGTCTCATCATTGTCAGTGATCAGGCCTACCACTGTTGTGTCATCAGCAAACTTAATGATGGTGTTGGGAGTTGTGCCTGGCTGTGCAGTCATGAGTGAACACGGAGTAAGTACAGGAGGGGACTGAGCACGAATCCCTGAGGGGCCCCGTGCTGAGGATCAGCGTGGCGGATTTGTTGTTTCCCACCCTTACCACCTGGGAGCGACCCATCAGGAGGTCTAGGATCAAGTTGCAGAGGGAGGGGTTTAGTCCCAGGGTCCTTAGCTTAGTGATGAGTTTTGAGGGCACTATGGTGTTGAACACTGAGCTGTAGTCAATGAATAGCATTCTCACATAGGTGTCCCTACCTGGGGACACCCACATAGGTGTCCCCAGGTAGGAAAGGACAGTGTGGAGTGCAATAGAGTTTGCATCATCTGTGGATCTGTTTGGGCGGTATACAAATTGGAGTGGATCTGGGGTTTCTGGGATAATGGTGTTGTGAGCCATGACCAGCCTTTCAATGCATTTCATGGCTACAGATATGAGTGCTACGGGTCGGTAGTAATTTAGGCAGGGTACCTTAGTGTTCTTGGGCACAGGGATATGGTGGTCTGCTTGAAACATGTTGGTATTACAGACTCAGACAGGGAAAGGTTAAAAATGTCAGTGAAGACAATTTCCGGATGGTCAGCGCATGCTCAGAGTACACGTCCTGGTAATCCGTCTGCCCCAGTGCCTTGTGAATATTGACCTGTTTTAAAGGTCTTCCTCACATCGGTTGCGGAGAGCTTAATCACATGGTCATCTGGATAGTTGATGCTCTCATGCATGTTTCAGTGTTACTTGCCTCGAAGCGAGCATAGAAGTTATTTAGCTCATCTGGTAGGCTCGTGTCACTGGGCAGCTCTTGGCTGTGCTTCCCTTTGTAGTCTGTAAATAGTTTGCAAGTCCTGCCACATCCTATGAGCGTCAGAGCCGGTGTCGTATAATTCAATCTTAGTCTTGTATTGACGCTTTGCCTTTTTGGTGGTTCGTCGGAGGGCGTAGCGGGATTTCTTATAAGCTTCCGGGTTAGAGTCCTGCTCCTTGAAAGCGGCAGCTCTACCCTTTAGCTCAGTGCGAATGTTGCCTGTAATCCATGGCTTCTGGTTGGGGTATGTACGTACAGTCACTGTGTGGACGACGTCCTCGATGCACTTATTGATAAAGCCAGTGACTGATGTGGTGTACTCCTCAATGCCATCGGAAGAATCCCGGAACATATCCAGTCTGTAACAGTCCTGTAGTTTAGCATCTGCTTCATCTGACCACTTTTTTCTAGTCCGAATCACTGGGGCTTCCTTCTTTAATTTTTGCTTGTAAGCAGGAATCAGGATAGAGTTATTGTCAGATTTGCCAAATGGAGGGTGAGGGGGAGCTTTGTACGCGTCTCTGTGTGTGGAGTAGAGGTGGTCTAGAATTGTTTTACATTTATCATGTTGATAGAAATTAGGTAAACGGATTTAAGTTTCTCTGCATTAAAGTCCCCGGCCATTAGGAATGCCGGGTCTGGATGAGTGTTTTCCTGTTTGTTTATGGCAGAATACAGCTCACTTAGTGCGGTTTTAGTTCGCTCTGTGGTGGTATGTAGACGGCTACAGAAAAAAGGAATGAAAACTCTCTGGGTAAATAGTGAGGTCTGCAGCTTATCATAAGATTCTCCACCTCAGGCCATCAAAACTTTGAGACTTCCTTAGATATCGTGCACCAACTGTTGTTTACATAAATGCGTAGGCCCCCACCCCAAGTCTTACCAGAGGCTGCTGTTCTGTCTTGCCGATAGTGTATAACCCGTCAGCCGTATGTTCTTATTGTCGTCGTTCGGCCACGACTCGGTGAAGCATAAAATATTAGTTCTTAATGTCCCTTTGGTAGGATATACGTGCTTTCCTCTGCTCCCACACCATGGACCCTGGACAAAAGTAGTACACTATATAGGGAATAGGGTCTCATTTGACACACCCTCGAGGTAATGATAATGAGCTGTCCCAGGCCACTTACAGGTCACTCATAATGAGTGTGACAGACGGTGACTAACTGTTGTTGTGCTGTTTGTTTCAGATGAGGAAACCTCAGGCCTGTATGGATTCCTCCATGTGATCGTCCACTCTGCCAAAGGCTTCAAAGAGTCAGCCAGTAAGTCTTTCTCTGTCATACTGGGCTTATACTGCATGTGTTCAACATCTGCTCATCACCACCCGTGTGTGTGTGTGTGTGTATGATGATGATGGTTGGAGCATATCATTTACAACTTGTGTGGCATCCCAACAGAGAAGACTGAGATGACAGCGAGAAAGAGTGTAGGTGTCCCTCTGTCTGTCCCTTCATACTGGTTGTCTTATTTCCTAAAAATACATCAAATAGACCCCCAGCACAGTGGTAGAAGTCACCCTCTACCATTGAACCAGGGTCAGGTATTATTTAATCTCCCTAATGGTTAAGGATTTACAGTAACGGGATATCCATTATTATTTTTTGACTAACTTTTTATTTCGTTTTGGAATTTTCAAATTCAGAAGGGGGGATTATAAGTACAAAAACAAAGAAATGCATATGACGATAACACCGACCCATTCCACCGCGTGCGTTGTCCCGCCACACCCTGAATCAAATCAAATGTATTTATATAGACCTTCGTACATCAGATGATATCTCAAAGTGCTGTACAGAAACCCAGCCTAAAGCCCCAAACAGCAAGCAATGCAGGTGTAGAAGCACGGTGGCTAGGAAAAACTCCCTAGAAAGGCCAAAACCTAGGAAGAAACCTAGAGGGGAACCAGGCTATGTGGGGTGGCCAGTCCTCTTCTGGCTGTGCCGGGTGGAGATTATAACAGAACATGGCCAAGATGTTCAAATGTTCAGAAATGACCAGCATGGTAAAATAATAATAATCACAGTAGTTGTCGAGGGTGCAACATGTCAGCACCTCAGGAGTAAATGTCAGTTGGCTTTTCATAGCCGATCATTAAGAGTATCTCTACCACTCCTGCTGTCTCTAGAGAGTTGAAAACAGCAGGTCTGGGACAGGTAGCACGTCCGGTGAACAGGTCAGGATTCCATATCCGCAGGCAGAACAGTTGAAACTGGAGCAGCAGCACGGCCAGGTAGACTGGGGACAGCAAGGAGTCATCATGCCAGGTAGTCCTGAGGCATGGTCCTAGGGCTCAGGTCCCCCGAGAGAGATAAAGAAAGAGAGAATTAGAGAGAGCATACTTAAATTCACACAGGACACCGGATAAGACAGGAGAAGTACTCCAGATTTAACAAACTGACCCTAGCCCCCCGACACACAAACTACTGCAGCATAAATACTGAAGACAGAATGCCTCCCACCCCTTCCTATCCCACCCAGCAACTGAGGTTGCTTATCAGCCCCCCTCCCACCATCCATCCCCAGAGTCTCCCACAATCCCCCTTGCCCTCCATCTCAATGACTAGATGCCCACCCACCACCCATTCCCAGTGGGCCTGCAAGCAAAGAAAGTCTAAATATACATAATTGGTTTGTATGTGTGGGGCTTTAGCTGAGATTTTTATTTACGGAGTCAATTATATTTGTTCAGTCTTCAATTGTCCCTTGATTAGCACCATTTGAAATGGATGTGCCTGCCTGATTGAGGGGACACGGTGAACAGTTGGAAGTTGGGGCCAAATTTATAGTAAACATTTCCTTGGTGTTGAATACAGTCTGTGAACAAACTTAAATTATGAACTGGGTTGGGTCGAGTCCTGAATGCTGATTGGCTGACAGCCGTGGTATATCAGACCGTATACCACGGGTATGACAAAACATTTATTTGTACTGCTCCAATTACATTTATAATAGCAATAAGGCACCTCAGGGGTTTGTGGTATATGGCCAATATACCACGGTTAAGGGCTATATCCAGGCACTCCGTGTTGCATTGTGCATAAGAACTGCCCTTAGCTGTGGTATACTGGACATATACCACACCCCCTCATGCCTTATTGCTTAAATGTATCATTTTTCAATATTCTCTTCCAGTTAAAGTGTGTTTCAGATTCAATTACATCTGTGGACAATACGTTTTTAATGGCTAGCTCAGAAAAGGAGCTTTCCAAAAGTTGTTTATGTATTATAGAGATCAGTAACAAGTTCAAATCTGTGGTTAGGTGCTTCTGCTACCTCAAGCTATTACCGATGTGTTTCCAAGCTTCTTCTGATAAAAGGGAGAGAAATGGAGAGAAAGAACGAGATGGGGAGAGAGCGAGAGAAAGGGAGATGAGGAAGAGGTGGAGAGAGAGACCAAGAGAGAGAGGGGTAGAGTGAGAGAGAATGAATTAGGGGGGGCTGGAGGTAGAGTGTTAGAGAGCGCACCACAGGGCCAGTCCCTGAGGAGCAGCTCTGGACCACAGTCACATTCCTGTGGCTGCTTTGATGCTAGGGGCTGTCAAAGACACAGCTACTCCATAAAGAAAGTTGACGGGAACAGAGTGGCCCCTACACAGCCACAGTCGGACCCTCAAGGGACACACACACATGGACTGTGAAGGCCAGGAGAAGCATTTTATCTGTCGGTCTGTCTGTCTACACACCCTCTCCCTCTCTCTGCCCGGTGCGTGTGTGATAGCCTTAGTATGAGTGATCAGGGTGATATGTCGTCAGTGAGCTCTAGAGTGGCTCAGATATGTCTCTACCAGACAGCTGCCACTCCACTGAACACGCTCTACTGCCTGTTACAGAAGAAGCACCCGTTCAAATATCACCACAAGAGGAAAAAAACAACCAACCTCTGCCTCAGTTTTACCATTACAGCCTGTACTATACTTTATGAAAGCTTCAGAAATAGATTTTCTTGTGTAATGGATTGGAGAAAAATGGGAAAGCTGTCTCCACTGAAAGCCTGTTTGATCCTCTCCAGAGCAGAGAGGGACGTGGAAGTGGTTTGGTTTTACTTTCCCCTCTGTTTTCTCAGTAGACCAAACCATTATCATGCCCTTCTGATATGCGGGAGAGGAAGGAGTATTGATACCATGGCATTGTTCTGGTGGAGCCTGTCCTCTAATGTAAGATATGCTGTTTTAGTCTAAAGACCCCTCCATGGGTAGAGTGTCTCCTACGTCTCCTATGTCTATGTATCAGATAGTAGCTAGTCGTAGCTAGTAACGTCACCTACAGTGGGTCCGCAATTATTGGATCCCTTGATAAAGATAAGCAAAAAAGACAGTATAAAATAAATAATACAAGTACCTAGATATATTTTATGCACATTATTTTAATTTTTTTATTATATTTTTTACTAATACAACTGCTCTCAAATAATAATACTTTTTTAAAACAAGTAATAAAAAAGATGATGTAAAAAAGATGTAAAAAATGTTGATTCCCGTTTTCAATACTCCAGCACCCTCCCATTGGGAGGATGAAACATTTTAGAAAAAGGCTAAGTGTTATGAGATTGGAGAACTCATTGGGAGGGATCTTAGACCATTCATCTGTACATAATCTTTCCAGATCCAGATCTGCGCTTATAGACGGCCCTCTTCAATTCAAACCACAGGTTTTCAATGAGGTTCAAGTCCAGAGACTGAGGTGGCCAATGCTGATTTTGTCATCAATTAACCCTTTTGACCTTAACAAGGGTCCCAGAACCACTGGAAGCAAAATAACCCCATAACCTATTTCCCTCCCTCCCTTCCTGATACCTGGTTCAGCACAGGGACAAAATAACCCCATAACCTATTTCCCTCCCTCTCTTCCTGACACCTGGTTCAGCACAGGGACAAAATAACCCCATAACCTATTTCCCTCCCTTCCTGATACCTGGTTTAGCACAGGGACAAAATAACCCCATAACCTATTTCCCTCCCTCCCTTCCTGATACTTGGTTCAGCAGAGGGACAAAAAACTGAGGAAATGCCCTGAAGGGAAGTGTGATGGCGGACTGAAGAAGCAATATTCATTATCTCTAAAACTGACTAAATAGTAGCACTACTGATCCATTTACTCACAACAATAACATTCAAGCTGGATAATAACCCCCCAAAATGTACAAGGCTAGAGAAGTTTATTGATAAATATTATGAACGCAGTCGAGGTCAAAACATGTTGGAGTAATCAGGGAAAAAATGGAGAACCAAACTCCATGTAAGAACTACGAGATTCCTCGACAGACACCGATTTATGTTTTTCAACACCTGGTTAGGTAAGAGTGGAAACCGACCTGCTGAAATCAATAAATTGTGAGTATTGAACTTGTCAGTAAAGAAATGAAGGAGCCTTGAAATGAGTGGTGAAAAGATGCAACAATGGAGAAAGAAACAAATCAGCTAAAAGGGACAGTCAATACTATTGAAACGGACATGAAGTTACTTCATAAGGAGAATGCTTCTGAGAGAAGTCGTACTTGTAAGTCGTACTTGTAATACAGATTAGGTCCCAGGCGACAAAATCTGATACTTACTGGTATTAAAGAAAGTTAAGGTGAAGAGCCTGAAAGCGTGGTGAAAGAATTCCTCCTTAAAGCGCTTCAGATCCCAGGCGATACTGTCGACAACATCATATTTGATCGTGTACACCGTTTCAGAAAGACAGGATAGCGATACATACGAGCGCCCAATGGTTTGCCAAATGAGCTTTTTTTAAAGATTGAAATAATAGTTAATAGCCTGGACAAAAGACTCGCTGGCACAAAAATAGGAATGAATGATCAGTTCCCGAAGGAAATTGCAGAACGGCGCAAAGTTCTGTACCCACACTTCAAGGTGAATAGACTTAAAGGAAAATGTGTACCAACTGTTCCAAGACACCACGACTACTCCATGGCTTTTGTAAATAATACAAAGTTCCCATAGAGGAGTCAAATAATGGAACACCCAATATTATCCATGGTAGGGATACAAATGTAATACAACACTTGATAAAGAAATAAACTACAAATACACTATACCATTCAAAATAGGGAATGTTGTAAAATAATTAGTACTCAACTTTCTACTTGTAGTATTTATAAATAGATAAAGCCAGCATTAGAAGAAATGATCAATACCATCTTCATTTATAAGGAACTGGAACACAAAGTACTCAAAAGCCTGAAGTTAGGTAGGAATCAACACGTTAGGGGTAAAAACATAGATAACAGAGGACATCAAAAGCACAGTATGTGGGTGTATTGTGATGGAAGATAGGGTGTATTTTTGTGTTTGGAAAAGTCTGGGGCCTCTCGAGTGGCGCAGTGGTCTAAGTGCTTGAGGCTTCACTACAGACCTGGGTTCGATCCCAGGCTGTGTCACAGACAGCCGCGACCGGGAGACCCATGAGGTGGCACACAATTGGCCCAGCGTCGTCCTGGTTAAGGTAGGGCTTGGTTGGGATGTCCTTGTCCCATCGCGCTCTAGCGACTCGCTGACAACGGTCGCCAGTTGTACAGCGTTTCCTCCGACACATTGGTGCGACTGGCTTCCGGGGTAAGCGAGCAGTGTGTCAAGAAGAAGTGCGGCTTGGCAGGGTCGTGTTTCGGAGGACACGTGGCTCTCGACCTTCGCCTCTCCCGAGTCCATACAGGAGTTGCAGCGATGGGACAAGACTGTAACTACTAATTGGATATCACGAAACTGGGGAGAAAAAGGGTAAGAAGTACAACAAAAAAATAATACAAATATAGAGTGCATTCAGAAAGTATTCAGACCCCTTGACTTTTTCCACATTTTGTTATGTTACAGCCTTATTCTAAAATGGATTAAATCAATTTAATTTAATTTAAATGTTTTCCCCCTCATCAATCGATACACAATACCCCATAATGACAAAGCAAAAACAAGTTTTTCAAAAATGTTGCAAGTGTATAGAAACACTATGGAAATATCATATTTCCGTAAGCATTCAGACCCTTTACTCAGTACTTTGTTGAAGCACCCTTGGTAGCAATTACAGCCTTGAGTCTTATTGGGTATGACGCAACGAGTTGGCACACCTGTATTTGGTGAGTTTCTCCAATTTTTCTCTGCAGATCCTCTCAAGCTATGGCAGGTTGGATGGGGAGCATCGCTGCACAGCTATTTTCAGGTCTCTCCAGTGATGTTCGGGTTCAAGTCCGGGTTCTGGCTGGACCACTCAAGGACATGTTTTTGCTTTGTCATTATGGAGTATTGTGTGTAGATTGATGAGGGAAAGAAAGTATGTATAATGAATAATGCTGTAACGTAACATTATGTGGAAAAAGTCAAGGGGTCTGAATACTTTCCAAATGCACTGTAATGGAATTCGTGGATATATGGAGGCTTAAATATTCTGACCTAAACTGCACTGTTGGTTAAGCATTTCACAGTAAGGTCTACACATGTTGTATGTGACAAGTAAAGTTTGATTTGATATACTTGGCGGAGTCTCAATTAAGCTAGTTGTCTTGACAACTACCTTATGTCATTTTTTCTGGCACCAAAAGTTCAAAAAGTGTTGATCGGGGATAAAAAGGGGTCGGGCCATCAAATAATTGGCATATACATTACTCTTACTGAATTTACACGTGAGCAAGGTTATTGAATGACATCTTGTTTTTAACCAGACCTGAAGAATGAATAACTTACTTTTTCAAACATAACATAGGTACAGCAGGTCCCCTTATTGTATGGGACACTTTTAAATGTGCCCTTAGAGGCCATGCAATTCAGTACTCATCTATAAAAGAAAAGTAATTCAAATTAAAATAATCCATATTAAGGAAGGAAATGGAGGGACTAACAGTACAGATAGATGGCAAAAAAACAGTACCATTGATGCACAGAATACATTAGAGGAAAAACAAAAAGAAATGGAGGAACATATTCAAGAAAGATCAAGTGTAATTTATTATAAAAAAATAAGTAAACTGGATGGAATATGGGGAAAAATTCACCAAATATTTTAAAAAATCTTCTATATATAGAAATTCTACCAAAATAATTTACTGAAACTTGTTGCAAATTGAGTCACCCATGATTCATCAAACTATATTTATGAAAGAGGAAGCAAAGTACTTTAAGCATATGTTTCAATTTGTCTCCTCCCCATCTCCACTAACCAAAGTTAATTGTTAGGATTGTTTCATATTAATAATGTAAAATTAACATCTGTACAGAAATACTCATGTGAAGGCCAAATTACATATGAGGAACTTATTGATGCAATTAAAGCCTTTAAGTCCAGGAAAACTCCAGGGCTGGTTGGCCTACCAGTTTGAGGTATACCAAACCTTGTTGGTGTACTCAGAGCTGAATTTAAAAACACTTTTGATAAAGTATGTTTGGAATTTATATATAAATGCCTGGAATATTTCAATTTTAGAGAATCTCTTATATAATGGGTTAAAGTTATGTATAGTAACCCTAGCTGTAAAATAGTAAATCATGGCTACTTCTCAAAGCTTTAAACTGTCAAAAGGAGTAAAACAAGGTTGTCCATTATCGAGATATCTATTTATTATGGCCATCGAAATGTTAGCTATTAAAATCAGATCCAACAATAATATCAAGGGCCTAGAAATCTGATACTTAAAAACAAAGGAGTCATTGTACGCTGATTCATGTTTTCTTTTTAATCCACAATTTGGATCCACAGCCTCATAGATGATCTAGATACTTTTTCTAACCCCTGGATTACAACCAATTAATGACTTGTACTATATGTATTGGATCACACATTTTATTTACGTGTAGTTAACCAATGAAATGGTCTGACGGTGAAGTGGACATACTCGGTGATCATTTCCTGAAAGAAAGAAATAATCTCATTACAATACATTATAATAAAAAGTTTGCAAAAATGGATAAGATCTTGCTACTGTGGAAAGGAAAATAACTGTCTATTTGTGGAAAAATCACCCTCATGAACTCTTTAGTCATATCACAGTTGACCTATTTGCCTATGGCCTTGCCTGCACCTACCAACTTGTTTTTTTTTAAATTATATGAGCAAAAATGATTCCATTTTACTTGGAACGGCAAGCGAGACAAAATTAAACTGGCCTATTTGAATTCAGAGGGCAGAAATGATTAAATATTAAAGCATTACACCTCTCACTAAAGGATTGTCATTCAAAAGCTATACTTAAATTCGTGTTGGTTCTCTAGCAGATTAGTAATAATGTCTCATCCCATGTTCAAGAATGACCTTTATTCAGATTACAGCCTCTGATTTTCAGTTATTTGAAAATGAAATAATCTCAAAAATATTGCTATTTTGAAAACAAGCCATAGAAAGTTGGTTGCAATTTCAGTTTAATCCACCAGAAAATACAGAATAAACATTACAAAAATATTATGGTTAAGCTCAAATATAATAGTAAAATATATATATATATTAAAACATTTTTCTTTGTAAATTATATCATAAATAGGACTGGTGGAGTTATGTCACACATGCAGCTAACAAAAATATGGAAATGTCTGATCTACCCAAAATTACAACCAACTAATTGCAATTTTACTGCAAAAATGGAAGAGAAAAGTGGAAGGGGGAAAAGTAAGGAACTTGTCTGTCGGCCCTGCATTAAAGACCAACATTGGCTAAAGAAAATTGTGATAAATAAAAAAGTATATCAGTTTCATTAAAGGACCAAAACATTGACAGCTGTGCCATATAGATTGCAAAACAGGAAAAAATTGGGACGTTTCTCCCATTTTTCTCTGCAGATGGTTTATGAACTGAAACACAAACACAAAACAGCGCTTGATTCAAAACGTAGAATTTTTCAATGTAAATGATTATACAACATTCTTGCAACCAATAGAATGTTATATACAGTACCAGTCAAACGTTTGGTGTATTGGGATTGGTGTACTTGGCCAAAGAGCTCTATTTTCATGCCATCTAACCATAGCATCGCCTGAAGTTTGCTAAATCACATTGGCACTTGGTTTGGAACCTGTGATATGGTCGAAAATATTATGTTGGTTGACTTGTAATAAAGTAAGTACTGGTACAAACGTGTTTGTCTGTGTATGATGCCGTTTGGATGCCG
This sequence comes from Oncorhynchus tshawytscha, assembly GCF_018296145.1. Taxonomy (NCBI): domain Eukaryota; kingdom Metazoa; phylum Chordata; class Actinopteri; order Salmoniformes; family Salmonidae; genus Oncorhynchus; species Oncorhynchus tshawytscha. The sequence goes on from NC_056458.1 coordinate 22,376,496, forward strand.
TCTTATAGAGCGGTCTTAGTTTGTTAGGAAATCCCCTGTTTCTTTAGAAAAGGCTCGTTATGGAGACTGGAGACCATCTGTCATTTAATGTTTCGTTTTATTGTCGGCTTCCCTGGTCTCTGTCCTCACATTTTGTATTGCTCTGATTCTGCCTTTAGGGCATATTGTTTGTGTACAAGTCATCTGTCACCCATTTTCTCCCTTGCATAAGACTGTGTGCCTGTGTGTTGGTATGATTGTGTGTATGTATAATAATACAGTAGCCCATAGCACACTACAACGTATGGCTCCTACAGTCATTACAATATGATTAAGTCACACAGTTCTGGAGTATGTACAAACATGTCCTATTAAAATGGTCTTATCACTGTTGCCACACACAGTTTCATCCAATAGGAAGCAGAGTTCAATTTCATCTCAGGGCAACATTTCAGAAGCGGGTCAGTGGAAGATTCTAAAAGTCTACTTGTTCGCCCCAAAAATACGATACAAAAATGAGGGGAAACATTGACCTAGAATAAAGGTGTCATCTTCTACACCACTGAACATTATAATAACACATCTATAAGATGGAGATTTGGTGGTTTCATACAGCATTATAATACACACAACACATATACAGTAAAATATACCGTAAAATACCATATTGGAGTTTTGAACTAGTACTGTATAATGCTTCATGTTATCCAGTCCTCTGCTTTTCTCATTCAACTGTTTTTCCTTTACTCCTTTTATTAGTGTCATCATTCTGGAGCCAATGAGAAATAATTTGATTACACAGTTTCCTTCTTCATAATGTTCCTTTTGAGTTCTGATTTCTTCCAATATGTTCTAAATAAAGTGGTAGATTGTTCATGTTACAATAAGGATCTGTGTTTGGGAGGTGGTTGGAAAACACACAGAGGGGAAGGGACTCCCACACTATAAAGCAGCCCTCTCCCCCCTCCGTCTCTACATCTTGTTGTTCTTCCAGAGTCTACGTATACTGATTGCTTTAAGTCAGGGGTGGGCAACTAGATTCAGCCTGCCGGCCGATATAGTTGATCAGGGGGCTGGAGAATAATATAATAATTGGTACATTGAAAATGTACTACAACTAAGCCCAAAAAGAGATTGAATTTAAAAATAACAATAATTTCATACCTTGAGACACATTGAGACTTTATTTGTGGGAATACTTAAATTAAACATATTTTTGCTGAATTCCTTGTGATTTTTCAGCTCATCCAAAATGTAAATCCTAAAAAAAAAATAAGACAACCCCTACTTTAAGTCTTCAGCATGACTGTTTGAGTCTCTGTTTTCCTGCCCACTGTTTCACCTACCACTTAACACACAGCTACAGGCTAGGATTAGGAAAGAGGACACACAAAAAGGGAGGGGGTCAACTTCCAGGTCATCTGGACAGAGTCAGGACAGTATCCATTAACCCCGATAGACAGTATGTGTGTGTGACCTCGCTCAGACCCCTCACTGACCACCAGATTTAACCCTTTATACAACAGCAGGAAGAGGTCTGCCAATGAAATGACAGCCCTCAGGGCTTATTCAACCAATCACCTTCAGTCGCCAGCTCTCTTTCACTTCCTCATGTCCCATTTCTGAATTCTCCTCTGGCAACACTACTAGCTAGGACAAATGAAAATGAGGCTAAGTATGTTCCCTCTGGCCCTGTTTTTTAGTGCAAGATTTCAGGCATATAAACCTATTTCAGATATGGAGGAAAAATAAACTTCTTGATAAATCTGAGTGGTCCAGGAGTATGAATGTTTCCTTGAGTGGTTTTTGGTTTACACACTGTCTGAACAGAGTTTGCCGGTGTGTAAATCTGACACATTGGGGAGTTGTGCTTCCGAAATGGTTCTTCTCTAAACAGAGCCAAATGCTATTTCTGTGGTCATTAACAGTGATAAACTACCCTGTTCTAACTCTCTATGAACTCACTTCAAAGGAGGAGCACACTAGGCCTATGTCCAAATATGTACAGTGGTCTTAAATGTAACATTTTCTGCATACCAAATGCACCGCACCCTATTCACTATAGTGCACTACTTTTGACCAGAGCTTTTTGACCAGGGTCCATAAGTCTGGTCAAAAGTAGTGCACTGCGGGAAGGTAGTCTTTGACTTACTAAATTATATTGACAGTAGTTAGTGTCAGAGATGATCATGGTACTGTGACAGGGCCCCTTCCTCTCACTTTGTTAAATCAACCATGTGGCGAATGTTGTATAACTATTAAAACGTGACTCCATTTTGAAAACACCCCAGATGGTCAGTTTGCCCACCTGTGAGGTTGACCATGTGGTTGGGTTGGAACAGTGAGGAGGCAGACAGGGAAGATGTGGTTTTTCTTTCCCAGACAGCAGCTTTTATTAGTAAACGTGAAGATAATAAGCCTGTGGCTGTATAATTAGTTACAAAAACAAATAAACAGGACGATGAATAAAAAGTAGACCTAATCAACTCAAAAGAAATGCCAGGCTTCAATCATTCCTGTACCCGGCAGTATGCCAATCTTACCCTGCCTGTCTTCGTCTGTACTCACACAGAAATTACAGGGTTTAATTATCAATACCGATCATGCATCTGACCAATGGGAAGAAGCCCTTTCACATCCTGTTCAATTAACATTCAACAGCATGAATTAGTGTCTAAACATCTTCACACACATCAATAACGGTGCAACCATGTTTTTATCAAAAATACAATCTGGGATATGAACAGGTATGTCCACCCGGGATAAGAAACTATACACTGAATAAACCATGCTTTCTGGAATGCTTCCCATTGTCCATCAGTTCTCTGACCAGGATATTAACAGATAACCCTCATTAATCAATGAGGAAATACCAGGTAATAATTTACAAAAAGGACATTATTCCATTAATAAATATGTGCTTATCATAAACCATTTAACTGTTTGCACTGTCTGATTATTGATATAAGGCCTGTTTTTATATTGTGACAAGAGATCATAGGACTATGGTCACACTCCCCATACTAAATGATTCCTCATTGTGAGTGATGATTACATCAGAGGTTCAGTGTGCTGGAAAATTAGCAGGAATTAAATGGATCCTGGATTAAATGATCCTGCCACACCTCAACTGGGTACTATCCCCCACCTAATATCTACCTTATCCAAGACAGAAGAATATGCCAGTCCTCTCTCATGTCTTGTTTGGATCCCTTTGCTGTTCTTGTTCTATGACAGAAGACTGACGGTCATCCATACCTCAACTGGTATGATACCCTAACCCAGAGATGAATATAGGTATATGAGCCAGACCCAGACAGACATGGGTCATGCCATTGTTTTCATGTTGCTAAGTCATGTGTGACTGTGCTACAGTGTAAACACTGTCTCTAGTTCTGTGCCTGGGTGATGTGACTGTGTGTGTAGCTGTGGTGACTCCCAGGGTCAGGGGCATAGCAGGTAGCCATCCATCATGCTGTCAGAGAGCAGTGGAGACCCCAGGGACCCCAGCAGGGATGACGAGAGAGGCCTCTGGCTCGGTCTCTTAAACCAGTGCTGGGGAGATATTGTAATGGTGTGCTGTGCCCAGTCATGTCTGTGTTCCGTGTTCATTCTGTCGGTAATGCAGGCCTCTACCATTGACCATTAATATAGAAATGGTCTAACTCTACACAGTTGTGGTACAATTCTGAAAATTAGGACCGGGACAATACCAGTACGTGATACTCATTAGTATTGTGGCAAGGAAACAAAACATGAAGTGATTTAACTTCTTTGGGAAAACAGCCCAAATGTTGGAAACAAACATCATTATGTTGTCATCCAGAGTCACATTAATTGATTATCCAGGCTGAATCATATCATATTTTACATACAGCAGGTTTTTAAAGGACCAAAGGACCGTATTTTAGCCATGGAACACAATCTAACGATACTGGTATCATCCTGGCACTAAGGAAAATGTTTATCCATATACTGTTGATGTTGATATTATTGTGTTATAATTGCTGATTATTTTAGATCCACTCACTGTGATGTCTAACTCCTCTGTGTCCTGTTCAGATCTGTACTGTACCCTGTGTCTCTGTGTCCTGTTCAGATCTGTACTGTACCCTGTGTCTCTGTGTCCTGTTCAGATCTGTGCTGTACCCTGTGTCTCTGTGTCCTGTTCAGATCTGTACTGTACCCTGTGTCTCTGTGTCCTGTTCAGATCTGTGCTGTACTCTGTGTCTCTGTGTCCTGTTCAGATCTGTACTGTACCCTGTGTCTCTGTGTCCTGTTCAGATCTGTACTGTACCCTGTGTCTCTGTGTCCTGTTCAGATCTGTACTGTACCCTGTGTCTCTGTGTCCTGTTCAGATCTGTGCTGTACCCTGTGTCTCTGTGTCCTGTTCAGATCTGTACTGTACCCTGTGTCCTGTTCAGATCTGTACTGTACCCTGTGTCTCTGTGTCCTGTTCAGATCTGTGCTGTACCCTGTGTCTCTGTGTCCTGTTCAGATCTGTACTGTACCCTGTGTCTCTGTGTCCTGTCCAGATCTGTACTGTACCCTGTGTCTCTGTGTCCTGTCCAGATCTGTACTGTACCCTGTGTCTCTATGTCCTGTTCAGATCTGTACCGTACCCTGTGTCTCTGTGTCCTGTTCAGATCTGTACTGTACCCTGTGTCTCTGTGTCCTGTTCAGATCTGTACTGTACCCTGTGTCTCTGTGTCCTGTTCAGATCTGTACTGTACCCTGTGTCTCTGTGTCCTGTTCAGATCTGTACTGTACCCTGTGTCTCTGTCCTGTTCAGATATGTACTGTACCCTGTCTCTGTGTCCTGTTCAGATCTGTACTGTACCCTGTGTCTCTGTCCTGTTCAGATCTGTACTGTACCCTGTCTCTGTGTCCTGTTCAGATCTGTACTGTACCCTAGAGGTGGACTCTTATGGCTACTTTGTCAGCAAGGCCAAGACCCGCGTCTTCAGAGACACCACTGAACCACAGTGGAACGAGGTGAGAGACCAACACCACACAGAGCTCCAATATTCAGATCATATTACTGTCAGTTATGTTGTCAAGAGGACATTTTACTCAAATGCACTCCAATTCCAGTACTCCATCATACAGAATGTTCTCTGGTCAATAGGACATTGAAGCCTGTTATCCTGTCCTGACTGTACATTGTCCAATAGGAGTTTGAAATTGAGCTGGAGGGTTCTCAGTGCCTTCGGATCCTGTGCTACGAGAAATGTTACGACAAGACCAAGCTCAACAAAGATGACAATGAGATCGTGGACATCATCATGGGCAAGGGCCAGGTGCAGGTAAGGAGACAGTGGGGGAAAAACTCACATCATGAAATCAAACTCACTGTATGCTTATTCCATACACATGTATGGACTTGTTTTCTTTATAGACCTTGGCAGAAACATAGTGTACCACAAGCTCCTATGTACATCAGTAGACTATGGAGATATACATTCAGCTCAGACTCTTCTCCGTTGTGTGACTCACACTTGTTGTTGTCTGGCCTCTTGTGTACAATAGATGAGTTTCGTGATGGTGGGCTGCCATTGACGTGTCAAATCAAATCAAATCAAATTTTTATTTGTCACATACACATGGTTAGCAGATGTTAATGCGAGTGTAGCGAAATGCTTGTGCTTCTAGTTCCGACAATGCAGTAATAACGAGCAAGTAATCTAACTAACAATTCCAAAAAAAACTACTGTCATACACAGTGTAAGGGGATAAAGAATATGTACATAAGGATATATGAATGAGTGATGGTACAGAGCAGCATAGGCAAGATACAGTAGATGATATCGAGTACAGTATATACATATGAGATAAGTATGTAAACCAAGTGGCATAGTTAAAGTGGCTAGTGATACATGTATTACATAAGGATGCAGTCGATGATATAGAGTACAGTATCAACGTATGCATATGAGATGAACAATGTAGGGTAAGTAACATTATATAAGGTAGCATTGTTTAAAGTGGCTAGTGATATATTTACATCATTTCCCATCAATTCCCATGATTAAAGTGGCTGGAGTAGAGTCAGTGTCATTGACAGTGTGTTGGCAGTAGCCACTCAATGTTAGTGGTGGCTGTTTAACAGTCTGATGGCCTTGAGATAGAAGCTGTTTTTCAGTCTCTCGGTCCCAGCTTTGATGCACCTGTACTGACCTCGCCTTCTGGATGGCAGCGGGGTGAACAGGCAGTGGCTCGGGTGGTTGATGTCCTTGATGATCTTTATGGCCTTCCTGTAGCATCGGGTGGTGTAGGTGTCCTGGAGGGCAGGTAGTTTGCCCCGGTGATGCGTTGTGCAGACCTCACTACCCTCTGGAGAGCCTTACGGTTGAGGGCGGTGCAGTTGCCATACCAGGCGGTGATACAGCCCGCCAGGATGCTCTCGATTGTGCATCTGTAGAAGTTTGTGAGTGCTTTTGGTGACAAGCCGAATTTCTTCAGCCTCCTGAGGTTGAAGAGGCGCTGCTGCGCCTTCCTCACGATGCTGTCTGTGTGAGTGGACCAATTCAGTTTGTCTGTGATGTGTATGCCGAGGAACTTAAAACTTGCTACCCTCTCCACTACTGTTCCATCGATGTGGATGGGGGTGTTCCCTCTGCTGTTTCCTGAAGTCCACAATCATCTCCTTAGTTTTGTTGACGTTGAGTGTGAGGTTATTTTCCTGACACCACACTCCGAGGGCCCTCACCTCCTCCCTGTAGGCCGTCTCGTCGTTGTTGGTAATCAAGCCTACCACTGTTGTGTCGTCCGCAAACTTGATGATTGAGTTGGAGGCGTGCATGGCCACGCAGTCGTGGGTGAACAGGGAGTACAGGAGAGGGCTCAGAACGCACCCTTGTGGGGCCCCAGTGTTGAGGATCAGCGGGGAGGAGATGTTGTTGCCTACCCTCACCACCTGGGGGCAGCCCGTCAGGAAGTCCAGTACCCAGTTGCACAGGGCGGGGTCGAGACCCAGGGTCTCGAGCTTGATGACGAGCTTGGAGGGTACTATGGTGTTGAATGCCGAGCTGTAGTCGATGAACAGCATTCTCACATAGGTATTCCTCTTGTCCAGATGGGTTAGGGCAGTGTGCAGTGTGGTTGAGATTGCATCGTCTGTGGACCTATTTGGGCGGTAAGCAAATTGGAGTGGGTCAAGGGTGTCAGGTAGGGTGGAGGTGATATGGTCCTTGACTAGTCTCTCAAAGCACTTCATGATGACGGATGTGAGTGCTACGGGGCGGTAGTCGTTTAGCTCAGTTACCTTAGCTTTCTTGGGAACAGGAACAATGGTGGCCCTCTTGAAGCATGTGGGAACAGCAGACTGGTATAGGGATTGATTGAATATGTCCGTAAACACACCGGCCAGCTGGTCTGCGCATGCTCTGAGGACGCGGCTGGGGATGCCGTCTGGGCCTGCAGCCTTGCGAGGGTTAACACGTTTAAATGTCTTACTCACTTCGGCTGCAGTGAAGGAGAGACCGCATGTTTCCGTTGCAGGCCGTGTCAGTGGCACTGTATTGTCCTCAAAGCGGGCAAAAAAGTTATTTAGTCTGCCTGGGAGCAAGACATCCTGGTCCGTGACTGGGCTGGGTTTCTTCCTGTAGTCCGTGATTGACTGTAGACCCTGCCACATACCTCTTGTGTCTGAGCCGTTGAATTGAGATTCTACTTTGTCTCTGTACTGGCGCTTAGCTTGTTTGATAGCCTTGCGGAGGGAATAGCTGCACTGTTTGTATTCAGCCATGTTACCAGACACCTTGCCCTGATTAAAAGCAGTGGTTCGTGCCTTCAGTTTCACACGAATGCTGCCATCAATCCACGGTTTCTGGTTAGGGAATGTTTTAATCGTTGCTATGGGAACGACATCTTCAACGCACGTTCTAATGAACTCGCACACCGTATCAGCGTATTCGTCAATGTTGTTGTCTGACGCAATACGAAACATCTCCCAGTCCACGTGATGGAAGCAGTCTTGGAGTGTGGAGTCAGCTTGGTCGGACCAGCGTTGGACAGACCTCAGCGTGGGAGCTTCTTGTTTTAGTTTCTGTCTGTAGGCAGGGATCAACAAAATGGAGTCGTGGTCAGCTTTTCCGAAAGGGGGCGGGGCAGGGCCTTATATGCGTCGCGGAAGTTAGAGTAACAATGATCCAGGGTCTTTCCACCCCTGGTTGCGCAATCGATATGCTGATAAAATTTAGGGAGTCTTGTTTTCAGATTAGCCTTGTTAAAATCCCCAGCTACAATGAATGCAGCCTCCGGATAAATCGTTTCCAGTTTGCAGAGAGTTAAATAAAGTTCGTTCAGAGCCATCGATGTGTCTGCTTGGGGGGGATATATACGGCTGTGATTATAATCGAAGAGAATTCTCTTGGTAGATAATGCGGTCTACATTTGATTGTGAGGAATTCTAAATCAGGTGAACAGAAGGATTTGAGTTCCTGTATGTTTCTTTCATCACACCATGTCACGTTGGCCATAAGACATACGCCCCCGCCCCTCTTCTTACCAGAAAGATGTTTGTTTCTGTCGGCGCGATGCGTGGAGAAACCCGCTGGCTGCACCGCTCGGATTGCGTCTCTCCAGTTAGCCATGTTTCCGTGAAGCAGAGAACGTTACAGTCTCTGATGTCCCTCTGGAATGCTACCCTTGCTCGGATTTCATCAACCTTGTTGTCAAGAGACTGGACATTGGCAAGAAGAATGCTAGGGAGTGGTGCACGATGTGCCCGTCTCCGGAGTCTGACCAGAAGACCGCTTCGTTTCCCTCTTTTTCTGAGTCGTTTTTTTTTTTTTTTTGGTCGCTGCATGTGATCCACTCGGTTACACTGGTTGTAAGGCAGAACACAGGATCCGCGTCGCGAAAAACATATTCTTGGTCGTACTGATGGTGAGTTGACGCTGATCTTATATTCAGTAGTTCTTGTCGGCTGTATGTAAAGAAACCTAAGATGACCTGGGGTACTAGTGTAAGAAATAACACGTAAAAAAACAAAAAACTGCATAGTTTCCTAGGAACGCGAAGCGAGGCGGCCATCTCTGTCGGGGCCGGAAGTACTTGTGTGTGTGTGTGTGTGTGCGCGAGAGTTAGGGGTTTTCCTCCTTGTGTGAAAAGACCCTATAAAACCCTCTCACTCAGAATGTCCTGTGACTGTACCATGTTTGGGTTGTGTATTACAGTCTGTGGTTAGGTTGTTGTTCCTCCCTCATATGGTAGCAGGCCTCTACGCTGACCTTTTTAACAAGGAGCACGTGTGTGTCTAAGTTGAAACATGTAGGAGCACAGAAAGGAATTTAGGAGCACAATGAAAAATATTTGAGGCCTTAAAGCTAGAATCCTTACATTTTCTAGCCACACTGGTGCTTCTAAATGTACATTTCCAGTCGCACAGCTAAATATTTAGGCACATATGCCAATAAAATGTTGGCACTGTTTGAGCCCTGGGTCGTCTCAGGAACCAGGCTCCTGGTATAGAGGAGTAGTCAGAAGTAGAAATACTGAGGGACATGTACATTATTCCTTTCAGATCAGTCATAGACAGTTGTTTTCTACAAATGATGCAACATGAACTAGTGTTGTGTGGAGAACATACAGTTGTACTAAGATGTCCTACTTTGATGCATACTATATGAATAACAACCTATTGTCCAGGATTGTGGTTGTGTTCCTTTCCTATCTTCCACTCCAGCATCTCTTAAGTTATTTGAATTGTGTCTTGTGTTTTCTGTCCTTGACTGACGTGTCAATGCTTCTCTTCCGCTTCAAGTATAGTGATGAATGACACTTCACTCCCCCCTCATTGGCAGTCCAATTTGAAGAGAGTTTGTTTTTAGAGGGCTGTTTAAATGGTTCCCTGTTTCCTTTTCTCTGACTAACTGTGGAAATGCTGTTTAGATAGAGAAGGTTTTATTTGCCTCTAGTGAACCAGAGAGGACCTCTGGGCTGTTAGTTGAATGGTCCTCTGTGCGTACTAACTCTTCGTACTAACTGAGGAATGTCCACATTTCCTAGCAATGCAATGCAATGCTGAGATGTCAGCCATCATCATAGCCCATATGTGGAATCCATTTTGTCCCTGCATGTGACATACCACTGTTCCTTTAGTGATAGTCTCTAAGGGTTTCTGAAGTATCATAAATGATTATTGGTTGTTGTAATGTTTATCAGAAACATGCAGTACTCCATACAGTAAACACACCTGCTACTACTGCTCCACAAACTCCTACTGTGCAATATACACTTTTACTTTGCAGTACAGTAAAGCAGATTTTCCCAACTCCATTACTCCCAACGGCACATTTTTGTTGTTGCCCTGGAAAAACTCACCTAATTCAACTCATTGAGGGCTTGATGATTAGTTTTTACAATACAAATGTGTACTGTTGGGGGTACAGGAGGACTGGAGTTGGGAACCATTGCAGTAGAGCACCAACAATAATGAGATTACTACCAATGATGTATTCTATTACTATCAGGTTTTATTTCCTGCTCTGAACTGCAGACCAGGATTAGTCCAATGGAGGGAAAAGGGCTAATTAAAAGCTTAATTAAAACACCTTCTGATCTTTGGCCAGGCACCTGTTGAACCAGATTATATTCCACTGTAATTCTTATCAGCCCTAACCCCCACTAATGGGTTAATGAGGATTCTCTTCTTCCTGCACAGCTGCAGAGGAGGAGGAGTGGATGGGTCGGCCTGTTAGCTCTTTGACAGGAGTGGAACACTAGACTCTGGAGGCTGTGTTGGATAAGTGTGTGTGTGTGTGTGAACAAAAATAAAATGAACAAATAGTTATGTTATTCACCACTGCTAGCTTGATTTGGGGAAGAGGAAGGGTTAAAATTGAAGAGAATGGCATGTTCAGTCCCAGGATGGGAGATGAGTGTTGTGGTTGCTGGGTGAGAGGAGAGAGTTCCACTCTGCAGTAGGAGGGCACGAGAGAAAGAGGGGAGCAGCCAGTGACTCAACAGAGAGAAAGAGAGGGGCTTGGTTGAGCTGAAAAGAGAGAAACTTCTCAGTATTTGCTGTGATGGCATCAGTTCTCTGGGGTGAGAGTGAGAGACCACGTCCCTGATAGAATGTGACTGTTGTTGTGTGGAATAGTGCTGCTTAAGGGATAGGGACACTGTAGAGAGGGACCTTTTAAAAATGGATTTAACCTTGATTTAACTGCAGCAGACAGACAATAACACTTCCAGAACCTTAAATGGAGTATAGGGGACATTGTAGTAAACGGACAGAGATGTTTATTAAGGGACTTCACAGTAGTTTACATGCAAACACTTAGTTACTAACATGTAGTTTAGGTGATCTAAGGCTACAGAGTTTACATGGATGAAGTCCTTCCCTTTCTTCCGGAGGTCATACCACGTAGATCAGAGGTCATACCTCGTGGGTCAGAGGTCATACCTCGTGGGTCAGAGGTCATACCTTGTGGGTCAGAGACTTTTTCTTGGAGCTCTTCTGTTTCGTTTCTCGTCAAGCTCCTCTGAAAGGAGCGGAAATGTTTTGTTGTCCTCTCTTGAGACCTAACAGATTTGTTTAACAAGACTCCAGAATGCTAAAAGGCCTTACATGGGCGTATCATGCAGCAAAGTTGCTTTTTATTTATTTTCTTCACAGATGAAAGTTTAGATACTATAAGTAAACTATGTCCTGTAATGACTTTTCAATATTGCCATTTTCCGTCAGAGGATATTTTGTTTCTGTAAAGAAGGTGTCAAGTTAAGTGTCTCGTGCTATATCAATATACATGTGACATGTGTAGTAAGATGCTGTTTTAGGATGCATTGAAACTATTAGATAGTCATGCCACTGAAGAACACTGCAGTGCCCGTCACACTCAGATTGCCATAAGTAAGGGTCTCTTTTAGTTCTGATCAATCAGACTTATTTCCATGGAAACAGGGCTCCCTGTGGTGCCTGGTGAGGTCAAACTGGTGTGTGTCTCTCTGAGGGTCAGCCACTCCAATGCACAAACACACAGCGTACACAAGCGATACTGATGCGCAAAGTCTGGAACCAACAGGACCCTGAAGAACTTCTACCTCCAAGCTATAAGACTGCTAAATAGTTAGTCCTGGTAGTTAAATAGTCCTGGTAGTTAAATAGTTAGTCCTGGTGGTTAAATAGTTAGTCCTGGTGGTTAAATAGTTAGTCCTGGTAGTTAAATAGTTAGTCCTGGTAGTTAAATAGTTAGTCCTGGTAGTTAAACAGTTTGTTCTGGTAGTTAAATAGTTAGTCCTGGTAGTTAAATAGTTAGTCCTGGTAGTTAAATAGTTAGCCCTGGTAGTTAAATAGTTAGCCCTGGTAGTTAAATAGTTAGCCCTGGTAGTTAAATAGTTAGTCCTGGTAGTTAAATAGTTAGTCCTGGTAGTTAAATAGTTAGTCCTGGTAGTTAAATAGTTAGTCCTGGTAGTTAAATAGTTAGTCCTGGTAGTTAAATAGTTAGTCCTGGTAGTTAAACAGTTTGTCCTGGTAGTTAAATAGTTAGTCCTGGTAGTTAAATAGTTAGTCCTGGTAGTTAAATAGTTAGTCCTGGTAGTTAAATAATAGAGATCTGTATTGACCCTTTTTGCACTAATTTATTTTGACTCATCACATACGCTGCTGTTACTGTTTATTATCTATACTGTTAACTAGTCGCTTTATTCCTAGTTATATGTACATATCTCCCTCAATTACCTTGTACCCCTTCACATCGACTCGGTACTGGTACCCCTGTATATAGCCAAGTTATCGTTACTCATTGTGTATTTATTATAACTTTGATTATTACGTGTTATTATTTCTCTATTTTCTTTCTCTCTGCGTTGTTGGGAAGGGCCCGTAAATAAGCATTTCACTGTTAGTCTACACCTGTTGTTTACGAGGCATGTGACAAATAAAATGTATGCCTGTGATCTTTCTCTCTCTGCCTAATAATCAATTATTTAGTACCAGCTGGCAGGCAGCAATTCATTTCCACACACAGCTCTGACCCCCAGGAGATAATCTCTGACCCCTGACCTCTAGGGGTTAAAGCTCTAATCCTCCATTAAATGACAACATGTTAGAGGCTATTTCCCCCCGTCTGTCTCAGCTCACACTGGGAACATTAATGGCTCTTAAACTCCTTTGAGGTTGGCTATCCCAGTACTGATCAATATCTGTCCTCCAGGCTGTCAGTTAAAACAGCAGTAAAGGGCTTTATTTCTTCTCTCTAGCTGGTCCCTGTTGGATGAGGACTGTGTCTGAAATGGAACTACTTTTAGCCAGGGCCTGCTTTGGGGATATATAGGGAACAAGGTGCATTTTCAGACCCAGGCGAGGTTGGAAAGGCCTTTGTGTTGGACTGACTGTGACTGACTTTCCATTTCAGCCTTTTTGAATTTCAGAAATGACTCTTATCACATTTAAGTGCCTGATTTCTAAGATGATGTTGACTTGAAAGGGGACCGGTCACGCAACGCTTGGGACGACAACCCCGACCGGTGCTTTTATACAGCGGAAATGCATCAGTCTAGGCAGCTAAAGCCAGCAATGCTTTATGTAGTAACCCCCACACACCCTCTGCTCACCCCATCCCCTGGGCTCAGGCCTTTCATTTCTGTCTTATCTGAGAACAGAGTGTTGTCTTCCATAGACCCACCATGGTTCACATAGCCATCTGTCTGGGTGTGTTGGCTCTAGCACAGAGGAGACTGGGACTGGAGAAGATTGTGGCGATACTGATGGTATGACTCTGATTTTGATAGTCTGATATTCTTCTGTTAGTTAACATGTCTCTCCACTGAATGGTATCACCAATGAGCTTTTCTCATAACAGCTGCCAGAAATGAGACCACACTCTGAATTCCACTGCAGTGAAATGGCTGCGCTTAGAATTCCTGGTGTTCCTCTGTGGTGGATTCTGGTAGTTGATAATCGAGCTGTTTGGTTTCCCCATTTTAGTCAATAAAAGTAGAATTTCTAGAAATCCGTATATATTTCTATGGGTCAGTCCCTGTGATGTCCGTGTGCTTTCTAATCTCATCTCTACAATCTTCCTCCAACATCACCTCAACCCTTCTGATCCATCCTACACCCACATGGGCCATTTTTATCCCTATCCTTCCTCTCCTCTTCTATCCCCCTCTCCTCCACTCCTCTCTACCTACTCCATTCTTCTCCCTATCCTTCCTCTCCTCTTCTATCCCCATCTCCTCCACTCCTCTCTACCTACTCCATTCTTCTCCCTTTCCTTCCTCTCCTCTTCTATCCTCATCTCCTCCACTCCTCTCTACCTACTCCATTCTTCTCCCTTTCCTTCCTCTCCTCTTCTACCCCCCCTCCTACTCTCCTCTCTACCTCCCACTGTGCTGTAGCAGGGTCCTTTTGATTGGGTCCTACTCCAGGGTGAGAACATGTCACGGACCCCTCTCTCTCTCCTCTGTTATTGTGCCTGTAGAATGATTAACCTGAGCTAGTTGAACCAGAGATAATGTGAGACCGAGTTCAGGCGCTGGAGGAGAAGTGTGTGTCTGTGTGGTGAAGGGGGCACAAAGCTTTGTTCCTGGCAGCCCTTACTGTCAGGCTACAGCAGAACCGCACAGTGTGCTGTGGTACATTACAGTAACAGAACATTGCATTAAAACAGAGGGTTTAGCTCTCACTTATACAAAAGCAGACTTGGGGCTCCAAAATGTAAACATCAAGCGCCAGGATGTCGGAAGCTTGATTTTAAAAACAGAGTCTGTGGTTAATAGGCATCTGTTTCTTTGTTTGGGCCAATGCAGAACGTGTGTGTTCATGTGTGTGGGTTCACGTATGTGCGCCAGCGTAATATAAATGAATGTATCTAATAGACCTGCTCATCTATCATGCTCTGGCTCCCACCATGTATTGGTGTAATCTGTCATGTCCTCCCCTGCTACGTACCCCCACCCTGGGGCCACACATGCAGCAGCGTCTGTCAACACTGACAGATGGCCCACAAGGGTGTGTGTTCTGACACATTCTGAGCAAAAACACACACACAAACACTAATGGGGGGCAAATTCATACATCCATGTAAATGATATCAATCGCTCCAACCTGCCACATGCCCTTCTGTGTACTACCTGGTGGTGGTGTGGGGAGGGAGGGATGATTAACCTGCTGGTGGTGGTTGGGGAGGGAGGGAGAGATAATGTGAGACCTGCTGTGTCAGGCGCTGGGGAGGGAGGGAGGGAAGTGTGTACTACCTGCTGTGGTGGTGGTGTGGGGAGGGAGGGAGGTGAGTGTGTTACCTGGTGGTGGTGTGGGGAGGGAGGGAGGGAGGGAGGGTGAGTGTGTACACCTGCTGTGTGGTGGTGGTGTGGGGAGGGAGGGAGGGTAGTGTGAACTACCTCTGTGTGGTGGTGGTGTGGAGAGGGAGGGAGTTTGAAGTGTGTACTACCTGCTGTGGGGTGGTGGGTGGGGAGGGAGGGAAGTGTGTAAACCTGCTGTGGGGTGGTGGTGTGGGGAGGGAGGGAGTTTGAAGTTTAAAACCTGCTGTGGGGTGGTGGTTGGGGAGGGAGGGAGGGCATCTGTTTGCTGTTGGTGGTTGGGGAGGGAGGGAGGGAGGGTGAGTGTGTTCTGCTGTGTGGTGGTGGTGTGGGGAGGGAGGGAGGGTGAGTGTGTACTACCTGCTGTGTGGTGGTGGTATAGGGAAGGGAATGTATGTGTAGACCTGCTGTGTGGTGGTGGTCTGGGGAGGGAGGGAGTTTGAAGTGTGTACCACCTGCTGTGGGGTGGTGGTGTGGGGAGGGAGGGTGAGTGTGTACTACCTGCTGTGTACCCCCACCCTGGGGGGAGGGAGGGAGACAGAGTGTGTACTACCTGCTGTGTGGTGGTGGTGTGGAGAGGGAGGGAGTTTGAAGTGTGTACTACCTGCTGTGGGGTGGTGGTGTGGGGAGGGAGGGAGGGTGACACACACAAACACTGTGGGGTGGTGGTGTGGGGAGGGAGGGTAAATGATACCTGCTGTGTGGTGGTGGTGTGGGGAGGGAGGGATGGGTGAGTGTGTACTACCTGCTGTGTGGTGGTGGTGTGGGGAGGGAGGGTGAGTGTGACCTGCTGTGTGGTGGTGGTGGGGGGAGGGAGGGAGGGTGAGTGTGTACTACCTGCTGTGTGGTGGTGGTGGGGGGAGGGAGGGAGGGAGGGTGAGTGTGTACTACCTGCTGTGTGGTGGTGGTGTGGGGAGGGAGGGAGTTTGAAGTGTGTACTACCTGCTGTGGGGTGGTGGTGTGGGGAGGGAGGGAGGGTGAGTGTGTACTACCTGCTGTGGGGTGGTGGTGTGGGGAGGGAGGGAGGGAGGGTGAGTGTGTACTACCTGCTGTGTGGTGGTGGTGGTGGGGAGGGAGGGAGGGTGAGTGTGTACTACCTGCTGTGTGGTGGTGGTGTAGGGAGGGAGGGAGGGTTTGTGTACTACCTGCTGTGTGGTGGTGGTGTGGGGAGGGAGGGAGGGTGAGTGTGTTTAAACCTGCTGTGTGGTGGTGGTGTGGGGAGGGAGGGAGGGAGGGTGAGTGTGTTTACCTGCTGTGTGGTGGTGGTGTGGGGAGGGAGGGAGTTTGAAGTGTGGACCTGCTGTGGGGTGGTGGTGTGGGGAGGGAGGGAGGGTCATGTGTCATCTAGCATCTGTGTGTACTACCTGCTTTGGTGGTGTGTGGGGAGGGGGGAGGGTGAGTGGACCTGCTGTGTGGTGGTGGTGTAGGGAGGGAGGGAGGGTGATGTGTACCACCTGCTGTGTGGTGGTGGAGGGTGGGGAGGAGGGAGTTTGAAGTGTGTACTACCTGCTGTGGGGTGGTGGTGTGGGGAGGGAGGGAGGGTGAGTGTGTACTACCTGCTGTGGGGTGGTGGTGTGGGGATGGAGGGTGAGTGTGGACCTGCTGTGTGGTGGTGGTGTGGGGAGGGAGGGAGGGTGATGCTTCCACATCTGGTGGTTATTGATGGAGGGAGTTTGGGTGTGTACTACCTGCTGTGGGGTGGTGCTGTGGGGAGGGATCTGGTGCTCTTTATTGATGGGGGGTGGTGTGGGGAGGGAGGGTGAGTGTGATGCTACCTGCTGTGTGGTGGTGGTTGGGGAGGGAGGGAGGGTGAGTGGACCACCTGCTGTGTGGTGGTGGTGTGGGGAGGGATCTGGTGTACTACCTGCTGTTTGGTGGTGTGGGGGAGGGAGGGAGGGTGAGTGTGTACCACCTGCTGTGTGGTGGTGGTGTGGGGAGGGAGGGAGGGAGGGTGAGTGTGTACTACCTGCTGGTGGTTGGTGGTGTGGGGATGGAGGGTGGGTGAGTGGACCTGCTGTGTGGTGGTGTGGGGAGGGAGGGAGGGTGTGTTCCACCTCTGTGTGGTGGTGGTGGTATGGGGATGGAGGGTGGGTGAGTGTGGGGACCTGCTGTGTGGTGGTGGTGGTGTGGGGAGGGAGGGAGGGTGAGTGTGTACTGTATGTTTTACATTAATTGACAAAGGAAAGGTTTTATTACATACAGTTGGAGCTAGTCAATGACCAACAACACACAAAGGAGTGTATTTTGGCCTTTTAAAGATGAACATCAATTTTACCTAGCATTGTTACAGTATCTCTGGTATTATATGGGATCGGGATCATCCTTCATATAGTCATGTGCTCCTCATCTAGCATCTGGTGCTCTTTATTGATGGAGGGTAGTTGGGGACCAGTCGTCTCTGATCATGATGCTTCCACATCTGGTGCTCTTTATTGATGGAGGGTAGTTGGGGACCAGTCGTCTCTGATCATGATGCTTCCACATCTGGTGCTCTTTATTGATGGAGGGTAGTTGGGGACCAGTCGTCTCTGATCATGATGCTTCCACATCTGGTGCTCTTTATTGATGGAGGGTAGTTTGGGACCAGCCGTCTCTGATCATGATGCTTCCACATCTGGTGCTCTTTATTGATGGAGGGTAGTTGGGGACCAGTCGTCTCTGATCATGATGCTTCCACATCTGGTGCTCTTTATTGATGGAGGGTAGTTGGGGACCAGCCGTCTCTGATCATGATGCTTCCACATCTCTATCCGATGACAGGTTGGTGTTCTTCTCCTCCATTTCCTAATAAATAACCCTTTTCCTCATCCTTCCCCACAACTCTATTTGTCAGCGTTTGTTATACACAAACAGCACACTGGGACTATGTGCCCTAAATAACTATGTTCATTTAAAAACCCAACCATCTGATTATCTAAGACTGTAGAGAAAATCCTTTATTTTGTTTGAGAAAGGAATAAACAATTAATGAAAGAATCGCCTTCCAGATTGAGTTGATGTAAAATGGTTGTGATGACGAACCAGAGGGGCCATATTGGGTCATCCGTCCTTTATATTTATACTGCTGCCTCATCCAATGTCTCTAACGGGATGGATGGAGAAAGGAACACATGGACTTTAAGCGTATTATGACATCATTTGTCTGTACTCTATATCTTTGTAAAAAGAGTAGAATGGATTCTAGTCCTCTATAGTGGGATGTGTACTGTCAGTGTGATCCTGTATTTACTGTATGTTAACTCCCTCTCGCTATGATAGACATAATTATGCAATGGCATACAAGTCCCTCTATTACTCTGACAGGACTGTGGATTATCAACCAGAGACATAGAGAGATGAATGGGGGTCGGCTGTGGTGTCCAAACCCAGCAGACATGCTGTACTGTTCTGCTGATGGACCAGGAAGGCAGGCAGTGTGGGTAATTGGATGTTATTAAAGTTACATAATCAGGGAGGAGGGAAGTGTAAGTGATTACCAGCAGATGTAAATGCTCCCCTGGACATGTAACCCAGCTGTTTAGAGAGGGGGAGGGAGTGACAGAGACCAAGGGAGAGTGGGGGAGAAGAGGAGTTGGGAGAGCGAGAGAGGGGGAGAGAGAGAGGGACCCAGAGGGTGACCAATTACAGGTTGTGAATTAAGGGGAGATCAAAAGAGGAGAACCAGGTTTGATGCATAGAGATACAATATAGTACTGTTCTGTTTAACTCTGTTTCCCACTCACATTGACTCTAACTGTTACAAAAGGGATGTAACGTACTGCTGTTGTTCTCTCTTGGGTCACAGTTAAAGCCTGGCTTTAACTAGTCTTTCGAAACATGGTTTTGACTATTTTGTGGCTCACAAAAGAATGTGAAAGGCTTTAGATGGATGATGGATCCCAATGTTAAAACGTTTTGGGAACCACTGACATATGCAGTACGCTGTAATGAATGGCCTTCGAGTGAAAGGGTCCTATTGTTTTCAGACAGTGGTGCTGTGTAGAGGAAGATTGAATCCCCTTTGCCATGCCAATGGTGCTATCCTGTAGCAGGACCAGTAGTGCTCTAGAACCATTCAACAGCAAAGCTTCCACAAGTCTCCTATTACAACCGTGACGTTTTAATGCTTATCTCTGAGGGACTAATAATTAATAAGAAGCATACAGACGCTGCACTTGATGAATTTATGAAATTGCTTCTCCCAATTATTGATAAACATGCACCTGTTATGAAATTTTATGACAGAACTGGATTGATGGAATTGAATGAATTGATGAGATATTGAAAAACTGTATGGTTGAAAGAGATGGGGTGAATGGAGTGGCTAATAAGTCTGGCTGCACATCTAACGTACTTCAAACTGAGAAGTGATGTGACTAAACTCAACAAAAAGAAGAACCTGTATTATGAAGCCAAGATCAATGGTATAAAACTTTAACGTACATTAAATTAAATTATCGGCTCAAAGACAAATTCAATTCAGTCTTTTAATCAAATCAGATGGCTTATCAAATCAGATGGCAAATCTTCTATTTGATGTTGCCAGTTATTTTAATGATTACTTCATTGCCAAAGTGGGTAAAACTTGAGCAGGAAATGCTAACAACAAACAGCGAGCCATAGTATTCATGCATAAAAAATATAATAATAATTAAAGAAAGCATTGTAAGTTAGTGTGGGACAAGTGGAAAAATAATTGTTATCGATCAATTATGACCTCCTGGCATTGAAAATGTATATGGAAGGCTACTGAGGATGGTAGCTGACTCTATGACCACTGCTGTCTGTCATATCTTTAATCTGAGTCTAGAGAAAGGTGTTTGTTGTCAGGCCTGGCGGGAAGCCAAAGTTATTCCGCTACCCAAGAGTGGTAGAGAGTGGTAGAGAGTGGTAAAGAGCACTTTACTGGTTGTAACTGCAGACAAATCAGCTTGCTGCCAGCTCTTAGCAAACTGTTGGAAAAAATTGTGTTTGATCAAATACAATGCTATTTCTCTGTAAACAAATTGACAACAGACTTTCAGCATGCTTATAGAGAAGGGCACTCAACATGTACTGCACTGACACAAATGACTGATGATTGGTTGAAAGAAATTGATAACAGAAGGCAGCACCACACAGTACAACACCTCTCCCCTATTTGACATAGATATTGTGTGTATGTATTGATATGTAGGCTCTGTGTGCCATTTTTAAATGGATGTAGTTCTGTCCTTGAGCTGTTCTTGTTTATTAAGGTTCTGTATTATGTCATGTTTCATGTTCTGTTTGGACCCCAGGAAGTAGTTGCTGCTTTCGCAACAGCTAATGGGGATCCTAATAAAATAGCAATACCAAGAGACAACCCTGTGTTAGCTCCAGCTGTGGAATATACCAGGTATGGAGGGAACAATAGCTCCTGCTGATTTCTGTCAGAGAGGGGGGGAATATTGGAACAAAGGCACAGAGAACAAAGTAGAGAAAGACTGGTTGTTGGCAGTCAGTGTGTCAGTCATAAATCACCAACAGAGAGCACACACGTACATACCATGCAGAGTGTCAGAGACACCCCTACCCCCCACTGCTCCAAGAGGGGACGTGTGTGTTCGCCCCCCCCAAACCCCATCAAATAATCCCCATCTCCTTGCACACCGTCGCTAAGGAAATCTGAAACCTGAGCCAGCAGTGCCAAGGTGGCAAGGCCAAGGTGAACTTAAGGAGATGCGTGTGTGTGCCTCCCATTGTGTGTGTTATTAGGGGAGTAATAACACGACGTAGTACATTTGCACTCTCCTCCTACAACCTGCTGTGTCAGTCACATCTACCAATCTCATCAACACTTTATTCTGTTCATCATTTTCCCCCATTATGGCTAAATGCTTTTATCTGTGACGACCCCCCACTAGTAGGCCAAAATGAGAAACATTAAAAAGCTGTCTCTAAGTGAAATAATAATTTTCTACTGATATAATTAAATCAAAAACACAATTTTATAAAGAAATGACTAAGTGTCTCAGTTATGGCTTCTCTCTCTGACAGAAATGGTTTTCTACTCATCCTTAGTGAGGGAAAAGGGACTACTTCTCCTTCCATTAGCAGGAAACACACGCGGGTTCCAGGGACAGTGAATTCCTGAGATGGTTCTTTCTTTCAGGAGCCACAACCTGGGGCCAGAGCATTCTTCTCCTTTCTTCTCTCTCTCTGTCTTTGGATTTATTGATAGCAGATGATGGAAGAAACAACTTCACCTCTCCTCCTCCCTGAAGTAATGTCATGCATGGCTCTTCTCTGCCTTCCGATGTACTGATCGATTAGAATTTCACACGACCACATTGACTCTGTGAAATCTAAATGTGTTGTGTTGTATGAACCTGAGCATCCCAAAAAGCTCCCTTCGACCCTCTCTCGCTCACCCTCTCTCTTGAGCCAAGATTGGCAGGGCAAACAGTGTGTGGCAATATCTTGTTGGGAGCTCAGCCACCCTGGCCTGGACTATGGAAACCAGAGCGGCCCTCTCCCCCAGATGAGATCATTCTTTACTGTTACTGTGGTGAGGGGTGTCTTAGTGGGACAGAAACCAACAGGATGGTAGAAGGTAAACTCACTTTTATTTTACTACCCTTATGCACACTCTTCCCCTTACAGAAAGAAGTGTTCTCTCTCTCCCTCTTTCTCTTTCCCCCCTCTCAATTCATTTTGCTTTATTGACATGATGTAACACTCCTTGCACATTTTGTTACATTACAGCCTTATTTAAAATGGATAAAAAAGATGAGGATTTTTAATTCTGTCTACACACAATACCCCATAATGACAAAGCAAAATCTGTTTTTTTAACATATTTGCAAATGTATTGTAAATGTAAAACCTGAAATCACATTTTCACAAATATTCAGATCCTTTAATCAGTACTTTGCTGAAGCAGAGATGTTCGATCGGGTCCAAGCCCGGGCTCTGCCTGGGCCACTCAAGGACATTCAGAGACTTGTCCCGAAGCCACTCCTGAGTTGTCTTGGCTGTGTGCTTAGGTTCGTTGTCCTGTTGGAAGGTGTACCTTCACCCCAGTCTGAGGTCCTGAGCACTCTGGAGCAGGTTTTCATCAAGGATCTCTTTGTACTTTGCTTTGTTCATCTTTCCCTTGATCCTGACTAGTCTCCCAGTCCCTGCTGCTGAAAAAAAAGATCCCCACAGCCTGATGCTGCCACCACCATGCTTCACCATAGGGATGGGTTTGGCCAGGTGATGAGCGGCGCCTGGTTTCCTCCAGAAGTGACGTTTGTCACTCAGGCCAAAGAGTTCAACCTTGGTTTCATAAGACCAGAGAATCTTGTATCTAATGGTCTGAGAGTCCTTTTAAGTGCCTTTTGGCAAACTCCAAGCGGGGCTCATGTGCCTTTACTGAGGAGTGGCTTCCATCTGGCCACTCTACCATAATGACCTGATTGGTCCATCTGGAAGGTTCTCCCTTCTCCACAGAGGAACTCTGGAGCGCTGTCAGATTAACTGTTGGGTTCTTGGTCACCTCCCTGACCAAGACCCTTCTCCACCGGTTGCTCAGTTTGGCTGGACGGCCAGCTCTAAGAAGAGTCTTGGTGGTTCTAAACTTCTTCCATTTAAGAATGATGGATGCAATTGTGTTATTGGGGACCTTCAGTGCTGCAGACATTTTTTGGTACCCTTTTCCAGATCTATGCCTTGACACAATCCTGGCTCGGAGCTCTACGGACAATTCCTTCGACCTCATAGCTTGGATTTTGCTCTGACATGCACTGTCAACTGTGGGACCTTTTATAGGCAGGTGTGTGCCTTTCCAAATCATGTCCAATCAATTGAATTTACCACAGGTGGACTCCCAATCAATTTGTAGAAACATCTCAAGGATGATCAATGGTAACAGGATATACCTGAGCTCAATTTCGAGTGTCATTAACAAAGGGTCTGAATAATTATGGTTTAAATTAAATGTTTTCCCCATCGAAAAAACAACAATACCCCTTTTTATTTTTTATATATTTGCAAAAATGTCTAAAACCTGTTTTCACTTTGTCATTATGGGGTATTGTGTGTAGATTGAGGAAACAATTAAATGTAATCCATTTTAGAATAATACTGTAACGTATAATAAAATGCGGAAAAAGTGAAGGGGTCTGAATTCTTTACAGATGCACTGTACATATTCCTCTTTCTCTCTCTCCTGGCAGACTGAGGGGTAGTGGAGAACCCCCCCAGGCCTCTTTCTCTCTCTCCTGACAGACTGAGGGGTAGAGGAGAACCCCCCCAGGCCTCTTTCTCTCTCTCCTGGCAGACTGAGGGGTAGTGGAGAACCCCCAGGCCTCTTTCTCTCTCTCCTGACAGACTGAGGGGTAGTGGAGAACCCCCAGGCCTCTTTCTCTCTCTCCTGGCAGACTGAGGGGTAGAGGAGAACCCCCCAGGCCTCTTTCTCTCTCTCCTGACAGACTGAGGGGTAGTGGAGAACCCCCAGGCCTCTTTCTCTCTCTCCTGGCAGACTGAGGGGTAGTGGAGAACCCCCCAGGCCTCTTTCTTTTCATTCTCTCCTCTTTTCTGTTAATCAGATTTCACATGAACACCAGGGCCAAATCTCCCCCAGTGCAATTGCTTTTCCCCCCTTTATCCTGCGAACACCCCCAGAGAACAGCACCACTTTCACCCTCCCTGGCTCCCCCTCCCTGCCAATCTCTCTTTCCCTGTGCTGTTGTTGGCAGTCCCCTCGACCATATTTTAGTAATGGGCCCCAGCAGAAATTCAGTATCCTAGTGAAACCGGGCCCCGTAGGCTTTGAAAAGTGTGTGTGTGTGTGTGTGTGTGTAAGCGGGATAGAGAGCTGACCCTCTGGTGCTGTGTGATATCCAGTGATACTGACGCCTTGGCCCGTCCTTCACACACTGGACCTGTGGAGAGAGGTAGTGATGGAGGAAAAGGGATAGAGTACCCCCAAGAGAAGGGCCTGATATGGTTAGAAAGCTGGATAGTTTGTGGAAGTGGCACTTTGTTGTAAAGAGCCCCTCTGTTTGTTTTGATGATGTGATTGTGGCGATTAGGAGATGTGTTCCATATGCAGGGAGGTTGAGGTTGAGCAACACTCCACTGTGATGGTACATCTCATTATACCCAGAAATGGACCTCTCTGTGGAGGGTTTGTTCTGTTCTGGGAGTAACGTCAGTACTAGGTATTAGAAGATGGAGGGACAACAGGGTTTTGCTATACTCTGGGTTCATGGTATTTTTACTGGAAGTTGCTCACATGTACAGCCAGCCCTTTCCATTCAGCCATGATAGTCCACTCACCTTTTACTGTAAACCGTGCTCGATGTAAGTAAGACACATGGTTCTCACACAGCTCCAGACGTTTCCTGCTGCTTACTCACACTGTTGCCAAACCAGTCAAACGTAAAAGGATGTTGTGTGAGCCGTATGTGGCCACTGCCCCTCTGCAGTGCCAACCCCTCTCCACAGACTCATAAGTGCCAGCCAGGTATCTTCAGCAGCACCCTGTCTACAGACCAGACCAGGGCTAACAGAGGATGAACTTATAGGTTCACCCCTCACACTGACCAGACGCTGCCATTAGCCTCACATTGCCCTCCATACACTCTGCCCACCTCACACATCTCACACGCTGTGAGCCCGATGCAAACATGAACTCTATCATAGAACCCTATTGGCTTACATGCTGACTACACCGCTTGCGTCATGTACACATACATGTTATTCAATCATTGTACCCACACTGCTCACGAGCGTCTGCGTGTCCAGGCGCTAAAATAGAACTTGGTTCTATTTGTGATTCTCAAAGTCTCGCCTCTCCCATCTCCTCGTTGGTTTTTAGGATATAGCATATACCCACGTGCCATCTTCTCATTTGTTTTTAGGAGCATATACCCACGTGCCATCTTCTCATTTGTTTTTAGGAGCATATACCCACGTGGGTGATTGAAAGATGAACTGAGGTCCACACTCAGCTCATCTTTGTGGTAATGCACCGTAAAGTTGGTGGCCAACCACCATATAAAGTCCAAAGAAGAAAAAGTAGCCTGAAGGAAGTGAGGGGTGTCTTAGTGGGACAGAAACCAAAGGGATGGTAGAAGCTAGCCAGGGTGGCTGAGCTCCCATCTGTAGCAGACCTTTGCTCATGGTAGAGTGTCCTCCCTCCACCATTCAGATGACAGCATCTCTGCAGCCTGTTGGCTATCATGCTGAGCTTTCTCATCACATACACAAACTAATGAGTTTGTCTGTGTTAGGAATTAAATGTCCATTCTTATGAGCTGTTTTGTTGACCACACACACACACATTGATTTGGAATGGAAAGGTTACATCTCTCATTCATTAAGTTTGAATCTTTGTCATTTTCTAGACAGATTCTTTCCATTGTCAGTGTTTTCGCTTTGAACGAACAAACAGCCTGAGTCGAGAGGAGAGCCAGAATGAAAATGTCAGTGATATATTTGAATTCACTTGTAAATGTCATTTATTTATCAATCCCTTCCTTCTCCTGCCACTTTTGTCTGCCAAACACTTCTTCATCCACCAAGATAAGGCCTTTTCAACTGCCACTCTTTTTCATTTACTGAGATGTCAAACTATGTGGCCATGTTTTGATAGTTCCCGTGAGAAAGAATGTTTGTTTTTAATGGATAATTTGACTGTCAGTGATCTCTTACTCACAGCTATCTCTCTAAAGGGATGCTGTGATATTTTGACTGTCAGTGATCTCTTACTCACAGCTATCTCTCTAAAGGGATGCTGTGATATTTTGACTGTCAGTGATCTCTTACTCACAGCTATCTCTCTAAAGGGATGCTGTGATATTTTGACTGTCAGTGATCTCTTACTCACAGCTATCTCTCTAAAGGGATGCTGTGATATTTTGAGATTTAGGTCATTTTTCTACTTACCAGAGTCAGATAAACTGCATGCAGTTTGGAGATGATTGAAGTTAGCATATCGTTATCTTATTGCAATTGATGAAAGTACAGTATCCAGCTCCTCTCAAAAGCAGAAAATAGACCTTCTAACGACTCCAAGGCTGGGTGGTTGGTCAGTTCTAATCTTACGAGGCTATACATAGTCATTTATATTTTTTATACGTTCGTTAATTTTACTGCTAATCATAAGAAACAAGATTCTATCCACTTCCTCATTCTCTGTCCCGTTAGAATCTCAATGGCGCTGCCTTCAATCATCTCCAAACTGCACGCAGAGACATAACAATGGTATCCATGAGTTCGTCTGACTCTGGGTACTGTAAGCAGAAAAATAACCTATATATCGAGATCTCGCAGTATTGCTTTAAATGGTTGGGGAGATTGCCTTGAATGTTTGTTTGTGTCACTAAACTCCAAGGGTGTTTTTTTAATGTTGTATTTATTAGGAACCCCATTATCTGGTGCAGCAGCTACTCTTCCTGGGGTCCAATCAGGGTTAAAACAATTACACAGCAAGTGAAGTAGATAATAAACTAAAGTGAAATAAACAATCAAAATGAACAGTAAACATTACACTCACAGAAGTTCCAAAAGAATAAAGACATTTCAAATGTCATATTATGTCTATATACAGTGTTGTAATGATGTGCAAATAGTTAAAGTACAAAAGGGAAAATAAACATAAATATGGGTTGAATTTACAATAGTGTTTGTTCTTCACTGGTTGCCCTTTTCTTGTGGCAACAGGTCCCAAATCTTGCTGCTGTGATGGAACACTGTGGTACTCCACCCAGTAGATATGGGAGAATATCAAAATGGGGTTTGTTTTCATTCTTTGTGGATCTGTGTAATCTGAGGGAAATATGTGTCTCTAATATGGTCATATATTTGACAGGAGGTTAGGAAGTGCAGCTCAGTTTCCACCTTATTTTGTGGGCAGTGTGCACAAAGCCTGTCTTCTCTTAAGAGCCAGGTCTGCCTTCGCTGGCCTTTCTCAATAGCAAGGCTATGCTCACTGAGTCTGTACATAGTCAAAGCTTTCCTTATGTTTGGGTCAGTCACAGTGGTCAGGTATTCTGACGTTTTATGTTGCTTCCTTTAAGGTTGTTGTAGAATTGAACGTCTATTTTCTGGATTATGATAATTAGCGGGTATCGTCCTAATTCTGCGCTGTTTGCATTATTTGGTGTTTTACGTTGTACACTGAGGATATCTTTGCAGAATTCTGCATGCAGTCTCAATTTGGTGTTTGTCCCATTTTGTGAATTCTTGGTTGGTGAGTGTACCCCAGACCTCACAACAATAAAGGGTAATGGGTTCAAAAACTGATTCTCTCTCTCTCTCTCTCATTCACTCTTTCCTTTTCTGTCTCTCTCTCGCTCTCTCCTCCCCCCTCTCTCTGCTCTAGTCTGTGTGGTATCACCCCTCTCTCTGCTCTAGTCTGTGTGGTGTCTGGCCACCTTGTGTCACCCCTCTCTCTGCTCTAGTCTGTGTGGTGTCTGGCCACCTTGTGTCACTGCGTTGTAATGTGGGTTTGTTTGGTCAAGGATGTCCCACAGCAGACTGATAACAAACAGAACATTGTCTGAAGTAGCAGAGCCATTGCCTGTCTGCCTGTCTGTCTGTCTGTCTGCCTGCTTGACTCTGCCCAGCATAGTCATCCCATCCCTAAGATACAAGGTCCATCCTCCACTAGGATAGCTATGCAGGACACAACCTAATGTAGTCTTGAATTACAAATCAAATGTAATGGTTAGAACAGTGTTTCAGTATGAGTCAAACAGACAGCCCCCAGCTGTACAGACACAGGACAAGAACAGCTTTACTCACAGGACACAGAGGTCACGGCATTGCTGTTTCGAACTCGTGCTCACACACTCTCACTCATGTGCTACACACACACACACACACTGTTTTCTGACAGTCAGTCTCATATGGGTGAGCAGCAGAGCAGGCCTCTGAAACGGTTTGTCGTGTCAAAGCAAACCCACATACTAATTGGAAAAATCCTCCTAAGGCTTGAAAGAAGTTTAAAACTGGGTCCAGCTCTTCAAATAACTTATGTGGCCTGTAGTGGCTGGACTATAACCCATGATCTCTGACCCCTGACCTGAGCAGTAAACAGGAGGTACCACCCCAAAGTGGGGTGTTGGGAACAGGAGGGATGTTTTTAAAAGGGGATTTAATAGTTAGAATTACAAAAACCTTATTGTCCGTTCAATATGTCAAATTCTTGATGTGAATCATAGTGGAGGGGTTGTGATTTAGTGGATAAGCCCAGTGGATCATGATCCAGATAGGTCTGTTCTGGATACAGCATCCTGCATCCGGAAAACCCAGAAGTGACAGCTAACTTTATTGAAGGGGATCAAATGGTCAAATCTGGATGAAAAGTGAAAATGCTCTTTGCTATTGTAAACCAATATTGAACTGAGAACTTAAACCCTCTTCCTTTTTAACCTTAAAAAGCATATGCACACTATCACTTCACTATTTCATAACCTTTCACATTTACATACCTGTACACTACCACGTTGATGCTCAGTATATCAGCACTGTACTGTTCCTTCCCCTTAAGACTTGGTGTGGAGGTCTAGGAACCGGTAAGAGTATGCAAGGCTCTTGACTGGAAGCTGTGCGCTTGCTGTGCTGTGTGTTGTGGGTCTCTCCTCCCCTCGTAGACTCCGGTCTCTGCTGACCTTTCAGTGTTCATTCCCCTCCACTGGTCTGATGAGGGTGGAGAGGCAGAGCGCTGGCTGGGCAGGCAGAGAGCTGACAACGTGATAAGCCTGTCTATACATAATACATGAAGGGATCAGTTGGTTACTGCAGGCTTGGAGGAGGAGGGGTGGCGTTATCAGCTAGTGACTGGCCTTTCCATAAGCCATGTGCATGTTTATTCATCTTGTTTTTGAGGTATGTGTGGGGGGTCTTACCACAGTAATCACTGATGGGGGTCTTACCACAGTAATCACTGATGGGGGTCTTACCACAGTAATCACTGATGGGGGGTCTTACCACAGTAATCACTGATGGGGGTCTAACCACAGTAATCACTGATGGGGGTCTTACCACAGTAGTCACTGATGGGGGTCTTACCACAGTAATCACTGATGGGGGTCTTACCACAGTAGTCACTGATGGGGGGTCTTACCACAGTAATCACTGATGGGGGGTCTTACCACAGTAATCACTGATGGGGGTCTTACCACAGTAGTCACTGATGGGGGGGTCTTACCACAGTAGTCACTGATGGGGGGTCTAACCACAGTAATCACTGATGGGGGGTCTAACCACAGTAATCACTGATGGGGGGGTCTTAGTAATCACAGTAATCACTGATGGGGGGTCTAACCACAGTAATCACTGATGGGGGTCTAACCACAGTAGTCACTGATGGGGGTCTTAACCACAGTAGTCACTGATGGGGGGTCTTACCACAGTAATCACTGATGGGGGTCTTACCACAGTAGTCACTGATGGGGGTCTTACCACAGTAATCACTGATGGGGGGTCTAACCACAGTAATCACTGATGGGGGGTCTAACCACAGTAGTCACTGATGGGGGGTCTAACCACAGTAATCACTGATGGGGGTCTAACCACAGTAGTCACTGATGGGGGGTCTTACCACAGTAATCACTGATGGGGGGTCTAACCACAGTAATCACTGATGGGGGTCTTACCACAGTAATCACTGATGGGGGTCTAACCACAGTAATCACTGATGGGGGTCTTACCACAGTAATCACTGATACCACAGGGGGGTCTTACCACAGTAGTCACTGATGGGGGGTCTCACCACAGTAATCACTGATGGGGGTCTTACCACAGTAATCACTGATGGGGGGTCTAACCACAGTAGTCACTGATGGGGGTCTAACCACAGTAGTCACTGATGGGGGTCTTACCACAGTAGTCACTGATGGGGGGTCTTACCACAGTAATCACTGATGGGGGGGGTCTTACCACAGTAGTCACTGATGGGGGGTCTTACCACCACAGTAATCACTGATGATGGGGGGTCTTACCACAGCAATCACTGATGGGGGTCTTACCACAGTAGTCACTGATGGGGGGGTCTTACCACAGTAGTCACTGATGGGGGGTCTAACCACAGTAGTCACTGATGGGGGTCTAACCACAGTAGTCACTGATGGGGGTCTTACCACAGTAGTCACTGATGGGGGGGGTCTAACCACAGTAGTCACTGATGGGGGTCTTACCACAGTAATCACTGATGGGGGTCTTACCACAGTAGTCACTGATGGGGGTGTCTTACCACAGTAGTCACTGATGGGGGTCTAACCACAGTAGTCACTGATGGGGGTCTAACCACAGTAGTCACTGATGGGGGTCTTACCACAGTAGTCACTGATGGGGGTCTTACCACAGTAATCACTGATGGGGGTCTTACCACAGTAATCACTGATGGGGGGTCTTACCACAGTAATCACTGATGGGGGTCTTACCACAGTAATCACTGATGGGGGTCTTACCACAGTAATCACTGATGGGGGTCTTACCACAGTAATCACTGATGGGGGTCTTACCACAGTAATCACTGATGGGGGTCTTACCACAGTAATCACTGATGGGGGGTCTTACCACAGTAATCACTGATGGGGGGTCTTACCACAGTAATCACTGATGGGGGTCTTACCACAGTAATCACTGATGGGGGTCTTACCACAGTAGTCACTGATGGGGGGTCTTACCACAGTAATCACTGATGGGGGTCTTACCACAGTAATCACTGATGGGGGTCTTACCACAGGTCTTACCACAGTAGTCACTGATGGGGAGTCTTACCACAGTGATCACTGATGGGGGTCTCACCACAGTAGCCACTGATGGGGGTCTTGGGGGTCTTACCACAGTAATCACTGATGGGGGGTCTCACCACAGTAGTCACTGATGGGGGGTCTTACCACAGTGATCACTGATGGGGGGTCTTACCACAGTAATCACTGATGGGGGGTCTTACCACAGTAATCACTGATGGGGGTCTTACCACAGTAATCACTGATGGGGGGTCTTACCACAGTAATCACTGATGGGGGTCTTACCACAGTAGTCACTGATGGGGGTCTAACCACAGTAATCACTGATGGGGGGTCTTACCACAGTAATCACTGATGGGGGTCTTACCACAGTAATCACTGATGGTCTTACCACAGTAATCACTGATGGGGGTCTTACCACAGTAATCACTGATGGGGGTCTTACCACAGTAATCACTGATGGGGGTCTTACCACAGTAATCACTGATGGGGGTCTTACCACAGTAGTCACTGATGGGGAGTCTTACCACAGTGATCACTGATGGGGGTCTCACCACAGTAGTCACTGATGGGGGTCTTACCACAGTAATCACTGATGGGGGTCTTACCACAGTAATCACTGATGGGGGTCTCACCACAGTAGTCACTGATGGGGGGTCTTACCACAGTGATCACTGATGGGGGTCTTACCACAGTGATCACTGATGGGGGTCTTACCACAGTGATCACTGATGGGGGTCTTACCACAGTGATCACTGATGGGGGGTCTTACCACAGTGATCACTGATGGGGGTCTTACCACAGTGATCACTGATGGGGGGTCTTACCACAGTGATCACTGATGGGGGTCTTACCACAGTGATCACTGATGGGGGGTCTTCACTGTCACTGGGGGGTCTTACCACAGTAATCACTGATGGGGGTCTTACCACAGTAATCACTGATGGGGGTCTTACCACAGTAATCACTGATGGGGGGTCTTACCACAGTAATCACTGATGGGGGTCTTACCACAGTAATCACTGATGGGGGGTCTTACCACAGTAGTCACTGATGGGGAGTCTTACCACAGTGATCACTGATGGGGGTCTCACCACAGTAGCCACTGATGGGGGGTCTTACCACAGTAATCACTGATGGGGGTCTTACCACAGTAGTCACTGATGGGGGTCTCACCACAGTAGTCACTGATGGGGGGTCTTACCACAGTGATCACTGATTACCACAGTAGTCACTGATGGGGGGGGTCTTACCACAGTAATCACTGATGGGGGGTCTTACCACAGTAATCACTGGGGGGTCTTACCACAGTAATCACTGATGGGGGGTCTTACCACAGTAATCACTGATGGGGGTCTTACCACAGTAGTCACTGATGGGGGGTCTAACCACAGTAATCACTGATGGGGGTCTTACCACAGTAATCACTGATGGGGGGTCTTACCACAGTAATCACTGATGGGGGTCTTACCACAGTAATCACTGATGGGGGGTCTTACCACAGTAATCACTGATGGGGGTCTTACCACAGTAATCACTGATGGGGGGTCTTACCACAGTAATCACTGATGGGGGGTCTTACCACAGTAGTCACTGATGGGGGAGTCTTACCACAGTGATCACTGATGGGGGTCTTACCACAGTGATCACTGATGGGGGTCTTACCACAGTGATCACTGATGGGGGGTCTTACCACAGTGATCACTGATGGGGGTCTTACCACAGTGATCACTGATGGGGGTCTTACCACAGTGATCACTGATGGGGGGGTTCTTACCACAGTGATCACTGATGGGGGGTCTTACCACAGTGATCACTGATGGGGGTCTTACCACAGTGATCACTGATGGGGGGGTCTTACCACAGTGATCACTGATGGGGGGTCTTACCACAGTGATCACTGATGGTCTCATCTGTGGCCATGGCCATCCGGCCACGAGGGTCTGCTCTGCCTTTGTTGATGGACTGAATACCTGCTTGGCCTCTCAGACCTGTGGTATACTGCTGTTGATGATGATGTTTTTTTATTATTTTTTATTTATTTTACCCCCTTTTTCTCCCCAATTTCGTGGTATCCAATTGTTAGTAGCTACTATCTTGTCTCATCGTTACAACTCCCGTACGGGCTCGGGAGAGACGAAGGTTGAAAGTCATGCGTCCTCCGATACACAACCCAATCAAGCCGCACTGCTTCTTAACACAGCGCGCATCCAACCCGGAAGCCACCTGGACCAATGTGTCAGAGGAAACACCGTGCACCTGGCAACCTTGGTTAGTGTGCACTGCGCCCGGCCTGCCACGGGAGTCACTGGTGCGCGATGAGACAAGGATATCCCTACCGGCCAAACCCTCCCTAACCCGGACAACGCTAGGCCAATTGTGCGTCGCCACCCGGGAGGCCCTGCTTTTGCTTTTTTTGATTGTATTAGTGAGATTAACCAACATTTGTTTAGTGTTTTCGTTTTTTTCATACATCTAATTGACAGATGACGGTTCAATTATTTAAATTAGATATAAAAAATTATAATAATTTATCACAGCTCAATGCACTGTTTCTCTAGAGACACATCAGATCAAGCCCGAACTGTGCGATGTAGTAGGGGGTTGTAGTTTCTAACAGGACAATATTCTACATAGTTTAGCGCAGAAAATGTGGTAATTAACTACAATGACAATAATGAATTGCGCACCTACTTGTCATTTCTGTGGGCACGGAGACAGCGAGGAGACCTTGCGATCGAGAGGCATAGAAAGCAGTTGCTTCGTGAGGTATCTATACCTTAAATTACATGACCTAAGTGATTGATTGTTGGTATTCATAAAAGTATGTATTATTTACTTTGAAGAACTACTAAAATAGTGATGTTGGTATTCAGCTCTCTAGAGATGAGATGAGGACTTGAATTATAAAAGTCCTAAAAGAAATGTAATATTTGATTAAAGTAAATGTGAATGATGGTTAATAAGTGATGAGCAGTAATGGACAGTCATTATTACCATCATTACCATCATGGGTCTTTGATTTAATGTTTTATTCTGTTACAGCATTCAACCCACACAATGCATAGTGCATTTAATGTCATTTTTTAAAATCAAAAACAAAACCCGTAATTATTTTTTAAATAATCTAACCAAAACCGAACCCACCTCAAACGGCACTAATCGCTCAGCACTACAATGAAATCAGCCAGGAAACCTCTCCCTTGTTTTTCAATATGTGATATAAATCGGCAGATTTTCTACATTTGATTTTGTGGTATTAATATCATGCTGCAAGAATTCCTAATGATTTCAGCTTCAGTATTTGTATTGTATTGTGTTCACTACAGCTCCACCTCTCTTTTTCTAAACTTAATGACTGATATTCATGTTTCCAGTTCTACAGTCATTCATCTGGCCAATACCCCGTCTGATAATAGTTTGTCTACAGTATTAAAGCCAGGCATTCCTTCCTATGAGAAATGTTTTGCTGCAACAGATTGAGATGTCATAAACACCATGATGGTTAAATCATATTGTTTTGCCCCTGTCACAACATGCACTGCTGTGAATGATGGGTAGCCATTTCTCTTGACTTCCTGGATTCCCAAACTGGGCCTCCCAATTGGGCCCCTCTGCCACTAGACATTAGCCTGGCTGTCTGATGTAATTGTTTTCATCTGGGGTTGAAATATCCCTAACCCCTCCAGGACCCTCCCAGGCTGTTCCACCTGTCAGTCCTCTGAGAGATGAAGTATGATCAGGTAACGATCATTCTTGCAGTCCCATCTTCTGACATGGAGAACAAAGGTTCGCGGACACAGCATGACTTTCCTTTAACAAACTATGTTTCCAGCTCTCTATGGCACCTGATATATCATGAGTGTGTATGACTACGGCTGTAGTGTAGAAGCAGCTGACTGGTCTCTATGGCACCTGATATATCATGAGTGTGTATGGCTACGGCTGTAGTGTAGAAGCAGCTGACTGGTCTCTATGATGAGCATGGCTGCGCCACACAGACACACTGTTCTTTCTACTTTGACTGTCTTGACTGTCCCTGTGGGGAAGTGTTGTTACAGTAATATGTACCGTATAAATACTATAGACAACACATTGACAATGCAAAATTCATAGCAGTAACATATAGTATATACCGATGAAAGAAAACCAGCCTGCTGGCCTTACTGGGTGGATAGGAACATTAATCCCAGCTGTTTAGGAGGGATTTCACACCAAATGATTGTCTTGTTGTATTTTTCCTGCCAGGGGTTGCCAGGGGTTGCCCTGTACCTGCACCCAGGGGGGAGTCGTTTCAAATCCAGGTACAGGGTGTGACTTGGGAATAAAATGATTTTGTAATTGGTGCTACAAACAATGTACAACTGCACTACAGGTTTAACATGTAAAGATTATTTTTTTTGATGTTATCCAGAAAGCATGAACTTTCCTCTTCCTTTCTAGTGCCTCTTTCAGACACTCACTATGGCAATACATCTCCCTGCTTCAAGCACCTTCTCTTGTGTAACAAACTTGCCATGCTGAATTAGTCTGAATATAACCTGGCAGGAACAAGGTTATCCTGTTTGCATGGCTAGAGTGGCTAACTTCCCAGCTGTGGGAGAGCCGAGTGGGTGTGGGAGCGCATTCACAGTAATAATATCTATTTCAGAAACACGGAGAACGTTGAATGATGTCGTGTTGTATAATAGATGGAGTTTTTGAGGGAGGGAGGGAAGGAGGGAGGGAGAGAGGGAGAGAGGGAATCCATGCATGGAGTATAGATGTAGAGTAGATAGAACTGCAGCAGGGCTCTGACCATGAGATGATGGTAGGGCAGGAGAAAGGCCAGGGCTCACTGAATAGGAGGGAAAGGAGAAGACATCCCATTTTTATGCTCACAATCACAAATGTGATTTTATCTTATGGTTTGTTGACAGGAAGTGTAATGTAGTCTGCTAAAATGTACTGAATGACTATTTTGGAACATTAGTTCCAATGTCTTTAAGGTTCTCTGCAGTATTCAGCTGTTTTTATAAAGTGAACAACATGCTATTTCAGCAGCATGATTATCATACCGTGTGCTGCCAACATCTGGCCTCTCCCAACACTGGTAACCTGAGCTGTGTTTATGCTGGAAGAACAACTCTGAAAGGCCAGGTCAGGATAGACAGCACTACAGACCCACAGAACCAAGGCCACCAGGACTGCTGCTGTGCTGCTCAGCATCATATGGAAGCCATTATGGTTCAGGCTGCTTCACTAATTCTGCCATTAGCTACTAAGTATTGATTAACTGAGAACCACAGCCTTGTTATTTTTCATACTACTTCTTAATCTGTTAGAGAGAGGGCGGGAGGGAGAGAATGAGGGTGACAAAGAGGGAGAGAGAGACAGAAATAAATAAAGAGAGAACTTTATAGTGTGTCAGCCTCAGTTTGGAGCTACACATCAGCCTAAGGAGGGTTGTTTCGTCCTCCTGGGTTCATCTGTTGTTAAAGTAGTGTTTGGCCCTGTGTAACAATCTCCTTTGGCTACATCAGGAGAGCTGTGTTAGGAGTGTCTATTGATTTTTCTCTGTTAGTCTCACCTGTTTATAGATGTGTTTCGTTCCACACTCTGCCTGGAACTGATGACTTCTCCACCTTGTGAAGGGGAACAGACCTTTTCATGATTGTTTAAAGGTGGTGGGCATTGCCAATGATGATGATGTTTTGAGCTTCTCCGTGACCTTGAGTTGAATGGAGACCTATTTGTTACCTCGTTCTCCTCTTAGAGGTTCAGTAGAACCTCATTCCTCCATTGAGACATTCCTTTCCTCCCTCCTCCTTCTCCCTCACACCATCAACTCTCCAGCTCCCTGTGCTGGTTGTGGCTGCAGCTGAGGTCCAACACACATCTATTTACCCTACTGACTGACTGTCTGGCTGACTGACTGACTAAAATGACTGAATTATTTAAACCTGTGGAACTCCACTGAGATCCTCTCCATCTCATCTCAGAAGTAGGTGAAACAGCACAGGACCTGACTGCTTCATATCTGATGTACTACCACCGACTCAATGTTTCAAACACAAGGGACAGCAGCAGGAACGTATTCACCACAAACACATAGTGACATGGTGTTAATATATTTGTAGAAGTTTGGCATGGTCAGTTTTATCTCAGCTAGGCCTGTATGCTCAGTTCTTTTATATTTTATTGACATTCTAGTTGTGGATTCTGAAATAGCCTTACAATTTGGACTGTTCTACTACAGGTGGACTTTTAACTAGGAGTTCTACATGTTTAACCTCTACTAAAACCCCTGAAGACCAAACATCAAATCTTACCCACAAATGGAGACTAGCTTCTCTCAGGTTTCTATGCAATGTCCTTCCTGATCCCCTCCATGTCCCCTGCCTTTTATGTGAGTAACTATATGCATGTACCGTATGTATACATAATGAAGTGCTGAACACAGTATGGGCTCCACTTTAACAGTGCGTGACTGAACACTCACCTTCATCCACTGCTGGCTGGTTGCCTGTGGATTGTCTTCCTGGGGGTGGGGTTACTGGGTTGCTCAGGGTATGGAGCCTTTTACAGGTCAGCGGTGTGTGATTGAAACAGTGTGTGTGTGACGCATGTATGTATTGTGTGTCTGCGCAGGGGTGCGGGGCTCTGCGGGGATGCATCTGTCACTCACAGACCTGCTGCTACTACACCGGTGCACCCAGGGGGCAGTGGAATGTGGGTCCACCAACTAACCCCTGTCTAGGGCAAGTGCCACCTCCCCCTTTAACTCTGTAGCCAGCACCACCTCCCCCTTTACCTCTGTAGCCAGCACCACTTCCCCCTCTGTAGCCAGCACCACCTCCCCCTCTGTAGCCAGCACCACCTCCCCCTTTACCTTTTACCTCTGTGGCCAGCACCAGCCACCACCTCCCCCTTTACCTTTTACCTCTGTAGCCAGCACCACCTCCCCCTTTACCTTTTACCTCTGTAGCCAGCACCACCTCCCCTCTGTAGCCAGCACCACCTCCCCCTCTGTAGCCAGCACCACCTCCCCTCTGTAGCCAGCACCACCTCCCCCCCTCTGTAGCCAGCACCACCTCCCCTTTAGCCAGCACCACTACCTCTGTAGCCAGCACCACCTCCCTCCCTCTTCACCTCCCCCTTCACCTCTGTAGCCAGCACATGGAGAGTCCACATCATCCCTCAGCCACACTGCCTTTCCTGGAGATTAGAGAACAGCCATCACCGGCACATCCTATAAATTAAAGATGGTGCCATGTTTATTATGCTGTTCAGCCATCTCTCTGCTGGGTAAGGGAGAACCAGCTACACTACAGTAGTGCTGCATATGCAGGATTCTTGTCAGCCAGGCACAGAGATAGTTAGCAAGGTACTGTTCCTCGTTACTGCTTCTCGCTCGGGTCTTGCATCACTCTGACTGTCTCTCCCCCTTTGGCCCTCGTGGCATTTTGCTGCAGAAGCACCATATTGAGCTTAGAGAGCCCTGTACGTACAGTACTGCAAATATGTTCTCCATGACAACGGCATGGTTGAAGGTGAGCCCCCTAGGGGGTGATCGGTCAGGATTGTGAACCTACACAGGACGCAACCCCCGACACCCCTCCATATACCTAACTCCATTCCTTCCATCACTCTCTTCCCTCACCTCCCTCAATCTGCACGCATCACAGTGAATACTCTATGCTAATGATAGCCCCTTGTCTCCTTTTGTTCTCAGTCTGTAGTGATGGTAGTGTTTAATCTGTGTTCTGTCCCCGGACCACTCGCATGAAACCAGGAGCCTCTCACCCTGGGCTCCCCACACATGAAAGACCTGAGACACATATGGTCACACACACATACACAAGCATGTACACACACAATACAGTAAGGTCCATAATTATTGGCACCCTTGATCTCTTTGGCCACGCACACCAGTGGTTCGGCGTTGAAAAACAGAATCATATGCAGAAAAGTACTTCATAGCTACGGTAAAATATGGTGGTGGATCTTTGGTGTTATGGGGCTATTTTGTTTCCACTGGACCTGGGGCCCGTTAAGGTCAACAGCATCATGAACTTTACCAAATACCTGGACATTTTAGCCAAAAACCTGGTTGCCTCTGACAGGAGGCTTGACACCTGGCCACAAGTGGATCAACCTGAAACACTAATCAAAATCCACAAAGAAACGGTAAATTGACCACAAAATCAACATTATGCCATGGCCATCTGTCTCCAGACTTAAAACACATTTAAAACCTGTGGTTTGAATTATAGACCCAGTTCAGTTTAAAGTTTTGTCACATGCCTTTCTTGCAAACTCCAAACCCAACAATGCAGTAATCAATAACAATGTAGTACTAAAATAAGGTAGAACAAGAACACAAAGTAAGCATACTATATACAGGGTCAGTTCCAGTACCATGTTTACAATGTGCAGGAATACTGGATCGATAGAGGTAGAAATGTGTAGGGGTAAGGTGACTAGGCATCTGGATATATGATAAACAGAGTAGCAGCAGTGTATATGATGATTGTATGTGAGTGAGTGTGTGTAGAGTCAGTATAAATGTGTGTGTGTGATAAAACTATGTGTGTGTGAGCAAATGATGGATTGAATGTGTGTGTGGTGTGTAGGGCCCTGTGAGTGTGAATGTAGACAAATAGGAATACAATGTAAAGGTCAACTCAGATTGTCTGTGTAGTCCATAAGAACAGATGAAGAATATCAAGGATCTGGAAAGATGCTGTACAGAAGAATGGTCTAAGATCCCTCCCAATGGGTTCTCCAGTCTCAAAATACATTTTAGAAAAAGCCTCAGTGTTGTTATCATTGCAGGAGAAGGGTGCTGGAGTATTGAAAACAGGGGTGTCAATAATTCTGACCCTTATCTTTTTTTGTATTTTCTATTAGTATAAAATAATATTTTCAAATGTTATGATCATACAATACAGCTCAGTATTTGTGTTATTTATTTTATAGTCTTTTTTGCTCATCTTTATCAAGGGTGCCAATAATTCTAGACCTGACTGTATATGCCTTACCCTCTCCCCTCTTCACAACCCCCATCTCTCATTCCATTGTGATTCTGAGCATCACAGCGGTCTCTACCACCCCCTCCTATGTACAGGAAAGGAGGAGGGAAGATGGGGGATGGGGTAATTTAGCAGTGATATTTCTAGAGGTGGTCGGCCATGGTGGTGGTGTATTAAAGCTGATCAAATTATCCACTCAGGATATGGCTTATGGCTATCTGTATCGGCCAGCTGTCACAACGACCAATCACATGCCTCTGCCACAGCCCCCTAGCTCCGCCGTCATCACACACACACACACACACACAATGACCCATAGATTAATCCACTGTAGTTTGTCATTTTTTATGAGGAATCTTAATAACCCCAAAGCATCGCCACTTTCATTAGATTTCATCATGTGTTATGATCCTGTGTTCTCATATCACATTTATTTCATTATCTGGTTAAAGAGAATGTCCTGCTGTGTCTGTGATGGATGCACTAACTAACATATCATTCTCTAGGATGGTTTGGGCTGTACTTTTTACCCACACATGCGTGTACACTACACATGCACGGTTGTAGTAAAAGTGTATAGACAATATCCATCATGATATCCCAGTCATGCACTGGCGTCCTGTAGCCGTCCATCCAAGTATCACCAGCTCAAAACCTCTCTGAGGAAAACACATTTCCATAACAAAACCTCTCTATGAGGAAAAACACATTTCCATAACAAAACCTCTGAGGAAAACACATTTCCATAACAAAACCTCTCTATGAGGAAAAACACATTTCCATAACAAAACCTCTCTATGAGGAAAAACACATTTCCATAACAAAACCTCTCTATGAGGAAAAACACATTTCCATAACAAAACCTCTCTATGAGGAAAAACACATTTCCATAACAAAACCTCTCTATGAGGCAAAACACATTTCCATAACAAAATCTCTCTATGAGGAAAAACACATTTCCATAACAAAACCTCTCTACTAGTTTGGCTACACTCTAGAACGAGATTCTTCTTATTGGAATCCAAGCTGTACTTGCCAATGGAATGAATGGCTGATTACCTGCTAATGCACAAAACAACCCTAGTGGCTAATTAGCAACTGGCTCACACAGACTCCCTCCCATACAGTAGGCTTTTCCTATTTGAAGCCAGGGTTCTTTAAGGCTACTTCAAATACGTTTGGGAATAGAGCTGTGAAAGTCAAGTGCACCGTGATGTATCCCAGGCAGGCAGGCTGGTGGGCTGTCCTAGATTGACTGTGTAGTGGGGATGAAACCAGTCCAGGTTTGCGTCCCAAATGGCACCCTATTCCCAACACAGTACACTACTTTTGACCAGAGCCCTTTGGGTCCTTGTCAAAAGTAGTGCACTACATGGAGAATAGGGTGCCATTTCTGATGCAGAGCAGGAACCACTTCAGTCCTGTCTCTCGTATGGAGCTGCTATATAATGGAGCAGTCTTTATAGAGCGCTGTGGCTGTGAGCCTAACTAACTGTACCACCTAGGTCATCTATAATTAAGACACAGGCCTGACGATGATGTCAGAACTAAGTCAGGCTCTTAGCCATGGTCATGTTCTCACTCTTTCTTTCCCAGTCAAGCTCTATACATTCCAAGACCTGACAACATTATTGTGTGTGTGTGTTGCTGGCAAAGCAAGGGTCTCAGAATATATCCCACATTCTGCAGCATTGCCTAACATTATTGTACAGCCCTTTCCTATTATTATGCTACCTTTACAGTGCCTTCGGAAAGTATTCACGCCCCTTGAATTACAGCCTTATTCTAAAATTGATTGATGAGGGGAAAAAAACAATTTAATCTACACACAATACCCTCATAATGACAAATCAAAAACAGGTTTTTAGAAATGTTTGCTAATTTTATATATATATAAAAAATCTATCACATTTACATAAGTATTCAGACCCTTTAATCAGTTCTTTGTT
Organism: Oncorhynchus tshawytscha; assembly: GCF_018296145.1. Lineage (NCBI taxonomy): Eukaryota > Metazoa > Chordata > Actinopteri > Salmoniformes > Salmonidae > Oncorhynchus > Oncorhynchus tshawytscha. The sequence goes on from NC_056458.1 coordinate 22,418,394, forward strand.
GAAGCACCTTTGGCAGCGATGTCTTCTTGGGTTTGACGCTACACATGTATTTGGGGAGTTTCTCCCATTCTTCTCTGCAGATCCTCTCAAGCTCTGTCAGGTTGGATGGGGAGCGTTGCACACAGCTATTTTCAGGTCTCTCCAGAGATGTTTGATCGGGTTCAAGTCCAGGCTCTGGCTGGGCCACTCAAGGACATTCAGAAACTTGTCCCGAAGCCACTTCTGAGTTGTCTTGGCTGTGTGCTTAGGTTCGTTGTCCTGTTGGAAGGTGAACCTTCGCCCCAGTCTGAGGTCCTGAGCGCTCTGGAGCAGGTCTTCATCAAGGATCTCTCTGTACATCCCCACAGCATGATGCTGCCACCACCATGCTTCACCGTAGGGATGGTCCCAGGTTTCCTCCAGATGTGACACTTGGCATTCAGGCCAAAGAGTTCAATCTTGGTTTCATCAGACCAGAGAATCTTGTTTCTCATGGTCTGAGAGTTGTTAGATGCCTTTTGGCAAACTCCAAGTGTGCTGTCATGTGCTTTTTACTGAGGAGTGGACTCCGTCTGGCCACTCTACCATAAAGGCCTGATTGGTGGAGTGCTGCAGAGATGGTTGTCCTTCTGGAAGGTTCTCCCATCTCCACAGAGGAACTATGGAGCTCCAATCAAGTTGTAGAAACATCTCAAGGATGATCAATGGAAACAGGATGCACCTGAGCTCAATTTCAAGTCTTATAACAAAGGTTCTGAATACTTATGTAAATAAGGCATTTCTGTTTTTGATTTGTCATTCTGGTGTATTGTGTATAGATTGCTGAGGAAAATGTTTTATTTAATCCATTTTAGAATAAAGCTGTAACATAATGTAGAAAAAGTCAAGGGGTCTGAATACTTTCCGAAGGCACTGTATTTCATTTATGGGAAAAAAGGAGGCTTTCAGAGTGTGGCTGGTATATAGGAAAACATGCTGTGGTCTGAGTGTTGAGCTGTGTGAATACTACTCTGGGTGAGCATGCCTTGTGTAGACATGTTATTAACACTATAAATAAGGCAAGAAGAAATGCCGTGAGGGGGGTATTTGTAGTTGAATGGATTTCGGAGAGTTGGAGTGTTTGTGTGCAAATGTATTTTTATATGGGCCAGGTGCATGTGTGTGATGTCATTGATGTGATGTGGAGTGATGAACTCTATCTGAACTGTCCATCTTCAAGAGAGAGCATTACTGCAACGTTGATGAAGTGCTCTGCTTTCCCCTCAACCCCTGTGCCCTGTACTAGAGCTGTCTGGTGGAAGGCAACACTGTCAAACACAGACATAGATTGACAAACCATCTGACAGGCCCGCAAATGTGTTATATTATCCTGTTGTATGTAGCCTAAACCCCAGACCTTAAAACAGGAAAAACTAGAAAGAAAGAGTGGAGGAAAATGCCCTATATTTAAAAAAAAAAAGATTTGTATTTGTTTAATGAATTCAAAGAGTATAGGCCTAATCTCCGATCTCAGCTCTGAATCATGACATCCCATTGAAGACTCAGAGAACAAAGAGAGACAGCAGTGTTTAACGACTAACTAGACATCATCCTAAAAAGATGGGAAGGCGACGTGCTGATGCGTTGCCTTTTGTTGTTGTTGTCAGGATGATCAGGCTATAAGGTGGAAAGAGGAGACAGTTGGCAGTTGAAAGAGAAGCTGTGTAACACTAAAAGCCAGTTGACTCCAATGTGCCTCCCAGTATGATTCCCAGTATAGATGGGGTCTAATGGGAACGGATTGTTCCAGTTGACTCCAATGTGCCTCCCAGTATGATTCCCAGTATAGATGGGGTCTAATGGGAGTGGATTGTTGCAGTTGACTCCAATGTGCCTCCCAGTATGATTCACAGTATAGATAGGGTCTAATGGGAGCGGATTGTTCCAGTTGACTCCAATGTGCCTCCCAGTATGATTCCCAGTATAGATAGGGTCTAATGGGAGCGGATTGTTCCAGTTGACTCCAATGTGCCTCCCAGTATGATTCCCAGTATAGATGGGGTCTAATGGGAGTGGATTGTTGCAGTTGACTCCAATGTGCCTCCCAGTATGATTCCCAGTATAGATGGGGTCTAATGGGAGTGGATTGTTCCAGTTGACTCCAATGTGCCTCCCAGTATGATTCCCAGTATAGATAGGGTCTAATGGGAGCGGATTGTTCCAGTTGACTCCAATGTGCCTCCCAGTATGATTCCCAGTATAGATAGGGCCTAATGGGAGCGGATTGTTGCAGTTGACTCCAATGTGCCTCCCAGTATGATTCCCAGTATAGATAGGGTCTAATGGGAGCGGATTGTTCCAGTTGACTGAAGTGGAGACTTCCTGCTAGAACTGGCAAATATTTTTTTTAAAGGCCCATTGCCATTAATTCACAGTAGGCGGAAGTGGTTAGTTGCAACAATGTTGGATTCAGGTCATACCCATTTGCTATTTATCTTTGTGCCTATACATTCTGAATATGGTGAATGATTCGGTGACTTGTTCTAACTGAATATACAGTGAAACCCTAGCTTGCGATGTCGCTGAGGAGTTGTTTCTCTGCTACTTGCAGTGCTGTGCCATAGTTGTCTACCCCTAAAAATGAGTGACTCAGACTCCATTTGTCATTAAAAACAAAAGCAGTTTCCCAGATGTGACACACAATACTGTGTACATGTCTCATGCTTACAATCCAGAGTTTAAAAAATACCTGCATGGCTGAGTTCTTACCACTATGGTCAAACCCCTGATTGAAAGCAGCAGACAGTGACTGAAAACATTTCACCCTTAGCACAGATAGACCTAACACACACTCACAGTTAAGGGTGCTGTCTCATATCTCGTCTTTTTTTATTTTACCAGGTAAGTTGACTGAGAACATATTCTCATTTACATCAGTGACCTGGGGAATCGTTACAGGGGAGAGGAGGGGGACGAATGAGCCAATTGGAAGCTGGGGATGATTAGGTGGCCATGATGGTATGAGGGCCAGATTGGGAATTTAGCCAGGATACCAGAGTTATTATTTGTTTTATTTAACTTTTTGACCTTTAGGCAAGTCAGTTAAGAACAAATTCTTATTTTCAATGACGGCCTAGGAACAGTGCCTTGTTCAGCGGCAGAACGACAGATTTTCACCTTGTCAGCTCGGGGATTTGATCTAGCAACCTTTCAGTTACTAGTCCAACGCTCTAACCACTAGGCTACCTGACGCCCCATGATAAGTATCATGGCATCGTTAGTGACCACAGAGAGTCAGGACACCGTTTAATGTCCCATCCGAATGACTGCACCCTACACAGGGCAATGTCTCCTATCATTGCCCTGGCGCATTGGAAATGTTTTTAGACCAGAGGAAAGGGTGCCTTCTACTGGCCCTCCAACACCACTTCCAACAACATCTGGTTTCCCATCCAGGGACCAACCAGGACCAACCTTGCTTAGTTTCAGAAGCAAGCCAGCAGTGGGATGCAGGGTGGTATGCTGTTGCAGTGTTATTATCATCATTACCAGATGTCATTCACGTAACCCTCCAGGCTCTGTTACAGTCAGGTATGACATCATATAGTCCATTCCTCTCTGAGGCAAGGCTGAAGGCTGACAACACTGACGGGCTTTGTTTAACTTGTGATAAGTGTTGTTGAGAGAACATGTGTTTGAATGGAATCATCAGTGACCGACTACTGTACTGAACGGAGTAGTTGGCTTACCTTGTCCCTAGCTTTTGACTTAGGTTCCACTTTGTTGTTTTGATTTCGTCTCGCTTCGGCCGAACTGATAGGTCTGTAGACATAGTGGCTGTGGGAAGAGACTATTTAGATTGGCTTCCAATCAAAAATGTATCTTTTGACCAATGGGTAAAATAACATGTTCACTGTGTAGATAATGCTCAATGAAAATCAATGGTCCAAACCTTATGTCTCTAACATCATCTGATTAAAAGTGATTGTAGTTTTTACCCTTGTAGCATGGCTAGAATAAGGGTGACTAAATCAATGGAGGCCAGAGAAAAAAAAAGCGGTCAAAATTGCATAGGGTCAGCCAGGCTGGATTCTGTGCAAGAATTAAAAGGTTACTTTGAGATTATGGCAATGAGGCCTTTTATCTACTTCCCCAGAGTCAGATGAACTTCGGAAACCATCTTTATGTCTGTGTCCAGTATGTAACAAGTTAGAGGTAGTTTTGCGAGCCAATGCTAATTAGCGTTTGTGCAATGACTGGAAGTCTGAGTATCTGCTAGCATCATAGTAGTTCATCCTACTCTGCGGAAGGAGATAAAAGGCCTCATTGCCAAAATTCCAAAGTATCCCTTTAAGGCTATTGGCTACCTGATAGGCTCACTTTCCCGTTGAATTCCTCGTCTTTCTTCTCGTTTCTGCAGAACATAAAACAGAGGTAAGATGGATATCGATTTTCAGACATGACATGGAGTATTTTCAGGTTTTATTATACACTTTTCATATTAATTGGAAATGTCTTCTTTTTAGAAGATGTCTCACAAAAACAGGTGTATCTGTGAAATGTCAATGGAGTACTGAGAGTATACCAAGCTTTTCATTTTCAATGCATTTTACATTTAATTCAGCTCGTGTCATGCTAATTTAGATTTGTACTTTTTACTCATTTTTCTCCCTAGTTTTGTGATATCCAATTGGTAGTTACAGTCTTGTCCCATCACTGCAACTTCACAATGGGCTCGGGAGGCGAAGGTCAAGTCATGCGTCCTCCAAAACATGACCCGCCAAACTGCGCTTCTTAACATCCGCCCGCTTAACCCAGAAGCCAGCCGCACCAATGTGTCGGTTCAACTGACGACCGAGGTCAGCCTGCAGGCGCCCAGCCCGCCACAAGGAGTTGCTAGAGCGCGATGAGCCAAGAAAAGCCCCCCCCCCCAGCCAAACTCTCTCCTAACCCGGATGATGCTGGGATAATTGTGCGCCACCCTATGGGACTCCCAATCACGGCAGGTTGTGATACAGCCAGGGATCGAACCCGGTTCTGTAGTGGCGCCACTCGGGAGGCCCCAAAACTATTTTATTTTTGTAGTCGGGACCCGCGGTCCTTATTGACCCTGTTCTGGGTCCGGAACTCGGTCCACCAGTGAGATATAAGGGGCCCTACTGTATGTGTCTGTGCAATCAATGCATGTGTTCCTCCTTTCATGGGTGATACTGCATGTTTATCTGCCCCGTTCCCTCTCTGTGCTCCCCTCCCATGACTCACAGTGCTGCGATCTGAAGGTATCAGTCTACCTCAGAGCAGGTAGGGAGTCTGGCCATAGACTAAATCATAGCTACTGTTCAGGAGAGGAGACAGTCTGTCTGAGTGTAATGCAGCCTTCTGACTTTTTCCTTTTCTCCCTCGGATATTAATGGAGAATAGACATGAACCAAGATGGAATATGACAAGCATGGCTTGGACATCCCTTCCCAGATTGATACACCCATTATACAATGTACTATTTCCTACTCCTCTTGGTATTGCTATTTTATTAGGATCCCCATTAGCTGTTGCGAAAGCAGCAACTACTTCCTGGGGTCCAAACAGAACATGAAACATGACATAATACAGAACCTTAATAAACAAGAACAGCTCAAGGACAGAACTACATCCATTTAAAAATGGCACACAGAGCCTACATATCAATACATACACACAATATCTATGTCAAATAGGGGAGAGGTGTTGTACTGTAAGGTGTTACTTTATCTATTTTTAAACCATGTTTGTTGTTCATGAGATGGAAGGGAGTTCCATGCAATAATGACTCTATATAGTACTGGACGTCTTCTTGAATTTGTTCTGGATTTGAGGACTGTGAAAAGATCCCTGGTGGCAAGTCTGGTGGGTGTGTGTGTGTGTGTCAGAGCTGTGTGTAAGTTGACTATGCAAACAATTTGAAATTTAACACAATGTTTCTTATAAAAATAAGAAGTGCTGCATTCAGTCTCTCCTCAACTCTTAGCTAAGAGATACTAGAATGCATAGTATTGATATTAGCCCTCTGATTACAGTGAAGAGCAAAATGTGCTGTTGTGTTCTGGGCCTGCTGCAGTTTTTCTAGGTCTTTCTTTGCAGCACCTGACCACATGGCTGGACAATAATCAGACAAGACAAAACTAGAGGCTGCAGAACTTGCTTTTTGGACTGATTCACTCTGGTGGTCTCCAGAGAGGGTGGATAGATATGAGTGATTTCCTGATGGATGGCTGAGGGAGGTGGTGTGTAAGGGGTTAACCAGCATAGTGGAACCGCTGGGGGTCAATTAGTCCTGTGTCTGTCCCTGTGGACCTCTGGGCTGGTGAGAGAGTGGGGGTGTGGGGAGGCAGGGGAGAGTGGTTGGAGTACAGCCATGCACACAAGCACACATGGATATGCATGCACGCGGTTGCGAACAGACACGCACACACACACATAATGGACGGAGGACTCAGTGGAGTGTGGAAGCCCACACACACATAATGGACGGAGGACTCAGTGGAGTGTGGAAGCCCACACACACATAATGGACGGAGGACTCAGTGGAGTGTGGAAGCCCACACACACATAATGGACGGAGGACTCAGTGGAGTGTGGAAGCCCACACACACATAATGGACGGAGGACTCAGTGGAGTGTGGAAGCCCACACACACACAATGGACGGAGGACTCAGTGGAGTGTGGAAGCCCACACACACATAATGGACGGAGGACTCAGTGGAGTGTGGAAGCCCACACACACATAATGGACGGAGGACTCAGTGGAGTGTGGAAGCCCACACACACATAATGGACGGAGGACTCAGTGGAGTGTGGAAGCCCACACACACATAATGGACGGAGGACTCAGTGGAGTGTGGAAGCCCACACACACATAATGGACGGAGGACTCAGTGGAGTGTGGAAGCCCACACACACATAATGGACGGAGGACTCAGTGGAGTGTGGAAGCCCACACACACATAATGGACGGAGGACTCAGTGGAGTGTGGAAGCCCACACACACATAATGGACGGAGGAGCCCACACACACACAATGGACGGAGGACTCAGTGGAGTGTGGAAGCCCACACACAATGGACGGAGGACTCAGTGGAGTGTGGAAGCCCACACACACAATGGACGGAGGACTCAGTGGAGTGTGGAAGCCCACACACACACAATGGACGGAGGACTCAGTGGAGTGTGGAAGCCCACACACACACAATGGACGGAGGACTCAGTGGAGTGTGGAAGCCCACACACACACAATGGACGGAGGACTCAGTGGAGTGTGGAAGCCCACACACACATAATGGACGGAGGACTCAGTGGAGTGTGGAAGCCCACACACACTAATGGACGGAGGACTCAGTGGAGTGTGGAAGCCCACACACACATAATGGACGGAGGACTCAGTGGAGTGTGGAAGCCCACACACACATAATGGACGGAGGACTCAGTGGAGTGTGGAAGCCCACACACACATAATGGACGGAGGACTCAGTGGAGTGTGGAAGCCCACACACACATAATGGACGGAGGACTCAGTGGAGTGTGGAAGCCCCCACACACACATAATGGACGGAGGACTCAGTGGAGTGTGGAAGCCCACACACACATAATGGACGGAGGACTCAGTGGAGTGTGGAAGCCCACACACACATAATGGACGGAGGACTCAGTGGAGTGTGGAAGCCCACACACACATAATGGACGGAGGACTCAGTGGAGTGTGGAAGCCCACACACACATAATGGACGGAGGACTCAGTGGAGTGTGGAAGCCCACACACACATAATGGACGGAGGACTCAGTGGAGTGTGGAAGCATGGAGGAGAAGTAATCTAGAGAAAACGCATGGCAACAGACACACAGGACGACAGAGGGAGAAAGAGAAGGACAGAAAGGGGAAAAGAGAAAGTGGGTGAGGAGAGAGCGGGAGCGAGGGGGGTGGAAGGTTTAGAGTACAAAAACGTGCTTCTTGTCACGATACGAGAAGGTGTCCGTGTTTGGTGCTAAAATGATTTAGCCTCTTTTTTTTCCCACCCTTGTTAAATTCTGATTTGTGGAGAGTTTGTTCTTTTGAGGTTCCGTTATATGTTGTGGAAATATGGTTGTTTCTGATGGGATCTAAATCACCCTGTTAGAGGTCGCATCTCCCTCTTCTCTCTTTCCTTCTCTTCTTCACCTTCCTTATTCCTTTTTTACGCACTTCCTCAATTGGTTACCAATTATGGGAAAGGATGAGAGGCATGAAGGCTATGAGGAAAGGCACAGAGCAGGGTTTGTCATCTCTCTCGCTGTCCTTCTCTCTGTTATTTGGAGGTGTGTTCTCACATCTGGAGAAACAGAAATGGGTGTTAACAGCAGCAGCTCATTCACTCCCCCTCCTCCTCCTGCATCACCCTCCCTCTCGGTCTCTCTGCTTCCCTCCTCTTTCTCTCTCTGCTTGTATTACTGGAAATCAGATTGTGAGCTGTGGAGATGCTGGCAGCAGCACAGTGTGGAATTAGCTTGACATCCCAGAGAGGAACCAGTGTGGAATTCTCCGGCTTTAGAAGAATGAAAACCATGTCAGGATCAGGATTCTCTGTTCTCACAGACTGAAGCTGCCTCTCAAACTTTGTGCCTTCCTTATCTGCCTTACCTTCAATTTTCACCTTGTTTTATTCATCTTAGTTTCCAAATGAACATCAACTGAGAGAGACTTTTCTAGTCTCCACATTTAAAAGAGAATCCCAACCTTGGTATTTAGTGTTGATCTTTGACGTGAGGTTTTTCTGGACAGTGGCTACCTTGGGGATTTTGTTCATATTATAACCCCGTGGGCCGACGCCTCAGGTAGGATGACGGAAATCCTGGTGTCAGATGTGAACCTGAACACCGTGTGTGAGCGGCTGGAGCAGCAGTGCTGTGTGGAGGATGACCAGCAGAACAACCAGCAGCAGCTTCAGCAGCCTCAAATCCCCTCCTCAGCCATCAAGAGGCACACCAACACCGGGGCAAAGCTATGGGGTCGTGTACGCAGCAAGCTCCTCAGACAAAAGGTCCCCTTTTTCCTTTTCTTTCTCTTGATCAGCTAAGTCACGGTTGTCCCTCTGTCATTGTGTTCATCTTTTTACTCTCTCTTTCCTGTGTGTGTTTGTTTTCATCCCTTTCTCTCTGTACTTGTATTCACTGTGGTGAAATATACACCTGTAACTGGTACTGCTACTCCAGCTAAAGCCTCCATGCTCTGTGCTGATGTTGTTAGATGACGCTGGTATAGAAATGAAAGATTTAGGTAGAGGAGATCATTTATTTGTATAATGTACTGTTGGTGCGGAACTGCAGTAACTGTCTCATTGCCCTGAGTACTGTGTATGTGTGAGATGCTACAGTAAATTGAATTCACATCCTTGACCATTACTCCCCTACACCCTCCCCCTCCCCACCCCCTTTTCACTTTCTTACCCTCTCATCCTCCTTCCACATCTACCACTCTGATCTTTCCAAGCTCTCTCCTCAGTGTAAAGCCAGTGAAGCTGAATGGTGATATACCTCTGTCTGTGTGGTTGCTGATCTGTTAAGGTAATCAGAGGTGTTTTGGTGTAGCTGAGAGTGTGAGACTGCTCCCTCTGCTGTCCTGTAGAGGAATTACCCTGAGACACTGATCTAAGGCCAGAGTGTTGTTGGTAGAGCTTAATTATGACCCACAATCCTCTCAGCAGGGTACATGGTAACCCGGGGAGAGACTAATTACTGATCCGACAGGTTAATTACTGTCATCTCAATGACACGTTGTGGAGACGCATGGTGCAGTTCACTACTCTTTCAAGTTTGACTGACTCCTCTGTCTGGGGAACACGCACGCACGCAGACCTTAGCTTCAGGTTCTAGGTCAGGACTCATGCGTGAGAGGAAGAAGGTTATTTTTAGTAAATACTGTTTTTATCCCCTGTGCAGATGTGCAGCACATATATTTTACAGAGGCAGTTAATATATGGCAGTTTGATATCAGTATGCTGGTATCCATTAGCCACTATACTGCGTCATACACTGAGTACAAAGCATTAGGATCATTATGCTCTTTCCTTGACAGACTGACCAGGTGAATCCAGGTGAAAGCTATGATCCCTTATTGATGTGACTTGTTAAATCCACTTCAATCAGAATAGATGAAGGGGAGGACAGCACATTTACATTTAATGAAATCATTTCAATAGATTGCGCTTCTCTGGCAAAATGTGGAAGCAATATAATGAACCCTGAGCAGCTTATTATGAATACCAGATCTATAGACAGGTCAATAAAGACCCTCCTGCTGCTGGTGGCTGGAGTTGACAGGTCTATCTCTCTGCTGGTCTCGCCTGACACTGCAGACCTGGATTACAGGCAGAAATCCCCCCCATTGATCTCAGCTGATCCCAGACCTATCCACAGCCCTGGCTGAGTCCTCCCACACTTCAGGCTTGATCTGAGAATCTGGGAGAGAGGACTGTCTTATCTGTTTGGGCTGTTTTGCTTCTTCTATTTAAATGGCATAGACAATTGGTTTGTTCAGTGCTGCACACTCACAATGTTAGTTTCCTATATACACTGATACTCAGTTTACACACAGAGCCATATTGACTCTCTGTACCTCTTTCATAATCACAGTATAATACACACCTTCACACACACATGCCTACTCTCACACTTGCACATATTTTCACACACTTGATCATGTACTTTCATGTTCATCTCTCGTCTCTCTCTCACATATACATCCTCCCATAGAAGCATACTTTCACACAGCTATGTGGTCTCATTCATTCTTGTTAAGTGAGTCTTTGATGGTTGAGTCTGAATAAACGTCAGGTCTATGAATGAACTCTCTCTGGTCCGGATCCAAGCCCGACTGGGTCTGAATTATTCCCCACCATATTCATCCTACAGCAGCACAGAGAATCAGGCATTGAACTGGAGGGATTATAGTATCCCTGACATTTCTGCTATACCACTCTCATGCTGTCAAAGGATGCTAAGACGGAGAGGAAGGAAAGAGAGAGTGGGTGTGGAAGAGGGAGAGGAAGTAAAGAGTGGGTGTGGGAGAGGAAGTAAAGAGTGGGTGTAGAAGAGCGAGAGGAAGGAAAGAGAGGGTGGGTGTAGAAGAGGGAGAGGAAGGAAAGAGAGGGTGGGTGTAGAAGAGGGAGAGGAAGGAAAGAGAGAGTGGGTGTGGGAGAGGAAGGAAAGAGAGAGTGGGTGTGGGAGAGGGAGAGGAAGGAAAGAGAGAGTGGGTGTGGAAGAGGGAGAGGAATAGTATGTATATTGAACCGGACTGCAGTGTGTTTTTGTTGAACAGACTGCAGTGTGTTTTTGTTGAACAGACTGCAGTGTGTTTTTGTTGAACAGACTGTAGTGTGTTTTTGTTGAACAGACTGTAGTGTGTTTTTGTTGAACAGACTGTAGTGTGTTTTTGTTGAACAGACTGTAGTGTGTTTTTGTTGAACAGACTGTAGTGTGTTTTTGTTGAACAGACTGCAGTGTGTGTGTTTGCCATGAAAATAGACATTTAGGCTGAGAGGTCGATGGTAGAAAGGAAGGCGAGACCTGGCTGAGAGAAGGCTGGCTGAGAGAAGGCTGGCTGAGAGAAGGCTGGCTGAGAGAAGGCTGGCTGAGAGAAGGCTGGCTGAGAGAAGGCTGGCTGAGAGAAGGCTGGCTGAGAGGCTGGCTGAAGAAGGCTGGCTGAGAGAAGGCTGGCTGAGGCCAAATCAGATATTATACTCTTTTAACACCATGATCATGATGTTTTCTGTTACATTTGTTCTGAACCCATGTCCTCTCCCATACTGATTTCCATTTTGCCGTGTTATTGTGTTTTACACCTTGGTGGGCGTCAGTTACAGTATCCCTAGAAGTCCCATTAAATAATCATGAAAAGCAACCTCCTTAAAACCAGAACAAAAGCAGTGTTCTGCTGGTTTGGGTATGACAGAAAATGAAGTATAACCATAATTCTCCCCCATCTCCCAATCCCTAAATATATTTCTCAACACATAAAAGGGTGGTGTTCCATTTCAGTATGCTGATTAGTGTAGATGACATGTTACTGTTTCATCACACTTGCCTCTTTAAAGGGCCTTAAAATGCCAGTCATAAATCTGACTGTCACTACAGTGGGGGTCCAGCACTTCACCCCCATCGATCCCCAACCAGACACCCTCAGACTGGCCAATGAGCTCTAGAGGGGTGGAGGGAGGCAAGGGAGCATCCTCAGGCTGGTACCCAGGATGACTTTCTCCTGGCTGGGCTGGGTCAAACCCGCTGCCCCTGGTGGAAGAGTGGGTATTTTTTGGCTAAGTGGGAATATCAGGGTCGTTCTCCCTCTCTCTCACTCTATCCCTCCCTCGATGGGGCGTACATGAATCATCCAATTAGTCTAGGAGTGTTAAACCACTCGACCCTTTGGTATGGCTCATTACAAACCCTCCGTGGTCTGGGTTCATAAGAGTGGTGGGTTGGTTTGGCTAACCAGTGTCTACCAAAAGGATTTTCCAATCGTTCCGAACAGAACCACTATTTTTATAGTAAAGTTCTGTATAGTAAAGTTCTGAACCGGTTCGAACCAAAAAAGTCATGGTTTATATAGTTCCTTTCCATTCATTTTTTTAACACATGAAATCAAGAGGCATTAGAAACCGGTTCTCAAGAATTTAAAATAACGGTTCTGTTCCGGAACACCAGAGAGAACTTTCGTTCCCGGTTCTGTTTCCGCTCCTCGGTTCTGTTCCTTGAACCGGTTCCAACCACTGCTACTGTACCTACACAAAGACTGTTAGCATTCGGCTGGACTAGAGGAATAAAAGGGAAACAAAAGACCCTCTCATACGGTATCAATGGTGTTTCCAAATGCTGTTTATCTACCTGCCTATAAATGACCTATACAAGCACTTTTTTGGATGACCCATATTATCACTGTAAATACTCTAATTACAGCTACATTATGGACTAATAAAACATTCAAACTTTCCATCCAAGACCAAAAGAAGGCCATCAAGGGATTGATAATGTGTTTGATAATGCGATTGGAAACCCCTTCTACATATGATTGAGTTAACAGAAGATAAAACAGATAAGTTGTGGTAACAGCTTATCATTGGAAGTCAGCTGCTTACATGTATTTTATTCTCGGGTTTGACATAAGGAAACCCAAGGACTCAACATACTCTCTTTCTCCCTTTCGCTCTGACTTTCTGTCTCTTTCTCTTCCTCTCTGTCCTTTTTGTCCAGGCTACTGTGAGGCTGGCCTGCATGGGACCACACGCTGTAGTGTACAGAACATTAGTGTCCCTGCTGGTGATTATCAGAGAGGTCACCCTCTCCTGTACTACCTGTAAATCATCAGTGTTAGTTGTGCGTGCTGCAGGCAGGACCATGCTGTTGTGTTAGCCTTGTCTTAAAGCAGATGCCTTTGTTGCATGATGTTTATGAAGTTGGATCTTATACTGTATGCCTGAGACACGTTGCCCTTAGGGGTTGTGATAGGATGCTTGGGCTGGTCCTTGGCCAATCATAGCTCTCTGCCTGCTGAGAAGGCGTGCTGGTTAGGCTCAAACCAGGAAGTCTTGTCAGGAAGCTCATGACAACAGAGTCAAAAGGCCTTACACTTCACTTGTCTATAATGACATCAGCAGCTGTTTACCAAAGCATCATATTATTAAGAAGTAGAGTGATTGTTAACATTTTACATAGCTATGTTATGTATATTCACTCTTATGTTCATCTGCAGCTAAATTTAGACTCAAAATATTGTCAACTCATATTGCTTTATTTTTGTTACAATCATCAGGCCAGTAATATAATCTGTCAGCAGAAGAAAAAAAATGATGTTCTTGTTTGTAGAGGTCTTAATAAACAAAAAAACAACCCCAGGTTGCTGTTTTTAATTAAATGAAACCCACTGCCCATGCAGTTGAGCTAGTTAGTTTCTAATTAAACCGGATGGGAACATTGCTGCTTATTGTTCATTTAAAACAGAACAGTCAGTCACAGAATGAATATTTAAATGTAATCTCCCAGTGAACAGAAAGTGAGAGGTACAAGGAAAGTAGCAAAGCACAAAGGAAATATTAAGAGGAATTAATGAATTTGCCGTATCAAAAGTTCATACTTCATCATAATTAAGTTCTGCTTTAAAAAATCATTCCATGTTAATCTAACAATGGATTAATGAAAGACTTTGGCAAGCGTCTGTGTAATCAGAGTGCACACTTTTCTTCCCTGATGGCATTGTTCACATACTATATTGCCATGTTTTGATAACTTCCAGTGCTTTGAAGATCCACATACATCCTAGAGGTTGTTTTCCTTCCTCAGAACGGGATGCATTTTTTTACATGCGTCATCCATAAACCAATGTCTTTGACCAAAATCTAGATCTGTCATTTTATGTCCTATGTGAGAAGCAGGTACCTGGGTTATGGTGATGGAGACTGGCTGTGTTGTAGATACATTATACCACAGTATCCTCAGGAGGGTTGCGGAGAGTTCAGTAAGAGATGGATTTAGAATAGGAACATCTCCAGAGGGACCTCGGCATCTGTTTTTCAAACTACTTCAACCCTGCCTGTGCTGTGCTCTGTCCCCCGTTGGCAACAGCAGTGGGATCAGTAGAAGACCTTCTCACTATGTACGGTACAGTATGTGTGTGTACTGTGTGTTTTGCCTGCCTTTCTGCACATGTATGTTTGATGTATACTCAGTGGAGGCACCTTAGAACAAGTGTCAGTCACATGTCCACTGGTCTATACCACACTATACATAGAGGAGAGCTGACATCACAGTAACCTGAGTGGCTCTCTTCTCATCCACTGACTTTCCATGTATCAATTCTTTCCCCCTCTCGCTTGTCATATTAACTGTGTGTGTGTGTGTGCTGGTGATGTCTAGCTAGGTCTCTCAACCAGGTGCTCTGTACTAGCTGTGTTGAGATAGGGAGGGACCACTAACTTCCCCAGCTGAGCCCCCCGGTCCACAGCCAGATCACCATGTCCCCAGCCCACTCGAATAGCATTGCAACAGACACACGCACACGCACACCAGGAGAGTCGGCCCTCAGCCTAGGGGTCGCTCAGAGAACAGTGTGTTCCCACAAAACAGAGCATCATGCTGGCTAAAAGGAACACACCTCATTGCTACTCGTCCACTCGAACTCACACTCTCAGAATTCATGTTTTACCTCTTCTGTTTTCCTATATGCAGTATGTTCTGTTCCACATGAAAGCTGATTGTACAGTGTAGTCAGTGTGGATATGCATTGTTACAGTATCATCTGACCTGCATCATGTATTATGATCCTCTCCCCAGTCAGTCACGGTGTTTTAGGCCACATAAAGGAGGCTTTGACCTCTGGATGAGTGACAAGGTCCTAATTTGAACCATTGTTTGGTTTAGGATTTCCTCTATTTGTGATTTACTGATTTTAATATCCCATATCCTTCCACCAACCTGTGTTTCACCAGCCTGTCTTTCTTCTACAAACACAAGCTAAGAATATGTTTCAAGGATTCTCTGGAGAGAGAGGATTTGGCTTTGTGATTCATCTCTTGGATTTGGAATAAAAAATACTTTGAGGACCCGCCCCCTTTCTGTTTTTGTTCATGCTTCACCTCATATAGTCTTCCCTCTGATTGGTTTCACTCAAGACAACTTATTTTTTCCGCATCTCCTGTTGTTTTACTAGCCAGATGGGCATAACCCCAAGTCACGTTGGGGAGATCATTCTTTCCAAAGCAACCTATCTATCTTGCCCCATCTATCCATCCTCTGTGATAGGTTGAGAATATAGTGTAGCACCGTACTGAATCAGTGGCACTTTGGTCTCTCCTCCTTCCCAGGCAAGGAAAGGAAAACTGATAAATTGGGGCAGAAGTTCTTCCTGGAGTTTTGAATAAAGCATCGGAGTATTAGAGGTGAACGGTGGAGTGATTGAGGGGAAATGGGTGCGCTTGACTGTGCTCTGCTCAGGTGCATAAACATTTAAAATAAATATGTTTTATTGTCACATACACCAGATAGGTGCAGTGAAATGTGTTACTTTACAGGGTCAGTCATAGTAGTTAGGCTCTTCGTATTTGTATAACCCAATTTGACAACAACAAAAAAATTGTCTATTGAGAAGTGCGTAGAGCCGTAGACCGTAATTGAGAGAGGGGAGAGGTACTGCATGAAGTTTTTAGGGATTGATTTGGGGGGATTACAGTACAGTAGTGAGGACCCCATAGCCATGATTAGGGCAACCTTGTTAAATGCCCAAACCCTATTGACAACATTTCCCCTAATGGTAATAGGTGTCAGAGTAATTGATTCAAAAACGTTTTTTTTTATTAGGTAATTAGACTCCCTAAATACAAACTTTTATGAGTGCTAGCTTAATGTAAAGTTACGAGAAAGTGAGTGTGTTGGCCTTGCGCTCGCTCAGCAATGAACGATTATGCGGCTTAAGACAGACAAGCACATCATCTAGGAAGGTAGTAATGGTATACACAGGGAGCTGCTGAATCCGTGTATTAAAGGCATTAGCTCCTTGTTGTAGAACTGCTAGTCAGTGGCTGCGGTGTGTGTATCTAACACAGCATGTTCAGTGTAAGCTAGGTGGAAAAGCTGCGACTTATATAGAGTGCCTTCAGAAAGTATTTACACACCTGGTCTTTTTTACATTTAGTTGTTACAAATTGGGATTCAAATGGATATAATTGTATTTTTGTTTAACAATCTACAAAAAATACTCAAAGGTCAAAGTGTAAGAAAAAGACTAGCATTTTCTAAAGATGAATGACAAAAAAAAACAATATAATAGCTTGATTAAGATAAGTATTCAACCCCCTGAGTCGAAACACCTTTGGCAGCGATTACAGCTGTGAGTCTTTTTGGGTAAGTCTCTAAGAGCTTTGCACACCGTGAAATATTTGCTCATTATTCTTTTTTTAATTCTTCAAGCTCTGTCAAGTTGGTTGTTGATCATTGCTAGACAGACATTTGAAAGTCTTGCCATAGATCTTCAAGCTGATTTAAGTAACAACTTTAACTAGGCCACTCAGAAACATCCAATGTCGTCTTGGTAAGCAACTCCAGTGTATATTTGGCCTTGTGTTTTTAGGTTATTGTCCTGCTGAAAGGTGAATTTGTCTTCCAGTGTCTGTTTGAAAGCAGACTGAACCAAGTTTTCCTCTAGGATTTTTCCTGTGCTTTGCTCTATTCCATTTATTTTCTACCTTAACATGATGCAGCCACCACCGTTCTTGAAAATATGAAGAGTGGTACTCAGGGATGTTGTCGGATTTTCCCCAAACATAATGATTTGTTTTAGGAAGGACGCCTGTGTCTTTGTAGTAACTGGGTGTATTGATACCCCATCCAAAGTGTAATTAATAACTTCACCATGCTCAAAGGGATATTCCATGTCTGCTTTTTTTAAAATCTACCAATGGGTGCCCTTCTTCTTGAGGCATTGGAAAACCTCTCTAGTCTTTGTGGTTGAATCTATGCTTGAAATTCGCTACTCAAATTACAAATAATTGTATGTGTGGGGTACAGCGATGGGGTACTCATTCAAAAATCATGTAACCACTATTATTGCACACAGAGTGAGTACAGGCAACTTATTATGTTAATTGTTAGGCATATTTTTACTCCTGACCTTATTTAGGCTTGTCATAACAAAGGGGGTTGAATACTTATTGACTCAAGACATTTCAGCTTTTAATTCATTTGTAAAAATGTCTAAAAACAAAATTCCACTCTGACATTGTGTTGTGTGTAGATCAGTGGCACAAAATCAAAATGTAATCCATTTTAAATTCAGGCGGATGTCTCTGGGGTTTGCTTCTCATCATACATCATGTCGGAGCTCTATTCTCCCAAGGCAGCATGAGAAAACTGCCCAGCTCTGCCTCTGCTACTGAGCAGGCTGAAGCGTGTGAGGCAGTCATTTTCATGGCCACTGCTTACCCCTAGAGACAGCCATACGTAAATGGGAAAAACACAACCCCTGTCCCTGTCTCACTTTCTTAAAGAACACACTGCCCTGTCTCTACCCACAAGCATTTCAGCAGAGCTACAAAGAACTTGGCCTACAACCAGATGACAGTTCAGCTTACAAGAACTAACAGGAACAAGATGAAACTGGGCACTAGCAATATCAATAAAATGGTAGTGAACCGAAAGGGCAGCAGCAGTGGTTCCGTTGTTGTGTGTTAGCCTATATTTGTGATTTACTGATTTGAAAAGGGGGGCTTTCTTGTGTGGTGTATTTTCATCTCAATCAATGTGATTCTTGTTCACATTAGTGAAAGGAGGGAAATGTGATACATTAGTTAGTTAGCCCAGTAGAGGACTGATGGGGTGAATGGACTGTTTCATGATGCATGAAAGAGGAAATATTGTGTATTTTAATGCAGAGATGATCAATGTCATTAGGTAGGGACAGAGCCCTCAGGCTGGCTAGGCTACAGAGGTTCCTCTCAGTCTAAACATACACACACACATTACCCAGCGTGCACCACTGCTCCATCCACACATGGGGCAAAGCCCATTTAACTTTATCAGATGTCAGCATCCTGTAAATTTTATATGGAGGAGAAAAGGAAAACTGCAGTCGAATCTGAAGTTCCCAGGGATGTTTGGTTATTTAAATATAGACAGGCCAGTCTGGGAATTTCCATTGAGGAGGCAAAAGGAAAACGGGGTCTTAGTTTCTCTCCACGTAGCAGCAGTCAGAAAATAGCCCCCCTCCTCCTGCCCATGTTGAAGGGAGAGTCTCGTCTCGGAAAACAAACTGTAACGTGGCCTCTTTGTTCTCTTGGCTGGACTTTAAAGGAGCTCTTCAGAACCTCACCAGAGCATGACGGGAGGGACACATATGGGACAGGTGCTTGAAAGAGAGAGCGAGAGAGCAGTGAACCCTGGGTAGGCAGAAGTCCAGAGCTGGCTAGGTCCAGGGGTGTGGTTATAGAAGAACAAGTACAACACAAAACATAGTTGAAGTTAACATAACATGGACGTCTTCATGTTTGTGTCCTAATAAACAGACTAATTCCTCCAGTACAGTGAACCCTGGGTACTCAGAGAGCTGGCTAGGTACTGTGGTGTAGTGACAGTCAGATTAAACACAAGAAGAACACATCACACAGGCACCATGCCAGAAATAAGGCTTTAGTGTCTCTGCTAGAGTGCAGTTGTACATTTACGATACAGTGTGTTCTGTGAGGGTCCATGTGATTGTGTCCATGATACTGTCCGTGTATTTGAACACTCACTGCTCTTGTCATACTTTCTCTCAGTCTCCTATGAGGTTATGCATCGATTATGGCATGGGCAGAGAATATAACGAAGGAAACTTAATCACGTTCTTTCGCTTTGTATTTCAGCTGGACCCCCAGACGGTGCAGTCCAAGAACTGGCACGTGGACGTCATAGAGATGAATGGGGTAAGGGACACCAGGAACCTTTGGGGCCAGTTTGCCAGACCCAGATCGAGCCTTTTCTTGGACTAAGAAGCTCTTTCAATGTTGAATCTCCACTGAACATGCTTTTTAATCTAGGACTAGGCTTCATCTGTGTCCAGGAAACCAGCCCTTGATTTCCTAATTCCATTCCTGGTCCTGTCAGTCATTTACCCATTCAACCCCATCAATAGAAGATGACTTGTCAGGGCTTAGTGTGTGGATATTATAATGTAGCTTGTTATAGTTCGCCAGAGACAATGCAATATTATCTTTACGAGCTTGGCCAACTCTGATTTCTCTGCAACAGTGTTTTTAAACAGCTGTAACACCTAACCACTCTGGATCTTCTTAAACTCCTGGATGTTGTAAAATGATCAAAAAGAAAGCACTTGGAAGCTGTGTATTTCAAAGTCATTTTAAATGAGGGACTGCAGATGAGCTGAAACTAAAAGCTGCTGCAATGTTCGCGGTACATAATCCCTGTCAAATAAGAAAAGAAAATCATGCAGATTGTTTGACACTTTGTATGTATTGTTTCCCACAGATCAAGGTGGAGTTCTCCATGAAGTTTACTAGTCGGGACTTGAGTCTGAAGAGAACGCCCTCCAAAAAACAGAGTGGGGTGTTCGGGGTCAAAATCAGTGTGGTGACAAAGTAAGCCATGTTGAATTTCTCTCATAATAAAGTCATGAACAAACTACAGTGCCTTCAGAAAGTATTCACACCCTTTGACCTGTTACATATTTTGTTGTGTTACAGCCTGAATTTAAAATGGATTCAATTCGATTTCAATTTGTGTCACTGGCCTACACACAAATACCACATAATGTCAAAGTGGAATTATGTTTTTTGACATTTCTACAAATGTATTAAAAATTAGAAGCTGAAATGTCTTGAGTCAATAAGTATTCAACCCCTTTGTTAAGGCAAGCCTAAATAAGTTCAGGAGTAAACATTGGCTTAACAAGTCACATAATGAGTTGCATGTGTGCAATAACAGTGTTTAACATGATTTTTTTTATGACTTCCTCATCTTTGTACCCCACACATACAATTATCTGTAAGGTCCCTCAGTCAAGCAGTTCATTTCAAACACAGATTCAAGCACAAAGACCAATACCTCGCAAAGAAGGGCACCTATAAGTAGATTGGCAATGACTTTGGAGTTTTTTAGGATAAAAATAAATGCAATAGAGCAGAACAATAACCTAAAACATAAGGCCAAATATACACTGGAGTTGCTTACGAAGACTAGATGAATGAATGATCTTGAGTGGTGTGGTTAGTTTTTACTTAATTTGTCTTGAAAATCTATGGCAAGACTTGAAAATGGCTCTCTAGCAATGATCAACAATCAACTTGACAGCGCTTGAATCGCTGCCAAAGGGGATTCTAACGAGTTGACTTGGGGTTGAATAAAATGTCATCCATTTGAATCCTACCTTGTAAAACAACAACAACGTGGAAAAGGTCAAGGGGTGTGAATACTTTCTGAAGGAGCACTGTAAGTCACTATGTGTAGTTAAAACTTCATAACTTCAGGATAAACCCCTCTCTATAATCTTTCTGTACAGTTTGTTTGATTGCTACGATTTGCATTAACGTTATTTGAAAGGGGCCGTGCTGTAAAATCAATTCTGATGTGTGTTGGGTTTGTCCCCCAACAGGCGTGAGCGCTCCAAGGTGCCTTACATAGTCCGTCAGTGCATTGAGGAGGTGGAGAAGAGGGGGATCGACGAGGTGGGAATCTACAGGATCTCAGGGGTGGCCACTGACATCCAGGCCCTCAAAGCAGCATTCGACACCAGTAAGAAACACTCATACTACCAACACTGTAAAATACACCTGTCTTCATCAATAGAACCAGGAGATTGTCTTGGCCATGGGTCCTGACCAGGCATAACTCTGGGCTATAAACTGAGTATAGAAAACATTAAGGACACCTGCTCTTTCCATGACATAGACTGACCAGGTGAATCCAGGTGAAAGCTATGATCCCTTATTGATGTCACCTGTTAAATCCACTTCAATCAGTGTAGATGAAGGGGAGGAGACGGGTTAAAGAAGGATTGTTAAGCCTTGAGACGATTGAGACATGGATTGTGTCTGTATCCCATTCAGAGGGTCAAAGACAAAACATGTGATTGTAGAGTCCATGGCCCAACGAATTAAGGCTATTCTGAAGGCAAAGGGGGGCTGAAACACAATATTAGGAAGGTGTTCCTATTGTTTGCTATACTCAGTGTATATAAGCTATAACTAGGGCCATGAGTTTTTCCTGGTCAGGTTACATTATCAGAAATAACTCCAGACCCTACATTATCAACACAAGTCTCCTCCTGGGCTGTCCTGTCGTTCCTCTCCTTCCATCCTCCATGGTGTGCCGGGGTCAGGCTAGCAGACCCATGGCAGAGGGTCTTCAGCCTGGCTATTAACAGAGCGAGTTGTGGGAAAGGGCAGGAAGAGCACAGGGGAGCTGCAGCTGTCAGCTGTGTGTTGTCCTCCCTGGGAGTACCAGAGTGCATCCCAAATGGCACCCTATTACTTCTATATTGAATTGCTTTTGACCAGAGCCCTATGGCTCTTTACAGCCAGGCTGAAGGTCCCCCTATGGTCAAAAGTTGTGCACTGTATATGGAAATGGGTGCCATTTGGGATGATACCCATGTCTCTGTCACGGCCCCTAGACCAAACCAAAGATAACCCCCTCTGTGTCTCTGCTGTGGTCATGGCTCACTGAGCTGAGATCACTGGTGGTTTGGGTTTTAAACAGTGTTGTTGCTTGTTATGTCATCTCTGGAGCCAGAATGATCAGTCTGGAAATGAAGTAGTTGTTTGGTTGAGGCTGATGCGCTTCCCTTGAGCTCATGTGTGTTTTTGTTTTCTCTCTCCCCCCTTTTCCCTCCCCCTCCTTCTCTCCCCTCCACAGATAGCAAAGACATCCTGGTGATGTTGAGTGACATGGACATCAACGCCATTGCAGGGACTCTGAAGCTGTACTTCCGTGAGCTGCCAGAGCCCCTGCTCACTGACCGCCTGTACCCAGCCTTCATGGAGGGCATAGGTACGACCTCTGACCCAGACCATACCAATACAATTAGGATGCATCTCAATAGTCAGTTATAGGGGAGTTATTCCTTGTTTTTATTGAGACCACAACATTGAAATGATGGTTCATATTCCCCGTAGAGGGGTAATTCTTAAATTCTCTTCTGTTCTTCTCCTCTTTCCTCTCTCTTCCTCTTCCTCTTCTCTACAGCTCTGTCAGACCCTGCAGCCAAGGAGAACTGCATGATGCACCTGCTGCGCTCTCTGCCTGACCCTAACCTCATTACCTTCCTCAGCCTGCTGGAGCATCTCAAGAGGTACACACACACACATAATCTACCATAAAGGCTAGTAACCATTACTGTTGACAGTTGGGCCATATTAACTGGCAGCCTAATACATTCAGATCGGATATTGGAGGAGTTCTGGCCAGAGTACGGTACATGTGCGAGTGGTTCTTTAAGCCTGCTATAAAACTGTGTTCTGGAGAGCTTCACGTTCAGCTGCACTCTGCCTGAGGTCATGAGGTGTGCTCCTGATACTGTGACTGCACAACGCTCATTAGCCACTGACTGACTGCCCCAATAAGACAGAGGACAGAGGGAAAAGTCATCAGTGCTCAGGCCAGACATTGTGTGGTTAACAGAGCATACGAATGCCAGGCCCTGGAGAGACGACAAGTATACACTGGCCCTTTTAAGCCAACCCGTTAGTGGTGAGGTTAAGGAGCTAGCCTGAGGAGTTATGGTCCAGTTGGAAGGACGCATTTATGTCAATGAAAAATGACTTCCCTACTGCTAAAATGACTTCCCTACTGCTAAAATGACATCCCTACTGCTAAAATGATATCTCTACTGCTAAAATGACTTCACTACTGCTAAAATGACTTCACTACTGCTAAAATGACTTCACTACTGCTAAAATGACTTCCCTACTGCTAAAATGACTTCCCTACTGCTAAAATGACTTCCCTACTGCTAAAATGACAACCCTACTGCTAAAATGACAACCCTACTGCTAAAATGACTTATCTACTGCTAAAATTACTTCTCTACTGCTAAAATGACAACCCTACTGCTAAAATGACTTCTCTACTGCTAAAATTACTTCTCTACTGCTAAAATGACAACCCTACTGCTAAAATTACTTCGCTACTGCTAAAATGACTTCTCTACTGCTAAAATGACAACCCTACTGCTAAAATTACTTCTCTACTGCTAAAATTACTTCTCTACTGCTAAAATTACTTCTCTACTGCTAAAATGACTTCTCTACTGCTAAAATGACAACCCTACTGCTAAAATGACAACCCTACTGCTAAAATGACTTCTCTACTGCTAAAATGACAACCCTACTGCTAAAATGACTTCTCTACTATCATTTTGTCTTTGAATATAGCTGTGATGGTGTCAGTTGGCCAATCATGTGCCAGTCTGGAAAGGCAGTGTGTAACCACATGTGATGACATGGTGGTGCCTGTTAAAACTGCCTTCAATTAGAAGGGCATGGTAGAGGAGGGCACAACCACAGACTGGTAACCACTAGCATTGGCAGGAACACTTAGGAAACACTTATGGGTCTCCTCCGATCACCCACATCTGTCATCAGCTACAGTAGTAATGGCCTGTGTGGGGACTTATTCATACTCTGAGTACAGTAATAGTTTTCACCACCAGACTTTTAAAAGATCAGGTTCATGTGTTTGTTATGGTTTCCTACTGCAGGGCAGACAATGGTTTTATTTCACTTTTATTTGAACAGGCAGTCATGTTGAGACCAAGGTCTCGTTTACAGCTGTGTAATTACAAAAATATACACATCAATACAATATGAAAAGCAGAGATACAAAACAGTCATAGAAAACAAACACATTCTACATTTAAAGGGTCCTCAATCAGCTGTCTGATATGCCGTCTGAGGCACTAATTCATCACATTTTACAATGACAAATGAGACTGAAAAATGTGTTAAGTCAGAGAGTATATCATTCTCCTCTAGCTATATAACAGGAACTAGAGGGAACTAAGACCAAGTTTAATGTGTAGTGCTGCTTGCCAGTTTCAGTCACACATTACTTCACTCACGCCTCCTCCCAGAAGTTGGTGTTCAGTTAATCCTTGCAGTGAGATTGAAAAATGAGAAAAGAAAGCTTAGAGCGGTGTGTATCCCCAGTAGAGGGGTTATATAGTGTGTGTGAAGCTGCTGCAAGAGAAATGGATGTCAGAGTTTGGCAGGCAAGCAGGAAGGTGCATAGAGACCTAACCTGACCAGGAAAAACTCATGGCCCTCTGTCCGGCGCCGACAGACATGGCCGCCTCGCTTCGCGTTCCTAGGAAACTATGCAGTGTTTTGTTTTTTTACGTGTTATTTCTTACATTAGTACCCCAGGTCATCTTAGGTTTCATTACATACAGTCGAGAAGAACTACTGAATATAAGATCAGCGTCAACTCACCATCAGTACGACCAAGAATCTGTTTTTCGCGACGCGGATCCTGTGTTCTGCCTTTCAACCGGGACAACGGAATGGATCCTATGCGGCGACCCAAAAAAACGACTCCGAAAAAGAGGGAAACGAGGCGGTCTTCTGGTCAGACTCCGGAGACGGGCACATTGTGCACCACTCCCTAGCATTCTTCTCGCCAATGTCTAGTCTCTTGACAACAAGGTTGATGAAATCCGAGCAAGGGTAGCATTCCAGAGGGACATCAGAGACTGTAACGTTCTTTGCTTCACGGAAACATGGCTCACTGGAGAGACGCTATCCGAGGCGGTGCAGCCAGCGGGTTTCTCCACGCATCGCGCCGACAGAAACAAACATGTTTCTGGTAAGAAGAGGGGCGGGGGCGTATGCCTTATGGCTAACGAGACATGGTTTGATGAAAGAAACATACAGGAACTCAAATCCTTCTGTTCACCTGATTTAGAATTCCTCACAATCAAATGTAGACCGCATTATCTACCAAGAGAATTCTCTTCGATTATAATCACAGCCGTATATATCCCCCAAGCAGACACATCGATGGCTCTGAACGAACTTTATTTGACTCTTTGCAAACTGGAATCCATTTATCTGGAGGCTGCATTCATTGTAGCTGGGGATTTTAACAAGGCTAATCTGAAAACAAATTTTATCAGCATATCGATTGCGCAACCAGGGGTGGAAAAACCTTGGATCATTGTTACTCTAACTTCCGCGACGCATATAAGGCCCTGCCCCGCCCTCCTTTCGGAAAAGCTGACCACGACTCCATTTTGTTGATCCCTGCTTACAGACAGAAACTAAAACAAGAAGCTCCCACGCTGAGGTCTGTCCAACGCTGGTCCGACCAAGCTGACTCCACACTCCAAGACTGCTTCCATCACGTGGACTGGGATATGTTTCGTATTGCGTCAGATAACAATATTGACGAATACGCTGATTCGGTGTGCGAGTTCATTAGAACGTGCGTTGAAGATGTCGTTCCCATAGCAACGATTAAAACATTCCCTAACCAGAAACAGTGGATTGATGGCAGCATTCGCGTGAAACTGAAAGCGCGAACCACTGCTTTTAATCAGGGCAAGGTGACTGGTAACATGACCGAACACAAACAGTGCAGCTATTCCCTCCGCAAGGCTATCAAACAAGCTAAGCGTCAGTACAGAGACAAAGTAGAATCTCAATTCAACGGCTCAGACACAAGAGGCATGTGGCAGGGTCTACAGTCAATCACGGACTACAAGAAGAAATCCAGCCCAGTCACAGACCAGGATGTCTTGCTCCCAGACAGACTAAATAACTTTTTTGCCCGCTTTGAGGACAATACAGTGCCACTGACACGGCCTGCAACGAAAACATGCGGACTCTCCTTCACTGCAGCCGAGGTGAGTAAGACATTTAAACGTGTTAACCCTCGCATGGCTGCAGGCCCAGACGGCATCCCCAGCCGCGCCCTCAGAGCATGCGCAGACCAGCTGGCCGGTGTGTTTACGGACATATTCAATCAATCGCTATACCAGTCTGCTGTTCCCACATGCTTCAAGAGGGCCACCATTGTTCCTGTTCCCAAGAAAGCTAAGGTAACTGAGCTAAACGACTACCGCCCCGTAGCACTCACTTCAGTCATCATGAAGTGCTTTGAGAGACTAGTCAAGGACCATATCACCTCCACCCTACCTGACACCCTAGACCCACTCCAATTTGCTTACCGCCCAAATAGGTCCACAGACGATGCAATCTCAACCACACTGCACACTGCCCTAACCCATCTGGACAAGAGGAATACCTATGTGAGAATGCTGTTCGACTACAGCTCGGCATTCAACACCATAGTACCCTCCAAGCTCGTCATCAAGCTCGAGACCCTGGGTCTCGACCCCGCCCTGTGCAACTGGGTACTGGACTTCCTGACGGGCCGCCCCCAGGTGGTGAGGGTAGGCAACAACATCTCCACCCCGCTGATCCTCAACACTGGGGCCCCACAAGGGTGCGTTCTGAGCCCTCTCCTGTACTCCCTGTTCACCCACGACTGCGTGGCCACGCACGCCTCCAACTCAATCATCAAGTTTGCAGACGACACAACAGTGGTAGGCTTGATTACCAACAACGACGAGACGGCCTACAGGGAGGTGGTGAGGGCCCTCGGAGTGTGGTGTCAGGAAAATAACCTCACACTCAACGTCAACAAAACTAAGGAGATGATTGTGGACTTCAGGAAACAGCAGAGGGAACACCCCCCTATCCACATCGATGGAACAGTAGTGGAGAGGGTAGCAAGTTTTAAGTTCCTCGGCATACACATCACAGACAAACTGAATTGGTCCACTCACACAGACAGCATCGTGAAGAAGGCGCAGCAGCGCCTCTTCAACCTCAGGAGGCTGAAGAAATTCGGCTTGTCACCAAAAGCACTCACAAACTTCCAAAGATGCACAATTGAGAGCATCCTGGCGGGCTGTATCACCGCCTGGTACGGCAACTGCTCCGCCCACAACCGTAAGGCTCTCCAGAGCGTAGTGAGGTCTGCACAACGCATCACCGGGGGCAAACTACCTGCCCTCCAGGACACCTACACCACCCAATGTTACAGGAAGGCCATAAAGATCATCAAGGACATCAACCACCCGAGCCACTGCCTGTTCACCCCGCTATCATCCAGAAGGCGAGGTCAGTACAGGTGCATCAAAGCTGGGACCGAGAGACTGAAAAACAGCTTCTATCTCAAGGCCATCAGACTGTTAAACAGCCACCACTAACATTGAGTGGCTGCTGCCAACACACTGACTCAACTCCAGCCACTTTAATAATGGGAATTGATGGGAAATGATGTAAATATATCACTAGCCACTTTAAACAATGCTACCTTATATAATGTTACTTACCCTACATTATTCATCTCATATGCATACGTATATACTGTACTCTATATCATCGACTGCATCCTTATGTAATACATGTATCACTAGCCACTAACTATGCCACTTTGTTTACATACTCATCTCATATGTATATACTGTACTCGATACCATCTACTGTATCTTGCTTATGCTGCTCTGTACCATCACTCATTCATATATCCTTATGTACATATTCTTTATCCCCTTACACTGTGTATAAGACAGTAGTTTTGGAATTGTTAGTTAGATTACTTGTTGGTTATTACTGCATTGTCGGAACTAGAAGCACAAGCATTTCGCTACACTCGCATTAACATCTGCTAACCATGTGTATGTGACAAATAAAATTTGATTTGATTTAGATATTAATCAGATTTCTACCTATGGGCAGGCCTGAGGTCAGTTTACAGGGCTAGTGCTGGGTCAGAATACAACCCTACTGCGCCATGTAGCCATTATGGTGGCCTGATCCCAGTACAGCTCTTTAACATCCATCAGTGCAGACAGTGCACTCTGCAGTCAGTCAGCAGAATGTACACAGAATGCTCTCATAAACACGCTGAGGATCCCCATGGACGCTCTGGTGACATGAATGGCTTTGCAGTTCCCATGAAGAACATTGATAGCAGATGGTAACTTAGTTCAGAAATTCAATGGGCCTTGTAGAAGAAACATATTGTGCTGCACTGACGGTCACTGCTACGGGAAGATGAGTCATCATAGTAACATGGCAAGACCAGCAAACATGTCGCATGACTAGAAAAATAACTAATACCGATCTGTCCCTGTGATCGCTGTAGTCTGACTGGTCTATCTGTCTGTTTTGTGTTCCAGAGTTGCTGACAAGGAGCCCATTAACAAGATGTCCCTCCACAACCTGGGCACAGTGTTTGGCCCCACCCTGCTCAGACCCTCTGAGTCAGAGGTCACCAAGGGACACATCACACTGGCCTCTGACATCTGGTCACATGACGTCATGGCGCAGGTCAGTGTGACTTGGGTGCGTACATCTGTGTGAGTGCATGTGCATTTGCTTGTGAGAAGGTAAGCGAGTGAGTGAGTGTGTGTGAATCTACATACATCTGTGTGTGTGTGTGTGTGTGTGTGTCTGTGTGAATCTACATACATATGTGTGGGGGTGTGTACTCCAATGTAGCTTAGTGGGTTGTGTGTGTTTTACCCGTGTCAGCCAGGTCTGGCCTCCCAGCTGTATTTATAATTAGGAAGCCCCACTTGGAGCTCCGCCCGGTGCTGAGAGAGAGAGAAACCGCTTCATGTTCTCAAATGACTTATTCTAGGGCCCATATAAACAGTGACTACTGTAAATCACAATAAAGGCCCCAATGCTAACAATAGAATGCTATATTTCATCATTAACTGTAAAGACAGCGACAACTATTGTGCAGTGACTTATTAAATCTCCATATGTTTAGTGGATAGATGAGTATGCAGATACTCAGATATCATGGAGAGATGCTTCGTCACATACTGAGTCATGTACAGAATGTGTAGTCACATGGCTTTATGTAATGCACCATATCCTAGTCCTTTTTTGGTTAGAACTATGATAAGTGGTATTTGAACGAAACACAATTGATTTTAGGCTCAAGCTCCTTATTTCTCTCTCCCCATCTCAGGTCCAGGTGTTGCTGTACTACCTGCAGCATCCTCCCATCTCCTTCGCTGAGCTGAAGCGGAACACACTCTACTTTTCCACTGACGTTTAATCCCTTGGGGGTCCAGAGAGAAAGACTCAACAGCAAGTCCCCCCACCCCCATACCACCCAGCTCCCTTTTAAAACTGGACAGCCCCCGCTGGGAGAAGAGATGGAGTCAGACGTGAGGGAAGAGGAGACATGGTGCTCCCCCTGGATCCCATAGTCACGTCTTCTAGTGTCATGTTAGTGTGCAGTACATCCATCTGGTGAAGTGCAGGTGTGGAGGGAGCAGCAGACCTCTGGCCCACAGTAACCCCACAGACAGCCACCATTCTGGGACCTCTATCAGTGAGGGGTTAAAGGTCAGGGTCTGGTTTGTTACTGACTCCATTTCTCTCTTTTTTTTCTCCAGAGGCATTCCAAGAAAAATTGCATTTACATATTTTATAAATATTATTTGTTCAATAGTTCCTTTGTTTCTATCTGGCTTTGTGCATGTGGTGGAGGAGGGTTCTGTGTGTATGTAGAACCATGTGGGATCGTTAAAACAAGGAGCTGAGGACTGAGCTTGCAAGCCGCCAGTAAATGGTCACTGTCAGATTTTCTCTCCATGTGCAAAGACAAGAGAGCACAGCCCTCCCTCTGTCTGAGTCTTGGCCAAATTTGCCCCTATTATTTATAAATAAATATATTACGTGTGCCTGTACAGTCCAGTACAATTAGAGAATTGCGCAACGGAGTCTGTTTGAAGTTGTTTTTTTCTTCTTAGCTTATTCACAGCCAAGGTTGGCTGAGCTGTACTGAAACGATCACAGCAACAGTGTAAAATCTGAGTTTATTCTGAACCACTCTTTAAAGAGATATCATCAACCTGTGAGATGAGGGTTATGGAAAAATGTAACACATTTAACATTTGCTTTTTTTTCGTCATTACATTGCAAACCTGTTCTGAGTGTCCAATGACACCAGTTATAATCTATGGGATGATGTTTGTAGTGTAATGCCCTCATTGCATGTTCAGCTTGTCAATCATATCAGGCTGGGAGACAAAGGTAGGTTGTCCCTGCTAGTTTGTTGCACCAGCAATCTCCATCAATGCTGTACAAATCCAACCTTTCTGCTATCAAGCCTGAGACATATCTTAAAATAAGCACACAAAAAAAGATATTTTAAAAAACATGTATTTTACTTCCTTTGAGAACAATGAGTATACTGTATTAACAAGGATAAATATTGATGTAAACTTCTTTTTAGTAAAATAAGTGTACCAAAATGAAGTTGTCTAACTTTTATTGCAAGTAATTATTTTTTTGGTACTTCTGTTTTTGTTTGGTTTGGTGCATCCTACTGCACTTTGTGATAGTTGGGAAGTGACATTCATGTATTATAATTTTATCCGTACTGTCCAAACTCTA
Source organism: Oncorhynchus tshawytscha (assembly GCF_018296145.1). Lineage (NCBI taxonomy): Eukaryota > Metazoa > Chordata > Actinopteri > Salmoniformes > Salmonidae > Oncorhynchus > Oncorhynchus tshawytscha. The sequence goes on from NC_056458.1 coordinate 22,449,318, forward strand.
TTTTTTGCACTGCAATCTTAAGTATTCCGAATCTATTAAGCATGCAGTTACCAAACAAATCATTAGAATTGAAAAATGAATACAAAACTACAGGAGCAATTAGCAGTGGTTTGTGTTTTAATTGATAACCAGTCCTGCAATTAAATGACACATCGAACCCACAACTCTGAGTTCATATTATTCACCATTAATGAATTTGAAACATCTGTAGATCTTATCCTGGTGGGCACGTCCAGTCATGTAATGCATTGTTATCTGGGTGGGCACGTCCAGTCATGTAATGCATTGTTATCTGGGTGGGCACGTCCAGTCATGTAATGCATTGTTATCTGGGTGGGCACGTCCAGTCATGTAATGCATTGTTATCTGGGTGGGCACGTCCAGTCATGTAATGCATTGTTATCTGGGTGGGCACGTCCAGTCATGTAATGCATTGCTTAATGACTTTAAATAAACAATTTACACCGGTGACTTGTTTCAGTTAACTATAAATTGGATGGATTCTGTAAATGTTGCTTTTACAGTAAGACTGAGTCCGAGACTATAAAACAATTAGTTGCATTAGTGCAGCTAACTTTTGTCAAGTCATCGCCTTTCAAAGTGTTTTGCGTTCTGGAGCTTAGAAATCTTCTGACTCATGAACTTTACAATATAGGTTTCTGCAGCCATCACCTGCATTGTAGATTTTTTTGGTCACTTTTGCATGGGTCTAAAACATGTATACAGTAAATATGTACAAATAAATGACTCACCGATTGTATAATGTACACACGATTTCAGTGTAATATGGGTGTTGGAGGATGCAGATGTTTATTTGGACACAGAAAACCTTTTATAAACAATGGCACATTTAGTGTTTGTTGCTTTAGCCTTAACACTCAAACACACCCATTGACCTGGACTCAAACTTTTGACTTAATGTCACCAGGCTGTATTTTACCCACAACTAAAGGCGAGATTAGCCAGCTCTCATCTAAAATCGACAGTTTCATCTCAATTACGAAGTTTAACTTCGATAAAGGAAAAGCCAGCATGCCCAGTATGACATCACTGTGCACAGGATACAGTCAACAAAAGGTCATTTACTCCTGAGGTGCTGACCTTGTTGCACCCTCTACAACCAATGTGATTATTGTTATTTGACCCTGCTGGTCATCTATGAACATCTTGGCCATGTTATAATCTCCACCTGGCACAGCCAGAAGAGGGCTGGCCACCCCTCATAGCCTGGTTCATCTAGGTTTCTTCCTAGGTTCTGGCCTCTCTAGGGAGTTTTTCCTAGCCACTGTGCTTCTATACCTGCATTGCTTGCTGTTTTAGGCAGGGTTTCTGTACAGCACTTTGACATCAGCTGATGTAAGAAGGGCTTTATAAATGTAATTGATTGATGAAGACCTGGATGGAATTGTCCAACTGTAATAATCCTCATGACCAGATGTGCCATCTGCAGAGCAGTGTTCTCTGGGATGTGTTTCTTTCCATGAGGTATGAAGTCTGTTACTGGCCCAGAGGGACAGTCACCTCAACCATATTCTACAGGGGTAACGAAGGCCCCCTGGTTTTCACCGGAGATAGTACTCAATGGCAGCAGAGAAGGCAGCGAAACCTCCACATCCCAGCACTCCAGCCTTCGCCCCAGCTATAAGAAAGGACACAATCACAGCTTAAAACCAATTATTGTTTAACAATCAGTCAGTGATATCAATGCATGGGACATTTGAACTTACATGAAGTAGTTAACTCACCACGAAATCCTATTGCTCCCCCAGTAACACAACCACTGTAGACAGCATTCTTCCAGTCTGACTTTCCCCTGTGCTGTAACATACAATATAGACCACAGGGGGGCAGTATGAGACCGATGACAAATACAAATCAAATCAGTACTAGTTCCAGAGTTTTCAAATTCTCTTTGGTATTTCTCAAAACAATGATTACATAATCACGGTATGAATTTCATCAGCCATTAGCCTAGAAGATTAACGTTGTGATTTGTGGAACATAATATTATGTAACCACAAAGTTAAGGTAATAAAATTGTCCAAACATTACAGGCTGTCTCATGCTTGGGATGAATTGACACATTTGCCAGAATAAGGACGGACCTAGTGCTAAGTTTCAATATATATCTTTAGTTCCACTAATTCAGACTACTCTCACTTTGCTACTCTCTTAGTTAGCATAGTGTTACGACCCTGGGTTAATAAGCATGGATATTGACTCTGCCGCTCGAGCATGCTTTTGCGGCACAGTCGATAGTGCGCTGGACTTCGGTCTAGAAGGTTGAGGGTTCGAGGCCTGCTCCCTGCTGTTTCATTACATTGGTGTCAGAAGTGATCGGACCTGGCATCCTCGCATTACATTGGTGTCAGAAGTGATCGGACCTTGCATCCTCGCATTACATTGGTGTCAGAAGTGATCAGACCTGGCATCCTCGCCTTACATTGGTGTCAGAAGTGATCGGACCTTGCATCCTCGCATTACATTGGTGTCAGAAGTGATCAGACCTTGCATCCTCGCATTACATTGGTGTCAGAAGTGATCGGACCTTGTATCCACGACAGTGCGTGTGCTTGGCCGGTGAGTGCATTCCTATAAGACGTTGAGTCGCAAGCTAGCGCGAGGACGTGCTCTTTGAAAGGAGTGTAATGACCCTGGGTTAATAAGCATGGATATCGCTTTTGCGGCACAGTTCGATAGATCGATAGCGCGCTGGACTTCGGGATAGAAGGTCAAGGGTTCAAGACCTGCTCCCTGCCAATTTCATTACAATATTATTTTCTGATGTTTTCAAGCAGAAAAAAAAACTTCAAGACAACCTACCGATTCAATGATGCACTCTGTGCAGGAGAACATTGCTCCAATGACTGCAAAGTTTTTGGCGTAGGACATTCCCCTCTGGCCCATGTCTTTAAGGACTTCTCTGGCAGTAGGTGTTCTCATGGGGTCTTTGGGGTCAAATCCCACATTTGTATCTATGCCAGCCGTGAACACACCAAACGCTCCCCCAAGAACAAACCCTGTGTGGAAAACACAGTGTCACAAGATTGTGTTAGCTACAGCAAATATGGGCATAGTAATGTTATAGTGAAAATTAACAACATCACAGAGAGACGTTAAGGGCTCATATCATCAGTAAGATACCAACACAATAAAGATACATAATTTGGAACAACTGTGTGCATTATAAGTGGTTGGCCTCTTGCATGGAGAGAAACTGCTGTAGCTAGCACGGTCACCATGGGATCGTTATGTCAGGCAGCAACACCCCCGAAAAATAAATGCACCAAGCAAGTTGCAATTGTAATGTCGTCGACAATAGTGAAAGACTAGCTAACCTCCAACACATGCCAACACCGCCTTGAAGGCACAGCTCTCCATTCCCCGTTCGATCATCTTCTGGTCGTCGGTTTTCATGGGATTGGGAAGACCTCCCATCACGGTTGGATTCAAATCTTTAATCGGCCTCTTCTCCCCGATTAGGTGCTCCAGGAGCATGCTGTATTGGAATGTTGAACCTTCATAGCGTGGATCAGCCGAGGTTGAGGATTGTGTGTTCGACACAGGGATATTTCCACTATTCACGGTCGTCGCCATGATGTTCGTGAACGGCTGGTCAATTCAAGAAAGACGTTATTTAAAAACGGTAGATTCGCCAAATGTATGGCAGTTTGAGGTTAACTATATTACTTCCTTGTGAAAAAACTATTACGTTCAAGAATAACATAGAAATTCTGTTTTATTATTTTAGAAAATGTTTGTCAATTAATAGGAATTAACCTTTTCTACTTGCTTTAGCATGCAAGTGAAGTGCACCGGAGTCTTCCTATCTGTATTAGCAGATTCGACTAAAACAATTGCTGGAGATGTAATTGACCTTGAGCATATCCTCTCCCAAACAATCGACATTCACTGTTTTAATAAATGCTATATTAAATATGTCCAGATTCCAGTCATAAACATGAAATCCCTGCATCAGCCATATCATCTTAGATCAATATTGGCACAGCACTTCTCACTATATATACATTGACAGTTGAATTTAGTTTTTTTTAACCTTTATTTAACTAGGCAAGTCAGTTAAGAACAAATTCTTAGTTACAATGACAGCCTAGGAACAGTAGGTTAACTGCCTTGTTCAGGACAACCTTTTTACCTTGTCAGCTCAGGGATTTGATCTAACAACTCTCTGGTTACTGGGCCAACACTCTAACCACTAGGCTACTGGCCTCCCCAATTTTTTATTTTAACTCTGCAGGAAATAGATGAGGAGAGTGTCAATTTAATAAAATGTTTATCATACACTGAACAAAAATATAAAAACGCAACAATTTCAAAGATTTTACAGTTACAGATCATAAGGAAATAAGTCAAAGGAAATACATTTATTAGACTATGGATTTCACGACTGGTCAAACAGATAAGCATCTGTTGATCACAGATACCTTAAAAAAAAGTAGGGTCTTGGATTGAAAAACCAGTCAGTATCTAGTGTGACCACCATTTGCCTCATGCATAGAGTACATCATGCTGTTGATTGTGGCCTGTGGAATGTTGTCTCACTTCTCTTCAAAGGCTGTGCGAAGTTGCTGGGTATTGACGGGAACTGGAACACGCTGTTCGTACATGTCGAGCCAGAGCATCCCAAACATGCTCAATGGGTGACATGTCAGGTTAGTATGCAGACCATGGAAGAACTGGGACATTTTCAGCTTCCAGGAATTGTGTACAGATCCTTGCAACTTGGGGCTGTGCATTATCATGTTGAAACATGAGGTGATAGTGGCAGATGACAATGGGCCTCAGGGTCTTGTCACGGTATCTCTGTGGATTCAAATTTCCATCGATAAAATGTAATTGTGTTCATTGTCCATAACTTATGCCTGCCTATACCATAACCCCACCGCCACCATGGGGCACTCTGTTCACAACATTGACGTAAGCAAACCGCTCTCCCACACAACGCCATACACGTGTTCTGCGGGTGTGAGGCCGGTTGGATGTACTGCCAAATTCTCTAAAAACGACGTTGGAGGTGGCTTATGGTAGAGAAATAAACATTAAATACTCTGGCAACAAGTCTAGTGGACTTTCCTGCAGTCAGCATGCCAATTGCATGCTCCCACAAAACTTGAGGCATCTGTGGTGGTATTGTGTTGTGTGACAAAACTTCACATTTTAGAGTGGCACATTTTTAATGATCATGCTGTTTAATCAATTTCTTGATATGCCACACCTGTCAAGTGGATGGATTATCTTGACAATGGAGAAACTCTGACTAACAAGGATGTAAACACATATGAGTCTGGAACATTTCTGGGATTTTTTATTTCAGCTCATCAAACATGACCAACGCTTTACATGTTGCGTATTGTAACGATCCTGGGTTTATAAGCGCGGAAATCGACTCTGCCCCACGAGCATGCTTTTGCGGTACAGTCGATAGCGCGCCGGACCTCGGGCTCGAAGGTCGAGGGTTCGAGACCTGCTCCCTGCTGTTTCATTACAGTATATTTTCATCAACGAACACACTATTTAAAAACCACTACCCCATCATTGATGCAGATACTGCACCAAACTCGTGCGCTCTACATGCAGGCGCAGTTCTACTGCCGTGTTTAAGTGCTGCTAGTCAGAACTAGGAAACGCTAACGATTCCGATTTGCTAATTTATACACGTGCCGCGTTCTACGAATCAGCAAGTCAGACCTTTCCGAGTTTCCTAGTTCCGAGTAGTATTGAACGCTGCATATATCCACACACGAGCGTCATCGTCACATCACCTCATCAGCAGCACTGAGCGCGCTAGCGGCAGAGTTAAAAAGAGCAGGTGAGGTGAGGGAAACATTTATATTATTTTGCGTTTTTTGTCGAAAATAACATGTTTTGAACCAACAATGATAATGTTAACCGTTTTTACCATTTCGTCATACACGTTTCACATATATTTTGTGAGGCTGTGAGAGAGTCGTTATGACGACCAGTTGGCTAGCAATACTGTAGTTCACAGCGGCTGACGTTTTGGTGTTGATCAACGACAAGGGGTTTGTCTCATGACAGCCACAGTACCCTCAGCTTGTGGTTCTTTTTTTGTTTACCTGTGTTTAAAAAATGTATGGTCAGTTCGAGTCGACATCTTCAGGGCCACATATTTTACAATTAGAGAATGCTGCAGTTATACTTCTGTGATGGTAAAGCTGAGTCAACCGAAGACATCTGTCATGTCATTTTTGGAGACAGGGTGGAATTATTCACACTGGACCTCTTCCCATTGTGAATAAGAGAGCTCTGGTGCCTTTGCTAATTTGTGTGTCTCTGTTTGAAGTTCAACAGGGTGTTGTTTCTGTCTGCTGCCTCCACCTGTAAATTTGGTGACAGAGAAAAGCAACCTCCTGCCTACTAAAATAGGTTAGCTCTTCCAAGCTGACATATTCCCATTGCGTAGCCTATATTGTCTAAGTGCTTATAAACTGCTTAAGCAATTAGTAGATCATCAATACAAGAATTAGCCTATGTCATACGTAACGATGTAATTATATATTTTCTGTTGGCATTTTAACACGTATAGGTCACACAATGTGTGACATTTTACAAATGTGTAATTACTGTGCTCAACTATGTTGATATGTCCTTAGTGGATACATTGGCTGTATTTGAAACCCTCCACATGCTACTGTTGCGTACGGCTACAGTATTTTTCACACGATCAGCCTGCCATTTGTTCCTTATTAGAGCTATACGTGTAGCTTAGGCTTTGTTAAGACTTTGTTGTAGTTAGTCTCGTCATCTGTGAAAGTTTGCTGTTTATTTCTTTAATAGATCCCTTAGTGATTCCTTATGGTCAATGTTGTTATGACTGAGCTACTGTGTGCTGTGCTGGCTGTGCCATAATCAGCTGCAGCCCTATTACATTTATCTGCCTATAAACTACACAGTCACAGCCTTCAGGCTTAGTCAAACGACTGTCTCAAAACGATTTTTAGGTTTAAACTTGTAAACTGCTGCTATTTTGGTCTTGGTTTACTGCGTGTTATAATGAGAAAAGTAGCCTACCTAGGGGAAAGCTAGTCTAGACCCTAGACTCCCCTAAATTCAGACTGTTCCCTTTAAGATGTATATTTTTTTACATTAAATGTTTTCAAGAGGTAAACAAGCACTGCGGCATTCATGTCATGTGTCATTCACACTGCCGATTAGTTATAGTATTAAGGCACAAGTCGAGACCCAAGTGCAGACACAGGAGGCAGATGGTTGGAGTCTTACAATGGCTATCTATCCAAAGGGGTAGGCAAGAGAATGGTCGTGGACAGGCAAAAAGGTCAAAACCAGATCAGAGTCCAGGAGGTACAGAGTGGCAGACAGGCTCGGGGTCAGGCAGGCGGGTACAAAGTCCAGAAACAGGCAAGGGTCAAAACCGGGAGGACTAGAAAAAGGAGAATGGGAAAACCGCTGGTTGACTTGGAAACATACAATACAAACTCACATAGAGACAGGAAACACAAGGATAAATACACTGGGGAAAACGAGTGACTCCTGGAGGGGGTGGAGACAATAACGAGGACAGGTGAAACTGATCAGAGTGTGACAGTACCCCCCAGGACGCCACTTGGTGTCCTACCTGGGCACATACCTTGTAGACTGGGGTGTTGGCGGTGGAAGTCGGTGATGAGGGCTGGATCAAGGATTCTCTAGCAGGAACCCAGCACCTCGGGTTAGGCAAGTCGGTTAGGACATCTACTATGTGCATGACAAGTAATTTTTCAACAATTGTTTACAGGCAGATTATTTCAGTGGGTCAGAAGTTTACATACATGAAGTTGACTGTGCCTTTAAACAGCTTGGAAAATTTCAGAAAATTATGTCATGGCTTTAGAAGCTTCGGATAGGCTAATTGACATAATTTGAGTCAATTGGAGGTGTACCTGTGGATGTATTTCAAGGCCTACCTTCAAACTCAGTGCCTTTTTGCTTGACATCATGGGAAAATCAAAAGAAATCAGTTAAGACCTCAGAAAAAAAATGTTGACCTCTACAAGTCTGGTTCATCCTTCGGAGCAATTTCCAAATCCCTGAAGGTATCACGTTAATTTGTACAAACAACAGTACGCAAGTATAAACACCATGGGACCACGCAACCGTCATACCGCTCAGGAAGGAGACGCGTTCTGTCTGAACGTTCTGAACGTACTTTGATGCGAAAAGTGCAAATCAATCCCAGAACAACAGCAAAGGACCTTGTGAAGATGCTGGAGGAAACAGGTACAACAATATCTATATTCCCAGTAAAACGAGTCCTACATCGACATAACCTGAAAGGCCGCTCAGCAAGGAACAAGCCACTGCTTCAAAACCGCCATAAAAAAGCCAAACTACGGTTTGCAACTGCACACAGGGACAAAGATCGTACTTTTTGGAGAAATGTCCTCTGGTCTGATGAAACAACAATAGAACTGTTTGGCCATAATGACCATTGTTATGTTTGGAGGAAAAAGGGGGAGGCTTGCATGCCGAAGAACACCATCCCAACGGTGAAGTACGGGGGTGGCAGCATTATGTTGTGGGGGTGCTTTGCTGCAGGAGGGACTGGTGCACTTCACAAAACAGATGGCATCTTGAGGCAGGAAAATTATGTGGATATATTGAAGCAACATCTCAAGACATCAGTCAGGATGTTCAAGCTTGGTTGCAAATGGGTCTTCCAAATGGACAATGACCCCAAGCATACTTCCAAAGTTGTGGCAAAATGGCTTAAGGACAACAAAGTCAAGGTATTGTCAAGGTAGTGGCTATCACAAAGCCTTGACCTCAATCCCATAATAAATTTGTGGGCAGAACTGAAAAAAAGTGTGTGCGAGCAAGGAGGCCTACAAACCTGACTCAGTTACACCAGCTCTGTCAGGAAGAATGGGCCAAAATTCACCCAACTTATTGTGGGAAGTTTGTGGAAGGCTACCCAAAACATTTGACCCAAGATAAGCAATTTAAAGGCAATGCTACCAAATACTAATTGAGTGTATGTAAACTAGAGGTTAACCGATTATGATTTTTCAACGCCGATACCAATTTTAGGAGGACCAAAAAAAGCCCATACCGATTAATCGGCCGATTTAAAAATATATATATTTGTAATTGTGACAATTACAACAATACTGAATACTTATTTGAACTTAATATAATACATAAATCAAATCAATTTAGCCTCAAAGAAATAATGAAACATGTTCAATTTGGTTTAAATAATGCAAAAACAAAGTGTTGGAGAAGAAAGTAAAAGTGCAATATGTGCCATGTAAGAAAGTTAACGTTTAAGTTCCTTGCTCAGAACATGAGAACATATGAAAGCTGGTGGTTCCTTTTAACATGAGTCTTCAATATTCCCAGGTAAAAAGTTTTCGGTTGTAGTTATTATAGGACTATTTCTCTCTATACGATTTGTATTTCATATACCTTTGACTATTGGATGTTCTTATAGGCACTTTAGTATTGCCAGTGTAACCGTATAGCTTCCGTCCCCCTCCTCGCTCCTACCTGGGCTCGAACCAGGAACACATCGACAACAGCCACCCTCGAAGCAGCGTTACCCATGCAGAGCAAGGGAACAACTACTCCAAGTCTCAGAGCGAGTGACGTTTGAAACGCTATTAGCACGCACCCCTCTAACTAGCTAGCCATTTCACATCGGTTACACCAGCCTAATCTCGGGAGTTGATAGACTTGAAGTCATAATCAACGCAATGCTTGAAGCACAGCGAAGAGCTGCTGGCAAACGCAGGAAAGTGCTGTTTGAATGAATGCTTACAAGCATGCTGCTGCCTACCACCGCTCAGTCAGACTGATCTATCAAATCAAAGACTTAATTAAAACATAATAACACACAGAAATAAGAGCCTTAGATCATTCATATGGTCATATCCGGAAACTATAATTTCGAAAACAAAACGTTTATTATTTCAGGGAAATACGGAACCGTTCCGTATTTTATCTAACGGGAGGCATCCCTAAGTCTAAATATTCCTGTTACATTGCACAACCTTCAATGTTATGTCATAATTACGTAAAATTCTGGCAAATTAGTTCGCAACGAGCCAGGCGGCCCAAACTGTTGCGTATACCCTGACTCTGCGTGCAATGAACGCAAGAGAAGTGACACAATTTCATCTGGTTAATATTGCCTGCTAACCTGGATTTATTTTAGCTAAATATGCAGGTTTAAAAATATATACTTGTGTATTGATTTTAGGAAGGCATTGATGTTTATGGTAGGGTACACGTTGGCGCAACGACAGTCCTTTTTCGCGAATGCGCACCTCATCGATTATATGCAACGCAGGACACGCTAGATAAACTAGTAATATCATCAACCATGTGTAGTTAACTAGTGATTATGATTGATTGTTTTTTATAAGATAAATTTAATGCTAGCTAGCAACTTACCTTGGCTTCTTACTGCATTCGCGTAACAGGCAGGCTCCTCGTGAGGCAGGTGGTTAGTGCGTTGGACTTGCTAACTGTAAGGTTGCAAGATTGAATCCGCGAGCTGACAAGGTAAAAATCTGTCATTCTGCCCCTGAACAAGGCAGTTAACCCACTGTACCTAGGCCATCATTGAAAATGCATAGTTAAATAAAGGTGAAATAAAAAATGAGCTAGCTGCTCGGGAAATGCTGGTGGACCTCGACTCCCTTATCGCTTTAACCATTAAAATTGATGGACGCCTTAAGGGAACGCAAGAGTGAGAGGAGGTCTGGTCTTAGGCACACTCGTGCACCCGATATGGCGCGTTCACCTCCTATGGAATCCGGAAGTTTCCGAAGGCAGCTCTTCCGAGAGGAGTCGAAACTACCCGAGCTCTCTCATGACTCTACGATGGGTGAGTTGGATACGCATGAGCCTATGCAGTTGGGAAGAACTAGTCTATCAGTTTGGGAGCGCTCACGGAGGATAAATAATAACTGTTGTCTGTACTGTGGAGGGGCAGGACATATTATAGCTACCTGCCCTATTAGGAAACCCTTGTCTCTAGTTGATACTATGGTGAGTCAGACTGGGAGTTCCCTATTTCCCATCACCCGCACACCCCTTTTTGCTCTTGTGCTGTTGGGAGACCAATGTAAGTCTCTCCGAGTGTTCATTGACTCTGAGGCTGATGAAAATCTTAAAGATGCCACGATAGTTTCGGAGCTTGGTATTCCCTCTCAGCCTCTCTCTGTGCCCATGGATGCTAGGGCACTGGACGGCCGCTCTATTGGGGAAGTCACCCATAGTACTGTGCCCGTTCAATTATGGGTTTCTGGTAACCACAGTGAGACAATACAGTTCCTCCTCATTACCTCTCCCCATGTTCCGGTGGTTTTGGGATTTTCCTGGCTTCAAAAGCATAATCCGATGATTGATTGGACCACAAGCTCCATCCTGGGTTGGAGCCCATTTTGCCATTCCCACTGCCTTCAAGCAGCACAGCCTTCCTTAAGTCGCCTTCCTCTGGATGTAAGCAAGACGGTGGATGTCCCTGCTATCCCCATATAATTCCATGATCTCCTGGAAGTGTTCAGTAAGGCACGTGCTACTTCCCTTCCCCTGCACCGTCCTTATGATTGTGCCATTGATCTTCTCCCAGGCACTACACCACCTCAGGGTCGATTGTATTCTCTGTCTGTACCAGGGATCAAAGCTATGGAGGAGTACATAATGGAGTCTCTGGCCACTGGGGCGGTCCATCCGTCTGCATCTCCTGGGTTTTTCTTTGTGGAGAAGAAGAACAAGACCCTGCGTCCGTTCATTGACTACCGGGGACTTAATGACGTTACTGTCAAGAATCGTTACCCCCTACCTCTCCCCTCCTCGGTGTTTGAACCTCTCCAGGGGGCCACCTTATTTTCCAAGTTGGACCTTCGAAATGCCTACCACCTGGTTCGGATACGCGAGGGGGATGGGTGGAAGACAGTCTTCAACACAGCCAGTGGACATTATGAGTACTGTTTTCCAGGCTTTGGTAAATGATGCACTTCCGGACATGCTAAATCGGTTTGTGTTCGTGTACCTTGACAACATCCTGTTTTTTTCCCCCATTCTGCACAAGTACATGTTCTTCATGTCAGACAGGTCCTTCAGCGCCTCCTATAGAACCAACTGTTCGTGAAAGCCTTTTGTGGACCTGAAGCATTGGTTCACAACAGCACCCATCCTCATCAATCCGGGCCCCTTGCATCAATTTATGGTGGAAGTGGATGCTTCGGATGTTGGAGTGGGGGCCATCCTGTCCCAGCGATCTGCCCAGGATCAGAAGCTTCATCCCTGTGCCTTCCTGTCCCATTGTCTCAATCCTGCTGAAAGGAACTACGATGTTGGCAACCGAGAACTACTGGAGGTGTAGATGACTTTGGAAGAGTGGAGGCACTGGCTGGAAGGAGCAGAACAGTCATTCCTGGTCTGGACTGACCATAAAACCCTGGAATATGTCTGTACAGCCAAGCGCCTCAACTCCAGGCAGGCCCAGTGGGCCCTCCTGTTCACCAGATTTAACCATCTCCTATCGCACAGGGTCAAAGAATGTTAAGCCTGATGCCCTCTCCCGCCTATACAGTTCCTCTGCCACACCCTCGACCTCTGAAACTATTCTCCCTACCTCATGCCATGCTGCCACTGTGGATTGGGGTATTGAGAGCCTGGTCCGCGAGGCTCAACGCTCTCAGCCTGGACCTGAAGGGGGCCCGGCTAACTGGCTGTTTGTACCTAATCCAATCCGGTCCCGGGTCCTGGAACGGGCTCAATCATCCAGGCTGACCTGTCATCCAGGGTCCCGTCGAACACTAGCCTTTCTTCGACAGCGTTTCTGGTGGCCCAAAATGGTCCCTGACGTCTCTGCCTTTGTCACCGCACAATGTGTGTGCTTAAAACAAGACTCCATGGCAAGCTTCCGGCCTCCTGCAGCCACTACCTCATCGTCCCTGGTCTCATATACAGTTGAAGTCGGAAGTTTACATACACCTTAGCAAAATGTATTTAAACTCAGTTTTTCACAATTCCTGACATTTAATCCTAGTAAAAATTCCGTCTTAGGTCAGTTAGGATCACCACTTTATTTTAAGAATGTGAAATGTCAGAATAATAGTAGAGAGAATGATTTATTTATTTCAGCTTTTATTTCTTTCATCACATTCCCAGTGGGTCAGAAGTTTACATTTGAGGTCGACAGATTAATCGGAATGGCCGATTAATTAGGGCCGATTTCAAGTATAGGTATTAGGTAATTTTGGATGTCGATTTGGCCGATTTAAAAAAAACAAAAAAAACATTTTTAACACCTTTATTGAACCAGGTAGGCAAGTTGAGAACAAGTTCTCATTTACAACTGCGACCTGGCCAAGATAAAGCGAAGCAGTTTGACACATAACAACACAGAGTTACACATGGAGTAAAACAAACATACAGTCAATAATACAGTAGAAAAATAAGTCTATATACAATGTGAGCAAATGAGGTGAGATATGGGGGGTAAAGGCAATAAATAGGCCATGTTGGCGAAGTAAATACAATATAGCAATTAAAACACTAGAATGGTAGATTTGACAGTAGATGAGAGTGCAAAGTAGAAATACTGGGGTGCAAAGGAGCAAAATAAATAAATACAGTAAGGGAAGAGGTAGTTGTTTGGGCTATTTATAGATGGGCTATGTATAGGTGCAGTGATCTGTGAGCTGCTCTGACAGCTGGTGCTTAAAGTGAGGGAGATAAGTGTTTCCAGTTTCAGAGATTTTTGTTGTTCGTTCCAGTCATTGGCAGCAGAGAACTGGAAGGAGAGGCGGCCAAAGGAGGAATTGGCTTTGGGGGTGACAAGTGAGATATACCTGCTGGAACGCGTGCTACGGGTAGTATATGGGGCTTTGGTGACAAAACAGATGGCACTGTGATAGACTGAATTCAATTTGTTGAGTAGGGTGTTGGAGGCTATTTTGTAAATGACATCACCAAAGTCAAGGATTGGTAAGATGGTCAGTTTTACGAGAGTATGTTTGGCAGCATGAGTGAAGGATGCTTTGGTTCGAAATAGGAAGCCAATTCTAGATTTAACTTTGGATTGGAGATGTTGTATGTGAGTCTGGAAGGAGAGTTTACAGTCTAACCAGACACCTAGGTATTTGTAGTTGTCCACGTATTCCACGTATTCTAACCGTCCAGAGTAGTGATGCTGGGCGGGCGGGCAGGTAGTGATTGGTTGAAGAGCGTGCATTTAGTTTTACTTGTATTTAAGAGCAGTTAGAGGCTACGGAAGGAGAGTTGTATGGCATTGAAGCTCGTCTGGAGGGTTGTTAACACAGTGTCCAAAGAAGGGCCAGAAGTATACAGAATGGTGTCGTCTGCGTAGAGGTGGATCAGAGACTCACCAGCAGCAAGAGTGACATCATTGACATATACAGAGAAGAGAGTTGGCCCAAGAATTGAACCCTGTGGCACCCCCATAGAGAGTGCCAGAGGCCCGGACAACAGGCCCTCAGATTTGTCGGAGAAGTAGTTGGTGAACCAGGCGAGGCAATTATTTGAGAAACCAAGGCTGTTGAGTCTGCCGATGAGGATGTGGTAATTGACAGAATCGAAAGCCTTGGCCAGGTCAATGAATACAGCTGCACAGTATTGTTTCTTATCAATGGTGGTTAAGATATCGTTTAGAACGTTGAGCGTGGCTGAGGTGTACCCATGACCAGCTCTGAAACCAGATTGCATAGCGGAGAAGGTACGGTGGGATTCGAAATGGTCGGTGATCTGTTTGTTAACTTGGCTTTCGAAGACCTTAGAAAGGCAGGGTAGGATAGATATAGGTCTGTAGCAGTTTGGGTCAAGAGTTTCCAATCTTTGGGAATCTCAGACGACACAAAATAGAGGTTGAACAGGCTAGTAATAGGGGTTGCAACAATTTGGCAGATAATTTTAGAAAGAAAGGGTCCAGATTGTCTAGCCCGGCTGATTTGTAGGGGTCCAGATTTTGCAGCTCTTTCAGAACATCAGATGACTGGATTTGGGAGAAGGAGAAATGGGGAAGGCTTGGGCGAGTTGCTGTGGGGAGTACAGTGCAGTTGACCGGGGTAGGGGTGGCCAGGTGGAAAGCATGGCCAGCCGTAGGAAAATGCTTGTTGAAATTCTCAATTATAGTGGATTTATCGGTGGTGACAGTTTCCTATCCTCAGTGCAGTGGGCAGCTGGGAGGAGGTGCTCTTTTTCTCCATGGACTTTACAATGTCCCATAACTTTTTTGAGTTTGTGTTGCAGGAAGCAAATTTCTGCTTGAAAAAGCTAGCCTTGACTTTTCTAACTGCCTGTGGATATTGGTTTCTAACTTCCCTAAAAAGTTGCATTTCACGGGGGCTGTTCGATGCTAATGCAGAACGCCACAGGATGTTTTTGTGTTGGTTAAGAGCAGTCAGGTCTGGAGAGAACCATGGGCTATATCTGTTCCTGGATCTAAATTTCTTGAATGGGGCATGCTTATTTAAGATGGTGAGGAAGGCATTTAAAAAAAATAAGCAGGCATCCTCTACTGATGGGATGAGGTCGATATCCTTCCAGGATACCCGGGCCAGGTCGATTAGAAAGGCCTGCTCGCTGAAGCGTTTCAGGGAGCGTTTGATAGTGATGAGTGGAGGTTGTTTGACCGCTGACCCATTATGGATGCAGGCAATGAGGCAGTGATCGCTGAGATCTTGGTTGAAAACAGCAGAGGTGTATTTAGAGGGCAAGTTGGTTAGGATGATATCTATGAGGGTGTCCGTGTTTACAGTTTTGGAGTTGTACCTGGTAGGTTCATTGATAATTTGTGTGAGATTGAGGGCATCAAGCTTAGATTGTAGAATGGCCGGGGTGTTACGCATGTCACAGTTTAGGTCACCTAGCAGCACGAGCTCTCAAGTAGTAAGACATGTATAAAAGCAACAGATACCATGAATAAGAAGGGGCTAGAAGTGTCTTATATGGTGAGCTACTGAGTGGGTATGACAGGCAAACCCCATACTATTGTGGAGGACTTAATTCTTTCTGCTGCTGTGGATATGGCTGGGACAATGCTGGGGGAAAAGGCCCGCATCAGTGACATGACAGGAGATGTTTTGAAACAATTATTGCTTCGCATACAAGCTAGTGAATTCTATGCGTTACATCTAGATGAGTCAACATGCCTGGCACAGCTCCTGGTACATGTCCGTTCCGTTTATGGGGGGTTCAATTATTAAGGAAGACATCCTTTTCTGCAAACCAAGACAACAAGAGAGGATATTTTTAAAGTACTGGACAGCTTTGTGACATCAAATTGAATTTGGTGGTCAAGAGGTGTTGGTATCTGTACTGTTGGCGCAAAAGCCATGACAGGGACATAGTGGAGTGGTAGTGCACGTGCAAGCACTTGGGTACACTGCAGCATCCACGAGAGGAATGCCTGACAGCTTGAAAGATGTTTTGAACACTGCAGTGAAAATAGTAAACTTTGTTAAAGCAAGACCCCTGAACTGTCATGTATTTTCTGCACTATGCAATGATATGGGCAGCGACCATGTAATACCTTTACAACATACAGAAGTGTGCTGGTTATCAAGGGGCAAAGTATTGACACGTTTGTTTTAATAGAGAGACAAGCTTAAAAAGTTCTCTTTACTGACCATAATTTTCACCTGTCTGACTGCTTGCATGATGATGAGTTTCTCACACGACTGGCCTATCTGGGTGATGTTTTTTTTTCACCTGAATGATCTGAATCTAGGATTACAGGGACTCTCCGCAACTATATTCAATGTGCGGAACAAAACTGAGCCTATGACTAAGAAGTTGGAGCTCTTTTCTGTCTGCATTAACAAGGACAAGACCAGGTCTTTCCATCATTGTATGATTTATTTTGTGTGCAAATGAACTCAAGCTTACGGATAATGTCAAATGTGATATAGCGAAGCACCTGAGTGAGTTGGGTGCGCAATTGAGCAGATACTTTCCATAAACGGACAACACAAACAACTGGATTCGTTATCCCTTTCATGCCCTGCCTCCAGTCCACTTACCGATATCTGAACAAGAGAGCCTCATCAAAATTGCAACAAGTGTTTCTGTGAAAATTGTATTTAATGAAAAGCCACTGCCAGATTTCGGGATTAGTCTGAGCTCAGAGTATCCTACCTTGGCATATCACGCTGTTAAGACACTGATTCCCTTTGCAATCATGTACCTATGTGAGAGTGGATTATTGGCCCTCACTAGCATGAAAATTAAATACAGGCACAGACTGTGTGTTGAAAATTATTTAAAACTGAGACTCTCCAATACAACACAACATTGCAGACTTCTATGCATATTTTCAAGCACACCCTTCTCATTAACCTGTGGTGAGTTATTCACAATTTTCGATGAACAAATTCAGTTTTATATGTAAGATGGCTAAATAAAGAGCAAAATTATTGATTATTATTATTATTTGTGCCCTGGTCCTATAAGAGCTCTTTGTCACTTCCCACGAGCTGGAGGTTGAATGTTTAAAGGGGTACGGGACTATAAAAAGTTTGGGAACCACTGACAGAGACAGAGTCTCTGCTGTGTGTGTGCCCTGAATTTTTATTGATGTATTATGTTTGCAATATTATTGTATTCTGTCAGTGTGTACAGAGATGTGCAGTGAGCGCACCCCCTATAGCACTGCAGTGTTTGCATCTAAAACTGCCTGCCTGCATGGATGCTTGCCTGCTGCAGATGGAAAAGTTGACACCAACAGATCTTCCCCTCATCCATCTCCCCACTTTACATCACACACCCACTATGCACATTGCACATGTACACATGCACAAACATTGGTAAAGCTGTGCAAAAAAAATAAAACTTAGTCGCATACCAAAAATTAGGCTAGGTGAATCGAGGACAGCGATACTAGTGCACATTCCTGAATCTCGAAGTTGTGGAACAGAAACTATACAGCAGAGAACTTGAAATCCCTTTTGAAATAAGGCCACCCTTAGCTTCGGACTGTAACAGTATTATGATGACGCAGGTGGACAGCCAGGACACTCCAGTCAATACCCCCTGCATCTCCTCTCCCCACATATGTCTCACACTTCAGTGCTCCATCCTCCCCCCACCCTCCTCCCAGGTTTTAGGACACTGTGTTCTGTGCGCAGCTATCGGCCAAATACATTGCATTCGGAAAGTATTCAGACCGCTTTACTTTTTCCACATTTTGTTACGTTACAGCGTTATTCTAAAAGGGATTAAATAGTTTTTTTCCCCTCATTAATCTACACACATACCCCATAATAACAAAGCAAAAACAGGTTTTTAGTCATTTTTGCAAATGTATTAAAAATAATAAACAGAAATATCAAATTTACATAAGTATTCAGGCCCTTTACTCAGTACTTTGTTGAAGCACCTTTGGCAGCAATTACAGACTCAAGTCTTCTTGGGTATGGCGCTACAAGCTTGGCACACGTGTATTTAGGGACTGTGTCGCTGCACAGCTATTTTCAGGTCTCTCCAGAGATGTTTGATCTGGTTCAAGTACGGGCTCTGGCTGGGCCACTCAAGGACATTCAGAGACTTGTCCTGTAGCCACTCCTGCGTTGTCTTAGCTGTGTGCTTAGGGTCGTTGTCCTGTTGGAAGGTGAACCTTCGCCCCAGTCTGTGGTCCTGAGCACTCTGGAGCAGGTTTTCATCACGGATATCTATGTTCTTTTCTCCGTTCATATTTACCTTAATCCTGACTAGTCTCCCAGTCCCTGCCACTGAAAAACATCCCCACAGTATGACACTGCCACCACCATGCTTCACCGCAGGTATGGTGCCAGGTTTCCTCCAAACGTAACACTTGGCATTCAGGCCAAAGAGTTCAATCAGAGAATTTTGTTTCTCATGGTCTGAGAGTCATTAGGTTCCTTTTGGAAAACTCCAAGTGGGCTGTCATATGTCTTTTACTGAAGAGTGGCTTCTGTCTGGCCACTCTACCATAAAGGTCTGATTGGTGGAGTGCTGCAGAGATGGTTGTCCTTCTGGAACTCTGTCAGAGTCACCATTATATTGACAGGTTTGTGCCCTTCCAAATCATGTCAAATCAATTGAATTTACCACAGGTGGACTCTAATCAAGTTGTATAAACATCTCAAGGATGATCAATGGAAACAGGATGTACCGGAGCTCAATTTCGAGTCTCATAGCAAAGGGTCTGAATACTTATGTAAATGTAATATACGTTTTTTTAAATTGTTTTTTTATTGCTAAAATGTTATTGCTAAAATTGCTAAAATGGCTAAATAAACAGTTACCCATTATTGGGTATTGTGTGTAGATTGAGCAGGGGGAAAAAACATTTGAATACATTTTAGAATACGGCTGTGATGTAACAAAATGTGTAGAAAGTGAAGGGGTCTGAATACTTTCCAAATGCACTCTATTTCTTCTAGCTATTTATATTTCTTGGATGGTTTGCCATGAGAAAAACAAGGGGTATAATTATCTATGCCCACTGTACAAATGACTCTTGCATAACTGGGAGAGGAAGGACACTTTATTTATAGTTATTTTCTTCCTTTATTGAGTACTATCAAAGAAAGAATAATGGAATGTAGAACTGTGATTTGTTTCCCATTATATAGGCTAGGCCTACCCCAGCCAGTTAGACTATATATCACACCCTGATAAGTTTCACCTGTCCTCGTTATTGTCTCCACCCCCTCCAGGTGTCACTTGTTTTCCCCAGTGTATTAATCGCTGTCTCTCTCTGGGCCAGTTCGTCTTGTATGTTTCCAAGTCAACCAGCGGTTTTCCCATTCTCCTGCTTTTTGCATTCTCCTTTTTCTAGTCCTCCCAGTTTTGACCCTTGCCTGTTTCTGGAATTTGTACCCGCCTGTCTGACCATTCTGCCTGCCTTGACAATGAGCCTGTTTGCCACTCTGTACCTCCTGGACTCTGATCTGCTTTTGACCTTTTTGCCTGTCCATGGCCATTCTCTTGCCTACCCCTTTGGATTAATAAACATTGTAAGACTCCGACCATCTGCCTCCTGTGTCTGCATTTGGGTCTCGCCTAGTGCCTTTATAGTACGAACTGGCCATTACAGACCAAGCAGACTTGGACCAGCTCCGCCTAGCTGTCTCCCTGCAGGGAGCCACCATTGGGAGACATCAGGAGTTGCTACAGGGCCTTTTGGAAGGGCTGTTCCTTGACAGAACGCCACGACCATGCGTTAAAAGCTATTATGGAGCAAATCAGGGAGTTAGCTCAGACTGCCTGCCACCTCTGGAAAAACTCAAATCACCCAGTAATTTTTTCCCTCTATCTGTGGTGAGTTGGTACAGCCTTTCCCGACTCCCCATGAACCCCGCTTATCACCTCCAGAGCAATCGCTTATTTTTGAGCTATGGCCATCTTCATTTTCTTCAGACCGATCAAAGATAGCGTACAGTGCCTTGCGAAAGTATTCGCCCCCCTTGAACTTTGCGACCTTTTGCCACATTTCAGGCTTCAAACATAAAGATATAAAACTGTATTTTTTTGTGAAGAATCAACAACAAGTGGGACACAATCATGAAGTGGAACGACATTTATTGGATATTTCAAACTTTTTTAACAAATCAAAAACTGAAAAATTGGGCGTGCAAAATTATTCAGCCCCTTTACTTTCAGTGCAGCAAACTCTCTCCAGAAGTTCAGTGAGGATCTCTGAATGATCCAATGTTGACCTAAATGACTAATGATGATAAATACAATCCACCTGTGTGTAATCAAGTCTCCGTATAAATGCACCTGCACTGTGATAGTCTCAGAGGTCCGTTAAAAGCGCAGAGAGCATCATGAAGAACAAGGAACACAATCTTTTTGTATCCAAATCCGGCTTCACAACAGTATCTCGGACCTGCCCGGGCAGGTCCGAGATACTGTCCGAGATACTGTTGTGAAGCCGGATTTGGATACAAAAAGATTTCCCAAGCGTTAAACATCCCAATGAGCACTGTGCAAGCGATAATATTGAAATGGAAGGAGTATCAGACCACTGCAAATCTACCAAGACCTGGCCGTCCCTTTAAACTTTCAGCTCATACAAGGAGAAGACTGATCAGAGATGCAGCCAAGAGGCCCATGATCACTCTGGATGAACTGCAGAGATCTACAGCTGAGGTGGGAGACTCTGTCCATAGGACAACAATCAGTCGTATATTGCACAAATCTGGCCTTTATGGAAGAGTGGCAAGAAGAAAGCCATTTCTTAAAGATATCCATAAAAAGTGTTGTTTAAAGTTTGCCACAAGCCACCTGGGAGACACACCAAACATGTGGAAGAAGGTGCTCTGGTCAGATGAAACCAAAATTGAACTTTTTGGCAACAATGCAAAACGTTATGTTTGGTGTAAAAGCAACACAGCTCATCACTCTGAACACACCATCCCCACTGTCAAACATGGTGGTGGCAGCATCATGGTTTGGGCCTGCTTTTCTTCAGCAGGGACAGGGAAGATGGTTAAAATTGATGGGAAGATGGATGGAGCCAAATACAGGACCATTCTGGAAGAAAACCTGATGGAGTCTGCAAAAGACCTGAGACTGGGACGGAGATTTGTCTTCCAACAAGACAATGATCCAAAACATAAAGCAAAATCTACAATGGAATGGTTCGAAAATAAACATATCCAGGTGTTAGAATGGCCAAGTCAAAGTCCAGACCTGAATCCAATCGAGAATCTGTGGAAAGAACTGAAAACTGCTGTTCACAAATGCTCTCCATCCAACCTCACTGAGCTCGAGCTGTTTTGCAAGGAGGAATTTGAAAAAATGTCAGTCTCTCGATGTGCAAAACTGATAGAGACATACCCCAAGCGACTTACAGCTGTAATCGCAGCAAAAGGTGGCGCTACAAAGTATTAACTTAAGGGGGCTGAATAATTTTGCACGCCCAATTTTTCAGTTTTTGATTTGTTAAAAAAGTTTGAAATATCCAATAAATGTCGTTCCACTTCATGATTGTGTCCCACTTGTTGTTGATTCTTCACAAAAAAATACAGTTTTATATCTTTATGTTTGAAGCCTGAAATGTGGCAAAAGGTCGCAAAGTTCAAAGGGGCCGAATACTTTCGCAAGGCACTGTATATAATTACCCTAATGTCGGGAAGGGCACTCTCCTGGTCTACGGCAGTTTGGGAACAACAATCTGCCATTTGCAGGCATTTGGAGGAATTCATGGCAGAGGTGAGAAGTTTTTGAGTATCCGGGAGAAAGGTGGCCAGCAAACTGCTTGACTTACGTCAAAACTCCCGTAGTGTGGCAGACTACGTGGTGGACTTTCGTACGTTGGCCACTGAGAGTGCCTGGAATCTGGAGTCTTTTTTTTTCAATACTTTTCTGCACGGATAATCTGAGGAGGTTAAGGATGAGGATCTATCACTCCAGTGTTTAATTGCTAAATTGTAAATATTTTGCCACTATGGCCTATTTATTGCCTTACCTCCCTTATCTTACCTCATTTCCACACACTGTATATATATATACTTTTTTTCTCTGTTGTGTTATTGACTGTATGTTTGTTTATTCCATGTGTAACTCTGTGTTGTTTGTGTCGCACTGCTTTGCTTCATCTTGGCCAGGTCGCAGTTTTAAATGAGAACTTGTTCTCAACTAGCCTACCTGGTTAAATAAAGGTGAAATAAAAAATGTAAAACTTGAAAGTTGTCTTAATTCTCGCTCCCAAAACTCCCGCGGCTTATTTTTCAAAGTGACATGATTTGTTTCTAAATGTCTGAGCAAGAGTGAAGGTTTCATCGAGTTGTGAGATAGTGTGTTATATGTGTAAAAGTACTGTGACTGGAGAAAGGCACTACGCCCAACATAAGTGATCCCCAAATAAATGTAGTTCTCATCATATTTGAGCCTCTTCGATGGTCCAACGTCCCTGTCTGTTGTTTGGTGCTTTCCTGGGTACATATGGACCGTTAGTGGAATACCCGCGAGAGTAACGGTTAATGTGATTGGCTGTTAATTATTTGACTAGGCTACAGTACCTGTATTTGACATTGTGTTGTTATTTCGCTGAACACCAAATGGTTTAATTGTATTGTTGGCAGTGAAACGAGGATACTCAGGTGAGAGAAAAAAAACTCCCCGAAATGTATAGCCCCGTTAGAAAATATAAATGGACTGTTTGAAAATGTTAATATTTTGTAAAAAAAAAAAGTATTATTATTATTATTAAATATTACCCCCGGCGGCATTGCGCATGAACCCCAGTTTGATTCAATTAAGTGCATTCTTACACTCCTGATTCGTGTGGCGAGTGGTGTAGACTAGAGCAGGGAGTCCCAGGTATTACCCACCATGCCGTTTTGGATGTGAGCCTAGGGAGAGGCTCCTGGCTGGTCCGAGGCCAAGTTGTCAGGGGAATCACAGGCTGATAGTCCCTGACACCTGATCCATTATCAGCTAGCCTGGTCCCAGATCTGTTTGTGCTCTATAGCCAACTCCTGCAAAAACAGCACAAACAGATCTGGGACCAGGCTAAAGAGACGTACACAGCGACACTTGTAATGTACTTTATTAGCTAAATGACATTTAGCTAAATGTTGTGGCAGTTTTGTTTGCACTGGCAGATTCTGCTTTGTGCGTTTTGGCTCTTGTTCGGACTGATTGATTGCCATCTATCCGCAATTAACCACTACAGGCAAATTAGGCCTGTACCACTCTCCCTGTACTATATAGAATCCCTAGAAACTTAATGAGTGCCATTTTCCCCTCCCATCATCATGAGGAGTTTAAGGAAATTGCTATCGTCATCCCTTCTCCCCTCATACACACACACACACACACACACACACACACACACACACACACACACACTAGTTCTTCTGACACCACTGGCTGAAAAAGCAAACCCTGACAATATGTATTATAAAGCAATCTATTCTAGACACACACACACACACACACACACACACACAGTACACAAGGCAGTACCATTTGAAAGGAACAATTGCTGAGTTATCAATGCCCAGGAGGGTAGGCCTGGTCTGCATACCATTGGACTGGCACGTCCTTTGCTGCAGTAAGATGCAGGGAGGCTCTAATTGCAAAGATAAGGGGAGTTGGACTGGGCAGAGGGTAGTTCGGACAGGCGCTGGTTTGGCTGGTACTTTTAGACTGGTGGGGAACAGTTACACCTCTCAAATTTTGCTAGACTTTCATTGAGAGGTCCTTGTGTGCTTCTGAGTGCAGTTTGTCTCGCAAGTATGAAACAAACATAAGTATGGGTTAAGGGCAGTCCTGATCTGTCATCTAATGAGTCTTCTCCATGCTGTCACCAGTAGATAAGGTGTAGTTACTGATAGTCATTTGGATTAACAGTGTTCATGTGAAAATAACAAATATTTTATGTTTCTATTAGCTGTCAATCAGTCTAACTCTTTTGGTGAACATACCCAGTGAGCATTGCCATTGCAATCTATGAACACAGCATTGCAAACAGTCAGAGAAAATGTATTAATTTCTCAATATTCAATGTGACAATATCCAACAATCTCACTGTGAGGATTAATACATTGACACAGTGAGGATGTGCAGGCCTGACTCTCCTCCAAGCCTTTTCCCGCAGGTCGGTTTTGAGATGCTGGTATGTGCAGGAAACAGACTGCATACTTGGACACTGACAGCCTCACTAACTGTGTGGAATGCTACTGAAAATCACCCAGCTAGCACATAATGTTCTGAGAACCATATGTTTCTTAGAGCTTGGTAAGAGTGTGGTTATCCTATGGTTATTTAGCATACAACCTTCGCACAACTTTTTGGGAATGGTGCAGGATAGTTGCTTGGCTTTGGAACGTTCTCAGAACATTTAAGGAACTTGACAAAATAATGTTATTTTCTTGGTCTTTCATTACTTTAAAGCTGAAATATCAAACTTTTTGGGCGACCTGACCAAATTCACCTAGAACTACAATGAAAATACAATATTTTTGGTTCTTGAAAATATATTTCACAGTGGTTTAAATGGTACAATGATTCTCTTGTTTTGTTGCATAAACTGAAATTAGGCAAACTATTAGAATTTTAGCAATCTGGAAATGGCGGAGTGATTTCTGCATATTCCCCCTTAACGAAACGTTTCCTAAAATGTCAAACATGGTTACATTTTCGTGGTATTTACAGTCTTGTCTCATCGCTGCAACTCGGCGAAGGTCGAGAGCTGTGCTTCCCCTGAAACACAACCCAACCAAGCTGTACTGCTTCTTGACACAATGCTCACTTAACCCAGAAGCCAGCCGCACCAATATGTTGGCGAAAACACCGTACACCTGGTGACCGTGTCAGCGTGCACTGCGCATGGCCAGCCACAGGAGTTGCTAGAGCACGATGGGACAAGGACATCCCTGCCAGCCAAACCCTCCCCTAACCCAGACGATGCTGGACCAATCGCACCTGGCAGCAACCGTCTGCGACAGAGCCTGGACTCAAACCCAGAATCTCTAGTGGCACAGCTAGCACTGCTAGCACAGCTAGCACGATGCAGTGCCTTAGATCACTGTGCCACTCAGGAGGCCCTTACATTTAATTAAAATGTTGTTCATGTTCTAGAAACGTTCTCCAACTGGTTTGACATTGGGAATAGAGGTCAACCGATTCTGATTTTTCAACACCGATACCGATTATTGGAGGACCAAAAAAGCCAATACCGATTAATTGGCCCATTTTTTATTTATATATATATATATATATATATATATATATATAATTTTTTTTGTAATAATGACAATTACAACAATACTGAATGAACAAAACACTTTTATTTTAACTTAATATAATGCATCAATAAAATAAATGTAGTCTCAAATAAATAATGAAACATGTTCAATTTGGTTTAAATAATGCAAAAACAAAGTGTTGGAGAAGAAACTAAAAGTGCAATATGTGCCATGTGAAAAAGCTAACGTTTAAGTTCCTTGCTCAGAACATGAGAACATATGAAAGCTGGTGGTTCCTGTTAACATGAGTCTTCAATATTCCCAGGTAAGAAGTTTTAGGTTGTAGTTATTATAGGACTATTTCTCTCTATACCATTTGTATTTCATATACCTTTAACTGTTGGATGTTCTAATAGGTACTTTAGTATTGCCAGCCTAATCTCGGGAGTTGATAGGCTGACGTCATAAACAGGCCAATGCTTGAAGCACAGCGAAGAGCTGCTGGCAAACGCAGGAAAGTGCTGTTTGAATGAATGCTTACAAGCATGCTGCTGCCTACCACCGCTCAGTCAGACTGCTCTATCAAATCATAAACTTAATTATAATATAATAACACACAGAAATATGAGCCTTAGATCATTCATATGGTCATGTCCGGAAACTATCATTTAGAAAACAAAACGTTTATTCTTTCAGTGAAATACGGAACCATTCCGTATTTTATCTAACGGGTGGCATCCATAAGTCTAAATATTGCTGTTACATTGCACAACCTTCAATGTTATGTCATAATTATGTAAAATTCTGGAAAACTAGTTCACAACGAGACAGGCAGCCCAAACTGTTGCATATACCCTGACTCTGCGTGCAATGAACGCAAGAGAAGTGACACAATTTCTTTAGTTAATATTGTCTGTGTAACGGCCGTTGTTGGTGGAAGAAGGTGGGGACCAAGGTGCAGCGTGGCATGTGTCCATATTTATTTAAACAGGAGACTGGCAGCTCAGGACAGACGGGAGACTCTGGCAGCTCAGGACAGACGGGAGACTCTGGCAGCGGGGACAGACGGGAGACTCTGGCAGCTCAGGACAGGGGGGAGCACCTGTAGGGAGGAGACGGAGAGACAGCCTGGTGCGGGGGGGCTGCCACCGGAGTGCTGGTGCGTGGAGGTGGCACCGGATAGACCGCACCGTGAAGGCGCACTGGAGCTCTCGAGCACCGAGCCTGCCCAACCTTACCTGGTTGAATGCTCCCCGCACTGGGCTGTGCTGGTGAACCGGGGACACCATGCGTAAGGCTGGTGCCATGTACCCCGGCCCGAGGAGACGCTCTGGAGACCAGATGCGCTGAGCCGGCTTCATGGCACCTGGCTCGATGCCCACTCTAGCCCAGCCAATACGAGGCGCTGCTATGTATCGCACCGGGCTATGCCTGCGCACCGGGGACACCGTGCGCCTCACGGCATAACACGGTGCCTGCCTGGTCCCTCTCTCTCCACGGTAAGCACGGAGAGTTGGCACAGGTCTCCTACCTGACTTCGCCACACTCTCCGTGTGCTCCCCCCAATACATTTTTGGGGCTTCCTTGACCACCGTGCCAACTCCATTCTCCGGTATCCCTCCTCACATTGTTCCAGAGAATCCCAGGCGGGCTCCGGCACTCTCCCTGGGTCGACCGACCACCTCTCTATTTTGTCCCATGTTGTAACCTCCTCCAGATAGCGCTGCTCCTTACCACGCTGCTTGGTCCTTTGGTGGTGGGTGATTCTGTAACGGCCGTTGTTGGTGGAAGAAGGTGAGGACCAAGGTGTAGCGTGGTATGTGTCCATATTTATTTAAAATGAACACGGGAATAACAAAAATACCAAAGAGAAACGACCGAAAACAGTACCGGCTGGTACAGACACACAACAGAAAACAGAAAATAAATCACCCACGAAACACATTAGAAAACAGGCTACCTAAATATGGTTCTCAAACAGGGACAACAATTGACAGCTGCCTCTGATTGAGAACCATACCAGGCCAAACACAGAAATAGCAAATCATAGAAAAACTAACATAGACAACCCACCCAACTCATGCCCTGACCAATTAAAACAAAGACATAACAAAATAACTAAGGTCAGAACGTGACAGCCTGCTAACATTAATTTATTTTAACTAAATATGCAGGTTTCTAAAAATATACTTCTGTGTATTGATTTTAAGAAAGGCATTGATGTTTATGGTTAGCGACACACGTGCAACGACTGCTTTTTTTTGCAAATGCACTTTTGTTAAATCATCCCCCATTTGGCGAAGTTGGCTGTCTTTGTTAGAAAGAAATGGTCTTCACACGGTTCACAATGAGCCAGGCGGCCCAAACTGCTGCATTTACCCTGACACTGTTGCACAGAACGCAAGAGAAGTGACACAATTTCCCTCGTTAAAAGAAATTAATGTTAGCAGGAAATATTAACTAAATATGCAGGTTTAAAAATATATACTTGTGTATTGATTTTAAGAAAGACGTTGATGTTCATGGTTAGGTACACATTGCTTTTTTCACGAATGCGCTTGTTAAATCACCCGTTTGGCGAAGTAGGCTGTGATTCAATGACAAATTAACAGGCACCGCATCGATTATATGCAATGCAGGACAAGCTAGATAAACTAGTAATATCATCAACCATGTGTAGTTAACTAGTGATTATGTTAAGATTGATTGTTTTTTATAAGATAAGTTTAATGCTAACTAGCACCTTACCTTGGCTCCTTGCTGCACTCGCATAACAGGTAGTCAGCCTGCCACACAGTCTCCTCGTGGAGTGCAATGTAATCGGCCATGATCGGTGTCCAAAAATGCAGATTACCGATTGTTATGAAAACTTGAAATCGGGCCTAATTAATCGACCATTCCGATTAATCGGTCAACCTCTAATTGGGAATGTTCTCAAATATTTTGGTGTTATTACTTATTTATTATCTTATTTCCAAATATCTTCTAAACTACCCCAAATGCTCTATTTCTCAAGGTCATATGGAGGCTCTACTCGGTAGCACAGAGTTCGTATGCTAGCTAAGTAGCTTGCTCAAGCTTCATAGACTTTGTGGCAGTGTTTAGTGGGAACTTGTTAGCACAGCAGGCTGTGGTGCCTTCTTGCCGTGGGCTCAAACCGAGAAAGAAAATCATGCCTGCTTGCTCTAATTGTGTAGTACCTGGCCTGTTTCCTTTTTTTTGTTGTCAACTTTTCGGCATGTTCTCTGTGAAATAGGCTACGGAACTTTTGTAACTTTTTCCATCTTGGCTGAGTGCTAGCGCCAGGGTTTCTGTTAGGAAAATGTGGCGCTGGACGTTTGACCGGCAGCATTTCAATTTACCGGACTTAAGAAATTGAACGGATCTATATGCATTGGTTGCACAACCTTATTAGGGCGTCCACCCACTGTATTCAGAATGGCAGAAATCACATTTAGTTTATGGTAAATCATCTTAACAGGACATGCAACGGCGTGTGTCATTCTTACAGAATTCTGATGAGCGATTTGAAGATGTTAGAATACATAGGCAGCCCGTTTCATAAGGCAGCCCGTTTCATAATTAAATTGCCAAAAGTATATAGCCTAGATAGCTTACTCCTGTCTATACATAAATACATAAAATCATTCAAAAACAGGCTACTACACCAGAAAGCATGATTTAGCCACAGAGGATCATTATTTTCTTTAAAATAAAAGCTGTGGATTGCTTTGAATCGCATAGCCTACAGTCGGAAGGGCCCGCAATTTAGGTAGAGTGAGAGGCAAATATCAAATAAATTGTTGAGTTGCGTCTGTTAGTGAAAAGTGGAGACCCAGCCAGGCAAATCGCGATATAAAAAAAATACTGTCACGGAAAACTGTTTGGAAAGCGAAATGGCTATCGCTGTAGGCCTAAATAGAAGATAAATAAAATACCTATTGGAGTCTTTTCATTATCAAAATTCTCTACTTACAGTGCCTTCGGAAAGTATTCAGACCCATTGACAAATTTTGTTACATTACAGCTTTATTCTAAAATAGATTTTTTTTAAAGTTTCCTCATCAATCTACACACAATACCCTATACTGACAAAGCAAAAAGAGAGTTTAGGAATTTTTGCTAATTTAGAAGAATTAAAAATATGTAAATATGATACTGTATATATATATATATAAGTATTCAGACCCTTTAATCAGTACTTTGTTGAAGCAACTTTGGCAGCGATTATAGCCTCGAGTATTCTTTGGTATGACACTACAAGCTTGGCACACCTGTATTTTGGGAGTTTCTCCCATTCTTCTCTGCAGATCCTCTCAAGCTCTGTCAGTTTGGATGGGGAGCATTGCAGCATAGCTATTTTCAGGTCTCTCCAGAGATGTTCGATTGGGTTTAAGTCCGGGCTCTGGCTGGGTCACTCAAGGACATTCAGAGACTTGTCCTGATGCCTCTCCTGTGTTGTCTTGGCTATGTGCTTAGGGTCGTTCTCCTGTTGGGAGGAGACCTTCGCCCAGTCTGAGGTCCTGAGCGCTCTGGAGCAGGTTTTCATCAAGGATCTCTATGTACTTTTCTCTGTTCATCTTTCCCTCAAGCCTTACTAGTCTCCCAGTCCCTGCCCCTGAAAAACATCCCCACAGCATGATGCTGCCACCACCATGCTTCACCATAGGGATGGTGCCAGGTTTCCTCCAGACGTGACGCTTGGCATTCAGGCCAAAGAGTTCAATCTTGGTTTCATCCGACCAGAGTATCTTGTTTCTCATGGTCTGAGAGTCTTTAGGTGCCTTTTGGCAAACTCCAAACAGGCTGTCATGTACCTTTTACTAAGGAGAACACCAATATGAAGAAGAGACTTGCTTGGTCCATGAAACACGAGCACAGGACATTAGACCGGTGGAAATTTGTCCTTTAGTCTGAAGACCAAATTGGAGATTTTTGGTTCCAACCGTCATTTCGCCAAAGTTTAACACTTTTTTGGTTACTACATGATTCTATATGTGTTATTTCATAGTTTTGATGTCTTCACTATTATTCTACAATGTAGAAAATAGTAAAAACCCTTGAATGAGTAGGTGTTCTAAAACTTTTGACCAGTAGTGTAGCTATTTGGTTTTCCTGACTCTCCCTCGGCCCGGTGAAGCGCCGGCCTCCACCTCGCTTTGGTAGCTAACTCAGCCTGCACTCTTTTAAAAGTTTTACCATTGGATGGGCCCCAGCCATCAATATGTAGCATAAGTCACTGCACTCTCTTTGCTTTTGATCTGCGGTTGTTTTAGTTGTGTTCTACCTGGTCTCCAGTAGTTGGGCTTTAGCTTGCTGACCATAATCTTGGCAGTTGGCTAGGCCTGCTAGGCTAATAGCTAGTTGGCTAAATAGCTCATGTTAACTGGCTGGCTAAGATGACTGCATATAGCTAACATTATGTGATAACTGATTAGATGGTGTTATGTATTTCCAAAACTTTGGTTTACTTTAATGTATCTGTAAGCTAGGTTTTGATAGTAATTGGCTAACTCATGCAGTGCTAACATAATGTTAGCAGGCTGGTAGTAGGGCTGGGCGATATATCAAGTTCATTTGAATGTATGTTTTAGCGCAATGTTCCAAATGCCTGTAACACAAGAATCAAGGTATTTTGTTTTGTTTTTATTATTCTGTCTTTTTGGTCTCTTCTCCTTCACTCCCTCTGTGTGCACTGTGCACCTTCCCACTCACACACAGACACCTAGCCCCTCAACCTACCACTCACAACAAAAACAATGAAAGAAAACTCAAATAGCGAGTTTAAACTGCTTATTGTCAGAGAGGAAGAAGTTTTGGTCCAACCTAATTGGTCATATGGACACCGAAATGCTTAGACCTTATTTTACTGTAATAGACGAGACGTTAACCTTTCTAACGATAACCTTTTTTATTTTTTATGTCTCAACTACCAAAATGTAGAACAAAGCAGAGAGTATTAATGAGCATGATTGTGAAGGAAAATTAATGCTCCGTTTCTATCGCGCGCGCCATTGCGGTACCACACACTGCTAGTAGCATTTTAGCCACAGACTGTCATGTGCTACCTGTCTAGTCTGTGTTTTATAAACGTGCAATGAAAATACATTTATATCAGGAATTGGCTACTTGTTTTCATTCTGAAAAATAAGCATTTTCTTAACCAGGTAGGCCGCTTGATTTCAATATCTTAACAAGGTGAACAAGCTGTTGTTCAAACAGTTGGAGACGGACTGGAGGGTGTATTCATAACAGTTCAACTGTTCTACCTTGTTAGCAAGCAAATAGATCCAAGTTGGCTAGACTTTAAATATAAAGATTAACTGGCTACTCACTAGCACGAGGGCTTGTACTTGAGAGATTGTTTATGAGACCAGACCTGTGTTAATTTTCTATAAAGCCTGCTACAAGAAGTTGATCATTAGTGGATATGCTTTGTGCAAGGCTTATATTTAGCTTAGGTATGACCTTTAATAGTTCAACAAAGCTTATTCAGAGAAAATGTTTTTTTTTTTTAATTAGATACACACTATGTACACAAGTATGTGGACACACGTTCAAATGAGTGGATTGAGCTATTTCAGCCACACCCATTGCTGACAGGTGTATAAAGTCGACCACACAACCATGCAATCTCCATAGACAAACATTGGCAGTAGAATAACCTTACTGAAGAGCTCAGTGACTTTCAACGTGGCATCCTATGGGATGCCACCTTTCCAACAAGTCAGTTTGTCAAATTTCTGCCCTGCTAGAGCTGCCTCGGTCAACTGTAAGTGCTGTTATTGTGAAGTGGGAATGTCTAGGAGCAACAATGGCTCAGCCGTGAAGTGGTAGGCCACACAAGCTCACCGAACGGAACTGCGGAGTGCTGTAATGTGTAAAAATCATCTGTCGTCGGTTGCAACACAAACTGTCTCTGGAAGCAACGTCAGCACAAGAACTGTTCGTCTGGAGCTTCATGAAATGGGTTTCCATGGCTGAACAGCTGCCCACAGGACTAAGATCACCATGCGCAATGCCAAGCGTTGGCTGGAGGGGGGTAAAGCTCGCCACCATTGGACTCTGGAGCATTGGAAACGCATTCTCTGGAGTGATGAATCACGTTTTACCATCTAGCAGTCCAACGGACAAATCAAATCTAGGTTTGGCATATGCCAGGAGAACGCTACCTGCCCGAATGCATAGTGACAACTGTAGAGTTTGGTGGAGGAGGAATAATGGTCTGGGGCTGTTTTCCATGGTTTGGGCTAGGCCCCTTAGTTCCAGTGAAGGGAAATCTTAACGCTACAACATACAAACGATTCTGTGCTTCCAACTTTGTGGTAACAGTTTAGGTAAGGCCCTTTCCTGTTTCAGCATGACAATGCCCCCGTGCACAAAGCGAGGTCCATACTGAAATGGTTTGTCGAGATCAGTGTGGAAGAACTTAACTGGCTTGCACAGAAACCTGATGTCCCGCCCTGACCTTAGTTGTCTTTGTTTTCTTTATTATTTGGTTCGGTCAGGGTGTGACAAGGGTGGTGTGTTTCATTTTTGTATTGTCTAGGAGTTTTTGTATGTCTAGGGTTATTTCTAGTCTATGGGTTTATGGTTGCCTCGATTGGTTCTCAATCAGAGGCTATGGGTTTATATGTCTATGGTTGCTTGGAGAGGCAGCTGTTTATCGTTGTCTCTGATTGGGAACCATATTTAGGTAGCCATATTCCTTGGTTTATCTATGGGTTATTGTCTATGTGTAGTTGCATGTCAGCACTTGTTGTATTGGCGGCACGGTCGTTTTGTTGTTTTGTATAGTTTGTTAAGGGTTTTTCATTTATTAAAAGAAGATGTATTCATATCACGCTGCGCCTTGATCTCCTCGTTATGACGAACGTGACAGAATAACCCACCAAACCAGGACCAAGCAGCGTGAAAGGGAGGAACAGTGCTTGGTGGAAAAATGGACCTGGGGGAAGGATGAGTGGGTGACAACCTGGGAGGAGATAGAGAGGTGGTCGATCGATCCAGGGAGAGTGCCAGAGCCCGCCTGGGATTCAATGAAACAGTGCAAGGAGGGATACATGAGAATGGAGGAACGGCGACGATATTTCAGGGTACACGGCTAGCACTGAAGCCCGAGAGGCAGCCCCAAGATTTTTTGGGGGGGTGGCACACGATGAGATTGGCTGAGTCAGGTAGGAGACCTGAGCCAACTCCTCGTGCTTACTGTGGGGAGCGTGTTACTGGGCAGCCTCCAGTATGCTATTCTAGCCCGGTGCGCTCTATTCGGGCTTCTCGCATTGGCCGGGCTAGAATGGGCATCCAGCCAGGAAGAAGGGTGCCGGCTCAGAGCTCCTGGTCTCCAGTATACCTCTTTGGACCAGGATATCCCGCGCCGGCTCTGCGTACTGTGTCTCCGGTGAGCCTGCACAGCCCAGTGCGTCCTGTGCCATGCAAGGCGAAAATAAACATCCAGACAGGACGGGTTGTGTCAGCTCTACACTCCAGACCTCCAGTGCGCCTCCACAGTCCAGTACGTCCTGTGCCTGCTCTCCGCACTCGCCCTGAGGTGTGTGTCCCCAGCCCAGTACCACCAGTGCCAACACCACGCACCAGACTTCCTGTGCGTCTCCAGAGCCCTGTACGCCCTGTTCCTTCTCCCCGCACTCGTCCTGATTTGTAACAGTTAAATTAAAATGAGACCAGTAGTGCAAACGATCTGGTTAATTTGAAGTTATACATTTTAAGTTATTTCTGTTGGAGTTCACGTTATGGGGAACAGGTTTGGCTTGCTGGGTCCTCTATATTACAGCCACAGAAAATAATTGACACTAAGCTTTTAATTTGGCACGTCAAATAACACAGTTCTATTATATAATCTTGTGTGTTCTTGTGTGTATCAGTAGCACTGTCAAAGCTGTACAAAAAAGTCTGCAAACAAGTAAACACCAGCCACGAACGATGTGTTTACAATACTGCGTTAACACCTGTTAGGGCAAGGTGAGACGTCTGCGTCTCACATAGCCTACAGGAAATGGAAATGCGCAACGCCAAATGCTAATAGTACTCGCTAAAACTCAAACTTTCATTAAAACACACATGCAGGGTACTCAATTAAAGCTACACTCATTGTGAATCTAGCCAACATGTCAGATTTTTAAAATGCTTTTCGGCGAAAGCATGAGAAGCTATTATCTGATAGCATGCACCCCCCCCTCAATACCGGAAAAAGACGTAAACAAAGGAATTAGCGTAGCCGGCGCTACACAAAACGCAGGAATAAAATATAAAACATTCATTACCTTTGACGAGCTTCTTTGTTGGCACTC
Organism: Oncorhynchus tshawytscha; assembly: GCF_018296145.1. NCBI lineage: Eukaryota > Metazoa > Chordata > Actinopteri > Salmoniformes > Salmonidae > Oncorhynchus > Oncorhynchus tshawytscha. The sequence continues at coordinate 22,484,308 of NC_056458.1, forward strand.
CTATATGACCCATAAACATCACAATTGGGTCTTTTTTTCGATTAAATCCGTCCATGTATACCCAAAATGTCCATTTATGAAGCGAGTCTGATCCAGGAAAAAGCAGCTTTACAAAACGCTACGTCATTTTTTTTAATTTAAAAAGTTGCCGATAAACTTTGACAAAACACTTCAAACTACTTTTGTAAGCCAACTTTAGGTATTAGTACACGTTAATAATCGATCAAATTGATCACGGGGAGATCTGTATTCAATAGCAGCAGTTCTTGAAATGAAGCTCCGTTTTCTCTCTCTCAAAAGTTCAAGATGTGCACTTGATGACAGGAAGTGCCTATTTCTCATCTGACCAAGGATTAACTTCGAAGCAAATGACAGTACTGGCGACATCGTGTGGAAGCTGTAGGCATTGCAACCTCATCGCTATCTATTTTCCCTTGCCATTGACAATACAGGCAACTGGCGGAAGGATTTCTTCTTCTTTTTTTGTGAACAGTTTTCCTTGGGCTTTTGCTTGCTCCTCACGCTCTGTTATAGTCACAGACATGATTTAACTAGTTCTATAAACTTCAGAGTGTTTTCTATCCACACATACTAATCATATGCATGTGCTATATTCCTGGCATGAGTAGCAGGACGTTGAAATTTTGCGCGATTTTTAACAAAATGTTGGAGAAAAAAGTCCCGAGCTTTAAGAGGTTATATAATTATAATAAAGCATTATTTGTTCGACCTCAACTTCTGGGTAGCTAGCTAGCTTTAGCTTGGTACCTAGCTAGCACCAATACAATCAGCCTGAAAACAATGACCAGTAGAAACTGCAGTCACTTTTCATTATTCTTAGCAATGATTTAAGAATACTTGTGACTAAGTATTAGCTAGGTAGCCACTTGTTTGCCTATTGAAATTGCACTTCAGTTCATAAAAATAAATAGCTAGCCAGATAGCCAGCCAGTTTAGCTTTTGGGGCGGCAGGTAGCCTAGTGGTTAGAGTGTTGGGCCAGTAACCGAAAGGTTGCTTGATCGAATCCCCGAGCTGACAAGGTAAAAATCTGTCATTCTGCCCCTGAACAAGGCAGTTAACCCACTGTTCCCCAGTAGGCCGTCATTGTAAATAAGAATTTGATCTTAACTGACTTGCCTAGTTAAATAAAGGTTCAATTAAAAAAAATATATATATATATTTAATCTGGCTAGTGAGGCTCGACCGGACCAGGTTATGTGTTGTGAAGCTAGCCACAATAAGGATTAGGCACAATAGTGGAATTTGTGGTTTGCCTGCTAAATAAAAGTACCTCTTTGAAAGTGATGCAGAAGGTTACAATTGGTGGAATCATGCCATATTTAGACTAGATAATGTTAAACAAGGTTGGAATGTGAAGCAATGTAATACTCGGTGACACCCACAGAACACAACTGTGAAGAGTTCAAATCAAATCAAATCAAATTTTATTTGTCACATACACATGGTTAGCAGATGTTAATGCGAGTGTAGCGAAATGCTTGTGCTTCTAGTTCCGACAATGCAGTAATAACGAGCAAGTAATCTAACTAACAATTCCAAAAAAAACTACTGTCTTATACACAGTGTAAGGGGATAAAGAATATGTACATAAGGATATATGAATGAGTGATGGTACAGAGCAGCATAGGCAAGATACAGTAGATGATATTGAGTACAGTATATACATATGAGATAAGTATGTAAACCAAGTGGCATAGTTAAAGTGGCTAGTGATACATGTATTACATAAGGATGCAGTCGATGATATAGAGTACAGTATCAACGTATGCATATGAGATGAACAATGTAGGGTAAGTAACATTATATAAGGTAGCATTGTTTAAAGTGGCTAGTGATATATTTACATCATTTCCCATCAATTCCCATGATTAAAGTGGCTGGAGTAGAGTCAGTGTCATTGACAGTGTGTTGGCAGTAGCCACTCAATGTTAGTGGTGGCTGTTTAACAATCTGATGGCCTTAAGATAGAAGCTGTTTTTCAGTCTCTCGGTCCCAGCTTTGATGCACCTGTACTGACCTCGCCTTCTGGATGACAGCGGGGTGAACAGGCAGTGGCTCGGGTGGTTGATGTCCTTGATGATCTTTATGGCCTTCCTGTAGCATCGGGTGGTGTAGGTGTCCTGGAGGGCAGGTAGTTTGCCCCCGGTGATGCGTTGTGCAGACCTCACTACCCTCTGGAGAGCCTTACGGTTGAGGGCGGTGCAGTTGCCATACCAGGCGGTGATACAGCCCGCCAGGATGCTCTCGATTGTGCATCTGTAGAAGCTTGTGAGTGCTTTTGGTGACAAGCCGAATTTCTTCAGCCTCCTGAGGTTGAAGAGGCGCTGCTGCGCCTTCCTCACGATGCTGTCTGTGTGAGTGGACCAATTCAGTTTGTCTGTGATGTGTATGCCGAGGAACTTAAAACTTGCTACCCTCTCCACTACTGTTCCATCGATGTGGATAGGGGGGTGTTCCCTCTGCTGTTTCCTGAAGTCCACAATCATCTCCTTAGTTTTGTTGACGTTGAGTGTGAGGTTATTTTCCTGACACCACACTCCGAGGGCCCTCACCTCCTCCCTGTAGGCCGTCTCGTCGTTGTTGGTAATCAAGCCTACCACTGTTGTGTCGTCCGCAAACTTGATGATTGAGTTGGAGGCGTGCATGGCCACACAGTCGTGGGTGAACAGGGAGTACAGGAGGGGGCTCAGAACGCACCCTTGTGGGGCCCCAGTGTTGAGGATCAGCGGGGAGGAGATGTTGTTGCCTACCCTCACCACCTGGGGGCGGCCCGTCAGGAAGTCCAGTACCCAGTTGCACAGGGCGGGGTCGAGACCCAGGGTCTCGAGCTTGATGACGAGCTTGGAGGGTACTATGGTGTTGAATGCCGAGCTGTAGTCGATGAACAGCATTCTCACATAGGTATTCCTCTTGTCCAGATGGGTTAGGGCAGTGTGCAGTGTGGTTGAGATTGCATCGTCTGTGGACCTATTTGGGCGGTAAGCAAATTGGAGTGGGTCAAGGGTGTCAGGTAGGGTGGAGGTGATATGGTCCTTGACTAGTCTCTCAAAGCACTTCATGATGACGGATGTGAGTGCTACGGGGCGGTAGTCGTTTAGCTCAGTTACCTTAGCTTTCTTGGGAACAGGAACAATGGTGGCCCTCTTGAAGCATGTGGGAACAGCAGACTGGTATAGGGATTGGTTGAATATGTCCGTAAACACACCGGCCAGCTGGTCTGCGCATGCTCTGAGGGCGCGGCTGGGGATGCCGTCTGGGCCTGCAGCCTTGCGAGGGTTAACACGTTTAAATGTCTTACTCACTTCGGCTGCAGTGAAGGAGAGACCGCATGATTCCATTGCAGGCCGTGTCAGTGGCACTGTATTGTCCTCAAAGCGGGCAAAAAAGTTATTTAGTCTGCCTGGGAGCAAGACATCCTGGTCCGTGACTGGGCTGGGTTTCTTCCTGTAGTCCGTGATTGACTGTAGACCCTGCCACATACCTCTTGTGTCTGAGCCGTTGAATTGACATTCTACTTTGTCTCTGTACTGGCGCTTAGCTTGTTTGATAGCCTTGCGGAGGGAATAGCTGCACTGTTTGTATTCAGTCATGTTACCAGACACCTTGCCCTGATTAAAAGCAGTGGTTCGTGCCTTCAGTTTCACACGAATGCTGCCATCAATCCACGGTTTCTGGTTAGGGAATGTTTTAATCGTTGCTATGGGAACAACATCTTCAACGCACGTTCTAATGAACTCGCACACCGTATCAGCGTATTCGTCAATGTTGTTGTCTTGGAGTGTGGAGTCAGCTTGGTCGGACCAGCGTTGGACAGACCTCAGCGTGGGAGCTTCTTGTTTTAGTTTCTGTCTGTAGGCAGGGATCAACAAAATGGAGTCGTGGTCAGCTTTTCCGAAAGGGGGGCGGGGCAGGGCCTTATATGCGTCGCGGAAGTTAGAGTAACAATGATCCAGGGTCTTTCCACCCCTGGTTGCGCAATCAATATGCTGATAAAATTTAGGGAGTCTTGTTTTCAGATTAGCCTTGTTAAAATCCCCAGCTACAATGAATGCAGCCTCCGGATAAATCGTTTCCAGTTTGCAGACAGTTAAATAAAGTTCGTTCAGAGCCATCGATGTGTCTGCTTGGGGGGGATATATACGGCTGTGATTATAATCGAAGAGAATTCTCTTGGTAGGTAATGCGGTCTACATTTGATTGTGAGGAATTCTAAATCAGGTGAACAGAAGGATTTGAGTTCCTGTATGTTTCCTTCATCACACCATGTCACGTTGGCCATAAGGCATACGCCCCCGCCCGTCTTCTTACCAGAGAGATGTTTGTTTCTGTCGGCGCGATGCGTGGAGAAACCCGCTGGCTGCACCGCTTCGGATTGCGTCTCTCCAGTTAGCCATGTTTCCGTGAAGCAGAGAACGTTACAGTCTCTGATGTCCCTCTGGAATGCTACCCTTGCTCGGATTTCATCAACCTTGTTGTCAAGAGACTGGACATTGGCAAGAAGAATGCTGGGGAGTGGTGCACGCTGTGCCCGTCTCCGGAGTCTGACCAGAAGACCGCTTCGTTTCCCTCTTTTTCTGAGTCGTTTTTTTTTTTGGTCGCTGCATGTGGTCCACTCGGTTACACTGGTTGTAAGGCAGAACACAGGATCCGCATCGCGAAAAACATATTCTTGGTCGTACTGATGGTGAGTTGACGCTGATCTTATATTCAGTAGTTCTTCTCGGGTGTATGTAAAGAAACCTAAGATGACCTGGGGTACTAGTGTAAGAAATAACACGTAAAAAAACAAAAAACTGCATAGTTTCCTAGGAACGCGAAGCGAGGCGGCCATCTGTCGGCGCCGGAAGTAAACGCAAATAGTTTACGCAAATATTAGCGTTGTAGCTCTTATTGCAGGACTGTGAAATCACCTCCCCAGTCAGCCTATTGTGTGTACATTCATATTGCACTGTACAGCTTTACCTAAGGTTTGGGGATCAATAAAATGGGGTATCAGTTTACTCAATACCCAATATATTTTTCTCAATGTCCTCCTCAGACTTATCAGACTCCAAAACATCCACGCAGTATTGTTTTTCCTCTGGAATAGTGTTCAATACACATAGGTTGACAATACATGTGGCTCAATTCACAGTTGTTTCAGAGTCCTGCAATAAGAGCTATGACGCTAATGCTCTCTGGGTGTCACTGAGTAGACTGATACCCCATGTCATTGATCCACAATCCATAGGTAAGGCTGTACAGTGAAATAAGTATGCCCCAATGCAATTCTAAAGTATAATACATCCAGTGTGATTTGATATAGTTTTGGCAAGTCGGTTAGGACATCTACTTTGTGTATGACACAAGTAATTTTCCCAACAATTGTTCACAGACAGATTATTTCACTTATAATACACTGTATCACAATTGCAGTGGGTCAGAAGTGTACATACACTAAGTTGACTGTGCCTTTAAACAGCTTGGAAAATTTCATAAAATGATGTCATGGCTTTAGAAGCTTCTGATAGGCTAATTGACATAATTTGAGTCAATTGGAGGTGTACCTGAAACGGTTTTCTTGACTTGAAGGAGAGGCGGACCAAAATGCAGCGTGGTTTCTATTCATGGTTCTTTAATAAAGAAAACTATACATGAATAGACTAACAAAACAATAACCGTGAGAAAACCTAAACAGCCCTATCTGGTGCAAACACAGAGACAGGAACAATCACCCACAAACACACAGTGAAACCCAGGCTACCTAAGTATGATTCTCAATCAGAGACAACTAATGACACCTGCCTCTGATTGAGAACCATACTAGGCCGAAACATAGAAATACCCAAATCATAGAAAAACAAACATAGACTGCCCACCCCAACTCACGCCCTGACCATACTAAATAATGACAAAACAAAGAAAATAAAGGTCAGAACGTGACAGTACATGTGGATGTATTTCAAGGCCTACCTTCACACTCAGTGCCTCTTTGCTTGACATCATGGGAAAATCAAAAGAAATCAGCCAAAGAAATTATAGTCCTCCACAAGTCTGGTTCATTCTTGGGAGCAATTTCCAAACGCCTGAAGGTACCACATTCATCTGTACAAACAATAGTATGCAAGTATAAACACCATGGGACCACACAGCCTTCATACCGCTCAGGAAGGAGATGCGTTCTGTCTCCTAGAGATGAACGTACTTTGGTGCAAAAAGTGCAAATCAATCCCAGAACAACAGCAAAGGACCTTGTGAAGATTCTGGAGGAAACGGGTACAAAAGTATCTATATCCACACTTAAACGAGTCCTATATCAACATAACCTGAAAACCGCCATAAAAAAAGCCAGACTACGGTTTGCAATTGCACATGGGAACAAAGATCATACTTTTTTGAGAAATGTCCTCCGGTCTGATGAAACCAAAATAGAACTGTTTGGCCATAATGACCATCATTATGTTTGGAGGAAAAGGGGGAGGCTTGCAAGCCGTAGAACAACTTCACAACCGTGAAGCATGGGGGTGGCAGCATCATGTTGTGGGGGTGCTTTGCTGCAGGAGGGACTGGTGCACTTCACAAAATAGATGGTATCATGATTAAGGAAAATGATGTGGATATATTGAAGCAACATCTCAAGACATCAGTCAGGAAGTTCAAGCTTGGTCCCAAATGGGTCTTCCAAATGGACAATGACCCCAAGCATACTTCCAAAGTCGTGGCAAAATGGCTTAAGGACAACAAAGTCAAGGTATTGGAGTGGCCATCACAAATCTCTGACGTCAATCCTATAGAACATTTGTGGGCAGAACTGAAAAGGCATGTGTGAGCAAGGAGGCCTACAAACCTGACTCAGTTACACCAGCTCTGTTAGGAGGAATGGGCCAAAATTCACCCAATGGGAAGCTTGTGGAAGGCTACTCGAAACATTTGACCCAAGTTAAACAATTTAAAGGCAATACACTAAATTAGTATTTGGTAGCATGTAAACTTCTGACCCACTGAGAATGTGATGAAAGAAATAAAAGCTGAAATAAATAATTCTCTCTACTATTATTCTGACATTTCACATTCTTAAAATAAAGTGGTGTTCCTAACTGACCTAAAACAGGGAATTTGTACTAGGATTAAATGTCAGGAATTGTGAAAAACTGAGTTTAAATGTTTAAGGTGTATGTAAACTTCCGACTTCAACTGTACATTCCGTTCTCAGAACGTTAAGAAAACTTTCCACAAAAAAACATACAACTTTTGTAACATTCAGGAAACATTCTAAGAATGTTATTTAAAAACATATACATTCTGTTCTCAACATCAACAAAGCGTTCTCTATCCTCTAACTTGTTCTGTTTTCTGTGGTGTTGGCCGTGCACACCTAATCTTAATGAGTGCTTGTATCCATTGAAATGGTGTCTGTTTGAATAGAGTAAAATGAACAGCTTTGTACGCGTAAAAGACATGTTGTGCTAGCTCCATCCTTGTGGCTCAATGGACTAATTCCATGGATAGAAAACAGAAGATTATAGTTCCGAATCTCACTGATTCCATGTCACAATATAAAATACATTAATGCCTAAATACATTTACATTTGTCCTATCTGTGCTTGGAGTAACAAAAATGTTAACCCAAAATAAGCTAGCAGTGTTATTAAAAGTCTTTTGAAACATTCAGTGAAAGTTAAGAAAGCTATTCAAAAACCTCAAAATAACCTATAGTTTCTGGGAAAACTCCCAGGAAAACTTTAAAGGAACCAGAGTAAAACGTTCTAAGAACCTCCCTGCAATCTAAAAATAAACATTCCCAGAAGGTTCACTTCCGTTCTCAGAACTTAAAAAAAAAAAAAAAAACATTCCATTTTGTACCAGTCAGGAAACTTATGACTTCATTCCCAGAACCAATGGGAAACCAAACATGTACATTCCCACAACTTCCAAGGAACCAAATGTGCTAGCTGGGCAGTCATCTGGGCCAAGCTATTCAGTCAGATATATAAGCATTCCTAGAGTCTTTGCACATGGCTGTCTAGCCTAGCTGTTTTGGATGACTATGTCCAGTACTTAAGTAGCCTATTTTTACTTCATTCATATTCAATTTTATGCTTAAAATGAGCTTTTGCATCAGCAGTAAAAACATGATCTGAAATGATGGTCCAGAGGTATTCAGGCAACCATTCAAGGTAAACAGGGGTAGCAGGTTTATGGATGTCTATGACGTCTGTGTGTGGGAGTCAGTGGCGGCATGAAATGTTTGTTCACCACAGCTGGGAGGCGGCCCAGCTATTATAGTCTGATGTGGCTGATACTTAAACACCCATAATGAAATGATCATCAAATAGCTCTCATGCCATAGCTCTGTGTAGCTAACACATAAGCCTAGGTGACACACCTTTTAAGGGATCAGAGAATATTTGTGGCATCGTAGACAATAGTACTACTGGTATGTCACTGTGCTATTGCAGTAATGGGTATCCTAGTTTCTTTCACTGGTAGGACTATGCCACTGTGGTATTAGGCCTACACATTAACAAGTAGCTTCCAGCAGTTCCAGAGCTTTGTTTAAGCTGTGTCCAAGTTCTATGGATGGGTCTCTATGACAGAGATCATCAACTAGATTTTTTTTTGAGCGGATGCTCGGGGGCCCCGGAACATAATTACAAATCATTTGTAGACTGCAAATTGACCGTAAGAAACCCCAAAATATACAATATTTAACTAAAGTGTAATAATTTCAAACCTTGCTTACAGTTGTACACAATCATGTCTCTCTATTATGAGTGTGAATTCTTGGGAACAGATTGCCTAAATTAAAATCACTTGGAGCTGATTGTCTGGTGTTTTTACAGTCTTTTATGTCCAACAAGGAAAACTTGTTTTTGCTCAGAAAACTTGGGGGCCCAAATAAAACCACCCGCAGGCCAAATTCCTCCCGCAGGCTGCCTGGTGGGGAACCCTGCTCTATGGAATACACCACACACACTTTGGAACAAGGCCGGCAGCTGAGGTTGAGTTTGCTGAGATGTGGCTTTGACCTGCTGTGATTATTGCGAGAGAGCTTTGACACTGGCAGTACAGGAAGTTTGGCCCTTGGGGAGTCCAGCTCTGACTCTGAGAAAAATATGAAATATACATGAAAGACTAGCTCAGCTTCTGGATAGTGGTGAAGTGTGTGTGTGTGTGTGTGTGTGTGTGGGGGGGGTTCTGGGATGACAGATCCAAAATTCATACAATCACTGCACATTTTTAAAAAAGCAACAAAAAAAGCAATGAGGCTAATGCAACAGATCAGACTGTTTAGATTAAAATGTTGATACAGTTTGATTTCTGCATATTATAAGCTCAACAGTGGGAATGTTCCAAAATACCATTAGCGGGAAAACATTGTTCTCTTGCTTTATTTTGTTTATTTTTTTATTCCACACCAGATACAAACATACACATGCGAACAACAACTTACAGATGCACACAAACAATGACTAAATATCATCTCCCCAGATCCGCATACTCACACCCCCATCCCTAGTGCCTGCATTATTGTTTGCGGCATGGCCTTCAATTGTACCAATTTGTTTTTCTTGGTCGCCCAAGTTATTTCAATAATATACCATTTGATTTTTCCATTGTGTTAATGATGGCGGATTGATTGATTTCCACATGTTTTGAATACGTCTTTTCAAGATAAATGATGAGAAGAGAATCATCCAGCCCATTGGGTATCTCACTACACCCCCTTATGCATGTCTTGAAATATGCAAACAGATGGACTAAAAGTAAGTTTACATTGTAAAACTTCTGACAACCAACTTTCTTGCTCTGCCAATGACTTTTGGACTTTATAACATTCCCAGAAAGCATGGATATTTGAGTCATTATTAGTTTTACACTTAAGATGTGACTCTGCTGTTGTGCTGTAGAATTTGTGAACTTTGTCTCTTGTATAATAAATTATATACATTAGTTTATATTGGATTAAGCATACATTTACGTTAACTGTAATTTCGTTAGTTATGCTCCAACAATCCCTCCATCTTGTGCCAACATCAGTTCTTTTTAAGTCCTGGTTACAAATACAATACAATACAAACATTGTTTCTGATGAGCAGTTTCATGTGACAGAGATGAAAATTAAGAAAAAGGAGAGATATAAAGATGCATCAACTAGCATGGGTTACATATATGACTAGGATTATGCCTTATTCTGCTGGACAATAAAAAATCATTTGGTTGAAAACCAATAGAATATGAGAAAAATGCTGGTTTCAATGGCATATTAAGATTTTATCAAATAATTCCCTCAACATTTATATTTTAGTATTTTGGCTAGACTAGGCTACTTTGGAACAAGGTAAGACATGCTTCATAAAATGTCCAGGTTTTAAACAATTAAGTTTATTGTTAAACCATTTCAAAATGCTGACTGCCTCTGCTCAGATTCAAGGTGGGTTATGTGCGGTTCTCAATAGGCACTGCCCTTAACTCTCCGGTCTTGTAACCATTATCTGAACAAACCATGCCTTGTCGATAGAATCAAGCCTTTTGACATGAATGCTAATTGTCCGTTGTTATATTTGTCATACATGATTGGCGTTTAGCCTATATTTATGCAATTAAGTCTTTTGCCAAAAATGTCTGGCTCTTCCCTCATGTCAGCATTGGTTTGGTATGCATATCATCTCTACTTTGACATGTAGGCTTTTTTATTTAAGTGGCCTAAATAAAAAAAAAATGATTTGAATATTATTCCAATGTTGGCCTCTGATTCAATTCTGATCTGAGTAATTGTTTGATTTTGTGATTATTTGTACTTTTTTTCTTGTCAAATCAATATTCTTCTTGTCCGCCAATTTTCTTTTCTTGTCCCAGACAAGAGGACAAGCGTTTATGTCGAGCCCTGGTGTGTGTGTATGTGTGCGTGCACACGTTTCTGGGTATGTGTATGTGTGTGTCTACGATACATATTGTCAGGGTTTGCTTTCTCAGTCAGTGGTGTCAGAACTACATTAGGGTTGGGCGGTATCCAGATTTCCATACTTTCATATCGTGCCTGTGCCTTCCCAGGATATACAGTATTACTGGTAGTGCACACAAGGGGGAGCCTTTTCTTTAAAAAACATTAAAAAGTAATTTACCAGAATGCTAACAAAATGCTAACAAGTACTAAGGAATCCCCGTAGAAGATGCTAGGTAAATGCTAATGAGCACATACATTTTTTTACTACTAAGACAGACAACCCAGCTCATAAAGTTATGCAAGTATCTCAAAACGCAGTTTGCAACATGCACAAAATAAATATTAGATAGTAGGGACCTTAATCCAGGAGGGGATTGTCTCTGCTGCAGTTACATTGAAGCTTGATCTTGCAAGCTAATGTGAGCAACTTAGCTAGCATTAGCAAGTTAGAAAAACCCAGCTCGAGATAATTTCTCAAATTAGATTTGGCACATTAGATAGTTAACTTAATAGCTGGCAAACATTAGTAGTGAATTTCATACAAGTGTAACTTGATCACCTCACTTAAGTTGCGCTGCAGAAGTAGCTGACCTCAAGAAGCTCCCGTTTTGCTCGTTGTGCTTCTTTGTAAACAAACAACTGTTTTGGGACACTTTGCCTCAAACAACTGTTTTGGGACACTAGTACCCTTAAGCTTCATAATAAAAATTATGTGAGAGGCGAAATGATGATCTGCTTTATCTATTACCTAGTGCACAAGTTGACTGCAGGTATTTTTTTTTTTTTAAACGTATGAATATTCCAATTTAGGTATATACACTACCGTTCAAAAGTTTGGGGTCACTTAGAAATGTCCTTGTTTTTGAAAGACATTTTTTGTCTATTAAACTAACATCACAATGATCAGAAATACAGTGTCGACATTGTTAATGTTGTAAATGACTATTGTAGCTGGAAAGGGCAGATTTCTAATGGAATATCTACATAGGCTTACAGAGGCCCATTATCAGCAACCATCACTTCTGTGTTGCAATGGCACGTTGTGTTAGCTAATTCAAGTATATCATTTTAAAAGACTAATTGATCATTAGAAAACCCTTTTGCAATTATGTTAGCACAGCTGAAAACTGTTGTTCTGATTAAAGAAGCAATAAAACTGGCCTTCTTTAGACTAGTTGAGTATCTGGAGCGTCAGCATTTGTGGGTTCGATTACAGGCTCAAAATGGCCAGAAACAAAGAACTTTCTTCTGAGACTCGTCAGTCTATTCTTGTTCTGAGAAATGAAGGCTATTCCATGCGAGCAATTGCCAAGAAATTGAAGATCTCGCACAACGCTGTGTACTATTCCCTTCACAGAACAGCGCAATCTGTCTCTAACCAGAATAGAAAGAGGAGTGGGAGGCCCCGGTGCACAACCGAGCGAGAGGACAAGTACATTAGAGTGTCTAGTTTGAGAACCAGACGCCTCACAAGTCCTCAACTGGCAGCTTCATTAAATAGTACCCGCAAAACACCAGTCTCAACATCAACAGTGAAGAGGCAACTCCAGGATGCTGGCCTTCTAGTACACAGGGAGAGGGCAGAGACTGTCTCACAGCATGGGGGGTGGGATTATTTCTACACACTTCCTGATTCACTTTAGGTTACTTTGAGGATGAGGCCATGGTTTAGCACACACATCAGTTTCCTTAGTCCCAGGTGCTGCACAGATGCTCTGGAGCTGCTGACGTGGACACACAGACACACACACAAACACAATAAAAAGTCTTATGCACATGTGGTGAAAGTAGCTGACACATTTGATTTAACATTCAGTCTATGTGTTGCCCTGAAACATGTACAATTGACATAGAGAGAATTTAATCTCATGTCATTTCCAATAAATTATAAACTGGTGAAATGCTGTTACACCACATTCACCGCGTCTGTTTTTGTCCGGGACAACAGGTTGGCTAACTAACGCTAAATCAGGACCTTGGTAAATTTAAAGCGGCAATATGTAACATTTGGGGTGACCTGACCAAATTCACATAGAAATGTGTGTTATAGATCTGTCATTCTCATTGAAAGCAAGTCTAGGAAGTGGGAGATATATTTTATGTGCGCTATTTCTATGCTTTCCTTTTTCAAGTTTTAATTTTGGGTCTTTTACTTTCAGTTTTGTACACCAGCTTCAAACAGCTGAAAATACAATATTTTTGGTTATAAAAATATATTTCACAGCGGTTTAGATTCTCGACACTATATTTGCTTGTTTCGTCACATAAACTGAAATAAAGCAAACTATTTCAATTTTAGCAACCAGGAAATGGCGGAGCTATTTCTTCATAGTGCATCTTTAACAGTGAGTGAATGAGTGATGACCATGAAAACATGCAAGACAGATGGCTATAGCTATGTTCCACAAATATATTTTTCTGGCTTTATCTCTCTATTTGTGGTATTTTACCTGGCCTCTCTGGCTTGCTAGGTAATCAATCCTCTGATGACATCTGCAATGTTGTAGACGATAACCATCTGATTATGTGTTTGTTAACATTCACAAGCTGCATTTGATTGCATGTGATCGTATCCACTGCACGTGAAACTTTTCATGACGCAGCAGGGAAATGGGTCTATTGTATGCCTGTATTTAGACTCTGACAGTGGTAGTTGTAGTTCCCATACACACAGATGTCCCTAAGATGGTATACCGTAAGCTTTCACAGATTCCAAAACATTCTCTACACAATGTTTTCAGCTTAGGGAAGCCTGATGAAGACAATTTAGAGTTGTGAATGCTACTCCAGGACAAGGGTTGCCTGCCCTTGGACTAGGCTGTAGCAGACCTGTTTGCTGTAATATAATGGGATGTAGCGTAATGTAACATCAGCAGCTGTGAAAGCAAAGACAGGGTCTGTTAGTCAGTGGTTGCAAGTAGCTACAGATGAAGCAGCTGTAATAAGAGAGAGATCCCCAATGAGGAGGTGCAGTTGTTGGTTATGTTTTAAAGCTACGTTTATGGGAGCCCAGGGCCAGAAGCACTGCCCTGCTGCCAGACTAAGGTGATTCCATCTGTACAGCGACTCAGTAGCTGATGGCCTTTTTCCTATGTGGAAGCCAGACAGCCACTTGGTAGCCTGGTCCCAGATCTGTTTGTGCTGTCTTGCTAACATATGTATTTGCGTTACAGTTTGAGATCTGGGACCAGGCCAGGCCAGGCTAACCTCCTGGGCCCATGGTCACCGATGGAGCATGGAGGTGAAAGAGGGACAGAAGAGCTGGGTGCAGATCAGCTACCTTGGCGTCTTATCCTCTTCTTCTCAGCATCAATAGGAAGCTATTATTTTTTGGCCTTGAAAAAACCTTATGTTAGAATGAGTCATATGAGGACAGTGGAGAATCCCTCCATTGAATAAATATTATTATATATTTTTTTTTTACTTTGATCCATTCATGCAAGTTTTTCACAGTCTTTCGCTTTGTGTGTTTGCTGAACTGCCCTAGTTGGTACTTGGTAGGGCAATCCTGCCCATGCACAAATAGCCTCTGCGTCTGTGTACATTTTTCCTCCTTCAATTTTTATATTGTTAGTCAATAATTCAATATGATTTGAGGTCAGTCAAATGTGGCAAGAAAGGGATAAGGCAACATACATTTCACACATTTTTCCTTGGAGAGAAGAGAATACTCTCAATGAGTTTACAAAGAGAGAATATTCCTCTCTCTTCCAAGATGAACTTTTTTCACTGGTGGCACTGGCACATGATTTGGCCACACCAATTTTATAAAAAATAAATAAATCATTGCTAATGACCTGGCCTGTGTCCCATAAAGTTCCTGCATTCCATACAGAGCCCATGTGTTTGGATGAACTGTAACAGCAAAGAAAAGAGACTGTTAAAATGAAGCGCACATTTTGTTATTGCAGATTTTAAAGTGCCATGTGTTCTTTTCTGTGAAATCATCTTGAGGGCAGAATTTGATAAACGATACTTGATACCAAAATGATACCACGGCAACAAAAAAAATGGGGATTCACCCATTTTTTCCAGGTTTTCGCTCTCATAATCACACTTTTTTTGTTGTTGTTGAAAAACAACCAAGTCTACAACAATGATTAAACCACATAATTTTTGAGGTCTGGGAAAAATCAGAAAACATGTTTTTTTTTAAATGTAGTTAGCCTTCAGGTGTGCACTTGCCAGACAGATGTGTTTGGCTAGCGGTGTTTCTGTAGCGCACTTGTGATGGAGTTTTCACAACAAATGGCCACAGGATTGCTGCAAATAATCATGATTCTGCCAGGTAGGCATAGGCTATTTTGTAGTTACCTTTTAATTGCCTTTCCATCTACCCAGAGACGGTAAGGCTATCATTAGCATCGCTAATGACTACACTAAGTGGTAGACATGTAGGCCCTACGCGCACACTGCACACAACAGGGCTCGATATTCAGGTAGATTTGTCAGTGGCAACTGAAAGATACTGGCCCGAATGAAAGGAATACTGGCTCGCCGCCTGGGTCAAGATCTGACAGGAACGTGAATGATGTTTGCAGAATTTCAGTAGCAGGTGATCCAGTCCTCGAGTCCCCCCATCAGCACACATTTTTGTTGTAGCCCAGGACAAAAAACACCTGATTGGTCATTGTGTACTGTTGGTGGTACTCGAGGACTTGAGTTGGGAATCACTGTTGTATGCAATAAAGCACTGAAATGGTGCGGTTAGCTGTTATTTCTATTTTCAAGAGTGTAAGAATTGCATTCTAGTGATTAGTGAGCGGAAGTCAGGCGAAGTGGTGTGAGCTTAATTCGACTCTAAATCTGAATGTGTGTTTCTGTGTGGAGTGTCAATCAGGATGTGGGGCCTGTAAACCACTCTGCTCTCTAAAACATTTGTCAGTCAATAGCCAGACTTTAATACAACCGTTTGTGTAGTATAGTACAGTGCGGTACAGGGGTGTGGTCCCTGTTTTGCCACTCACCGAAAACCAAGAGAGTAAAATAGAGAGAGAGATGAGGTAGAGATGGCCAGTCTGGCAGCCTCTCCTCTCCTATTTTATTCTCTCCTCCCCTCTGGTATTTCTCTCTGAGGAATGAGATATATTGAGACACAGCTAGGGCTTTTGCGGTGACCGTATTACCACTACATCGGCAGTCATGACCTCAGTAAAATTCCACATTATACAACGGTCACGGTAATCTCCTCTTATGTACTCTGGACATGCGTTGGTACTATAGGACCCAACTTACTAATGACCGTCAAGTCCTAATGGCCTGGTACTCAGGGCTCTATTGTTCCTCTAACATCTATGCAAATACAATCGAAAATCACACACTTATCATCAAAACAGTATGTGCTTTTAAAACTCACCTCATTGTGATTGATCAATTTGACAAAAGGAGTTCAACAACACGTTGAAATGAGTGTAAAGCATGGTTGGTGTTTCAGAGCCTAACACAACGAAATGGACAGCGCTTTCTAAGGTGATGATGATTAATTGAAAACACCCATACACATATTAGAGCTTATGCATACGCTTAGGCCTATATACACAGGTGTATAAAATCGAGCACACAGCCATGCAATCTCCATAGACGAACTTTGGCAGTACAATGGCCTTACTGAAGAGCTCTGTGACTTTCAACGTGGCACTGTCATAGAATGCCACCTTTCCAACAAGTCAGTTCATCAAATTTCTGCCTCAGTCAACTTTAAGTGCTATTATTGTGAAGTGGAAAAGTCTAGGAGCAACAACGGCTCAGCCGTGAAGTAGTAGGCCACACAAGCTCACAGAACAAGACCGCCGAGTGCTGAAACGCATGGAGTTCCCAATTTTACTGAGGTCATGACTGCCGATGTAGTGGTAATACGGTCACCGCAAAAGCCCTAGCTGTGTCTCAATCGGTCCACAGATGATGCAATCTCAACCACACTGCACACTGCCCTAACCCATCTGGACAAGAGGAATACCTATGTGAGAATGCTGTTCATCGACTACAGCTCAGCATTTAACACCATAGTACCCTCCAAACTCGTCATCAAGCTCTAGACCCTGGGTCTCGACCCTGCCCCGAGCTACTGGGTACTGGACTTACTGACGGGCCGCCCCCAGGTGGTGAGGGTAGGTAACAACATCTCCACCCCGCTGATCCTGAACACTGGGGCCCCACAAGGGTGCGTTCTGAGCCCTCTCCTGTACTCCCTGTTCACCCACGACTGCGTGGCCATGCACGCCTCCAACTCAATTATCAAGTTTGCGGACGACACTACAGTGGTAGGCTTGATTACCAACAACGACGAGACGGCCTACAGGGAGGAGGTGAGGGCCCTCGGAGTGTGGTGTCAGGAAAATAACCTCACACTCAACGTCAACAAAACTAAGGAGATGATTGTGGACTTCAGGAAACAGCAGAGGGAGCACACCCCTGTCCACATCGATGGGACAGTAGTGGAGAGGGAAGTAAGTTCTAAGTTCCTCGGCGTACACATCACAGACCAACTGAATTGGTCCACCCACACAGACAGCATCGTGAAGAAGGCGCAGCAGCGCCTCTTCAACCTCAGGAGGCTGAAGAAATTCTGCTTGTCACCAAAAGCACTCACAAACTTCTACAGATGCACAATCGAGAGCATCCTGTCGGGCTGTATCACCGCCTGGTACGGCAACTGCTCCACCCACAACCATAAGGCTCTCCAGAGGGTAGTGAGGTCTGCACAACGCATCACCGGGGGCAAACTACCTGCCCTCCAGGACACCTACACCACCCGATGTCACAGGAAGGCCATAAAGATCATCAAGGACAACAACCACCCGAGCCACTGCTTGTTCACCCCGCTATCATCCAGAAGGCGAGGTCAGTACAGGTGCTTCAAAGCAGGGACCGAGAGACTAAAAAACAGCTTCTATCTCAAGGCCATCAGACTGTTAAACAGCCATCACTAACATTGAGTGGCTGCTGCCAACACACTAACTCCAGCCACTTTAATAATGGGAATTGATGGAAATTTCTGTAAAATATATCACTAGCCACTTTAAACAATGCTATTTAATATAATGTTTCCTTACCCTACATTAATCATCTCATATGTATATGTATATACTGTACTCTATATCATCTACTGCATCTTTATGTAATACATGTATCACTAGCCACTTTAAACTATGCCACTTTGTTTACATACCCTACATTACTCATCTCATATGTATATACTGTACCATCTACTGTACCATCTACTGCATCTTGCCTATGCTGTTCTGTACCATCACTCATTCATATATTTGTATGTACATATTCTTCATCCCTTTACACTTGTGTGTATAAGGTAGTAGTTTTGGAATTGTTAGGTTAGAGTACTCGTTGGTTATTACTGCATTGCCGGAACTAGAAGCACAAGCATTTCGCTACACTCGCATTAACATCTGCTAACCATGTGTATGTGACAAATACATTTGATTTGATTTGCCTCTGCGAGCAACGTCAGCACAAGAACTGTTTGTCGGGAGCTTCATGAAATGGGTTTCCATGGCCGAGTAACCGCACACAAGCCTTAAGATCACCATGCGCAATGCCAAGCGTCGGTTGGAGTGGTGTAAAGCTTGCCGCCATTGGACACTGGAGCAGTGGAAACATGTTCTCTGGAGTGATGAATCCCGAGTGCGCAGCGGTCTACGGCACTGCATCTCAGTGCAAGAGGCGTCACTACAGTCCCTGGTTTGAATTCAGGCTGTATCACATCTGGCCGTGATTGGAGTCCCATAGGGCAGCACACAATTGGCCCAGCATCATCTGGGTTTGGCCTGGCTAGGCCGTCATTGTAAGTAAGAATTTATTCTTAACTGACTTGCCTAGTTAAATAAAGGTTAAAAAAACATTTTTTACATCTGGGTTTGGCAGATGCCAGGAGAACATTACCTGCACAAAAGCATAATGCCAACTGTAAAGTTTGGTGGAGGAGGAATAATGGTCTGGTTCATGGTTCAGGCTCTTGTGCTTCCAACAGTTTGGGGAAGGCCCTTTCCCTTTTCAGCATGACAATGCCCACATGCACAAAGTGAGAACCATACAGAAATGGTTTGTCATGCTTCGTGTGGAAGAAATTGATTAACCTGCACAGAGTCCTGACCTCAACCCCATCGAACACCTTTGGGATGAATTGGAACGCCAACTGCGAGCCAGGCCTAATCGCCAAACATCCATGCCCGACCTCACTAATGATGTCCATCCTTGGGTTAGCCTGATGTCCAACGGTGGGGGCGCACTGCGGGTAGAGACTGGAGGATGAAGAGGACTGTAGGTGAGCGGTTTTAACAGAGACACATGGAAGGACAAGGAGATTTTATACTGATGAGGTAACTGGAGGCGGTACGTGTAGCCTAGTGGTTAGAGCTAGTTGGACTAGTAACCGAAAGGTTGCAAGTTCGAATCCCCTAGCTGACAAGGTACAAATCTGTCGTTCTGCCCCTGAACAGGCAGTTAACCCACTGTTCCTAGGCCGTCATTGAAAATAAGAATTTGTTCTTAACTGACTTGCCTAGTAAAATAAAGGTAAAATAAATTTTTAAAAACGTGACAGGGTTGATGCAATGGGTTATCTTGAAGGCACCAATGAAGCGAGGACAGGACCTTTTGCAGGGGAGGCCGAGCCGGATGTCTCTGGTAGAGAGCCACACACTCTGTCCGGGGTGAAAGAGTGGCGTAGGTCGGCAGAGTCTGTTGGCAAAGCATTTCTGGGTATTAAAGGCTTCCTGCAGATGCCGGTGAGCGGTCTCCCATACCCGCTCACTACGCCGAAACCAGTCGGGGACAGTACCAGGCTTCGCCTCCCAGGGAAACATGGGAGTTGGTAACCAAGGATACACTGAAATGGACACAGTCGTGTGGAGAGGCAGAACATTGTTGGCGGAGGTACTTCTATTTCTTGGTTCAGGCGTTCCGTCTGCCCATTAGTCTGGGGGTTGTACCCGGAGGAGAGGCTGAGGGCAACCCCCAGTCGGTCACAGAAGGCTCGCCACACCCGTGAGACAAACGTCAGAACGTCTTACGTCAGAAGTCAGTGAGGACCACCAGAACTTCTGGGCTAGAAGTTTGGTGGTTCGTGTAATGCTCTGCGGATGTCCTGACCCCAAGGACGTGTGACACCATTGCATCAGTTGGGGTCTAGCAGCTGCTACGTAACTCTTCCCAGCTGGTGTCTCAGGAGGAGCTGGATCAGAGGTTAGGGCTTCTTGTATGGCAGAGTGAACCTCCCACTGTACCGGTCCCATAATGCAAGAGGAAGGAAGAATGGGTGTAGGGTCTGAGTTACTGGTCGGAAGGTCAAACTAGCTGGAGTGAGCATCAACTTTTAAGTTTTTCTTTCCAGCGATGTAAGGAACATGAAAATGGAAGTTCTGTGCTGTTGGCAGTCCATATGGCGGTGGCCCAATCCAGGGCTTTACCTGTGAGTAGAGACACAACTAAATCCACTCTGCTCTTGTCGGTGGCGAAGTTAGTGGGGTTGTGCTCAATGTATTTGCTGCATTGCATCAGAAATCCCTGACATTTCCCAGGCGAACCGTCATATTTTCCAGGCATGGGTATGAATGAAGGAGGGCTATGGGTTACGATACCTGGCATCGGAGGAGTAGGGATAGGCTGGCCGAGAACATGGCAAATTTCGTTCATAAGCTCCTCTTGCTCGGTTAGGCGCCGCTGTAGCTCCGCTGAATCCATTCCGTTTTTAGGTGAGGTATTTTGTCATGAATAATCAGGGAGAAAAAGGTGTTGATTCACACACAGTGCGGCAGATGTTGATTAAGCCTTCACAGAAGGCAGGAATCGTGGTCAATGGCAGGCAATAGTTTAAACAGAAAGACAGTGCTACGTTCCAGAACACAAAGAAAAAGAACACAAGGTTGACTAAGAAAAGAAAAGCAGAACCTTACACATACGACTCATACATGATTAGAAATGCAATCAAGTATTTTAGTTTTAAAATGAAATGAAGCGACCCTTAAATAATTTGCGTAACAATAAACAGACATAAACCGTTCCATTTCAGAAATTGAATTCACTAATGAAAGTGACTATTTTTAGTCTTTGCTGTAATAAAGGCTTTACAAAAACGTTACATACTCTGGTATGCTTATCATTTATTTTGTTTTGTTTAAATTGTTCCAAATGGTCAGAAAAATTATATTATATTCTAACAGCACCTGTTTGGCAGACATAATATGCATGCAGAGCTTGCTCCTTACCTTATTGTTCTTGATCTCCAGTATTTTCCACAACTAGTACCACATTTATTCCACACATCTGATTTCCCCTTTACATCCTGAGCAACCAGTAAACATTCCCCCGTAACAATGCATCCATTTTGCTGTCATGTGTTACGGTGTTTGTTATAACCAATTTATTGATGTGATTTAGGATATGCTATAGGTCAGACCCTATTGGTCACATGCATGAGATGCATAGAATACGGAATATTTTTCCTAAATAAATTAGAGATTTCGGTAACATAACTTTTCAGTCAAAAATTGCTGTAATTATGTTGCAGATTCAGCAACATGGACACCGCGATACACACTGTTGATGTTATGTGGTGGTCGCTGCAGCAGGGAGGAGATAGAGACAGCGGGTGCTAGTCACCCAGTCACTCGCTGTCTTTTTTTTAAACACAGCACAGACCCGGCACAATCAAATCAATTGCGGTCAGACTCCCTCTAGTCATTTGTGTGTCTTAATTATTTCCTCAAACAGTTTGCTTAAAGCATCAGACAAGCTCAGTGCATATAGTTGATTTGATTAAAATACATAGGATGTGTCTATATATGAAAAAATTTACGTTTTAGAATTTCAACCAATCAATTGGTCGAAAGACCAGACGACTCTTGGTTGACCAAGATTTGCTTTAGTCAGGGACAGTCCTAACATGAAGGCAGAGTAAAGTGACTAGGTGTCAGGTTAGATAATATTAAGAGTCAAATAAAGAACAGAGTAGGAGCATATGATGAGTGTAAAAGTGTGTGAGTATATGTGTGTGTGCGTGTGTGTTTGTCTGGTGTCGGTATGCGTATGTGTTTGTGTGGTGTCGGTATGCGTGTGTGTGCGTATGTAGTGTCTGTGTAGTTTGTATATAGTGTGTATATACACAGTGAGCTCCAAAAGTATTGGGACACTGACACATGTTTTGTTATTTTGGCTCTGTACTCCAGCACTTTAGATTTTAATTGATAAAATGAGTACGTTTACATGCACACTAATAATTCGATATTAAACTAATTATGGCAGTAGGCAGATTATGCAATAAACAGAGTAAGGTGTTTACATGACTATCTTAATATGGCGTTAAAACACCGGCTTTTCTGAGCAATATTTCAAATTATTAGGACATGTAAATGCATTAATTGGCGTTCCAGCAGTGTATTTGATCTACGCATGTGCTAGCACAAGTTTAGCGAGCCTCCCTCTTTAGCTCAAGTGACGTGAGTTCGGAACAACTGAATGTATGCGTCTTAGAAGTAGTTTTCACGTGCAAACTTTAAACTTTATGTCCAAACTCAGAATTTAAATATGCTTCCCAAAAATAACATGTTCGCTGTGGTAGAACATTTATTTTGATTGCCGATTTTCTGCATTTATCAGAGTGCTATCAGGTAGCCTGATTTCAGATGTGTCCATGTAAACAGGATTATTAGGGGAATTGTAATTGAATTATTATAATAATCCACAATAATCACATGTTGTGTGCATGTAACCCTAGTCAATGACTATGACGATAAAATGCAGACTGTCAGCTTTAATTTGATGGTATTTTCATCCATAACCGTTTAGAAATTAGAGCTGTTTTTGTACATAGTCCCCCCATTTTCAGGGGGCCAAAAGTATCTAGACAAGTTCACGTACATATGTTTTAAAGTAGTCAAAAGTTTAGTATTTGGTCCCATATTCCTAGCACACAATGATTACATCAAGATTGTGACTCTACAAACTTCTTATTTTTTTAACCTTTATTTAACTAGGCAAGTCAGTTAAGAACAAATTCTTATTTTCAATGACAGCCTAGGAACAGTGGGTTAACTGCCTGTTCAGGGGCAGAACGACAGATTTGTACTTTGTCAGCTCGGGGATTTGAACTTGCAACCTTCCAGTTACTAGCCCAACACTCTAACCACTAGGCTACCCTGCCGCCGTTTTGGTTGTTTCAGATTATTTTGTGCACAATAGAAATGAATGAATTGTGAATAATGATGAGTGAGAAAGTTACGGACGCACAAACATCATACCTCCCAAAAATGCTAATCTCCCCTGTTATTGAGATAGTGAGAGGTTAGCATGTCTTGGGGTATGATATCTGTGCGTCTGTAACATTATTCATGATTCATTCAGGACTAGCCTGTCCGTAATCATGGTAGCATCCACATTAATGTAGCAGTATTTAAACACATATTATATTCTTATTTACAATAAAAGTGACTCTAAAATGCCATAATACATTATTTCCCATTAATTTCTATTGTGCACAAAATAATCAGAAACCTAACAAAAACAAACAGCAAATGCATTCAACAAGTTTGTGGAGTCACAAGCTCGATGTAATCATTGTGTGCTAGGAATATGGGACCAAATACTAAACCTTTGACTACTTTAATACACATAAGTGAATTTGTCCCAATACTTTTGGTCCCCTGAAATGGGGGGGACTATGTACAAAAAATGCTGTAATTTCTTAACAGTTCACCTGATATGGATGGAAAAGAAATCAAATCCAAAGTGCTGGAGTACAGAGATAAAAAAAAAAAATGCATTATTGTAACTGTACTTTGAGCTCACTGTATAGTATTGTGAGTGTGCATAGTCAGTGCAAGATAAGGTCAGTGCAGATAGTCCGGGTAACCATTGAATTAGCTATTTAGCAGTCTTTTTTTAATATATATTTTTAAACTAGGCAAGTCAGTTAAGAACAGATTCTTATTTACAATGACAGCCTACACCGACCAAACCTGGACGACGCCTGGCCAATTGTGCGCCGCCCTATGGGACTCCCAATCACAGCCGGTTGTGATCCTGCCTGAAATCAAACCATGGTGTCTGTAGTGACTCCTCAAGCACTGAGATGCAGTGCCTTGTGCCGCTTGGGAGCCCCGAGTCTTATGGCTTGGGGATAGAAGCCTGTTGGACCGAGAGCCGATGCTCCTGTACTTTTTGACGGACGGTAGCAGAGTGAACAGTCTATGGCTTGGGTGACTAGAGTCTTTGACCATTTTCAGGCCTTTCTCTGGCACAGCCTGATATAGAGGTCGTGGATGGCAGGGAGCTCGGCACCAATGATGTACTCGACTGTCCACACCACCCTCTGTAGCGCTTTGTGGTTGAGGGCGGTGCATTTGCCATATCAAGCGGTAATGCAGCCAGTCAAGATGCTCTCGGTGGTCCAGCTGTATAACTTTTTGAGGATCTTTTCAGCCTCCTGGGGTGGAAGAGGTGTTGTCGTGCCCTCTTCACGACTGTGTGGACCAAGTTAAGTCCTTAGTGATGTGGACGCCAACTTGAATCTCTCAATTCGCTTTACTGCAGCCCTGTCAGGGTAAATGCTCTCCCCTCTTTCTCCTGTAGTCCACGATCAGCTCCTTAGTCTTATTGACGTTGAGAGAGAGGTTGTTATCCTGGCACCGTACTGCTAAGTCTCTGACCTCCTCCTTGTAGGCTGTCTCATCGCTGTTGGTGATCAGGCCTACCACCGTTGTGTCGTCAGCAAACTTGATGATGGTGTTGGAGTCGTGCATGGCCACGCAGTCGTGGGTGAACAGGGAGAGCATCTTTTCCTATGGTCATTGTTATTGTCAGACTCGTGGCCTCACTAATGACTACTGTAAATCAGTAGTAAATCCATAGTGGTTGCCCGATGACACGGATTACCAATGTGACTTGTGAGTCAGTTGTCTACTTGGTAAAAATCTCAATATTGTATGACAGTGGTTCCCGACTCCAGTCCTCGAGGGCCCCCAACAGCACACATTTTTGTTGTAGCCCAGGACAAAAAACACCTGATTCTACTTATTGAGGGCCTGATGATTAGTTGCCAAGTTGAATCAGGTGTGCTTCACAACACAACAAGCAGCAGCACAACATGGTAGCAGCACAAACATTGTTAGGGACAGACAACAGCACGAAGGGAAAAAGGTACAGACAACATTACATCATACGAAGCAGACACAAGTGTCAGTATGACTGTCCATTATTGAGCCTTTCAATGTAGAGATGGAGACAAAACTGTACCGTTTGAGTGTTTGTTGCAGCTCATTCCAGTCGCTAGCTGCAGCAAACTGAAAAGTGGAGACCTTTTACAGAATGTGACTGGCAAACGGGTGTTGTATGTTTAGCTTTTAAAATAAAATCTGGGGAGGGGCTGAGTATAAGACTGTATCAGCTGCATATAAATGGATGAGAGAGCTTCCTACTACCGGCTCTAAATCTGAATGTGTGTTTCTGTGTGTGGTGTCAAACAGGATGTGGGGCCTCTAACCTGCTCTGCTCTTTCAAAAGATTCTTAGTCATTAGCCAGCCTTTAAAACAACATTTTGTGTGGTATTGTACAGGGGTGTGGTCAGGGTTTCCTATTTTACCACTCACAAAAAACTTGAGCTTTTCGCATCACAACCCAGTGCAGCAATATTCTCCAGCTTATTATTACCCACATTTTCTATGGCCTTGGCATGTCATAGGTTGACCGTTTCAAATTTGAACATTTGGAAAATGTGTAAAATGCGGGCCCCACCACAAATGTTCAACCCTCGGTCCTCCCTCTTCTCTACTGAAGCTAAAGCTATTTTCCTATGAGACAAAGATGACCTTTGTTAGTGTTATCCTAGTGTTTGGACTTCACTTCAACACAGCCAGGACATTTGGAAGTGAGAAATGTTGTCCACCAAAAGGCATCTGCCGCTTTTGATTTAAAAAATAGTGGTATAGTCAAGGACATGAATAAAAGAAGAACACATCTTACTGAAGTGGCTCAACACAGACTCAGTTCTCTAAAGTGATATAACCATACAATGGGGTGGTTGTGTCCTCTACAATCTCTCCTACACATGATCTAAGCCTAAGGTAGCTGGAATTAAATGACAAGCTACAGTGTCCTGAGGGGAGGGAACCAAAGCACAGGATACAAAGAAAGCAATGAGACATGCCGTAATCAATTTCAAAAATAATTTGTGACAAAATGCTGAATATTAAAGTTAGCAAATATCTTACATGATCATGTGAAATAAAATAACATCTGTCTCCCGTCTCCTGTCCTCTCCCACCGTCTGTACCTCAGCCTGGAAAAATAGGGAGGGAGACTTCCTCGTGGCTAGACCGTGTGTGTGTGTGTGTGTGTGTGTGTGTGTGTGTGTGTGTGTGTGTGTGTGTGTGTGTGTGTGTGTGTGTGTGTGTGTGTGTGTGTGTGTGTGTGTGTGTGTGTGTGTGTGTGTGTGTGTGTGTGTGTGTGTGTGTGTGTGTGTGTGAGGGAGGAGAGGGAGGGAGGCAGCCACACATAGCCAGCACAGGGGCAGGCTGCTTCCGTGTCTTGATCCGTGTATGTGAAGGCAGCTGAACTGCTCTTGGCCCTGCTGCTCTTTCTCAGTGCCTCTCTGAACCAGAGATCTGGCTGTCGCATTGCCCTCTAGTCGCATTGCTTTGTGTGTTGTCTGTCCAGCTCAACTCTGTCTGTAGTCAGTGCCTCTATAGTGGGAGGTACTGTTTACAGGGCAGGGTCAGCTTCTGGGAAGGAGTCATCAAAACACTTTGTGCTGAGGCTGCTCAAGACCAGTGCGTTTTGTTTCTGTGAGTACACTTCTTCTCTCCCTCTGCCTAGCCCTAGCCTAAGTGTTACTGTTTTGAGCAATGTTTTAGAGATCTTACAGGGGCATGGGAAACTCAGAGCATTGGAGGCTTTGAACAGGAAACTTTGAAGTCATTTGAGGCTTGAGAAAAGTTGTAGGAAACCGTTGAACTTGAAAATGTATGTTTTTTATGACCATATCCGTAAATCTGTTATAGAACAAATATCCACAGATCTTTTAACATTCCAACAGTAAAAAAATGTATCTGAAGTCACTGCTATAATTGTTTGTCATAGTTCTCCAGCAGTACCTCTCCTTTGGACCCTAGGTTATTTAAAAGACTACATTATTTAAAGACTAAGGCAGCGGCTACTCTTCCTGGGGTCCAAAGAGAAAACAGAACACAACAAATAAAATACATAATATACATACCACTACATAATACAATTCAAATGCATAATACAATTCAAATGCATAATACAAAATATATAAAATGTCTCTTCACAGTCCTTGTGATGCTGTAAGGTGTTCTTTTATCTGTTTTTTTTAAATCTGTTTTTATTGCTATCTTGAGCTACCTGGGGTGGCAGCGAGTTCCATGTAGTCATGGATCTATTTAATACTGTGTGTTTCCCAGCCCCTGTTGGGCCTGGGGACTGTGAAGAGACCTCTGGTTGCATGTCTTGTGTTGTACGGATGAGTGTCTGCACTGTGTGCCAACTGTTTGAACAGACAGTTCAGTACCTTTAACATATCAACACTTCGCACAAAGACCAATAGTGATGCGATCTGTCTCTCCTCAACTTTGAGCCAGGAGAGATTGACATGCATACCACTAACATTCGCCCTCCGTGTACATCTACACTACCGCTCAAAAGTTTGGGGTCACTTAGAAATGTCCTCGTTGTTGAAAGAAAAGCACATTTCTTGTCCATTAAAATAACATCAAATTGATCAGAAATACAGTGTAGACATTGTTAATGTTGTAAATGACTATTGTAGCTGGAAACAGCAGATTTTTTAAATGGAACATCTACATAGGCGTACAGAGGCCCATTTTCAGCAACCATCACTCCTGTGTTCCAATGGCACGTTGTGTTAGCTAATCCAAGTTGATCATTTTAAAAGGCTAATTGATCATTAGAAAACCCTTTTGCAATTATGTTAGCACAGGTGAAAACGGTTGTTCTGATTAAAGAAGCAATAAAACTGGCCTTCTTTAGACTAGTTGAGTATCTGGAGCATCAGCATTTGTGGGTTCGATTACAGACTCAAAATGGCCAGAAACAAAGCATTTTCTCCTGAAACTCATCAGTCTATTCTTGTTCTGAGAAATGAAGGCTATTTGTGTCTCTGCTGAGCATGTTGAGTGCCGCATAGCAGAGGATGTGATGAAGCAGTGCAATATTCAACCCAACATCCTTTCTCCAACCAACTGCCAAATTGAGACCAGCAAGGACTCAGGAGCCCCCTGCTCATGTTCTTACTGTGGTGGTGGATGATGCTAAGGGAATGAATCAGGTTCCTTCACACCAATGTTAGCTACAGTATGTTCAGCTAGCGTTAGGCTAATTGTGCACATCTGCTCCCTCAGACAAAGACAGAGACACTGAGCCTGGACTGGGTAGAGAGACCGTACTGGAAGCCCGCCCACATAACCTGTTTTACTGTACCTTCCCTTTGAGATCAGCACACAGTTTATGGAGGGAGGTCTCCCACTGTTTGACATTATAGACTCTAAAACGTTTGAAGTTAAACTTTTTGTAGACTTATTTCATAGGGTAACTTGCTTTTGAATGTGAGATCAGAAGTGTTGGTTTGATCGTTGTAACTCACTGAATGTGTGTTGTTAAAAGGATAGCCTAGCTATGTTATCCATACAGTTTGTTGTCTCCCCTTCAGGAGAAGGCAACTAGGTTCAGCCGTGGGAGCTGAACCTCCTCAGCTTGGCGGAGCTGTTGGTTGGGGGGATAATAACTTGGACACTGCAATTTGAGCACAACTAAGCCCAAAAAGAGATTGTAATTCTAAAATAACGATAATTCCATACCTTGATTACATAGAGACATGATCGCATGTCTCTTTGGTGAACAGATTTCCTAAATTAAACACATTTTCTGTTGAATTCCTGGTGTGTTGTTCCACCCCAAAAGCACAAGAAAGGGGATTTCGACACCCACCATCTCAGATTGTTCTGAAATCGTTTATGTTGTTAGAAACAGATAAGATTAGCATTCATGCATATTGTTTTGTTTAAGTACAATTTGATCTCTGAGAAATTAATCAAATTTATTGCACCCAAATTGGTCATTTTAATGTACAGGATTCATATAATATTCAATCAATATAGAACCTAAGATCTAAATTGGACCAAACTTTTTTCGAACAATGACTTAGACATGAGGAATCCAAAGAAATGGTCAAAAGCCACCCACGGACCTCCCCCCACACACCACACCAATCCCACCCCAACAACAAGTATATAGAGTATATAGTATCAGTTGTCTATGTTTGACAAGTAGTATGGAGCTGCGGATTGGAGTATTGTTTCTTTATTCTATGTAATGTATTCCCAGTGAATTTGGTGATGTTTTTCCACTGTTCAGTGAAATTAGTAATTGAAGATGTTAGGTTTATGTCCCGTCCTACATCCTGATATTACCAAATACTGACCAATAGATGGTGCTGTTCCAGCTATTGGGTGAACTATCCTTTTATCATTAAAAAATGTATCACAGAATAACAGGAACAGAACCAGTTAGTGGTCAGAACCTGGTAATATCAGGATGTAGGATAACTTCAATTAATATTTTTTTATGAACAGGGGAAAAAAACATCACCAAATTCACTGAGAATACATTAGCCTACATTATGATGAAGAAACAATACTCCGAACCGCAGTTCCATACTACTTGTCAGATATAGAGAACTGATACGGTTTACTTGCCTGTTGCTCATCCCTGAATTAGAGGATGTCTCAGAAGTGTTTCACTCACATCTTAATCCCAAACTGATAAGAAATGTTCGTTGGCACAAGCATTCCTTATCTAAACTCAGCAGCCTTTTGGAGTGTTGTTAGCCTAACAGATGTAGGATCTTAATTTGTTCACACACGAACGTGTAGTGTATTCAAGGTTAAAAAGCCTTCAAAAGTTTGTAATTTCCACTTTAAAATGTCAGACTTGATTTTCCCACACAAAAAATGCATCAACTCCTACAAAAAATGTCTGTTAATTATAATCCACATAATATTTCACATTTCCTGTTGCTACAGGATTATTTTCATGCTATATCAAACTGGCTCAAATTATGATCCTAAGTATGTCTAAGTATTGCAACAGAAAACCCCATAAGATCTCTGTACATCGCCTAGCTGTCATAGCCAATGTAATTAGGGAAGAACAACCCAATAGTTAGGGCAGTGGCTTTGGTAACTATAAATCATATTGTACTTTTTAATTTGTGGGTATGCTGCTGACCAAATGCCATATTTAGCCTAGCTTTCCCATAAACCCATTTAGCTACATTACTCACATTTCCTGAGAAATATTGTATGTTTTTTGAAAATGTTTGAAGCAAAATGAGGGAAAACCACTGTCATCAGGAAGACTATTACATTTTGTAAAATGCCTCTTGCTCTCTCTCGCTATCGCTCTTTATCTCTCCCTCTCGATCTCTTTCTATAACATTGGTTTGTTGTAATTAGGTCATTTTGATGTCGGACACACTCCCAGTGTAGTAGGCCTAATTGTCCTTCTGTCTCTGCTGAGGAACAATAAAGGTTGTCTTTACATAACTGTGTCCCGGCAGTAGGAAAACTAAACCTTGAGTCATGCGCTACTATGAAGGTGAAAACAAATTAGACCCATGTGTCTGTCAGGGTACTACAGAGACAAGGTCAGTGTTTTCATAGGGAGTTTTACACATAGTGAAGTACTTTTAAAACATCTTAGCTGATAAGTCTTTCTTTGTGAAGATAGGCTAACTCGTTGTGACTATTCAATAGACATTACCTCAGTGTTTGCTTCCTCAATTTCTGCCATTTCTCAATTTCACCTTTTCACATTTAAAAGCAGCTCTCAGCTTTTCCTCAATTTGGTCTCACTTCCTCATCTTGGAGTTCCGAACATGTCCTAGAAACATTGAACATGTTTTACTAACCTGGATATGATTTATACATGTGACAATGGTTAGGCCTATCTAGCTGAGGTACATTACCAGACTTGTCTGTGAAAAGGCCAGTGAGGATGGATGATATTGGGCCCTACAGCAACATCATATGACAGGCCACACACACACACGCACAGTGCACAGATAATCAGATAAGGCTGTAAGGACCTGCAGGCTTTCTCTAATTACAGTTCAATGTTATAAAAAGGTAGCAGTGGGAACTTTTCTAAGGAGACAACCACCTTCTATCAATCAGCAGACCTGGGTTCAAAGGAGTCAAATAGTATTTGAGGTCTATGAAAAACTTTAGGTGCACATGATTTAACTTTCCCTGCGTAATGGAACTAAGGGAAACGTACCAAAAGTGCAAACCCCCGCCCACCTGGAACTCTAGACCAGCTCAAACTATTTGAAAGATTTAAAATACCATTTGAACTCAGATCTGGTTAGATGGTTTTGCTGTGAAGCCAGCTTGTTTAATTCCTGCTCAGGCTGCCTGTCATTATACACCCCTGGAGGTTGTGAGAAAGACTGGGCTAAAATAGGATGTGGGCTGCTTGTACAATGTCACGTTAAATGTGCTAAATGCCTTGCAGCGTTAGAGGTAGACTAATTGTTAATGTTTGAAGAACACATCCATCCAGCAATTTATTTATATTATCCAGCTATTTAGTTCATTGTAGGGTTTAAGTACCTCGGAGAACCACTCGATTTGATTCTAAATGGGACTTCTTGCAATGTAAATGTTAACTTGAGGTCTATACTGTGTGCTGCAGTAAGTAGGGTAAACGCTGAGGAAAATGCTGCAAGAATTATAATAATTTAGATCAGAGAGTGGGGGAAGGGGATGTCTGCACTCAGCCAACCCCTTTTATTGATGGAGGACACCAAAGTGTCGGGTATCTCCGTTCACAGGCACTCTCACTCTAACATTGTGTGAGTGTGTTATGCGTGCGTGTTAGTCAGTAATGATTGGGATACCCTTCCCTAAGACCTCACCTCCCCACCTTGGTTCAAATCAATGAGTCAGTTCCACAGCGAACAGTGGTACAGGTCATTACAGTAAAGAGTGGGGTGCCCCCTATTGGATGGGCACGGGTGGGGGGTGCTCCCTACCCAGCCGTGGACCCCTTGCTACCCCTTAATGGTATTACAAACCATTTGAAAAATGTGCTCCTGGTAACCCGTTCCAATCACCATGTGCACGGCTGTGCATTTGCAGTATGTTTCAATGTGCATTTACCATCACGAACTTATCATGCTCAAAAATACTGCAGAAATGCAAAATTGACTGGCCTGATGATCTCGGGATGGTCGGGCAGTGATAGTGGTTCCTCTCCATCACTCGTTGTGTTGATTTCACCATGTCCATTTGGTGATGTTTTTTCCCTGTTGAATCATATTGCAAATGCACTGTGCATTTGCAATATGTTTCAATGGGCATTTGCCATCACAAATTTGTCATGCTCAAAAATACTGCAGAAATGCGAAATTGACTGGCCCGATGAACTCGGGATGGCCGGGCAGTGTTTCTGGTTCCTCTTCATCGCTCGTTGGTGTTGATTTCAGAATGTCATTTTGGTGATGGTACCTCACTGTTTAAACATATTGTCATTCTGACACCAAACTGATGCAAACTGACACCACACCCACTTTTTCGAACTCGTTTAGAAGCAAACTATCGCATATTTCAGAGCAGGCCCAAAATTCACAGTGCCTTCTGTTCAAACCATAATAAAACCATAAAAAACATAGTTACGTTCTAGCTGCAGGTCCAGTTCTGACATTATATGTAGGCCTAGCTGAGGCGACCCCGAATCCCAAGTTTCGGCTCGATAGGTCATTCGGTGCCCGAGCTTAATTGGTGCTGAAAATCCACTTTTTTCCATGCCTTGCTACGGAGTCCTTGAATGAGCTATCGGACAGAAACGTTGGGGTCCGTCTCTATGGGCCGAGCCGGTTTCAAATGGACCTAGTCTTGCGACTCTGGGACTTTTCTAAATGTCGTCATTTTCGTAATGGTCAAAATGAATTGAAGTCATTGCAAATGTACGAGGCTGTTTCTCCGTCAAGGAACCTTCTAGAGCCACATAACTCACCACGCACTATCGACCTGAGCTGTAGAACATGTTTCTAAAGTTTCAGACCTCTAGGTCTGACGGTTCTTTAATAGTTCGAACAAAGGTAACTATTGCAGGCTCTGTCTGTCTCTACGCACCACACTCTGTCCCTTCGTCCAAGCTGTGTGTGTGTGTGAGTTTTTCTTGGAAATTTTATGGGAGACATGACTGATTTACAGTTCATGAGGGTTGCCTAATCGCACATATGAAGTTTTGAAAAGATCTGACCCTTCGAAACAGCCCCTATGACACCAATTATTGCACTTCCGGTTGGCACAAGAAGCTAAAAGTAAACACATATCCTCGTTGGGGTATGCTTTTCCAGAATCCTGAGTTTTAAGTCTTTACGTTAAGAACTGACTGATTTGCACAGGGTTGAATGCACTATTTCTATCAAACATCAGGTTGGGTATGGAAAAACACTTTTAGGGTGATTTTACCCACTTCCGGTTGCTTCAGGAAGCTTAGAATCGACACAGGAAGACCTCATATTGGCCTGATGGATTGTCATCGAACACAGGTTCATAAGGCATTATTAATCCACATAGGCTCTAGGTTGAATTTAGGGGAGCAGGCAATGTATTCCTATAAGGAGAGATGTCATTGTAATCTGTGAGATCAAAATATCCTGATTTACTGTTAAGGGTTAATGCCACACGGTCAAGGTTGGGCTTGCACAGATCGGGAGGACCTCAGGAACGTACCTGAGGTCGAATTGTGCTTCTCACCCTAACGGTTCTCTCATTGTCACCCAAAAGCAAATGAAATTTAGGGCCAGGCTTAATTTTGGGCCTACTTTTTTCACGGTCGCCGCACTCAGAGCGAGCTACGGTCAAGCGGAGCATCTCGTTGAACTCGGCACAGCCTTGAGAATATGGTAATGCCATTGCAGGCTCTGTGTGTCTTTAAGCACCGCACTTTGTCACTCCATCCTTGCTGTGTGTGTGTGTGTGTGTGTGTGTGTGTGTGTGTGTGTGTGTGTGTGTGTGTGTGTGTGTGTGTGTGTGTGTGTGTGTGTGTGTGTGTGTGTGTGTGTGTGTGTGTGTGTGTGTGTGTGTGTGTGTGTGTGTGTGTGTGTGTGCGTGTGTGTGTGAGAGAGAGCTTTTCTTTGACATCTGTTGGGAGAAATGACTGATTTACAGTTCATGAGGGTTGCCTAATAACACATGAAGTTTTGAAAAGATCAGACCTTTTTAACCCTTCGAAACAGCACCTATGACACCGTTTTAAGGCACTTCCGGTTTACACAGGAAGCTGAAAGTGAACACATATCCTCCTTGGGGTAGGCACTTATAGAATATGGAGTTTTAAGTCTTTATGTTAAGAACTGACTTATTTGCAGAGGGTTGAATGAGTGTGTGTTATTTCAGAAAATCACAGAAATCTCGCATAGCTTGGAAACACAATTAAAAAAGATTCGTCTGAACACACTGCAACTGGCTTTGTAACTTTTTACATTGTACGATTTCTCTTAAATTACGATAGATAAATGGCTGGTTCTTTTTTTATCGACACCATAGGTTAATTTACTTTGACGTGAAGCAGAAAAATTATTGCTCTATTTAAATTTTTGACCTTTAATCCCAGAAAAATGGCCATAACTCAAAAACCGTTGAGGCCTAGACGCCATCTTGTTCGGGGCCAACTGCCCATTATGCCAAACCTATGCTCAGTTTCGTCTTCGAAATCTTTTCAGTTTAGGAGATAAGGCCACGTTGTGATTGGTGATGTTTTGTGCATTTGCAATAGGATTCCATTCGCCCTCTTGTGGGATTTACCGGGAGAGCGGAAAAAAATAAAAAATAATAATAATTATAAAACGGAAACTGAATGTCCGAGAGAGTTCGTTTGATGACTTCCTGGAAGATCCGGCCCTGCTGCACGGCCCGACGTCGTCCGCGAATTTGAGAAACTTTGTCAGACGTCTAGTAAGGGAACGTACATTTGCAATGTGGACTTTCTCACTAACCATATGGTGAATGTCAAAATGTTCTCTTAAGGTATGTCAGGGATGGTATTGTATTATTAACTTTTTTTGTGCTTCAAAATTAGATGTTATATGATTGAATTCCAATTTGCGTATTCCCCTAGTTAAGTGAATCCAAACCACCTACCACCAACTAGTGTGCTGTGATCTGGGTGTGTTGTGTTACATTTGATTTCCCAGTCCCAGTGGTGTCGAAGGATATCTGATTGGAGGATATCTGACAGGAGGCTGTGTTTTCTCAGTTCTGTAACAGGAAGTGTCCTGACCAGCGGGGGGCTGATAGTCTCACTTCCTCGGCTGCCCTCTCACTCTGCTCAGACTACCTACTGTTGACTTGTGTCTTGTATGTCATAGCACAGGCTGATATGCCATCAGTGGCAGCACCATATCCTCTAACCACCCCTTCACTCTGGACTCTCTCTTCTCTCAGATACATAGGCCCTTTCTCTTTACAACTGTACCAAATGTACCCAAGGTCTACTTGATTAGATGTAGGACTCTTTTCCTGTACATATTTTCCTGCACATTATTATGATGTGGATCTTGAATACTATGTCTACTACTGAGGGCCATGTTTAATAGTTTTTATTGAAATAGGCTAAATAGAGTAAACCCGTACTGAAATGATTTAATTTAAACCAGCAGAGGTCATAATGACTGAAGCATTTTTGTCATATCCATGTATCCATAATAATATGTATACCCTGTTCTCTCTCTCTCTCGTAGGCTGCAGGTATAGCAGACAGAGAAATGCTGAAAGGGGGTTCCGCCAAGGTGGGGCTACCCAAGCCAGGGCTTCAAGAGAGGGCCAGGCAAGTCTCCCTCGCCCTCTCTACCACCACTTCCACCACAGCTACAGGCATCAAGACATCCAGGTCCTCCAACACCCTGGCCACAGACTTGCGCCTCAGCAGGGTGAGTTATACCAGACAGGAGAGTAACTTCACACCACTGAACACACCCAACATCTCCTTAATGAATGGTGGGAAATTGGAAGTGGGACAGGTGGGAGGGAGATGGGGGAAGTTACCACCCCTTTACTTTGTCTAAGAGCCACTCTGTTCATTTGGATAATTGATAATGTTCAATTGCATTAATCTACCTCTGCATCTCCTGCAGACACTCTGACCTCGGTTGGGTGTCACAAAGCATAGACTGACAACATATCTCACTATAGTACAGTATGAGTGGTATTACAATTTCATACTAGTAGATTGAGTAGTTTACTAGTAGTTTTCCAATTGATAAGGTAATCTGTGGTTTCC
This sequence comes from Oncorhynchus tshawytscha, assembly GCF_018296145.1. Taxonomy (NCBI): domain Eukaryota; kingdom Metazoa; phylum Chordata; class Actinopteri; order Salmoniformes; family Salmonidae; genus Oncorhynchus; species Oncorhynchus tshawytscha. The sequence goes on from NC_056458.1 coordinate 22,520,593, forward strand.
TAATCCCTGACTGTGTCAAGCCTGCTCCCGCTCCTCCTCTATGGCGCTCGAGGGCACCAGGCAGCCCATCCTTACGCACACCTGTCATCTTCACTCATGCTGCCAAACATACCCTCGTAAAACTGACCATCCTACCGATCCTTGACTTCGGCGATGTCATCTATAAAATAGCCTCCAACACTCTACTCAGCAAACTGGATGTAGTCTATCACAGTGCCATCCGTTTTGTCACCAAAGCCCCATATACTACCCACCACTGCGACCTGTACGCTCTCGTTGGCTGGCCCTCGCTTCATACTCGTCGCTAAACCCACTGGCTACAGGTTGTCTACAAGTCTCTGCTAGGTAAAGCCCCGCCTTATCTCAGCTCGCTGGTCACCATAGCAGCACCCCCTCGTAGCACACGCTCCAGCAGGTATATCTCACTGGTCACCCCCAAAACCAATTCCTCCTTTGGTCGCAGTTCTCTGCTGCCACTGACTGGAACGAACTGCAAAAATCACTGAAGCTGGAGATTCCCATCTCCCTCACTAGCTTTAAGACCTTATTTGACCTTATTTGCACTCACTGTATATAGACTTTGTTTTATTTTTCTACTGTATTATTGACTGTATGTTTTGTTCATTCCATGTGTAACTCTGTGTTGTTGTATGTGTCTAACTGCTTTGCTTTATCTTGGCCAGGTCGCAGTTGCAAATGAGAACTTGTTCTCAACTAGCTTACCTGGTTAAATTTTTTTATTTATTTGATTTTATTTCACCTTTATTTAACCAGGTAGGCTAGTTGAGAACAAGTTCTCATTTGCAACTGAGACCTGGCCAAGGTAAAGCATAGCAGTGTGAACAGACAACACAGAGTTACACATGGAGTAAACAATTAACAAGTCAATAACACAGTAGAAAAAAAAGAGAGTCTATATACATTGTGTGCAAAAGGCATGAGGAGGTAGGCGAATAATTACAATTTTGCAGATTAACACTGGAGTGATAAATGATCAGATGGTCATGTACAGGTAGAGATATTGGTGTGCAAAAAAGCAGAAAAGTAAATAAATATAAACAGTATGGGGATGAGGTAGGTAAAATTGGGTGGGCTATTTACCGATAGACTATGTACAGCTGCAGCGATCGGTTAGCTGCTCAGATAGCAGATGTTTGAAGTTGGTGAGGGAGATAAAAGTCTCCGACTTCAGCGATTTTTGCAATTCGTTCCAGTCACAGGCAGCAGAGAACTGGAACGAAAGGCGGCCAAATGAGGTGTTGGCTTTAGGGATGATCAGTGAGATACACCTGCTGGAGCGTGTGCTACGGGTGGGTGTTGCCATCGTCACCAGTGAACTGAGATAAGGCGGAGCTTTACCTAGCATGGACTTGTAGATGACCTGGAGTCAGTGGGTCTGGCGACGAATATGTAGCGAGAGCCAGCCGACTAGAGCATACAGGTCGCAGTGGTGGGTGGTATAAAGGTGAAATAAAAAATTGTTACGCGCATCAGCGCTTCATGGGACTCAACTGGAGTCTATTACTTTATTGATTGCCTCCTCTATATTTGTCACTTCCTCAGTTTCTTCCCCGTGTCTACATTAGTGTCGTTTCGTTCCCCCGTCCAGACGCTGTTCTTGTTTTGTTATATGTCCTTTTGTCCATTAAATCTTCACTCCCTGTACTTGCTTCTCGTCTCCCAGTGTCTGTCCTCACAGACTGTATGTTGTATGTGTGTCTTATAGCTGAAGAGAGCCAGTAGTGATGACACCCTGGCCAAGCCTGCCCTGGGGGCAGTAGCCACAGGCTCCCGAATGAAGAAGACTGTCACTACAGGGGCCATCTCTGACCTGGCCGACGCGAGACCTCGCAGCCTCTCAGGTAGGGGACCATAGACCATAGGGCTGGCAGTTAGCCTAGTGGTTAGAGTGTTGGGCCAGTAACCGAAAGGTTGCTGGATTAAATCGCCGAGCTGCCAAGGAAAAAACTGTTGTTCTGCCCCTGAACAAGGCAGTTAACCTGCTGTTCCCAGGCCGTCATTGTAAATAAGAATTTGTTCTTAACTGACTTGCCTAAATAAAGGTCCAATTTAAAAAAATAGATCAGTACACACAGACCACACACACAAGACTCATCATAATTGTTTATGGTTAAATTCAAATGTATTATTTATGCAATGTATTCATAGTAAAATAACAACTTAATTTATCACATTTTATCTAATCTTATCTACTACTACTACTACAACAATGTAATTCAACATGGGTACAGTGCATTCACATTACTTCATTAGAAAAGAGCCACTGGTTTTAGAACTCACACCCAAGCCTTTCTCATCTCTTCTTGTATGAGTCTATCTAGGGTCTCTTTCACTGTCACTCTGTAAAAGAGAAACCTGTGCCTCACCTCCTTGTACAAGTCGACCAGGCGGCTCTGCTTCTGCTCAGGGAGGTGCTGGCTGTGCTCAAGGATCATAGCCATGTGTCTGAGCTGATACGTCCAGTACGGCTCGCACTGACAGAGACCCGGGCTGTTTGCCTCCATCTGTGCTATGCATGCCATTCATGGTCCAGCCTGTACATATTACTGGATATACAGATGTAGGATCTTAATTTGATCACACTTTTGTAGTGTATTCAAGGTTTAAAAAGGCTTCTAAAGTTTGTAATTTCCACTTTAAATGTCAGACTTGATTTGCCCTAATGGAAAATGAATCCAATAATTATAATCCACATAATAGTTCACATTTTCTGTTGCTGCAGGATTATATTCCTGCCATAGCAAACTGGCTCAAATTAAGATCTGTGGCCTCCCGAGTGGTGCATTGATCTAAGGCACTGTATCGCAGTTCTAGTTCTGCCACTAGAGATTCTGGGTTTGAGGCCAGGCTCTGTCGCAGCCCGCCACGACCGGGAGACCGATGGGGTGGCACACACGTCGTCCGGGTTAGGGGAGGGTTTGACCGGCAGGGATGTCCTTGTCCCATCGCGCATTAGCGACTCCTGTGGCGGGCCGGGCGCACAGTGCACGCTGACACGGTCTCCAGGTTGGTTGGATTGTGTTTCGGAGGACGCACGACTCTCGACCTTCGGCTCTCCCGAGTCCGTACGGGAGTTGCAGCAATGAGACAAGACTGTAACTACCAATTGGATACCACGAAATTGGGGAGAAAAAGGGCTAAAAAATAAAATAATTAAAAGTGGATCGATCATAGCAAAAGCAAATCAGACTTGTAGTCCTGGGGTTGTTGCCACCAAAACGGAGTTCCAATCAACATTTACGGCTAACTACTAAACATTCTAAACTTAAACATTCCATTGAAGTTGTTCTATTCAATTGTGATATCATCTTATTCAAATATCAGTGTATTCGTATGATTTAGAATCACCATGGAAATTAAATAGAATGGTTTTAAATCAACACGGACTCTGAGCAACAAACATTCAAAATTCAAACATTCTATCATGCTTGGTTTGATAGATGCGGTAAAAAAGTCAATGGAATGCAGACCATTGACCAGATTGGCGCACATTCAACAAATCTGATCTAACTAAGTGGAAAATTACAGGCTTCATCTTTAAGTGGGAGAACTTGCACAATTGGTGGCTGACTAAATACTTTTTTGCCCCACTATAAGCTAGTTAGCATAGCTAGCATACAGAAATTGGTGATGTTGGTAATTCATTTTTAACTGTAATGCAGTTGACTGGTGACGAGTACATGAACATGTGTTGGATTTGACTTCCATACAAGCATTATACTCCGATTTCTACCTCAACAGTGTGAAGTACACAGAGACAGAAGGTATTCAGACCCCTTGACTTTTTCCACATTTTGTTACGTTACAGCCCTTTTCTAATATTAATTAAATTATTTTCCCCCCTTATCAATCTAACACAATACCCGATAATGACGAAGCAAAAACAGGTTTGTAGAAAATTGAGCAAATGTATATAAAAAACTGAAATATCACATTTACATAAGTATTCAGACCCTTTACTTTTTGAAGCACCTTTTACAGCGATTACGCTACAAACTTGACACACCTTTATTTGGGGAGTCTCTCCCATTCTTCCCTGCAGATCCTCTCAAGCTCTGTCAGGTTGGATGGGGAGCATCGCTGCACAGCTATTTTCAGGTTTCTCTCCAGAGATGTTTGATCGGGTTAGGTCCGGGCTCTGGCTGGGTCACTCAAGAACATTCAGAGACTTGTCCCAAAGCCACTCCTGAGTTGTCTTGGCTGTGTGCCTAGGTTCATTGTCCTGTTGGAAGGTGAACCTTTGCCCCAGTCTGAGGTCCTGAGCACTCTGGAGCAGGATCTCGCTTTCATTTGCTACATTCATCTTTGCCTCGATCCTGACTAGTCTCCCAGTCCCTGCTGTTGAAAAACATCGTCACAGCATGATGCTGCCACCACCATGCTTCACCGTAGGGATGGTGCCAGGTTTCCTCCAGACGTGACACTTGGCATTTAGGCCAAAGAGTTCAATCTTAGTTTCATCAGACCAGAGAATCTTGTTTCTCATTGTCTGAGAGTCCTTTAGGTGCCTTTTGGCGAACTCCAAGCGGGCGTCATGTGCCTTTTACTGAGGAGTTGCTTCCGTCTGGCAAGGCTACCATAAAGGCCTGATTGGTGGAGTGCTGCAGAGATGGTTGTCCTTCTGGAAGTTTCTCACATCTCCACAGAGGAACTCTGTAGCTCTTTCAGAGTGACCATCGGGTTCTTGGTCACCTCCCTGACCAAGGCCCTTCTCCCCCGATTGCTCAGCTTGGCTGGGCGGCCAGCTGTAGGAGTTTTGGTGGTTTAAACTTCTTCCCTTTAAAAATGATGGAGACCACTGTGTTCTTGGGGATCTTCAATGCTGCAGACATTTTTTGGTACCATTCCCCAGACCTGTGTACAATTATTTTGACCTCATGGCTTGGATTTTGCTCTGACATGCATTGTCAACTGTGGGACCTTATATAGACAGGTGTGTGCCTTTCCAAATCATGTCCAATCAATTGAATTTACCACAGGTGGACTCCAATCAATTTGTAGAAACATCTCAAGGATGATCAATGGGAACAGGATGCACCTGAGCTCAGTTTCGAGTCTCATAGCAAAGGGTCTGAATACTTATGTAAATAAGGTATTTCTGTTTTTTATTTGTAATAAATTAGCAACATTTTCTAAACCTGTTTTCGCTTTGTCATTACAGGGTATTATGTATTTAATAAATTTTAGAATAAGGCTAAAACATAACAACGTGGGAAAAGGGAAGGTGTCTGAATAGTTTCTGAATGCACTGTAAAGAATAGCCTAAATGTAGGGTACTTTTGCTGGGGAGCAATGAGGAGATTTGAGATCTTTCCCCCATGGCCCTTTTCCCCACGAGTTTCCATGGCAATTCCATTGTTTTGGTCGAGTTCGATTTACCTCTTTACCCCATCTATTGTTGATATTGCACCACACACACTTACAATCACAGTTCCCTTTTACTTCCTCTTTTATTGTTAACCTTATAAAACAATTTTCCACCTGAAAATAAAATTTAAACTCTGGGTCCTTCCTACATAGAGTAAATGAATGGCCAAGTATCAATATTATTCTGATATATCACTGCTTCCTATCAAATATTGTAGTTGGCTTCTTATATGCTCAGTCGCCTGTCTGTGTGAAATAATCACACACAGTGCGGTGACGTACAGGTCAAAAGTTTGGACACTCATTCAAGGGTTTTTCTTTATTGTTACTATTTTCTGCATTGTAAGGAGCAATAGTGAAGACATTAAAACTATGAAATAGCACATATGGAATTATGTAGTAACCAAAAAAGTGTTAAACAAATCAAAACAGATTTTAGATTCTTCAAAGTAGCTACCATTTGACTTGATGACAGCTTTGCACACTCTTGGCATCCTCTCAACCAGCTTCACCTGGAATGTTTTTCCATCAGTATTGAAGCAGTTCCCACATATGCTGAGCACTTGTTGGCTGCTTTTCCTTCACTCTGCAGTCCAACTCATCCCAAACCATCTCAATTGGGTTAAGGTTGGGTGATTGTGGAGGCCAGGTCATCTGATGCAGAACTCCATCACTCTCCTTGATCAAATAGCCTTTACACAATCTGGAGGTGTGTTGGGTCATTGTCCTGTTGAAAAACAAATGATAGTCCCACTAAGCGCAAACCAGAATGCTGTGGTAGCCATGCTGGTTAAGTGTGCCTTGAATTCTAGATAAATCAGTGACAGTGTCACAAGCAAAATACCCTAACACCATCACACCTCCTACTCCATGCTTCACGGTGGGAAACACACATGCGGAGATCATCTGTTCACCTACTCTGCATCTCCCAAAGACCCAGCGGTTGGAACCAAAAATCTCAAATTTGGACTCATCAGACCAAAGGACAGATTTCTACCGGTCTAATGTGCATTGCTTGTGTTTCTTGGCCCATGCAAGTCTCTTCTTCTTATTGGTGTCGTTTAGTAGTGGTTTCTTTGCAGAAATTCGATCATGAAGGACGGATTCACACAGTCTCCTCTGAACAGTTGATGTTGAGATGTGTCTGTTACTTGAACTCTGAAGCATTTATTTGGGCTGCAATTTCTGAGGATGGTAACTCTAATGGACTTAATGGACTTTAAACCCTTGAATGAATAGGTGTGTCCAAACTTTTGACTGGTACTGTAAGTAATCAAATCAAATGTATTTATATAGCCCTTCTTACATCAGCTGATATCTCAAATTGCTGTACACAAACCCAGCCCAAAGCCCCAAACAGCAAGCAATGCAGGTGTGGAAGCACGGTGGCTAGGAAAAACTCCCTAGAAAGGCCAAAACCTAGAGAGGAACCAGGCTATGAGGGGTGGCCAGTCCTCTTCTGGCTGTGCCGGGTGGAGATTATAACAGAACATGGCCAAGATGTTCAAATGTTCAGAAATGACCAGCATGGTCAAATAATAATAATCACAGTAGTTGTCGAGGGTGCAGCAAGTCAGCACCTCAGGAGTAAATGTCAGTTGGCTTTTCATAGCCGATCATTAAGAGTATCTCTACCACTCCTGCTGTCTCTAGAGAGTTGAAAACAGCAGGTCTGGGACAGGTAGCACATCCGGTGAACAGGTCAGGGTTCCATAGCCGCAGGCAGAACAGTTGAAACTGGAGCAGCAGCACGGCCAGGTGGACTGGGGACAGCAAGGAGTCATCATGCCAGGTAGTCCTGAGGCATGGTCCTGGGGCTCTGGTCCTCCGAGAGAGTGAAAGAAAGAGAGAATTAGAGAGAGAATACTTAAATTCACACAGGACACCAGGTAAGACAGGAGAAGTACTCCAGATATAACAAACTGACCCTAGCCCCCCGACACATAAACTACTGCAGCATAAATACTGGAGGCCGAGACAGGAGGGGTCAGGAGACACTGTTCACACTGGAGACCTGATTCACACCTGAGTCAATGCTTTGTTGAAATACCTTAGGCAGCGATTACAGCTGTAAATCTTTCGGGGTGAGACTCTAAGAGTTTTCCACACCTGGATTGTGCAATATTTGCCCATCAAAATTCTTCAAGGTTGTTGATCATTGCTAGAAAACCATTTTCAGGTCTTGCATTGATTTTCAAGTAGATTAGGGTCAAAACTGTATCTCGGCCACTCAGGAACATTCACTGTCTTCTTGTTAAGCAACTCCAGTGCAGATTTGGCTTTGTGTTTTAGGTTATTGTCCTGCTGAAAGGTGAATTAATTTCCCAGTGTCTGCTGGAAAGCAGACTGACTGAACCAAGTTTTCCTTTAGGATTTAGCCTGTGCTTAGCTCCATTCCATTTATTTTTTTCCTGAAAAACTCCCTTGTCCTTAACAATTACAAGCATGCCCATAACATGATGCAGCCACCACTATGCTTGACAATATGGAGAGTGGTACTCGTGTTTTATTTGCCCCAAACGTAACACTTTGTATTCAGGACAAAAAGTGAATTGCTTTGCCAATTCTTTTGCAGTATTACATTACTGCTGCCTTGTTGCAAACAGGATGCATGGAATTTTTAATTCTGTAAAGGCTTCCTTTTCCCTCTGTCAATTAGGTTAGTATTGTGGAGTAACTACAATGTTGTTGATCCATCCTCCATTTTCTCCTATCACAGCCATTAAAAACTCTGTAACTGTTTGGCCTCAAGTCACTGAGCGGTTTCCTTCCTCTCCAGCAACTGACACCTGTATCTTTGTAGTGACTGTGTGTATTTACACACCATCTAAAGTGTAATTAATAACTTCACCATGCTCAAAGGAAATATTCAATTTCTGCTTTTTACATTTTTTGTAATAGGTGCCCTTCTTTGCGAGGCATTAGAAAACCTCCCTGGTCTTTGGGGTTGAATCAGTGTTTGAAATTCACTACTCGACTGACGGACCTTACTATAACAATACAGGGCGAGACCCAGATGCAGACACGGGAGGCAGATGGTTTGAGTCTCTGATACTTATTATAATCCAAGGGGCAGGCAAGAAACAGGTCATGGACAGGCAAAAGATTAGAAACCAGGTCAGAGTCCAGGAGGTACAGAGTGGCAGGCAGGCTCTAGGTCAGGGCAGGCAAAATGGTCAAAACTGGGAGGACTAGAAAAACAGAGATAAGGAAAAAGCAGGCGCACGGAAAAACACGCTGGTTGATTTGACAAGACGAACTGGCAACAGACAAACAGAGAACACAGGAATAAATACCCAGTGACTAATGGGGAAAACAGGTGACACCTGAAGATGGGTGGAGACAATCATAAAGGCAGGTGAAAAAGATCAGGGCGTGACACTTACAGATAATTGTATATGTGGGGTACAGAGATGAGGTAGCCATTCAAAAATAATTTTAAACACTATTATTGTACACAGAGTGAGTCCATGCAACTTATGTGACTTCTTAAGCAAATTTGTACTCCAGACCTTATTTAGGCTTGCCATATCAAAGGGGTTGAATACTTATTGACTCAAGACATTTCAGCTTTTCATTTTTAAGTCATTTGTCAAATTAAAACATAATTACACTTTGACATTATGGAGTATTGTGTGTAGGCTACTGAAAAAAAATCTAAATTTAAACCATTTTAAATTCAGGCTGTAACACAAAAAAATGGGGAAAAGATCAAGGGGTGTGAATACTTTCTGAGGGCATGGGGTTATAGGGTGAAATGTCCCCTGATGGACACTAGAGGGCCATAGATCATCACTCTGATTTGCCTAACTGCTCAAGGTCCAGAACACAAGCCGCCACTTTCCCCGAAATCCCCTCTTTATTTTCCATAACTGTTCTGTGTCTCGCTGGCCTGTTGGGATGCAGGTAGTTGTCTTATGACTCTTAATGTTTCTGGGGCAAAACCTGACACAGTGAGTGGACATTCTTATCGTCTGCCCCTCTAACAACCCCTGATTAGCTCTCTGAACTGTGGCCATTTGTTCTGTCATGATATAGAAATTAGGACTTATTTTTCAATAGCAGCTATAATGGAAAGGGAAAGAATGCTCATCATTGTTCTCTTTTGAGAGATTTTAATTATTTTGATGTTTTACTGTTCGTGTGTGTGTGTGTGTGTGTGTGTGTGTGTGTGTGTGTGTGTGTGTGTGTGTGTGTGTGTGTGTGTGTGTGTGTGTGTGTGTGTGTGTGTGTGTGTGTGTTAGGGATTGTCAGTCAGTCACATGGGTGAAAATGAGGCGCTGGAACAAAAGAACACCCAGTGCTCAGTATGTTTGACTGTGTTTGAAACTCAACAACAACCTCAGCAAATTAACCCGATACTCTGTCATTGTGACAGTATAATACTGTAACTGTATCACACTTTCACCCACAGGACACATACTGGACACATCAATCATGAAGATAGATCTCTCAATTACAGCAGTCATCCATTTTAGGCTGCATTTTCTAAACATTTTGGCTATTTTACTTTGCTCAGACTTTTGTTCATCACACAGTTAAACCAGGCTCCACTCCTCTAATTAATTTGTGTGAATAACAAACTAAACACTTAGGCCTAGCTGTTATATAAACCCTGTCTGTGTTTTGACTGAACTAAGCATAAGGTCTTTGAAAGTAGAATTAAAAAGTGGAATGTTTGATTGTTTACAGGGTCCCAGTCTGAAGTATGTTGTTGCTGCTGATGCTGCGTCAGAGGAGGTTACTTCTTTATACAGCCTGTTGTTGTTTAGTCTGCTGCCTGTCTGTCTTTGCTGCTGTTTTTGCTTGACTAGCTGCTCATTTCAACAGAAAACGTGTAGGTGCGTGTGCATGTGCTGTGCCTACCCTCCAGTGTGGGTGTGGCTGGCCAGGCAGGGCATAACTGAATTAACTGAGCAATATTTAGTCTTACAATGTGGAGGAATGCTGTGCTATTTCATGGGTTTGGCAGCATTGTGTGTGAATACCACTGAATAGGGTGGAGCAGCCAGGGGCTGATCACACTAGGCCTACTTTAACTATCTCTGACTGACTGGCTGACTTTACCTCAGGTTAAGGTTGGTAGAACTCAGTAGACTTGTTTTTCTGCCTCAGCTCTAGCTGTTCCTACTGTACTGTATACGTTGGGAAGTGTTCTGAATTCCATACATACAGGTTTGAGGCATATACGGTGGGGCAAAAAAGTATTTAGTCAGCCACCAATTGTGCAAGTTCTCCCACTTAAAAAGATGAGAGAGGCCTGTAATTTTCATCATAGCTACACTTCAACTATGACAGACAAAATTAGAAGAAAAAAATCCAGAAAATCGCATTGTAGGATTTTTAATGAATTTATTTGCAAATTATGGTGGAAAATAAGTATTTGGTCAATCACAAAAGTTTATCTCAATACTTTGTTATATACCCTTTGTTGGCAATGACAGAGGTCAAAAGTTTTCTGTAAGTCTTCACAAGGTTTTCAACTCCCTCCAAAGATTTTCTATGGGGTTGAGATCTGGAGACTGGCTAGGCCACTCCAGGACCTTGAAATGCTTCTTACAAAGCCACTCCTTCGTTGCCCGGGCGGTGTGTTTGGGATCATTGTCATGCTGAAAGACCCAGCCACGTTTCATCTTCAATGCCGTTGCTGATGGAAGGAGGTTTTCACTTAAAATCTCACGATACATGGCCCCATTTAAAATATAAAAAAATGTTATCCTTTATTTAACTAGGCAAGTCAGTTAAGAACAAATTCATTCTTTCCTTTACACGGATCAGTCATCCTGGTCCCTTTGCAGAAAAACAGCCCCAAAGCATGATGTTTCCACCCCCATGCTTCACAGTAGGTATGGTGTTCTTTGGATGCAACTCAGCATTCTTTGTCCTCCAAACACGACGAGTTGAGTTTTTACCAAAAACTTCAATTTTGGTTTCATCTGACCATATGACATTCTCCCAATCATCTTCTGGATCAGCCAAATGCTCTCTAGCAAACTTCAGACGGGCCTGGACATGTACTGGCTTAAGCAGAGGGACACGTCTGGCACTGCAGGATTTGAGTCCCTGGCGGCGTAGTGTGTTACTGATGGTAGGCTTTGTTACTTTGGTCCCAGCTCTCTGCAGGTCATTCACTAGGTCCCTCCGTGTGGTTCTGGGATTTTTGCTCACCGTTCTTGTGATTTTTTTGACCCCACGGGGTGAGATCTTGCATGGAGCCCCAGATCGAGGGAGATTATCAGTGGTCTTGTATGTCTTCCATTTCCTAATACTTGCTCCCACAGTTGATTTCTTCAAATCAAGCTGCTTACCTATTGCAGATTCAGTCTTCCCAGCCTGGTGCAGGTCTACAATTTTGTTTCTGGTGTCCTCTGACAGCTCTTTGGTCTTGGCCATAGTGGAGTTTGGAGTGTGACTGTTTGAGGTTGTGGACAGGTGTCTTTTATACTGATAAGTTCAAACAGGTGCCATTAATACAGGTAACGAGTGGAGGACAGAGGAGCCTCTTAAAGAAGAAGTTACAGGTCTGTGAGAGCCAGAAATCTTGCTTGTTTGTAGGTGACCAAATACTTATTTTCCACCATAATTTGTAAATAAATTCATTAAAAATCCTACAATGTGATTTTCTGGATTTTTTTTTCTCATTTTGACTGTCATAGTTGAAGTGTACCTATGTTGAAAATTACAGGCCTCTCTCATCTTTTTAAGTGGGAGAACTAGCACAATTGGTGGCTGACTAAATACTTTTTGCCCCACTGTATAATGATGAATCCCGTTAGGTCACGCTTGCCTCTTTGTCTATGATGAATTACACGTGTTAAAGTATATTAATGGCTTCCCGAATACCTGGACATACAGTACCAATCAAAAGTTTGGACACACCTACTCATTTAAGGGTTTTTCTTTATTTTTACTATTTTCTACATTGTAGAATAATAGTAAAGACATCAAAACTTTGATATAACACATATGGAATCATTTGTTTAACACCCCAAAAGTGTTTAACAAATCAAAATAGATTTTAGATTCTTCATAGTAGCCACCCTTTGGCTTGATGACAGCTTTGCACACTCTTGGCATTCTCTCAACCAGCTTCACCTGGAATGCTTTTCCAACCGTTTTAAAGGAGTTACCACAAATGCTGAGCACTTGTTGACTGCTTTTCCTTCACTCTGTGATCCAACTCATCCCAAACCATCTCAATTTGGTTGAGGTCGGGTGATTGTGGAGGCGAGGTCATCTGATGCAGCACTCCATCACTCTCCTTATTGGTCAAATCGCCCTTACACAGCTTGGAGGGTGTCCTGTTGAAAAACAAGTGATAGTCCCACTAAGCACAAAGCAGATGGGATGGCGTATTGCTGTAGAATGCTGTGGTAGCCATGATGGTTAAGTGTGCGTTGAATTCTAAATAACTCACAGTGTCACCAGCAAAGCACCGTCACACCTCCTCCTCCATGCTTCACGGTTGGAACCACACAAGCGGATATCATCCGTTCACCTACTCTGCGTCTCACAAAGACATGGCAGTTGGAACCAAAAATCTCAAATTTGGATTCATCAGACCAAAGGACAGATTTCTAATGTCCATTGCTTGTGTTTCTTGGCCCAAGCAAGTCTCTTCTTCTTATTGGTGTACTTTAGTAGCAATTCAACCATGAAGTTCTGATTCACCCAGTCTCCTCTGAACAGTTGATGTTGAGATGTGTTACTTGAACTATCTATATGAAGCATTTATTTGGGCTGCAAGCTGAGGTGCAGTTAATTGCTCATTTGGAAACTGGTAACTCTAATGAACTTATCCTCTGCAGCAAAGGTAACTCTGGGTCTTCCTTTCCTGTTGCGGTCCTCATGAGAGCCAGTTTCATCATAGCGCTTGATGGTTTTTGTGACTGAACTTGAAGAAACTTTCAAAGTTCTTGAAATGTTCCCGCATTGACTGACCTTCATGTCTTAAAGTAATGATGGACTGTCGTTCCTCTATGCTTATTTGAACTGTTCTTGCCATAATATGGACTTGGTCTTTTACCAAATAGGGCTATCTTCTGTATACCAACCCCACCTTGTCAAAACACAACTGATTGGCTGAAACGCATTAAGAAGGAAAGAAATTCCACAAATTAACTTTTAACAAGGCGCACATGTTAATTGAAATGCATTCCATGTGACTACCTCATGAAGCTGGTTGAGAGAATGCTAAGAGTGTGCAAAGCTGTCAGCAAGGCAAATAGTGGCTACTTTGAAGAATATCTCATATAAAATATTTGTTTAACATATTTTTCGTTAATACATGATTCCATATGTGTTATTTCATAGTTTTGATGTATTCACTATTATTCTACAATATAGAAAATAGTAAAAAATAAAGAAAAACCCTTGAATAAGTAGGTGTGTGCAAACTTTTAACTGGTACTGTGTATGACCAAGGACATTCCAGATTTCTGCTAGTGATGAATTGTTGGTAGGCCTAACCATCAGTTTGGTTCTGTTTTGAATCAGCTGTGTCAGTAGTATATTTGTGAATAGCTTCATCCATCAAACCTCAACAAATAGTAGGCCTACAGTTAGTATTGGACGGACATAGATTTGTGTACAGTAACCATATTGTCTTAGCATTTCCTTTTAAAATCCCACTGTGGTAGCAGACTAGCAGTGTTTGTTTATCGAGCCCCATCCATACAGTGTTTGCTAATTGCTAATTCACATCTCTTTAGTTCTGTTGTATGGAGGAAAACATTTATTTTCTCCATTTAACAAAGGGCTTCTGGGAGCTGAGTGAAAGTGTGAAACCAAGCAAAAAGTGTTGTGCAGAATATCATTCTCAAGTTGTCACACAATGAATCCCCGATTGGCTTTTAAATGTATCAAGGAGCTTTAATTAAATAATTTTGTTTTGAAGGTTTTCACACCACAGGATAGAAATGAGATTTGTATATTTTGTGTCCTGCCTGTATAATGTTTTAATTTGGCAACTTCCTAAATAATTCCTTACTATTCAGCTTCCAGTCCAATGTTAGAGGGACGGATTTGTTTAGATCAACACTTGAAAAGCACTCTGCAGCTTAAGGATGAGTGCACCGAGTACACTTAGCCTTGTTATGTAATCGCAAGCTGCACCAGTCTATTCCCCCAGGAAAAGATGTTGTAGTCAAAATAAGCTAAGTTGGCCTTTATATAAAGGTTGTTTTGCACCCTTATTATCTATTTTAGATAAAAAGCAGCAGTGTGAGAGATGTTGTATTCTCCAGAGACAGATGGGGTATTTCTTTTTACCCACAGGGATTTCATGTTTGAGTTTGTACTTGCATCAACCAAACCAAATCGTTTATGTGTCCAACAGGGAAAAGACAGAGGATTTCAGCTGACTAGTGCCCTAACATACAGTGCCTTGCGAAAGTATTCGGCCCCCTTGAACTTTGCGACCTTTTGCCACATTTCAGGCTTCAAACATAAAGATATAAAACTGTATTTTTTTGTGAAGAATCAACAACAAGTGGGACACAATCATGAAGTGGAACGACATTTATTTGATATTTCAAACTTTTTTAACAAATCAAAAACTGAAAAATTGGGTGTGCAAAATTATTCAGCCCCCTTAAGTTAATACTTTGTAGCGCCACCTTTTGCTGCGACTACAGCTGTAAGTCGCTTGGGGTATGTCTCTATCAGTTTTGCACATCGAGAGACTGAAATTTTTTCCCATTCCTCATTGCAAAACAGCTCGAGTTCAGTAAGGTTGGATGGAGAGCATTTGTGAACAGCAGTTTTCAGTTCTTTCCACAGATTCTCGATTGGATTCAGGTCTGGACTTTGACTTGGCCATTCTAACACCTGGATATGTTTATTTTTGAACCATTCCATTGTAGATTTTGCTTTATGTTTTGGATCATTGTCTTGTTGGAAGACAAATCTCTGTCCCAGTCTCAGGTCTTTTGCAGACTCCATCAGGTTTTCTTCCAGAATGGTCCTGTATTTGGCTCCATCCATCTTCCCATAAATTTTAACCATCTTCCCTGTCCCTGCTGAAGAAAAGCAGGCCCAAACCATGATGCTGCCACCACCATGTTTGACAGTGGGGATGGTATGTTCAGGGTGATGAGCTGTGTTGCTTTTACGCCAAACATAACGTTTTGCATTGTTGCCAAAAAGTTCAAATTTGGTTTCATCTGACCAGAGCACCTTCTTCCACATGTTTGGTGTGTCTCCCAGGTGGCTTGTGGCAAACTTTAAACAACACTTTTTATGGATATCTTTAAGAAATGGCTTTCTTCTTGCCACTCTTCCATAAAGGCCAGATTTATGCAATATACGACTGATTGTTGTCCTATGGACAGAGTCTCCCACCTCAGCTGTAGATCTCTGCAGTTCATCCAGAGTGATCATGGGCCTCTTGGCTGCATCTCTGATCAGTCTTCTCCTTGTATGAGCTGAAAGTTTAGAGGGACGGCCAGGTCTTGGTAGATTTGCAGTGGTCTGATACTCCTTCCATTTCAATATTATCGCTTGCACAGTGCTCCTTGGGATGTTTAAAGCTTGGGAAATCTTTTTGTATCCAAATACGGCTTTAAACTTCTTCACAACAGTATCTCGGACCTGCCTGGTGTGGTCCTTGTTCTTCATGATGCTCTCTGCGCTTTTACCGGACCTCTGAGACTATCACAGTGCAGGTGCATTTATACGGAGACTTGATTACACACAGGTGGATTTTATTTATCATCATTAGTCATTTAGGTCTACATTGGATCATTCAGAGATCCTCACTGAACTTCTGGAGAGAGTTTGCTGCACTGAAAGTAAAGGGGCTGAATAATTTTGCACGACCAATTTTTCAGTTTTTGATTTGTTAAAAAAGTTTGAAATATCCAATAAATGTCGTTCCACTTCATGATTGTGTCCCACTTGTTGTTGATTCTTCACAAAAAAATACAGTTTTATATCTTTATGTTTGAAGCCTGAAATGTGGCAAAAGGTCGCAAAGTTCAAGGGGGCTGAATACTTTCGCAAGGCACTGTACTTAATTAGTGGGTAGAAGACATTCACTGCACTTAGCTAACTCAGAGATAGACCAACATGGCTGAATAGAGATCGAGAAAGAGTCATCATGTTATTGGCTACATTGTATAGCTGGGGATGATAAACTGAAAATTATAGACACCGACCATACAGATGACTTATCGCAGGCAGAGATGTGGTAGAGAAATGTGAAGTTTGAAATGAAATAAGTTTGCTAATATGGGTGATTGTTAATGATTAGTGGCTACAACCATCAAAGTAGTATAGTAGTAAGAGTTTAAAGGATAATTTAAAACACTGTGGTGCACATTAATGTTATAAACGTATCACTCTGTTTATTCATCAATTCAGGCAATGTATTGCAATATGGATTTTCGTCCATATCGCCTAGCTCCACTACATTGGCTATAGCATGAGCTATAGCATGACTATTATCCAGTCTAACAATCACTCAAGTCAACAACTAGAATGGACCTATCATGAGCACATGCTTAGCATACTCCACCCAGCAGGCTGTATTGTGTTGTGTTCTATGTGTCTATGTCTATCTGCCTCCTCCACACCAGCGAGTACCTGTTGAGACAGATTAACCTGACAGTCAGTGGACAGGTCAGACAGGTCTGAAGAAAAAATCCCATTAGGCATGATCATGTGATGAAGGAGTGTTAACCTAGTCAACCATGTATACAACCTGGGTTGACAGTTGAGGCCTACATAATGGTTATGATATAATGATGGTGGTTGAAAGGAACCCAAGCAAAAGGATGTTGATTGACACACCTTGGGTGTTTCTCAATATGCATACTGCCTTGCTCCACACTCATGCTTCGAATGCATTCTCCGACAATGTTCTCTTGAGTAAGTTCTTGTGAGGACGAGAGTGTGGAGAATGCATAAAACATTACATTTGATAAGCACCCTACTGTATTACCTCACGCTTCACCTCCCCATTCACTGAACCTTCTTCTAGCCAGGACAGTGGCAACAATAGATGAAACAAGATATATGTTACGGAGTCTAGTTGATAGGTAATCGACTAGCCGGACTGTTCCCCGGACTCCAGTTGTAGGGATTTGTACAATGCACAAACAAGGCTATTGAACCTGACATTGGTGTCTGTCTTTATTCCTTTATCCAACATATCATACAGAAACATGGTGTCAGAACTGGCTCGGAAAACACACGTTTGTTATTTTTGTAGCTAAGTACAGTATAGGCGCAGTTACGTTCCATATGCGAACACACGCCGTTTCCTACTCACAACACTGATCAACTCGTTGTTAGCTGGCTAGCTAGCATCACTACCTACTTCGATGACTGAAGGCAAAGAAATCTCATATTCCATTGCTATGGCAGCGAACATTCCGCCACCAAATCCCGTGGTTCTCACAGGGGACTGGAATACTAATTGGGACAACTTCAGGGATGAATTCGAGGACTATGCGCTGGCGACCGGTCTACAGGAGAAACCCAACGAGGTACAAGCTGCAACTCTGAGGAGTTTAATGGGCAGCGAATGCAGGCATATCTACCGGCACAATCTCACCTTCACAGCACGACAACAGTGTGATGCAAAGGCTATATTGGATGCATTGGAGAATTACTTCAAACCCGCCAGAAACGTAATTTACAAGCGGTTCGTTTTCGGAAGCTGCAAACAGGAAGAGGGTGAGTCAGTACACAACTTTGTAACCCGTTTGAGAGAGAAATCCGCCACTTGTGAATACGGGGGATTGAAAGATGAATTGATTCGTGACAAAATAGTGCTGGGAATTGCAAATGAGGATACACACCGGCGTCTACTGAGAGAGAGAGACAACATTAGTAACTGCCATCGAAATGTGCCGCACTGCTGAAGTCACTGACATGAGAATGAGAGCAATGGAAATCGAAACCCCACGCTCCGACGTTGATACTGTTCACGCTGTTGCTAGGCAGACATTCAGACTAAACCAATCGAGGCAGAGCAATTCACCACGAACGGTGAACACATAGAGCCCCGTAGCATGTAAATACTGTGGGAATACACACACACGTGTCAAAGAGCACTGCCCTGCCTACAGAAAACCATGCAGAGCTTGTGGAACTAATAATCATTTTGCAAAAGTGTGTCTCAAAAGCAAAAGAAGGGTGAGTGAGGGCAGCATTCACTGTGTTGATGATGTCACTCAATGTTCAGAGCTGAACAGTGAAAGTGACATTTACATGCATGAATCCATTGGGGCTGTACACTCAAGAGGGAAGAAATGGTTTGTGACACTACGATTACACAACAAGCAACAACAATGTCAACTGGATTCTGGTGCTACATGCAACGTAATGAGCTACAAAGACAAAATCAATCTGGCACCTGACACACATCTATTGCCCAGCGATACTAGACTAAAGCTGTACTCAGGAGAGCTAATGAGCTCTATGGGCACCTTTGAGACTGAATGTGTTATTCGGGGACGCAAACACAAGCTGGAGTTTGAGATTGTAAAAACCAGTCAACATCCTCTCCTCTCAGGCTCTACATGCGAACGCCTGGGACTGATGCAGTTCACTGTACCAAATGACCTGCACATTGTGGATCATGTCCAGCATGGACCCCTGTCCAAAGAACAACTACTCAGCAGATATGACGATGTATTCAACATGCCCGTTGATTCTGTGCCTGGGGAGGTACACTTTGAAGTGGATGAGAGCATCACTACAGTCCAATGTGCTCCTCGCAATGTGCCCATTGCAATGAAAGTGGCTGTGAAGGCCCAGCTGGACAAGTATGAGGCCGATGGCCACATGACATCTGTGACTGAACCAACTGACTGGATCAGCAATATGGTCATAGTGAAAAAACCAGAGAAGCTGAGGGTCTGCATCGACCCAAAGCATCTGAACCAAGCACTGAAACCATCCCACTACATCATGCCGACACTAGAGGATGTCCTCTATAAGCTTCCCAAGGCCAGGATTTTCACCTTGGTGGATGCCCGAGATGCATTCCTTCAATGCATGCTGGATGAAGAAAGCAGCCTCATGACTACCTTCTGGACCCCCTGGGTCGGAAACGCTGGCTCAAGCTCCCGTTTGGTGTCTCAGTGGCGCCTGAGATATACCAACGTAAGCAACACGAGTTACTGGCTGGGCTCAAGGGCATTGAACCCATCGCCGATGATGTCCTGATCGTAGGCTGTGGTGACACAGACGAAGAAGCAGAACGCGACCACGATGTGAAGCTCCTGGCACTGATGGAACGCTGCCGATCAGTTAAGCTTCATCTTGGCCTGAAGAAGCTGCAGTTCAAGGTGAAAGACGTCCACTTCCATGGCCACATTCTCTCAGCAAAAGGCCTGAAGCCGGACCCAGACAAGGTCAGAGCGATCCTCGACATGCCAAACCCGTCTGATGCAAAAGGAGTACAGCGTCTCATCGGCTTTGCAAACTATCTTGCAAAGTTCATGCCACACCTATCAGCAGTCTGTGAGCCTCTGCGCCGGTTGCTAGACAAAGACACACCATGGCACTGGCTACCCAAGCACGAGGCCGCAGTGCAGGAGATGAAATCTCTGGCTTCATCCATGCCAGTGTTGCGCTACTACGACGTCATGAAGCCTGTCACAATCCAGAGCGACTCCAGCCAAAGTGGACTTGGATGCTGCCTTATGCAGGAAGGCCAGCCCATTGCGTTTGCCTCGAGAGCGCTCACCCCCACCGAACAAAACTATGCACAAATTGAGAAAGAGTGCCCCAGCATCGTCTTCTCCTGCCAGTGATTCCATCACTACTTATATGGGCGAGACCTGGTCATCGCTGAAACTGACCACAAACCACTCATTGCCATATTCAGTAAACCTCTCCTCAACGCGCCCAAGAGGCTTCAAAGCATGCTCCTGACTCTGCAAAACTACAGCCTGAAGGTCATTTACAAGCCAGGACCAGAGATGTACATCAGCGACACACTGAGCAGGGCAACAACACAATGCAGAGGCAGAGGCACTGTCTATCAGCGGCAGGCCATCCGTTTGCTACAGCAGGAACAACAAGATGTTCAACAGATCAATCAGGCAGACTACTTAAACGTCACAGATCACCGCCTAGCCCAGATAAGGCAACACACTGACAAGGACAAACACCTACAGTCACTGAAGTCCATGGCTCTCGCAGGTTGGCCATACCTGAAAGAGGAGACACCTTTCACAGTGAGAGAATACTGGACCTTTCGAGATGAGATCAGCGTGCAAAATGGCATCTTGTTCAGAGGTCAGAAGGTCATTATTCCCAAATCACTACGTCCAGAGATGCTTACCCGCATACACTCAAGTCACGTTGGAGGTGACGCATGCTACCGCCAGGCTCGTGAAACATTATACTGGCCAAACATGCAAGCAGAAATTAAAGACTTTGTCAGCAACTGTACAACATGCAACGAGTACGCTCATGAACAGCAAAAGGAAACCATGATGTCACACAAACTGCCCACAAGGGCCTGGCAAATCGTCAGCATGGACTTATTCAGCCACAGACAAAAGGACTATCTTCTCATCGTTGATCACTACTCTGACTTTTGGGAAATTGAACTGCTCCCTGACTTGTCTGCAGAGACGGTCATAAAGCGCTGCAAGGTCAGTTTGCAAGGCAAGGTCGGCCTGACAAGGTAATCACGGACAATGGCCCACAATTCACTGCACAGTTCAAGCGTTTCGCCTCAGAATGGGAGTTTGACCACGTGACCTCCTCTCCAAGACACCCAAAAGCAAATGGCAAGCAGAGGGAACACCCCCCTATCCACATCGATGGAACAGTAGTGGAGAGGGTAGCAAGTTTTAAGTTCCTCGGCATACACATCACAGACAAACTGAATTGGTCCACTCACACAGACAGCATCGTGAAGAAGGCGCAGCAGCGCCTCTTCAACCTCAGGAGGCTGAAGAAATTCGGCTTGTCACCAAAAGCACTCACAAACTTCTACAGATGCACAATCGAGAGCATCCTGGCGGGCTGTATCACCGCCTGGTACGGAACTGCTCCGCCCTCAACCGTAAGGCTCTCCAGAGGGTAGTGAGGTCTGCACAACGCATCACCGGGGGCAAACTACCTGCCCTCCAGGACACCTACACCACCCGATGTTACAGGAAGGCCATAAAGATCATCAAGGACATCAACCACCCGAGCCACTGCCTGTTCACCCCGCTATCATCCAGAAGGCGAGGTCAGTACAGGTGCATCAAAGCTGGGACCGAGAGACTGAAAAACAGCTTCTATCTCAAGGCCATCAGACTGTTAAACAGCCACCACTAACATTGAGTGGCTGCTGCCAACACACTGACACTGACTCAACTCCAGCCACTTTAATAATGGGAATCGATCGGAAATGATGTAAATATATCACTAGCCACTTTAAACAATGCTACCTTATATAATGTTACTTACCCTACATTATTCATCTCATATGCATACGTATACACTGTACTCTATATCATCGACTGCATCCTTATGTAATACATGTATCACTAGCCACTTTAACTATGCCACTTTGTTTACATACTCATCTCATATGTATATACTGTACTCGATATCATCTACTGTATCTTGCCTATGCTGCTCTGTACCATCACTCATTCATATATCCTTATGTACATATTCTTTATCCCCTTACACTGTGTATAAGACAGTAGTTTTGGAATTGTTAGTTAGATTACTTGTTGGTTATTACTGCATTGTCGGAACTAGAAGCACAAGCATTTCGCTACACTCGCATTAACATCTGCTAACCATGTGTATGTGACAAATAAAATTTGATTTGATTTGATTTACACTCACCTAGATGAGCTGGATCACAGTCCAGGCCTAAGGGTAAGGGGCGCAGAATTGAGACATGGGCCAACTGAAGGTGAGGCTTCTACCCCACCAAGCTCTCCAGCTCGTGCCCCTAATCCTACCCCTGTCAGAGCGAATACTTACTCACGGGTGGGTCGGCTGTGCAAGCCACCGGACAGGCTTACTCTGTAAGCAAGGGACTGTTAACTTGCCCTCGGTTAATTAAAATATATATATTTTCTTAAATAATTAAATTTAAAAAGGAAGATGACAACTGAAGTAAAAAGAAAATGTTATGCTTTTTCTATTGTTATGACCTGACTGTTAAGAACTTAATGTTGTGCCTTTATGTTTGCACTTTCTATTGAAAAGGATGATGTTACGGAGTCTAGTTGATAGGTAATAGACTAGCCGGACTGTTCCCCGGACTCCAGTTGTAGGGATTTGTACAATGCACAAACAAGGCCATTGAACCTGACATTGGTGTCTGTCATTATTCCTTTATCCAACATATCATACAGAAACAATATACACAAAGCAAATGTTTTCATAATTATCAGCTAGATATGTGAATCGTAGTAATCTAGTTAGCCAGCTAGTTAAACAGGCAAAAATGACCTACAACTAATGTTATGCAAGGTAGATGTACATTTTTCGTGGCTTGCTTGTTAACGAGTTAGCCCTGTTGACTTACCCATTCACTGAACCGTCTTCCAGCCAGGCCACTGGCAATAGAGACAAAACAAGATATACACAAAGCAACCATTTCAATTCATAACAATCAGCTAGCTATATCAGCTAGCTATATATGTTTCCTGTTACACTCCTTGCTTATGGCATAGACTGCAGACCAAATTTAAACTTGAGACTCTTGTTCCCCTTGCCCGTTTTAAATATTTATTGGAGGATTTGTATTTTTGTATTGCTTGTAACTGCTTCGGGTAATGCAAGTTAGGAATAACCTATGTGTAAATGTAACAATCTGCTGTTGTTTGTATTTTTTTGTTTTCTGTGATCGTTTTGTTTGTGTTGTGTAATTTCTTAATCATTGTACCTAAATTGTATGTGTAAACATGTATACGCCGGGCCCAGCTGTAAAAGTGACATTGGTCTCAGTCTGTGTTCCTTGTTGAAATGAAAGGTATTATAATTGTCTACATTGATTTTTAAAAATTCATTTTAAGGGGTTGCGTCATATTTCTTTGCGTACTTTCCGTTGAAGCTTGCATCGATGCATACCTCTAAATATGTACAAACGGAGTACGCACTCGAGAAGTGCCCTCCATGCTCTGTTTCGCATACTTTGATTTGGACTCATATTCCGGCCCTCCCGTGCTCCCAATTTGCGTGTTCAGGGTACGGTATTATGCATTATGAGAAACACCCCTTCTTTTCTGAGATGTCAATGTTCTAGGTGAATGGAATAAGGCGGAGTCAGGCGCTGGACACAGGTATGAGTAAAGCCATGATATTTTCTCAAATTAATCAATAATCAAACAAGGATAAACATAAACAATCCAGATCACGTACACCGAACCACTTGACAAAAACAATCACGCACAACACAAAAGGGGAAGCCAGAGGGTTAAATAAGGAACACTGATTATGGAATAGAAACCAGGTGAGTATAATGAAGATGAAACAAAACGAAAATGAAACATGGATCGGTGGTGACTAGAAAGCCAGTGACGTCGACCGCCGAACGCCACCCGAACAAGGAGAGGGGAAGTTGTGACAGTACCCCCCCCCCCCACACCACCCCTTGACATGCTTGCCCCAGCAGCGTGCCGACACCGGCCTCGGGGACGACCCGGAGGACGAGACGCAGGGCGACCCGGATGGAGACGGTGAAATTCCTGCAGTAAGGACGGATCCAGGATTTACTCCACCGACACCCAGCATCTCTCCTCCAGACAGTACCCCTCCCACTCCACGAGGTACTGGAGGCTTCTCGCCCGACTCCTTGAATCCATGATGGCTCACACCGTATACGCCGGGGCCCCCTTGATGTCCAGAGGGGGCGGAGGAACCTCCCGCACCTCAAGACTGCTGGAGCGGACCAGCCACCACCGGCCTAAGGAGAGACACATGGAACGAGGGTTTAATACGGTAATCAGGGGAAGTTGTAACTTATAACAAACCTCGTTAAGTCTCCTCAGGACTTTAAATGGCCCCACAAACCGCGGACCCAACTTCCAGCAGGGCAGACGAAGGGGCAGGTTTCGGGTCGAGAGCCAGACCCGGTCCCCTGGTGCATACACTGGGGCCTCACTGCGATGGCGGTTGGCACTCGTCTTCTGCCGCCTGATGGCCCGTTGTAGACGCACATGGGCAGCGTCCCATGTTTCTTCTGAGTGCCGAAACCATTCATCCACCGCAGGAGCCTCAATCTGGCTCTGATGCCATGGTGCCAGAACCGGCTGATAACCCAGCACACACTGAAAAGGTGATAGGTTAGTGGCGGAGGGACTTCTGGGCCAAGGGATGAAATCCGCCCACTCCCCCGGCCGGTCCTGGTAATAGGACTGCAGAAACCTACCCACATCCTGGTTAACTCTCTCCACCTGCCCGTTACTCTCAGGGTGAAAACCTGTGGTGAGGCTGACCGAGACCCCCAGGCGTTCCATAAACGCCCTCCAGACTTTAGACGTGAATTGGGGACCCCGATCAGAAACTATATCCTCAGGCACCCCGTAGTGCCGGAATACGTGAGTGAACAGGGCCTCCGCGGTCTGTAGGGCTGTGGGGATACCGGGCAAAGTAAGGAGACGGCAAGACTTAGAAAACCGATCCACATCAGACGGAACGTACAGATGCCCGCTCGATGTCTGCGTCCACCACCCATACCACCAGTGCCACCAGGCAAACAGCCGGAATTATGGGAGTGGGATCCACGGACCGCTCCTCTGTGTCATACATCCGGGACAGCGCGTCTGCCTTCACGTTCTGGGAACCTGGTCTGTATGATAGGGTGAAAACAAAGCGGGTGAAAAACATGGCCCACCTCGACTGGCGAGGGTTCAGCCTCCTCGCCGCCCGGCTGTACTCCAGATTAAGGTGGTCAGTCCAAATGAGAGAGGGTGTCTAGCCCCCTCAAGCCAATGTCTCCACGCCTTCAGAGCCCCGACAACAGCCAACAGCTCCCGGTCCCCCACATCATAGTTCCTCTCCGCCGGGCTGAGCTTCTTCAAAAAGAAAGCATAGGGGCTTTAGTGGCGTACCCGAGCGCTGAGACAGCACAGCTCCTATCCCAGCCTCGGACGCGTCCACCTCTACTATAAATGCCAAGGAGGGATCAGGATGAGCCAGCACGGGAGCCAAGGTAACAGAGCCTTCAGGTGACTAAAAGCCCTGTCCACCCCAGCTGACCACTGCAGTTGCACCGGTCCCCCCTTCAGCAAGGAGGTAATGGGAGCCGCTACCTGACCAAAGCCCCGGATAAACCTCCGGTAGTAGTTGGCAAACCCTAAGAGCCGCTGCACCTCCTTAACCGTGGTTGAGTCGGCCAATTACGCACGGCTGAAATGCGGTCATTTTCCATCTCCACCCCTGACGCGGAAAAGCAGTACCCTAGGAAGGAGACGGACTGTTGGAAGAACAGACATTTCTCAGCCTTGACGTATAGGTCATGCTCCAACAGTCGACCAAGCACCCTGCGTACCAGGGACACATGCTCGGCACGTGTGGCGGACTATATTAGAATGTCATCTATATACACCACCACACCCTGCCCGTGCAGGTCCCTGAAAATCTCATCTACAAAGGATTGGAAGACTGAAGGAGCCTTCATCAACCCGTACGGCATGACGAGGTACTCATAGTGCCCAGAAGTGGTACTAAATGCTGTCTTCCACTCATCCCCCGCCTGGATACGCACCAGGTTGTAAGTGCTCCTGAGATCCAATTTTGTGAAGAAGCTCGCCCCGTGCAATAACCCTGTCACACTGGCTATGAGAGGTAGCGGGTAACTGTACTTTACCGTGATCTGATTAAGACCTCGATAGTCAATACACGGGTGTAAACCTTCGTCCTTCTTCACAAAAAAGAAACTCGAGGAGGCAGGTGAAGTGGAAGGCCGAATGTATCCCTGTCCCAGAGATTCGGTGACATATGTTTCCATAGCCGCCGTCTACCAAGAGATTTATCGCACAATCCCTCCGTCGATGGGATGGTAATTGAGTCACCTTCTTTTTACAGAAGGCGAGTGCCAAATCGGCATATTCGGGGGGAATGTGCATGGTGGAGACCTGGTTTGGACCCTCCACCGTAGTTGCACCTAAGGAAACACCTACACACCTCCCTGAGCACTGATGGGACCATCCGTTTGAGAGCCCTCTGTTGCCACGAAATAGTGGGGTCATGTGAGCCCAACCAGGGAAGGCCCAACACAACAGGAAACGCAGGGGAGTCGATCAGGAAGAGACTAATTCTCTCCTCATGACACTCCTGCGTTATCATACAGAGTGGAGCTGTGACCTCCCTAATTAGCCCCGACCCCAAAGGACGACTATCTAAGGCATGTACAGGGAAGGGAACATCAACAGGAACAATAGGGATCCCTAATCTACGTGCAATGGAACGGTCCATAAAGTTCCCAGCTGCGCCTGAATCGACCAGCGCCTTATGCTGGGAATGCGGGGAAAACTCAGGAAATTCTATATACAACCACATGTGCGCAACAGGGAGTCGGGTGCCTACTCACCTTGGATGATCCCCAGCGCTCTGCCTGCTACCTCGACTCCCTGGGGAACCTCCCCAGCACCGACCAGCAGTGTGCCCTCTGCGGCCACTGGGGTCCCAGGGAATGGTCCCCCTCATAGCAGCACCTCCCAGCTCCATCGGCGTTGGATCGGAAGTGCTGGGGGATGGAAACGACGGACCCCGATCCGGACGTCCGCGGGAGGCCAACAGGTTAAGGGTGGTGTCCCTGCAGGCTAGCTCCCTACGAACGTCCTCGCGTAAACTACACCTGTAGTGGTCGATCAGGGCTCGCTCATCCCATCCCGTGCCGGCGGCCAGAGTTCGAAAGTCCAGCGTTGGCCCATTCAAGTACTTTACTTGTCAGACAGGAGATGAGGGCGTTCACACATCGACATCGAGGAAGATTGTTGTGGGAGCTGGGGTGATGATGATGGGGTTGCCAGAAAACCCCTCTCTCCCATCTCTCCATAGTTTGCAGCACGCAATCCATGGCAGTACCGAGACACTGCAACATAGTCGCGTGTTGCTGGACATGCTCCTCCACAGGTAGAGGAGGGCTGGGTGCACCTGCTGACTCCATTCTGTTGGCGCATGATTCTGTCAATGTTCTTGGTGAATGGAATAAGGCGGAGTCAGGCGCAGGACACAAGTATGAGTAAAGCCACGATATTTACTCAAATTCAACAATAATCCAACAAGGGTAAACATAAACAATCCAGATCACGTACACGGAACCACTTGACAAAAACAATCACGCACAACACAAAAGGGGAAGCCAGAGGGTTAAATAAGGAACACTGATTATGGAATAAAAACCAGGTGAGTATAATGAAGACAAAACAAAACAAAAATGAAACATGGATCGGTGGTGACTAGAAAGCCGGTGACGTCGACCGCCGAACGCCACCCGAACAAGGAGAGGGACCAACTTCGGCGGAAGTCATGACATGAGATGAGATATCAGGCAGGGAAAATGTAATATTTTAATATAGATTTGCCTTGTGGTCTGATATTTAAACGTATGATGTGATCTTATATTTTGAGTGAAATATCTGTGTTTTATCTTGATGTATTGATGAGGATATGCAAGGACAATGCTTAGAGTTTAGTGAAATCTACTGTAGCTTTTGAGGATTTGTACCATGCTGTCAGTCACAATGAATGAAAGATGGTTATGTTCTGTATGTGCTGGTGGAGGTAAATTACCTCTATTGATTTTATGTCAACGTATTATTTTCTTGATTTACTTGATCTTCTCACCACCTTGCTCTGTGGTAAGTATTTTGTACCAAAGCCAGTTTTTATTGCTGGATTATGTAACTCTCAGCATTGTCGTGTTAGTCTTGTAAACTCCATTCTGCTCCTATTCAGGCAATCTGGACCTGCAAGGCTTTGAGCCACAGTTTTCATTACCTTAGCATTGTTCAGACTTGTCAGACATTACACATGTTCTATACATCAAAATCTGCTTTCATTCGTGATGTTTGATGTTGGCTTTGATGTTTCTTCCAAATACCAGATTGAACATTTTATTGAAAGATGTTTCACTTGTTCTATGTAGTCTATGTGTGAGCGTGTAGTAGGCTACTCTCTCAAATGCCACAGTTTAAAGGCAAGTTATGCATCAGCCATGCCTGTCTTACACTGTTCCAACAACGTGATTCATTAGTTTGTGCATACCGTACTATCACCTAACTAGTTAAGGCAAAATGTTAGGCTACATTCTTGTGAGGTAGTGATAGAATCCCAATGTCCTTGGAGGTATGAATAAATTAACTTGATGTCACTCTGCTTATTTAGTAAAGTGACATCCTTTTGTTGTGATCATCACACCAGTGTCATCTAGAGACCATGACTCCACTCTCTGCTGTCCCTCTCCATCTGCTGCTAAGAACCAGCCAGAGCCTGTCCCAAGTCCCACAGCTCCTGAGAGAGAGAGAGAGAGAGAGAACAGATATTTATATTCACACTGTGCCATCAGACGAGGGTTTAACACCACAGCCACGTCCAGATGACTTATTTAAGCACTTCATCAATATCTAAATGAAGAGGGTAGAGGATCCCCTGTGGAGTGCCAGGAGAGAAGACGGAGCAGTTGTTACTCTATAAATAACATTTTTATCATCAGCCCTGATGAGATAAGATGATGTGCAGTAGTAGCTACTTCATGGATGGGTACTCCAATTACCTCACACCTGTTCTGATTTACACACTGCTGTTCTGGAATGGATGCAGAGCACTTACTGCAGGCAGTTTGAACTTTGAAGGTCTCGTGGTGTGTCACTGTTCAAAGGGCCAGTTTTACTCAGTCATTTTATTGCCTTTTCCAGTAGCAGTGTCTTGACTTAAAGATACAATAGATATTTGAAAATTCTCTGTGGCTCAATATCAATATCTGTGAAGCCGAAACAAATATATCTGCTGTTAGAACACAGTGTCCACAGCTGTAACTGGTGACTTGACAGTGTTCTAAACTACTAGAGGGCAAAGAAGATCTCATTGTGATGACTGATTCAGCCCAGACGCTAATTCTGGAGCCCCTCTGGCCCTGTCTGACACTCACACTGTGCCACGGTCATTAGGAGGTCAGTATTTGTCATCAGGACCAACTTAGGTTAGGAAGCCTTCACACCTGCTGCCACGTTTACCGCACACTCTTCACTTCCATTTCATTAAGAACCCACTGAACTTACTTGCTGTAAACATGGACCACAAACTGATTAGCTAGCATAGTTAGTTAGCTGTAATAATGGGAGACCCACCCAACAATGTCTCTCTGTTTCTCACAAACTATAGTTTTGGCAAGTTGGTTAAGACATCTACTTTGTGCATGACACAAGTAATTGTTCCAACAATTGTTTACAGACAGATTATTTCACTGTATCACAATTCCAGTGGGTCAGAAGTTTACATACACTGTGCCTTTAAACAGCTGTGCCTTTGACTGTGCCTTTAAACAGCTTGGGAAATTCCAGGAAATGATGTCATGGCTTTAGAAGCTTCTGACAGACTAATTGACATCATTTGAGTCAATTGGAGGTGTACCTGTGGATATATTTCAAGGCCTACCTTCAAACCCAGTGCCTCTGCTTGTCATCATGGGAAAACCAAAATAAATCAGCCAAGACCTTAGAAAAAAAATTGTAGACCTCCACAAGTCTGGTTCTTCCATGGGAGTATTTTCCAAATGCCTGAAAGAATCACGTTCATCTGAACAAACAGTACGCAAGTATAAACACCATGGGACCACGCAGCCGTCATACCGCTCAGGAAGGAGACGCATTCTGTCTCCTAGAGATGATCATACTTTGGTGTGAAAAGTGCAAATCAATCCCAGAACAACAGCAAAGGACCGTGAAGATGCTTGAGGAAACAGGTACAAAAGTATTTATATCCACAGTAAAACAAGTCCTATATCGACATAACCTAAAAGGCCGCTCAGCAAGGAAGAAGCCACTGTGTAGTGCATTATATAGTAATTAGGGTGACATTTTGGACACACTCTGGGCCATGAAGGGACAGTGTGTGTCTGGGGGTCGCAATGGAGCTCACCTGACTGGGGCATAGTCACTCTCTCTAGCTCCTCCTCATCACTGCCATATGAATTAATCCAACATGCCTCAATACCACTGGGACTCCTCAGTCCTCTTTAGCCTCCATAAGCATTCTACCATGACAGACAGACAGACACACACACACACACACACACACACACACACACACACACAGTCACATAGAGTAGGCCAGAAGGCTATACTGGAAAACCTGACCTCTATCAAAATAAAAAGATGGCGGAGCCACAAAAGTTATTCTGTGCAAGGGTGTTTATTTACAAAGTGATTACGGAACAAAAACAACAGTACTGCCATCATATGCCTTATGAGCCAGCTAAAAACAATGCTGCCCCATTCACAGCTCAATCCAAAAAGCCTCCCCATGAACTGAAAGAGAGGCTCCTTTTGTAGGGCTAGCCCCTCCACTCAGAACAATTAATTAAGCAATTACCTCGTCAAACCTACATTTTCCATTAACTAAACATACTAAAGTATATACATTGCAACATGTTTATGAAACAATATCACATCATAACATTTGCAAAATTACATCACTACTGACAGTGTCTTTCAATATGCACATTTTACATTAATGAGCCATTTGGGATAGGCACTATAAAGTCAGCCCAATTCCCTTTGCTCGGGTTCTTATCCAGCATACCCGGAAGCTACAGAGATGGAGAGAGAGAGGAACAGAACAAACAAACAACGCGCTCATCCATAACATCGATAAGTAAAATACATATTGCTTGTATTAAATATGAACATTGACATAAGTGTGAAATGTATGTACTAAGACAGAGAAGTTAACTTGTGTGTCGACCCACATTGTTAACTTATCTTATAATGGAGCAGGGAGGAGTGATGAATGTGTTCGTGCGTTAAATAACCAAATACTGCCCGTGGTCAGTGACGGACTTCTACGTCACACACACACACACACAAATCAAATCAAATCAAATGTATTTATATAGCCCTTCGTACATCAGCTGATATCTCAAAGTGCTGTACAGAAACCCAGCCTAAAACCCCAAACAGCAAGCAATGCAGGTGTAGAAGCACGGTGGCTAGGAAAAACTCCCTAGAAAGGCCAAAACCTAGGAAGAAACCTAGAGAGGAACCAGGCTATGTGGGGTGGCCAGTCCTCTTCTGGCTGTGCCGGGTGGAGATTATAACAGAACATGGCCAAGATGTTCAAATGTTCATAAATGACCAGCATGGTCGTATAATAATAAGGCAGAACAGTTGAAACTGGAGCAGCTGCACGGTCAGATGGACTGGGGACAGCAAGGAGTCATCATGTCAGGTAGTCCTGGGGCATGGTCCTAGGGCTCAGGTCCTCCGAGAGAGAGAAAAAAAGAGAGAATTAGAGAGAGCATATGTGGGGTGGCCAGTCCTCTTCTGGCTGTGCCGGGTGGAGATTATAACAGAACATGGCCAAGATGTTCAAATGTTCATAAATGACCAGCATGTTCGAATAAGAAGAAGGCAGAACAGTTGAAACTGGAGCAGCAGCACGGCCAGGTGGACTGGGGACAGCAAGGAGTCATCATGTCAGGTAATCCTGGGGCATGGTCCTAGGGCTCAGGTCCTCCGAGAGAGAGAAGGAGAGAATTAGAGAACGCACACTTAGATTCACACAGGACACCGAATAGGACAGGAGAAGTACTCCAGATATAACAAACTGACCCTAGCCCCCCGACACATAAACTACTGCAGCATAAATACTGGAGGCTGAGACAGGAGGGGTCAGGAGACACTGTGGACCCATCCGAGGACACCCCGGACAGGGCCAAACAGGAAGGATATAACCCCACCCACTTTGCCAAAGCACAGCCCCCACACCACTAGAGGGATATCTTCAACCACCAACCTACCATCCTGAGACAGGGCCGAGTATAGCCCACAAAGATCTCCGCCATGGCACAACCCAAGGGGGGGCGCCAACCCAGACAGGATGACCACATCAGTGAATCAACCCACTCAGGTGACGCACCCCTTCCAGGGACGGCATGAGAGAGCCCCAGTAAGCCAATGACTCAGCCCCTGTAATAGGGTTAGAAGCAGAGAATCCCGGTGGAAAGAGGGGAACCGGCCAGGCAGAGACAGCAAGGGCGGTTCGTTGCTCCAGAGCCTTTCCATTCACCTTCCCACTCCTGGGCCAGACTACACTCAATCATATGACCCACTGAAGAGATGAGTCTTCAGTAAAGACTTAAAGGTTGAGACCGAGTTTGCGTGTCTGACATGGGTAGGCAGACCGTTCCATAAAAATGGAGCTCTATAGGAGAAAGCCCTGCCTCCAGCTGTTTGCTTAGAAATTCTAGGGATAATTAGGAGGCCTGCGTCTTGTGACCGTAGCGTACGTGTAGGTATGTACGGCAGGACCAAATCAGAGAGATAGGTAGGAGCAAGCCCATGTAATGCTTTGTAGGTTAGCAGTAAAACCTTGAAATCAGCCCTTGCTTTGACAGGAAGCCAGTGTAGAGAGGCTAGCACTGGAGTAATATGATCAAATTTTTTGGTTCTAGTCAGGATTCTAGCAGCCGTATTTAGCACCAACTGAAGTTTATTTAGTACTTTATCCGGGTAGCCGGAAAGTAGAGCATTGCAGTAGTCTAACCTAGAAGTGACATGCATGGATTCATTTTTCTGCATAATTTTTGGACAGAAAGTTTCTGATTTTTGCAATGTTACGTAGATGGAAAAAAGCTGTCCTCGAAATGGTCTTGATATGTTCTTCAAAAGAGAGATCAGGGTCCAGAGTAATGCCGAGGTCCTTCACAGTTTTATTTGAGACGACTGTACACACACACAGGCATACATGCTTACAGAGAGAGAGAGAAACACACACAAGTACTGGTGGTGCGCGGGTCAGCTGTTTGTTCACCTGCCTGCAATTGCTAATAACCCATCCACAACTGACTGAAAATGAAAATATGAGGCCCTAACCCGCAAATATAGAAAATGCACTGTTGGCTACAGTCAGAGACAGCGTAACAATATTTTGCCTAATTTACAGACGGTCCTTAACTGCGTATTCACATTCTCTCAAGATGCTGAAAGAAAGAAATCATATTTCTTCACTCCTATTCCCGAGTCAAAATGTACTTTGTGTATCATTTTTCTGCAAGAAATGCTTAATTCTGCAGGAGTTAATATTAATGCTATTAAGGCTATTAAGAAATTATAGACCATCAGTCACTGTCCAGATTTCAGTTTCCATTTAACCCATCTGAACGATAGTCTACACTTCCCTTGATGTGCCTCACAAGCATCACACATAACATAGGCACTGCTAACATCATTTTTTAACACCACCAAATCTTTCCTAAACATTACATTTCTGTCCCTCCCTTCTCATTATTTTCAACTCTGCGTTTCACAGCTTTTCTCTTATTGAATAAAACTCTGACATTGTCCTTTTTGCCTTAGTATATTTACTTTAACTTTTTCTGCCCGTTCCCAAAAGCGTTTGGTGATTGGCATGTAGGCTATTTGGCGGGTGTACAGTTAGGCCCTAAAGCTTAGGCTTACGCACTAATGTCAAATAGCCTACAAATAATCAAATAAAAACCTAAATGTAGCCTATAGATAGATAGATAGAAATTGATACATTTGTGGATGTTTTGATATATTTGTATTTTTTTCGACTCGACCGCCACACACCCGCCATTCATCCACACAATATTTCATGGCCCTAAACCCGCACGCCATGCAGATATAACGGGGACTGCGGGTTATGAGTCAACCAGCAAATCACTAACAAGCACACACATACATACACACACACACACTTAAAACACACTCAGAGCATTGGTAATGTTAGCAATGAGGAATCAGGAATCCACACCCACCCAGTATATCTTCAAAGTATAGGATTAACATGCAAATATAGGGCTATTAAGTCCTGGACTAAGAAGTGCTTTCAATGGAGAATCTCCATTGAGAATGATTTTTAGTACAATACTTAATTTGTGTCTAGGAAATCGGCCCATGGTCTATTTAGGAAAAATATATGTAGATATTCTGACATAAGGTTTGTGTCGACTAAAGTACATACAACATCCATCTATGTCATGAGAAAACTGTGCCCCAAGCAACCCCCTAATACTGAAATTCTTCTAAATGTTTCTTGGAGGCCATAGAAATGGTGCTCCTGTGGCGAGTAGGACATTCTTAACTGGATTAGAGCTATGTTTGTTTATCGAGGGTGGTTCTGCAGTGATGGGCTCAGACAGGAGAGAGGATCAGTAGAGAACACAGAAGGAGGAGGAGAATGATGAGGAGGAGGAGGCACCACCGCACCATCTCTTAGACTTTCTAAACTATTACGCCCTTAATGAGATGATTCAAAATGCTTAATGTTGCAACAGATAGAGGCTCTTATAACTTTAATAGCACAATAAAATAAAAGAGAGAGAAAGACAGGCACACATACAATCACACACATAGTGACAGAGAGGGAGGCACTGAATGATGGAGGGAAAGAGAAAGAGAGGTTGCCTTAAAGTCACATCGCTCAAAAAAGTACCAATCCAACTGGAGATGACACATTAATTCACTCCCGACTTTATTTCTCCTACTGTGGCTTTTATCATCATGAATATTTCAGACACATACATTGTGAATGAGGGAGAGGGGAAAAACAAGCTATCCTCTCCTCTCACCCCCACTGCACCGCCCTCCCCTCACACACACAACTTCCCAACGTTTTCATACACACTCACCCCAAAACAGCCCCCCAGTCTTGCTATGAAAACACTGGCAGTGTGTGTGATTTTGTGTGTACACATGAATGCGTGTATGTGAAAGGAGGAGAAAGATACTGCATGTACTGTATGCGTGTGTTAAGAGTTAGCTCCAGCTAATCGGTGATTCTTCTCTCTGCTGGACAGATGATGTCAGGAGAGTTAACATGAAAGGGAAGAGAAGAGAGAGCTCTGCTGTAAGTCCCTGCCAACAAGACAAAACGTCCTTTTCCTCCTTATTTTTCCTTCCTCTCTTCCTCCTCTATCAGTCTCTCTCTCTTTCATTATACTGTACCAGAAAGAGGGGATTACTGTGTTGAGGTACAGTACATTGTTAAAAAGCAGCAGTCATTTCTGCTCTACTGTGATAGAGTGTAGAACAGCTCTGGGAGAGTCTGTGAGACAGGGAAGGAGGAGGAGCAGAGAAGGAGGATCGGTGGGTGTGGGTGTGTGTGGGGCCTGGAGAAGCCACTCCTCCTCTGTGCTGATTCCAGCCGTCACTGGGTTTATGAAGCCCACACCGCTCTGCCAGTGTGTCATACTGTCACCAGCCTGGAGGACTGAGCACACACACGGCAGCGGGACAGTCTGCCTCCACTCACTCTGCCTCAGGAAGAGCTGGAGAGAAGAGAGAGGAAGGAAGGAGGGGATATTATTTTTATCTCCTGTATTTATCTCTGCCGGTGGATCAGACTGAGACTACATACTGTAAGATAGAGAGTTTCTCTGAGCAAAGCCGCCTCCCCCGCGGCCGGGGTTCTTGGATTAGTCCTTCCTGGTGTGGATAGTGAATAGACCTGCGGACCGAACCAGCATGGGGAACCAGGCGGGTAGGCTGGAGGAACCTGAGTCAGGTCTGCTACCTTACCGTACTGTATCGTATGCCAGCTTAGCTCTGTTCACTCACCACTACTCTCTCCATCACAGAGGCTATCTATACTCATTCACTTCATCAGTATCTCTCACTCACTCTCTCTCTCCCCCCTTCTCTGTCCCTCTTTGCTCTATTGATGTGAGGCAAACAAAGCCATGCATTGCCAAACAGCTTAGTTATGAATCTGATGCCATGTCAGAAAATCCCATTTAAAGGTTAATTATCAGACATAGAGAGCTGTACAGTGCCAGTGGCTCTATTTGTACTGTAGGTTTACTTGGCCCTTCTTCTCTTATTCGTCACATTCTAAGAAGAAGGATATTCATTGACTAGTAGTGTGTGTGTGTGTCTGTGTGTGTGGTTCACGATATCTGGACATGAAAAGTGCTGAGTGTGTTTTATCTTCCAGCAGCTTCCTCTCTGTCAGAGGCAGGCAGGGAATCAGCCAGTGGAGATGGTATCGCTGTCCCATGCAGCTTCTCTCTCTTTCTGTCTCTCGCCTCTCTCTTTCGCCTCTCGCTCGCTCTCTCTATCTCTCTCTCGCCTCTCCTCTCTCTCTGTCTCTCTCTCCCTCTGCTGCCCTAAGGATAGACTGCTTAATACATTTACATTTCAAAGTCTCTGTTAACTTAATTTAGCAGCCTTTAACTTCACATTAGTCAGAGAAACCATTGGTATCTGTCTCCCTTCTTGCTTCTTTCTGTTCTCTCATCAACAAATGTTCCTTTCAGGTTGTGTCCTACCTCTGTCCTATCCATGAACAGCATATCCGCATTATCAGCTCCTGTCTGTGGGCTCATTGCCTCCTCTAGTGTAAAATAACTTGTTGCACAGCTGACAAAGAGGTGTGTGTGTAAGTGCTGCGTATGCATCTTTGTGTGTGCATGTATGTGTTTAGGAGTGTGTGTGTGGGAGCACCTCTGTAGCCGGATCTCTTTCCACCCAGTGTGTGCAGCCAGTGAAGTCCCTGTGTCACTCACAGTGTGGCCAAGAAGGCAATAGAGAAAAGCCAGACAGGCAGCCTGTGAGGCCACAGCCCACACCTCACAGTGTAGCGTTGTCAGTTAGTGAGTGTTGTCGTGTCATTTCGGAGCAGTAGTGTGTGTGGTGTGAGAGAGCACGGTAGGCTCTGATTCGGAGGCTACAATATAGCTGCTGCATGCCAGCAGGAGAGATTAGACTCTTGGTACCTGTCACACACATGTCTCTACTATACTGCTCTCGAACAGGTCGCTTAAATGAGGGAGAGCATTGGCTATTTCATACACAGAATACAGTATATTGTTGTTCACATATCATGTAGGTGTTTTTATTGTTTACATTTAGGATTTGGTTTCTGGCCAAGGCGTAATGAAGACATCAATGAAGTCATTTGAATTTTGTCACTGAGGATTTCAGAACTGTTCTTATTACTGTAGATTTATATCGGCCAAATTTGGGGTAAAAACCAGTTCAGACATGAGTCCTCTGTACTGAACACACAGTGTGAGGTGAGGTGTCCTCAAGCTTCTCATGGTGACTTGTACTCTAGAACAACTGGAAGGCGTCCCATAAGCCCTGTGGTGTGATCCATCTATGCTGTCACTTCCTGCTGTCTGTCTGACACTGTGTTTTCCTCCATCGGAATGTATGTGTGTGCATGCGCGTGTGCGCACTCGTGTGTGTCCATTTCATATGAGGCTAAACATCCAATTACAGCCTCCTTGGGTAGCATCTGTCATCTGTCAAGTATTTGTATCACGTACAGTATGTTTCATATACAGTGTACAAAACATTAAGCTATTTCCATAACAGACTGACCAGGTGAATCCAGATGTAAGCTATGATCCCTTATTAATATCACTTGTTAAATCAACTGCAATCAGTCTAAATGAAGGGGAGGAGACCGGTTAAAGAAGGATTTTTAAGCCTTGAGACAATTGAGACATGGATTGTGTATGTGTGCCATTCAGAGGGGGAATGACAAGAAAAAAGATTTAAGTGCCTTTAAAAGGGGTATGGTAGTAAGTGCCAGACGCACCGGTTTGTGTCAAGAACTGCAATACTGCTGGATTTTTCATGCTCAACAGTTTCCTGTGTGTATCAAGAATGGTCCACTATCCAAAGGACATCCAGCCAAGAGTTCATGTCCCAACGAATTGAGTCTGTTCTGAGGGTAAAGTATTCTTAATATAGAGAGAGCTTTTACTATCCTCAGTGGAGTCACACACACTCGGCTACATATCAAATGTGTTGTTATTATAAATTGATCATGACTATGTTTGATATGAAGCCATAGATAGAGGTTATTTTAAGATGATAGTGTTAGAGAGTTGAGTGAGGGCGTAACTATCCTCAATGGAGTCACACACAGATTACATCAAATGTAAAGCGTCATGAACTGACCATGACTATGTGTGATATGGATCCACAGATACAGGTTATTTTAGGATGTTGGAGAGTGCTGTGGGCCTGATGTTCAGTGAAGTAACTAGAGGAGTAATCTCTCGTGATGAACTTTGATGAAAAAATGTAATCTAGTTAGCTAGCTAGCGCAGGATTGGTTATGGGTTCTGAGATTAGGCTACTAAAGAAGAGAAACTGGCCTTGGATCAGGTGCTGGAAACAGTGTTTGATTGTTTCATCTTTACCATCTCCTTCTAAAGGAGTTTTGAATCTAAACAGATGGTTTATCTATGATATCATTAGGACTAATTCTGGGAAGTCTTTAATAATCAGAGTAATGGTCACTCCTCTTTAGTTGGGTCGTTACAGTGTAATGCATCAGCAATCACAGTAATTTCACTGTACGATCCATCACAATATAAGGTTTTCAATACCAGGCTAGGAAGAGTAATTTACACTCCTTTACACATAGAGTACCAGTCAAAAGTTTGGACACGTCTACTCATTCAAGGGTTTTTCTTTATATTTTACAATTTTCTACATTGTAGAATAATAGTGAAGACATCAAAACTATAAAATAACACACATGGAATCATGTAGTAACCAAAAAAGTGTTAAACAAATCAGATTCTTCAAAGTAGCCACCCTTTCCCTTGATGACAGCTTTGCACACTCTTGGCATTCTTGTTATAAGCTCATTTGTGGAATTTCTTTCCTTCTTAATGCGTTTGAGCAAATCAGTGGTGTTGTGACAAGGTAGGGGTGGTATACAGAAGATAACCCTATTTGGTAAAAGACCAAGTCCATATTATGGCAATAACAGCTCAAATAAGAAAATAGAAACGATAGTCCATCAATATTTTATGTATTGAAGGTCAGTCAATCCGGGAAAATATCAAGAACTTTGAAAGTCTCTTCAAGTGCAGTTGGAAAAACCATCATGCGCTATGATGAAACTGGCTCTCATGAGGACAGTCACAGGAAAGGAAGACCCAGAGTTCATTGGAGTTACCAGCCTCAGAAATTGCAGCCCAAATAAATGCTTCACAGAGCTCAAGTAACAGACACATCTCAACATCAACTGTTCAGAGTAGATTCCGTTAATTATTTTATTTATTTATTTCACCTTTATTTAACCAGGTAGGCCAGTTGAGAACAAGTTCTCATTTACAACTACGACCTGGCCAAGATAAAAGCAGTGCGACATAATCAACAACACAGAGTTACACATAAACAAACGTACAGTCAATAACACAAAAGAAAAGAAAATATAGAAAAATCTATGTACAGTGTGTGCAAATGTAGAAGAGTAGGCAGGTAAGCAATAAATAGACCATAGAGGCGAAAATAATTACAATTTAGCATTAATACTGGAGTGATAGATGTGCAGATGATGATGTGCAAGTAGAGATACTGGGCTGCAAAAGAGCAAGAGGGTTAGTAATGTTATGGGGATGAGGTAGTCGGGTGTGCTATTTACAGATTGGCTGTGTACAGGTACAGTGA
The DNA here is from genome assembly GCF_018296145.1 of Oncorhynchus tshawytscha. Lineage (NCBI taxonomy): Eukaryota > Metazoa > Chordata > Actinopteri > Salmoniformes > Salmonidae > Oncorhynchus > Oncorhynchus tshawytscha. Next base: position 22,560,561 of record NC_056458.1, read on the forward strand.
TCGGTAAGCTGCTCTGACAGCTGATGCTTAAAGTTAGAGAGGGAGATACAGTGGGGCAAAAAAAGTATTTAGTCAGCCACCAATTGTGCAAGTTCTCCCACTTAAAAAGATGAGAGAGGCCGGTCATTTTCATCATAGGTACACTTCAACAATTGACAGACAAAATGAGAAAAAAAATCCAGATTTTTATTTTATTTATTTATTTAATTTTTTTTTTTTTTTTTTTTGCAAATGATGGTGGAAAATAAGTATTTGGTGAATAACAAAAGTTTATCTCAATACTTTGTTATATACCCTTTGTTGGCAATGACAGAGGTCAAAAGTTTTTTGTAAGTCTTCACAAGGTTTTCACACACTGTTGCTGGTATTTTGGCCCTTTCCTCCATGCAGATCTCCTCTAGAGCAGTGATGTTTTGGGGCTGTTGCTGGGCAACATGGACTTTTTCAACCCCCTCCAAAGATTTTCTATGGAGTTGAGATCTGGAGACTGGCTGGGCCACTCCAGGACCTTGAAATGCTTCTTACGAAGCCACTCCTTCGTTGCCCGGGCGGTGTGTTTGGGATCATTGTCATGCTGAAAGACCCAGCCACGTTTCATCTTCAATGCCCTTGCTGATGGAAGGGGGTTTTCACTCAAAATCTCACGATACATGGCCCCATTCATTCTTTCCTCTACACGGATCAGTCGTCCTGGTCCCTTTGCAGAAAAACAGCCCCAAAGCATGATGTTTCCACCCCCATGCTTCACAGTAGGTATGGTGTTCTTTGGGTGCAACTCAGCATTCTTTGTCCTCCAAACACGACGAGTTGAGTTTTTACCAAAAAGTTATATTTTGGTTTCATCTGACCATATGACAGTCTCCCAATTTTCTTCTGGATCATCCAAATGCTCTCTAGCAAACTTCAGACGGGCCTGGACATGTACTGGCTTAAGCAGGGGGACACGTCTGGCACTGCAGGATTTGAGTCCCTGGCGGCGTAGTTTGTTACTGATGGTAGGCTTTGTTACTTTGGTCCCAGCTCTCTGCAGGTCATTCACTAGGTCCCCCCGTGTGGTTCTGGGATTTTTACTCACCGTTCTTGTGATCATTTTGACCCCACAGGGTGAGATCTTGCGTGGAGCCCCAGATCGAGAGAGATTATCAGTGGTCTTGTATGTCTTCCATTTCCTAATAATTGCTCCCACAGTTGATTTCTTCAAACCAAGCTGCTTACCTATTGTAGATTCAGTCTTCCCAGCCTGGTGCAGGTCTACAATTTTGTTTCTGGTGTCCTTTGACAGCTCTTTGGTCTTGGCCATAGTGGAGTTTGGAGTGTGACTGTTTGAGGTTGTGGACAGGTGTCTTTTATACTGATAACAAGTTCAAACAGATGCCATTAATACAGGTAACGAGTGGAGGACAGAGGAGCCTCTTAAAGAAGAAGTTACAGGTCTGTGAGAGCCAGAAATGTTGCTTGTTTGTAGGTGACCAAATACTTATTTTCCACCATAATTTGCAAATAAATTTATTAAAAATCCTACAATGTGATTTTCTGGAATTTTGTTTCTCATTTTGTCTGTCATAGTTGAAGTGTACCTATGGTGAAAATTACAGGCCTCTCTCATCTTTTTAAGTGGGAGAACTTGCACAATTGGTGGCTGACTAAATACTTTTTTGCCCCACTGTATAAGACTCCAGCTTCAGAGATTTTGCAATTCGTTCCAGTCATTGTCCGCAGAGAACTGGAAGGAAAGGCGGCCAAATTAAGTGTTGAGTTTGGGGATGACCAGTGCAATATACCTGCCGGAGTGTGTGCTATGGTTGGGTGTTGCTATGGTGACCAGTGAGCTGCGATAAGGTGGGGCTTTACCTATCAAAGACTTATAGATGACCTGGAGCCAGTGGGTTTGGCGACGGATATATAGTGAGGGCCAGCCAACGAGAGCATACAGGTTGCAGTGGTGGGTAGTATATGGGGCTTTGGTGATAAAACCAGGCCTTCATGGTCAAATTGCTGCAAATAAACCACTACTAAAGGACAGCAATAAGAAAGTACTTGCTTGGGCCAAGAAACATAAGCAATGGATATTAGACCGGTGGAAATCTGTCCTTTGATCTAATGAGTCCAAATTTGAGACTTTTGGTTCCAACCACCGTGACTTTGTAAGATGCAGAGTAGGTGAACAGATGATCTCCTCATGTGTGTTTGCCACAGTGAAGCATGTAGAAGGAGGTGTGATGGTGTGGAGGTGCTTTGCTGGTGACACTGTCTGTGATTTATTTAGAATTCAAGGTACACTTAAGCAGCATGGCTACAACAGCATTCTGCAGCGATACACCATCCCATTTGGTTTGAGCTTAGTGGGACTTTCATTTGTTTTTCAACAGGACAATGACCCAACACACCTCCAGGTTGTGTAAGGGCTAATTGACCAAGAAGGAGAGTGATGGAGTGCTGCATCACAATCCCCCGACTTCAACCCAATTGAGATGGTTTGGGATGAGTCGGACCGCAGAAAAAGCAAGGAAACGCAACAAGTGCTCAGCATATGTGGGAACTCCTTCAAGACTGTTGGAAAAGCATTCCAGGTGAAGCTGGTTGAGAGAAAGCCAAGAGTGTGCAAAGGGTGGCTACTTTGAAGAATCTAAATTATAAAATATATTTTGATTTGTTTAACACTTTTTGGGTTACTACATGATTCCATGTGATTTCATAGTTTTGATGTCTTCAGTATTATTCTACAATTTAGAAAATAGTAAAAAATTAAGAAGAACCCTTGAATGAGTAGGTGTGTCCAAACCTTTGACTGATACTGTATGTATACACACACACACACACACGCACACATGCTCTGTTCGATCCCATAAAGACCCTTATTATAATTTGAAGCGGTCTACTGTAAAGTTTATCAATCATGCTATTATTATTCACAGAACAGTGTTCAGCCATACTGGCCTACTTTCAGATCCGAATCCATGTAAACCAGAGCCGTCTGGAGGCAGAATAAAAGCCCCGTCCATGGTGAACTGTGGCGACTGGCAAGATGTTTGTCAAGTGAGGTGAGAAGGGGAGTCAGAGAGAGAGAGAGGGTTAGAGCGTTTCTCATGCTCAAAAAAGGATAGTGAGCTTGCACGGTCCTGTGGGTTTCTTGCCCATGCAGCATGGCCAGGATGTTTGGAGGTAGTGGTAATGCAGGAAAAGCTGCCAGAATGTTGGGAAAGCAGAGAAGCGTTTGATAGTTCTGGAGTGTTTTTGTCTGATATCAATGCAGCAATAACAATGGTGGTCACTGGAACAACATGACTGTTTGTTGTCTTTGCTCACACTTGGACATCAGAAGTTTCAGTGAAGGAGAGCGATAGGCTAGACAGTCTACTACACACAGTGCTGGAGAGACTTTCTCAGGACACACAACAACAACCCACAGGAAAAGATTCCTCATCCGAAACAACACTATGTAACCAAACTAATCAGACTGTGATAACACAGGCTTTGTCTCTCAGGGAATTGCAGTGTGTCTGCTGAGAAAGTACATGTACAGTTCTTATTGTTCTGATAAACGTCTGTTCCTGACCTGACACTTTCACAATAGTCGACTTATCACATTCAGTATACACTAAGTATAAAGCAAGAGCAGAGTGGGTTGGGTGGCCTCCTGGGGCTGCTGGCAGACGATGGATAGCTCCTTATGTTTATGAGGGCGAGGCTTGGATAGATTTGGTATTTTAAGGAAGAGTGTATAGTATGGAAGGGAGAAGGAAGAATCGATGTTGTACTTTGAAGTTTTCGGGCTGTGTATTTTTTCCAGATATGCTTGTTTTGATATAGGCTAAATTGTATTCAAATAGTTTATACAAAAGAGCGAAATATAGAAAATAATTTACCCTTTTACCTTTATATGCTCACTGAGTGTACAAAATATTGAGTTGCACCCCCTTTTGCCCTCAGAACAGCCTCAATTCGCCTGGGAATGGACTCTACAAGGTGTTGAAAGCGTTCCACAGAGATGCTGGCCCATGTTGACTCCAATGCTAACAAGTGACATCAATGAGGGATCATAGCTTTCACCTGGAATCACCTGGCCAGCGTAGGTCATGTTTTGTACACGTTGTGTATAATACTGTATGTGTTATACATACCGAAATAGAGAGAGTCTCTGCTGAGAGAGAGAGAGAGGTAGTGAGTGATGTAGTGTTCAGGTTATGCGATGCAATCACCTGCAGATGGGTGGCAACGTGCTGCTGGGTTCTTGGGCGAAGCTGTGTGTGCGTGCGTGCGTGCGTGCATCCCCGTCAGCAGAATTCACACACCACACTTCCCTGACAGCTGGGCTGCTTTAATACATGCAGGGCAATCAGGGCATTGTCTCTCACATTCCTCCTTTCACTGGGAGGGATACCTCTCATTATGATATTTACTGTACTGTTTGTCTGTCCCTCCGTTTTGCTGACTCACCCATAGAAAGTGCTTAGACTATTATAGGCCTGCCCTTTTTTACACTGTCGTGTCAAACCCAACCGTAATGTGCTGGCTTGTAGAAACTACAGCCACTATGTTAGATGTAGCATAATATCAACATGTCATGTTGACATTGGCAACTGAAAGACTCTCTCTTAATTAATAAACAATACGTTCATTGTTTTTGACATGAATATCTAATTTGTTTGCAGAAATGTTTGTGATTTTGTTGAGATCCATTGCTCCTGGTGGATACTCCTCAAGAGCTGGGCAGTCAGACCATGACACGATGAGCATTAGCAAAACACCAAAGAATGTGGAAAGAAATACCAGAGGAATCTGCAGCCACAGCACTATTTTGTTACATAAATATTCTCATTGGAGACAGACCAACATCAGGATTCAGGAAACAGGCCAAAAAGAGGAGGCTCAGTGAGTTGCTGTATCCAGAGGTAGCAGGTAAACCTGTGTTCAAATACTATTCATAATAATTGTAAATATGTTATCTGTGTTTGATTGACCTTACCTGGCTTAATGGATCAATACAATAGTGCCAAATATCTGCAAACCCTACCCATCTGGTGCTCCAGGACAATACTTTTTTTTTTTAAGATTTCAAATAGTATTTGAACCCAGGTCTGGAAGTATCACCAGTGAGGCTTTCCAGTTTCCACCACTGCAGTTACCAGGGAGCAGCCAGTACAGGACTGTAAACACAGAGATATTCTATGTGTTCTGTGTTTGCAAAGCAAGGTGTGTTTAAATGTCCTGTTTGTGTGTGATGAAACATGGGCTCATACCCAGTAGGGGAGAGTGGGGTAAGTTGAGCCAAAGGGGTAAGTTAAGACACCTTTGTTTCCAGGAAACCATACACAAGATGAATAATTTTACCAAATATTTAGGAAGAGGTCATCATTTCATGGAATCTGTGAAAGAAGAAATTACATGGAAAAAGTGGTGAGCAAGTTAGGTCCAAAAAACGATTTCCACCAACTCAAATCAAGGTCGCGACAATTGCAGTGAGGTCGAGTGATCAAATTAACATCCTGCATCTGTATACATCAGTTGGGGTCTCTATAAGATTCAATACGGGGTATTGAAAGTGCATCCTTGTAACTGTGTGGGCTAATATAGTCAACAATGTTTGCCTTTGGGTAAGTTGAGGCAGTAGTTGAGCAAATGGGAAGTTGAGCAAATTGAAGTGTTTTCTACCCAGGTGTAATGTAAGGCATTATTACTGGGATAACAGGGCCTGGCCTTCTAGGAGTTCTCTGGCCAGTGTCTGTGTTATTTTTCCCATGTTAATCATTTATTTTTATTGGCCAGTCTGAGATATGGCTTTTTCTTTGCAACTCTGCCTAGAAGGCCAGCATCCCGGAGTCGCCTCTTCACTGTTGACATTGAGACTGGTGTTTTGCAGATACTATTTAATCAAGCTGCCAGTTGAGAACTTGTGAGGTGTCTGTTTCTCAAACTAGACACTCTAATGTACTTGTCCGCTTGCTCAGTTGTGCACTTTCTATTCTGGTTAGAGCCAGTTTGCACTGTTCTGTGAAGGTACACAGCGTTATATGATACCTCCAGTTTCTTGGCAATTGCTCGCATGGAATAGCCTTCATTTCTCAGAACAAGAATAGACTGACGAGTTTCAGAAGAAAGTTCTTTGTTTCTAGCCATTTTGAGCCTGTAATCGAACCCACAAATGTTGATGCTCCAGATACTCAACTAGTCTAAAGAAGGCCAGTTGTATTGCTTCTTTAATTAGAACAACAGTTTTCACCTGTGCTAACATAATTGCAAAAGGGTTTTCTAATGATCAATTAGCCTTTTAAAATGATCAACTTGGATTAGCTAACACTACGTGCCATTGAACACAGGAGTGATGGTTGCTGATAATGGGCCTCTGTACCCCTATGTCGATATTCCATTTTTAAAAATCATCCGTTTCCAGCTACAATAGTCATTTACAACATTAACAATGTCTACGCTCCATTTCTGATCAATTTGATGTTCTTTTAATGGACAAAATATGTACTTTTCTTACGTGTTGCATTTATATTTTTGTTCAGTGTAGATCAATAATTGATCTTTTGAGAGCGAAATGTTGCTACCGTGACTCAAGAGAGAAAAATAACTATAACTGCCATGGTATGATATAGAGATCATAACACACCCACATCGAATCAAGAGGATGCAAATCTCATTTTTTCTTAACGAGCAGCAGGAAAACACATGCGGAATTTGTGAGTTCAGCCCCCCTTTAAGTTGTTTGTCTCATCTCTTGATAAACATTTAATTTCAAACACCCCCTGTTAGCAACATATGTCGATATCCTCACTACTGCACAATGTAATTAGTTTGACTTTTGGTCGTCTGGGGAAAGGGTGGTGAAGGGAGGTGAACAAGTCTTTTTCTCAATAATACCTTCTAAGTCCTCTGTGTGGAAATCTCTCTGCCATTCTTAGCTTAATCCAAAACCCACAAATATATTAGTGATTCCAGGGATTGTTCCAGGAAAAATAATATCCAAATAATTTCCAAAATCATGTAGGATGTGTATTTGGATCATGAGAGAAGTGTAAAAGTCAAGGATAAAAGGTCAACCCCTCTAGTTTATATTTGAAATAGAGAAAGGCTGATGTTTTCAGAGCCTGGGAATGTGTGTGACCGGCATGAGCATCAAATTGAAAGGTTGAGATGTTTTGATTTGTAGATTGATGTTGAAGCCGAAAGAACCCTTGACTAGTCGTCCTCTGGCTGTATCTTGGCTAAAAGTGCTTGATTTCTAAAAATTACCATCTGATGTCAATACTTTTGATTTAGCAGATAGCCAGCCGTCTTAGCTGTAACTGTAGCTGTCCCCTTTAACTCTTTCTGGAGAGAAAAATCTAATCTACTGTGCTCATCCTCTGATGTGAAGTACCAAATGTATGCCTTTGTAGAAAGTGTACCTTCCTAAAGCAGAGTTCTGCAGCATGCACATTTAGTTCAGTTTATACCCTCAAAAGGAACATCCTTAACTTTGTAATTGAATGTAAATGTTGTAAATGACTCAACTGCTGCTTTCCAACTCCCCTCAGCAAAGCACATCATGCTATTTCCATGGTGCCGCATTTCAACAGTGACAGTGCAGACATGCAGGTGAGATAAGTTTCCACTTCTCAGCAGTGTTTGATGAATGATATGCCACCTGCTGACAGTAGACTCACTCACTACCCATAATGAAATGGACACAGGAATACATGAGTATGGGCTATTTCACTTTTGCTTACACTAGAGGTTGTTGTGAATACTAGCCAGGGATCTATACCTCTACTCCTCCTTCCTTCCCAGCTGCTAGTCTGCTCTTGGTGTTTTTGTACTTGTTTCCGGCACAGCAAGAGCAGCAATTCCCCTTGTCTGTGTAATCAAGTAATGGTTTTTCTATATGCTGCGTACAGAGAATGTCCGAACCATCACAACTCAAAATGTCACCCTCTGTGAGTCAGCTTTTTAATCACATACTGTACATACGGTAACTCTACTTATTTTCCTCCACTCCATTGAGCAATTTACAGTCTCCATTTAGCCCAGCCAAAACCCATCCATTCTGCCCTCCCTCTCCCCTGCATCTCTCCTTATTTATATGCAGGATTATTGGCCGGCCCCAAGAGGGGAAATATCATCTCAGCCAATGTGGTGGCCGATTCAATCCACTCTCTGCCTCTCCACACTGACCCTACTACTTATCCCTCACAGCCAGACATGCCCAACGGTCTCCCTTCCTCCATTCTTTCAGCAAATTAGTTCACATAAATATTGTCAGACTGGCAAACAGAATAGAAAAAGCCTCTCAAACTCTTTAAAAGGCTCTAATGCTCACTCAAAGGAATGTGTTACTCAACTCAAAAATGTTGATTGTACAGTACATACAGTATGGACTTTATGCTATAGCTTATAGGTACTGCACATATTATACAACTACTGTACTATCTATATACTCCTGAAGGCCAGCATTGTGGCCAGATTTTACTATCATAGTAAAATATTTTCAGTCTTGTTTGGTTCTTGAAAAGCAAACTGTCCGGCCCATGGTCTGGCAGGGATGTGGTGGATCACTGCTGAAGATGAAGAGTGGGGATCTGAGCCCATTGGTTATTATCACTATGGTAATAATCCCTCTATAGACATGATGGCAGTGTGTAAGATCTACAGGAGTAAAGATATTAAGATATAATCACAAAGAACAAGGGAAAGGTTTGCTGGGTTTGAGGATCAGATACTGGACTTTTCCCAGCTACAGATATAATATATCCAGTCAATTCCCCAATGCAATAATTTCCTAAACTCAATAGTCTGGAAAGCCCATACAAAGCCAGACAAAGACCCTATACTTTTGTACACTATTTCTAAACCAGCCCCAAAGTGCACACTCGCAAAGCACTAACGTTATGTGCTACTGCTGCTGCTGCTTACCCTCCATGGTCCTAGTAACTGTCTGTGTATCCAGATCATTACCTGATTTACACCACCCTCCGATCACCAGCAAATGCAATTACACCACTTTTTACACCACCTTTTAATTGACGTGCCTCTTTAGTGGTGTACTGTCGTCTATGGGAAATGGGGGGCTTATTGAAATCCTGCATAAATAATGATTGCCTGTTTACTATATTCCCTGCTGCTACAGTAGTACCATAACATGTATCTTGTGACATTGTAGAACATTCTGGGCTCTAAATCAGATGTGATCTGCAGAGCCGCTTTCTAATGATACTGTACGTCGTCCTCATTATGATCATTATGATCATGTCCTGATTCTGACCCAAAGTCTTTGGGACCTGGATCCTTGGGGCCAAGAAATGATGTAGAACCTAAATGCACAGTGTAACTGCATTTAGGCTAGACCTTCTGTCTAACTTTTACTTTCATGAACTCATATTCAGGAACTATTGTGGAATATCTGTCCATTCATTGGGACCTGAGGCCAAGAGATTAAGTTTTGGCCAGTGTGAATTTAAACCGTTATCTGACTTTCAGGAACCATAGTGGAATATCTGTCCAGTTACTATAGTATTGCAAATAGAGATAGCCTATAATAAGTAGAACACAATTTCAGATTCTATGTTTCTTTAAGTGGTGACTTTGCTAACTCCTGATCGGTGGTATTAATTTCTACTAGAAGAGTTAGGATGATGATAATTGTTGTCTGATGTTTGTGTGATGATGACAGACCTCGTTTTTGTCTGGCTGCTGGCAATATGGAAACAATGGATAAGTCCCAAATATGCAAACCTGTCCATATTATGGCACTCCAGACAGGCTCAATCAAATGCTCAATGTATTATTTGAAAGAGGGTTTGGATGATGGGTTACCTGTACTGTGCCAGTCAGCACGGACATCTGCCTCCCCTGTCCCTGACTGACTGAGTTTGCTATTCCATCCTGGCTGACTGACCATGCTGGTTGACCATTCTATTCGCTGTGTCACAGTAGTTACGCACATGGAAACCCCGCTCTGTGTCTCTCTTCTGCACCAGCGAGAGGAGTGGAATGCCTGTGTGAGCCCAGGGTCTGAGAGATAAGCTCCAGTCTACCCACTCACTCCTCATCCGTGTCCTGTCTAGCCTGGTCACACATCTGTTTCTGCTGTCTTGCCAACTCCTGTGTTGAGTTGGCAAGACCGCATAAACAGATCTGGGACCACCAGGCGATGTCCTGTCCAGTTGCTGCCTGTACAACAGGAAACCCCAGACAGACAGAGAGTGACTGATATTGTTTCTGTCTGACTGCTCTGTACCCCCCACATCCACCTGACTGGAAAACATTAGACAGCACTTCCTGGAACTCCAGAGGGGGGGGGGTTAGGGATGGAAATGGTACGTGTGCGTGGACGCATGTATGTCTGTTTGTTTGCGTGCGTGTGTGGTGGGGAAATGAGATGGGGGGACTGGCTGGCCAGGGGCTGCCTTCCCTTCACAATGCACCCTGTTACTTCTTGGCTGCTGGCTTGGCTGGCTGGTAATGCTGGATGGTGTCCAGAAGCCACTCAGGCACATGTCCCCTGGCCTGCTGTGATTTTAAACCTAATCTTCATTAAAAAGATAGCTATGAACCAGAGTGCATTATTGTGATGAAGTACTCACACCTGAGTACTCTCGGATTATCGGGAGACTGACTGTGTGTTATTAATTAATCAAACAATTACTTAATGTCAACAAAGCAATTACAGGAGGCCATTTCAGCAGGATTCAAGGTGATCAAAAGTGGGGTTACTAACAATGGTTTTCTCTGTGTGGACATGTGATTTCTGGTGCACACCACAAATACTCCACTGTTGAATCAATTCTGAGAGTGTTAAATGTAACACTATTCCAGTGTCTATACGGGTCCACACTTTCCAGTGTTTAATTAAAACTTTGCTTAGTTTAATGCCTTATTTGCATATTCCCCAGTGTGCCTTTCGAGTTAATTATAGAGTTACAACCCATGACTGTATTTGTTAGTGACAGAGACAGAGACACATTTTTGGTCCTGTGGCCATCACCAAGTGAGATCCTAAGCGAATAGGTTTTCATTCAAATTGAAACTCATGGTTTACAGGCTACATCAGGAATGCATGTCACATTATGCTTTCTTGCAAAGTGATTTGTATTTTGGGGCGGGGGAATCCAACCAGAGTGGGGATATATAGAAAATATATCAAACATTTTCTTAGCAGTCTGATCCAATTGAAAGGTATCGATACTTGTGTCAAAATAAAAATGTCACTTGATTGATGACATTTAAAGATTTGTACATTACTCAACCAACGTATAGGGTGTCGGAACTGCGGGACAGAGAGCGACAAACCTCTGCTGAAAGGTTATTGTTTTTATCTAGATAGCTCAGGGCGTAGAACCACACAACAGAGGAATCCACAGTATATTGAAATTGCAGCACACTAGTATCGAATCTTGAAACAACCTATTAAGATTCCCCCTCCCCAAACAATGATTGTAAATTATACATCTCTAGTTTTTATTGGTAATTATTGAATTATGGATCCACATTTTTTTTATACAGTTAATTCGGAAAGTATTCAGACCCCTTACATTTTGTTAAATTACAGCCTCATTCTAAAATGTGTTACATTTTTTCCTCATCAATCTACACACAATACCCCATAATGACAACACAAACACTGGTTTTTAGAAACCTGAAATATCACATTTATATCGCTGAAATATTAAATATCACATTTACAAAAGTATTCATACCCTTTACTCAGTACTTTGTTGAAGCACCGTTATCAGCGATTACAGCCTCAAATCTTCTTGGGTATGAAGCTACAAACTTGGCACACTATATTTGGGGAGTTTCTCCCATTCATCTCTGCAGATACTCTCAAGCTCTGTCAGGTCGGATGGGGAGCTTCGCTGCACATCTGTTTTCAGGTCTCTAGAGATGTTCGATTGGGTTCAAGACCAGGCTCTGGCTGGGCCACTCAAGGACATTCAGAGACTTGTCTTGAAGCCACTCCTGCATTGTCTTGGCTGTGTGCTTAGGGTCTTTGTCCTGTTGGAAGGTGAACCTTCGCCCCAGTCTGAGGTCCTGAGCGCTCTGTAGGTTTTCATCAAGGATGTCTCTGTACTTTGCTCAGTTCATCTTTCCGTCGATTCTGAGTAGTCTCCCAGTCCCTGCCGTTGAAAAACATCCCCACAGCAAGATGCTACCACCATGCTTCACCGTAGGGATGGTGCCAGGTTTTCTCCAGACGTGATGCTTGGAATTAAGGCCAAAGAGTGCAATCTTGGTTTCATCAGACCAGAGAATCTTGTTTCTCATGGTCTGAGAGTCCTTTAGGTACCTTTTGGCAAACTCCCAGCGGGCTTTCATGTGCCTTTTACTGAGGTGTGGCTTCCATCTGGCCACTCTATCATAAAGGCCTGATTGGTGGAGTGCTGCAGAGATGGTTGCCCTTCTGGAAAGTTTTCCCCTCTCCACAGAGGAGCTCTGTCAGAGTTACCATCGGGTTCTTGGTCATCTCTCTGATCAAGGCCCTTCCCCCTGATTTCTCAGTTTGTCCGGGCATTCAGCTCTAAGAAGAGTCTTGGTGGTTCCAAACTTCTTCCATTTAAGAATGATGGACGCCACTGTGTTCTTGGAGATCATCAATGCTTCAGAAATGTTTTGGTACCCTTCCCCAGATCTGTGCCTCGACACATTCCTATCTCGGCGCTCTACGGACAATTCCTTCAACCTCATGGCTTGGTTTTTGCTCTGACATGCACTGTCAACTGTAGGACCTTATATAGACAGGTGTGTGCCTTTCCAAATCATGTCCAATCAATTGAATTTACCACAGGTGGACTCCAATCAAGATGTAGAAACATCTCAAGGATGATCAATGGAACAGGAAGCACCTGAGCTCAATTTCGAGTCTAATAGCAAATGGTCTGAATACTTGTAAAATAGGTATTTCTGTTTTTTATTTGTAATACATTTGCAAACATTTCTAAAAACCTGTTTTCACTTTCATTACAGGGTATTGTGTGTAGATTGATGAGCAAAACAATGCATTTAATACATTTTAGAATAAGGCTGTAACGTAACAAAATGTGGAAAAAGTCAAGAGGTCTGAATACTTTCCGAATGCACTGTATACAGTATCAGTCAAAAATGTGGACACACCTACTCATTCCAGGGTTTTTCTTTATTTTTCCAATTTATACATTGTAGAATAATAGCGAAGACATCAAAACTATGAAATAGCACATATGGAATCATGTAGTAACCAAAAAACGTATAAACAAATCAAAATATATTTTGTATTTAAGATTTTTGAAGTAGTCACCCTTTGCCTTGATGACAGCTTTGTACACTCTTTGTTCTCTCAACCAGCTTCATGAGGAATGCTTTTCCAACAGTCGTGAAGGAGCCCACATATGCTGAGCACCTGTTGGCTGCTTTTCCTTAACCCTGCGGTCCAACTCATCCCAAACTTTCTCAATTGGGTTGAGGTCGGGTGATTGTGGAGGCCAGGTCATCTGATGCAGCACTCCCACTTAAACAGCCTGGAGGTGTGTTTTGGGTCATTGTCCTGTTGAAGAACAAATGATAGTCCCCACTAATTGGCCAATCACATCAGATCTGTTCACATCAGATCTTTTTCAGAGCTGATTTGATTGGTCAAAATACTAATTTGTGAAAAAGAGATTAGAAATGGACTTGCCTATCTAAACTCACCCTTTGAAACACTGGCTACATTGTATTTCTAACTTTGAGCCTAGTTGCTTTGAACCACCGACCTCTACTGGACACCTTATTTACCAATTTATTTTGATTTTATTCAATTACATAGCACCTGGACGGTAACTCGGCAGGTAGGGTTGAGGAATACGGAGCAATCAGATACCTTAGGCGCAGAATTGAATCCTGGCTAAATTTGGAAAACAACTTTCTGTGTATCCCCACTATCTGCACATTGTTAAATTGTTGTTCAAATAATTTGTTTAGTTTAGTTTATCCTATCATAATATTTTATCTTCAGCATCTTATACAATACCACAGATGCAGCTTTATTTTTTGAAAAAAATTGTGAACCAGGAGTCAAAAATGATGTGGAATGCAAACCCAACATTCTTACTAACTTTAGTTTATAAAAATTCACACCTATCCATTGCGCCACAAAGTTTTGATGAATGCAGGGGTGAAAAGTGTCTGTATAAACATCAAATATATAGATATTTAGACATATATTCCCACTGTAATCAGCCTATACCCAACAGTTTTATGTTTACAGTTCTGATATTGTATATTCTGTATGACGTCTGTGTCTGTATTCTGTTTGTATGTTGTCTATTGCTGGCAGCACTTTCTCACTAAGACAAATTCCGGTATGTGTAAATGTACTTGCCGTATGAAGGTGATTCTGAAACATGCTGATATTTATTTCTTGACCAGCAGATGTCACTAATGTGCATTGCGTCGGCACAATTTGGTGAAAGTCCCATAGGCTTCAGAAAGCCTCAGTTTCCAATCACTAGGGATATCCAACATTTGGACAAACATTTATTCACCTGCAACCTGCATTCAGAATGACTGTCAGGGTTGGGGACACTAAGATATAGCATTACCTAAAGCATCTAAACTGGAACAACCATTTCAGTACCTGTGCAATAATTCCAACTAACAGATTGACTTTGTTTAGAAAAAATGTATTTAAATTTGAGTAGCACAAGATTAACTAATCAATCAATTTATTCACATGCAATCTGCATTCAGAATGACTGTCAGGGTTGGGAAGACTAAGATATAGCATTACCTAAAGCATATAAACAATAATAACCTGCAATAGAGCATGCTGGGCAATATGTTAATGATGGGCGTGGTTTTGGCACAACGTTTGTTATTAACACCAATACTGGTGTTCTTTTACACCACTGATTGTTTTTTAAACTATGCTGAGTTAATTTAACACTTGAATCAACACTAGAAATGTTACACTGAAAAATCAACACTAGTTAACACTAGCCAATGTTTTTGTGTTTTAAGTTTAAAGTTTGGGTTAATGATTTTGGCCCGGCCTGTTAAACTTGGCTGCCACTGTCGGCTTTATTTGGCCATTTGCAATCTAAAGCCTCTTACTATGGCTTCTCATCCAAAACGACATGATTTGTCCATGCTCTCAATTCACTATTGTGAAATTATATTTCTTACCATATGAGAAAAGACATGCTTTCAGCACAAAAACCTCTGTGTTACGAAATGTTATGTAGTATAATTTCTCTTGTTCCTCAACATAAAGGGGCCCTTTATGAGAGAAAGCCCATTCTACTTGGCAGTGATATTTCTCTATCTCTCCAAAGCTTGTGTTTCACATTATTTACACTTTGCTATAAATGAGAGACAGTCTCCAGGGGCTGTGGGGGGGAGCATCTCTGAGAGGCATTCAAACCCCCGCCCCCGCAGCTCAGACCCCCTACAGGGGGCTGATTTAGTTCATCCCAGAGCTGCCTGTGTGTGAATGGACCATGAGTTGAGCCGTACGGCATGGAAGACAAAGATAAATTAGGATTGAGGGGACGCTGCAGTCATCCCCCTCCTTGTTTCACTTTCACTCGCGCTCTCTCTCTTTTACACTCTCTCTCTCACTTACACTCTCTCTCTTTTACACTCTCTCCACCTTACACTCTCTCTCCCTCTGCCGTTCTCTCTCATCTGTTTCTCCCTCCACCCCCCTCCCTTTCCCTGTTTCAGTAGCCTCTAAAATGGGAAGTTGTCATTGTATATCAAAGGCTTGGCAAGTCAGACCCAGATAACTTTAGAGTCAGGAAGCGTTTGTCCCTACTGAGGGATTTAAATAGTTTCTCTTGACTATTCATTCACAGATTGTCTTGTTTGTGCTTTCTTTTAAATTATGAAAAACATGGTGGCTATCATCACTGAGGATAACTTTGTGATCTATGAATATCATGAAAGCAGGCTTGTTGAGAAAAAGGCTGTTGATCAATTAAAAAATGCATGGTTTGAATTATCAGACTGTCAAATAGGCCTTTCTTCTGTACCTTTTTAATATCACTATTTTATATTATTATTCATTATTTTATAACAATGTATATTGTATACATTATTGCTTTGGCAATATTGACACAATGATTTTCATGCCAATAAAGCAGTTTGAATTTGAGAGAGAGAGTTACCATTTTAATGTTGTTATTTCTATTATTTATTTTTATAATAACTTTTTTGAATTTAACTGTTTTATATTATTATTAATTATTGATGCAATGAACCCGAGAGAGAGTGAGTTCCATTGTGAGGCATCTTTATATGAGATGTGGCAGTCAGCCCACATTTGAAAGACTCGTATTTGTTTTCTCTACAGTGCCAGGGAAGCTCAATAAAGCACAACTAATTTAAAATACTATTTGAACCCAGGTCTGGACAGTCTGTGTTTCAGTGTCACTGTTCCAGCCAGCCTCCCTTTCGCGGTATTGTATTATAGTGTACTGGAACTGTTCACGTATTAGCTGGCTCATTTCGCACACAGATTTATGTCATGGCTATGTGCGCAGGGACAAGCTGTAGTGAAGTCATGGTAAAAGGGAGGTGACTACTTAAACGAGGAAAGTAATTTCATACAGTCCATATGGGTTTTATTCAGTTGGACTGGGAAGGATCATTTTAATGTATGTGGGGGCTGTGAATGGGAGATGTCCCAGAATCTCACTTCAACTCCAAACATTAGTCATCTTAATGAAAACGGATTGAGCTTAAACACATCTGCCTCTCTCTCATTTCTCTCTCCTTCTATTTCTCTCTCCCTTTATTTCTTTCTCTCTCTCTCCCTTTGCTTTTCTTCCCCTATAAGTATTGAGAATAAGAGCATTTGCATGAATATGTCCCATATGACCTATAGGTGTGACCTACTGTATATGCTGTCTTTGTCACGTTCTATCTGTCTGTTTCGGTTTGTACATAAAGTATATGCACCCCCAAACATCTTAATGTCAATCTGTAATGCATTATGATAAGTCATTTTTAACCTTTCATTTCATCACTGTCTTTGTTCATATACAAGTAGGTGTTAAAATCTTCCATGTGATAATACATAATTTAGGAGTGTATGGCCTCATTTTTTCTGTAACGGAGGCATCCACTGTAAAATGTACAGAGAAGTAAGTGATTATAGATTTTTCATGGCAGCCTGGGATCTTGGCAGGCTAGTCTAGTGGGAATTTCACTGGAGTTCACTTGACCTGACTGATAGAGAACCAATGCGAAGGTGATTAATGGGAATTTAAATGACTTTCTTTTGCTTGCTCTCACTCATGCTGAGTATTTAGGTTCTTATTTTTAAGCACAGTTTGACTGAAGGCCAAACCATACTATCTGCAGTCATTCTGTGTGCCAGCCAATCTGACCTGGTATTTTTATAGCTTTTTAATGTTTTACCGGAACTATTTGGCGTTTTATTGTGATTTTTCGCAAATATAAGAATTTACGATAGTGTTATTATTAAAAGAAAGCATTCTAATGGCCTTGCTATATATATAAATGTGGCATTTTAATTTATGATTATATTATCAAAAAGATATTGAATGGAAACTGA
Organism: Oncorhynchus tshawytscha; assembly: GCF_018296145.1. Taxonomy (NCBI): domain Eukaryota; kingdom Metazoa; phylum Chordata; class Actinopteri; order Salmoniformes; family Salmonidae; genus Oncorhynchus; species Oncorhynchus tshawytscha. The sequence goes on from NC_056458.1 coordinate 22,578,076, forward strand.
GTTCTGAGCTCCTTGCTTTATATAGAAGAAGCATATTTGAGTGCTGATAAAGTAAGTTATGTTTCTGTTTCTCTGTGTTTCCGGCCTCATCAGTAACTCTTTATCCACAAAGCCCTACTTTAAGAATGCTAATCCACGCTGTGCCCCTGAGATTGTCTGAGGTTTGGCAGGCACACCCTGCAAAGTGGCCATCAATGGAGAAGTGCTTTAAGAGCCCAGAGGGGTGTGGGATTTCCATTCCAAATGAGCCGAGACTCTTTGGTTGTGAGTGTGTGTGTGTTTGTAGGTGTGGATGTGAGCCAACTTGCCAGTGTATCTTGAAAGTTTCTTTGTGTGTGTGTGTGTGTGTGTGTGTGTGTGTGTGTGTGTGTGTGTGTGTGTGTGTGTGTGTGTGTGTGTGTGTGTGTGTGTGTGTGTGTGTGTGTGTGTGTTGTTTATGGTGTTATACAGTAGCCTACTTTATCTCTTCTTGCCCAGGCTGTGCAGTAGTCTGTGCCCTCTGGGGTTGATAGAAGTCAGTGTAGTGTCACCAACACAGCGCTCTCTTTGTGTCTGTCCACTGATGGTCTGCTTTGTGCTGGAATGTTCCACGTGCCCCAGACCATTGTCATCCCTGGTAACAAGAAACCCCTGTGTCTGTGTTGCTGTTTGCTGATTATTTCAAAACAAACAATAAAAGCCTTTCAGACAGCGTCCTGCTCACGCAGGGGATGAATCAGTAAAAGCTCTTCGAGAGAGAGAGAGAGAGAGAGAGAGAGAGAGAGAGAGAGTGAGAGAGAGAGAGAGAGAGAGAGAGAGAGAGAGACAGAGAGTGAGAGAGAGAGAGAAGCCCTGTGGATCCACTGAAATGTGTTTCAATTGAAAGCCCTGTGTTTCAATGTCCACAGTAACGCAGACACAGTGTCTACCAACCAGCCATCACAATAAAAAAAGGGATCTATGAATAGGGTTGAATGATTGACCTCTGATGATGACAATCACAGCATCATATTAACACTGCATCACAATGAGCCTCAATCTGAGTGTGAAATTGTTTCTATTGAATCGTGAGGACATTACAGACATTAATCAAATGCATTACCACTTTTACTAGTGGATTTTCATAAAAAATAAGAAGAAAGAAAGCAGAAGACTGAATGTGTGTTTTGATTTTATTTTCCAGGTGTTCAATCAGGATCTAAGAAGTCTGGAATCCCTGCCCCCAGGGAGATCCCCTCCACCATGACCAGAGACCGCGTGTCGCTGAGGGACCAGTTGAGGACCTCCACGAACAAGAAGATGGTCCCCAGCACCAGCACCTCCAGCCTGGCCACCCTAGCAACCAAGCACCAGCGCGGCTCCACCACCATAAAGCCCAGGATAGACGCTGAGGGCTCGGAGAGAGGCTTCCTGGAGTGCCAGATAAAGGAGCTGCTGGCTGAAGCCAAGGCGAAGGAGTTTGAGATCAGCAAGCTGAGGATGGAGCTGCAGCGCTGCCGGGGGAAAGCCTCGTCGTCCTCGCCTCACAACACCCCCTCCACTCTACCTGAGGGTGCCCCCGAGCAGGGCCTAGGCCCATCCCAGCAGGCTACAGACGCCCAGGCCCTGGTTGGAGAGCTGAGGGAGAAGAACGGGAAGTTCCAGAGGGAGCTGGCGGCTCTGAGGGAGGAGAACCAGGTCCTGAAGGAGAAGCTTTTCTCCCTGGAGTCCTCGCCTGCCTCTCCTCTATCCAACAACACTACCACCACCACCAGCCCCTCCAAGCACTCCATCAATGGCCTCTCTTTAGACAACAACACCACTCCCCCAGCCAAGACAGCCATACCCAGCCCACTCAAAACCTCAGTCTCCTCCAGCAGTGACATCACCAAAGGCTCGCCCTCGCCAGACTCCTCAGAGTTTGAGAAGATCCCGTCGCGGTCTGACTCAGTGAGCAGCAGCGATGGGGGCTGTGGTGGTGTAGGGGTTGTAGGTGTGGGGAAGGGTCAGGGTCACGACCCCTCAGTGGAGAGGCTGATGGAGCAGATCCAGAAGATGGAGGAGAGTCAGCACAGCACGGCAGAGGAGCTCCAGGCCACACTACAGGAGCTGGCCGATCAGCAGCAGGTGGTCCAGGAGCTGACGGCTGAGAACGAGCGCTTGGCCCAGGAGAAGGGCCTCCTACAGACGTCGCTGCAGCAGCAGAGGGAGAGGGTGGAGCTGCTGGCCCAGAAGAACGAGGCCCTGGTCGGGAGGCTGCAGGAGGCAGCCCAGGCCCAGAGCGGGGACGAGGACCGGGCAGCCGAGCTGGAGCAGCGCTACACTGACCTGGTGCAGAGCTCTCGCTTCGAGAGGGAAAAGCTGGTGGACATCCAGCAGCAGCTGACAGGGAGCTTGAGGGCCCTGGAGCAGGAGCACCAAGAGGCCCAGGGGCAGGTGAGGTCCCTCAGAGAAGAGAGGGACGGCCTCCAGTGCCGGGTGGAGAGGGAGGAGGAGGCCGGGGGTGAGATGACACGGGCGGCTGAGGAACACAAGGCGGCAGCGGACGCCCTGAGGGTGAAGAACGGACGGCTCAAAGCCCAGGTGGACATAGAGAGGCAGAAGGTTGGGGAACTGAAGGCCATGCAGAGTGCTGGGGACAGCACAGAGCTGCAGAGGCTGCTGAAGGTGGCCCACGCTGAGAGAGACAGACTGGAGGGGGAGGTAACAGGGCTACAGCAGGAGCTGCTACAGGCCCAGACCAACACTGAACACGCCCAGGGACTGCTGTCCAAGGTGGGTGGGACACCAAGCCATATAGAATAGAATAGAGTAGAAACTTTATTGCTCACCAAGGTGGGTGGGATACCAAGCTACAACTTATCCTCTGGCAATCGTCCTTTTACCTTCTTCAGTGTAGGCTGTAATTTATGGATCTTGTGATTTATTATTCTACAGCAGTGGTCACCAACCTTTTCTGAGTCAAGATCACTTTCTGAGTCAAAATGCAAGCCGAGATCTACCACTCAGATTATAATTTTTTTTAATGACACAAGCCACAAATAATAACAATGCAAGCTTATCAAATGTGCATTTTATGGCTTATAAAACCTTTGAACAAAGACAGTGCTGAATAACAACTTAAACATGAATTTACTCATAAAAACATCAGCTCTTTGCTGTATTTCTTGAGTCTCTCTCTAGTCTTGGTTTTAAAGTCTTGAAATCCCACATTATCAACTTTGCTGTGTATTCGAGGCCTATTTCTACAGTCTATGGCGCAAGGAAACTGCAGACACAGATCTTGGCTATCTGATTGGCCAGTGGTAGGCCTATACTGTAAGTGCACTTGGTTTGCTCTTTGGGCCTGCTGGGAACACTTTGCCTTCCTGGCGGTAGGGCTTCTGGATCGAGTGCACCTACTGTCAACAGCGCAAAACAAGTTTAAAAAACTAGGATCACAAGTCTTTATTGCTGGGTTTTTTACAGAAATGTTTGGTGATCGACTAGGAATGGCTTGGAGATCACGATCGACCAGTGGCTGACAACTATTTTACAGTATGTACAGGTAACTGCCAAAATAAAAGAAACACCAACATAGTGTCTTAATAGGGTTTTGTACCACCACGAGCCAGAACAGCTTCAATGCACCTTGGCATAGATTCTACATGTTTCTGGAGCTCCATTCGGAGGGATGAAACACCATTCTTTCGTGAGAAATTCCCTCATTTGGTGTTTTGTTTTGTTGATAGTTGTGGAAAACGCTGTCTCAGGCACTGCTCCAGAATTTGAGTGTTCAATTGGGTTGAGATCTGGTGACTGAGTGACCATGGCATATGGTTTACATAGTTTTCATGCTCATCAAACCACTCGTGCCCTGTTGATGGGGGCATTATCATCCTAGCCACGGTTTCCAAAATAATGGCCTGCCCAGCATTTTTATACATGACCCTAAGCATGATGGGATTTTAATTGCTTCATGAACTTAGGATACACAGCTGTGTGGAAGCAACTGCTTTCAATATACTTTGTATCACTCATTTACTCAAGTTTTTTCCATTATTTTGACAGTTACCTGTACATTGCATTCGGAAAGTATTCAGACCCCTTGACATTTTCCACATTTTGTTACGTTACAGCCTTATTCTGAAATGTATTCAATTGTCTTTTTCCCTAATCAATCTGCACACAATACTCCTTATTGATAAAGCAAAAACAGGTTTTTAGAATTTTTTGCAAATGTATAAAAAATGTCAAACTGAAATATCACATTTACATCAGTATCCAGACCCTTTGTTGAAGCACCTTTGGCAGCGATTACAGCCTTGAGTCTTCTTGGGTATGAAGCTACAAGCTTGGCACACCTGTATTTGGGGAGTTTCTCCCATTCTTCTCTGCAGATCCTCTCAAGCTCTGCCAGGTTGGAAGGGGAGCGTCGCTACACAGCTATTTTCGGATCTCTCCAGAGAGAGTCCGGGCTCTGACCGAGCCAATCAAGGACATTCAGAGACTTGTCCCGAAGTCACTCCTGCGTTGTCTTGGCTTTATGCTTAGGGTTGTTGTCCTGTTGGAAGGTGAACCTTCGCCCCAGTCTGCGGTCCTGAGCGCTCTGTAGCAGGTTTTCCTCAAGGATCTCTCTGTACTTTTCTCCGTTTATCTTTCCCTCGATCCTGATTAGTCTTTCAGTCCCTGCCGCTGAAAACATCCCCACAGCATGATGCTGCCACCACCATGCTTCACCGTAGGGATGGTGCCAGGTTCCCTCCAGACGTGATGCTTTGCATTCAGGCCAAAGAGTTCAATCTAGGTTTCATCAGACCAGAGAATCTTGTTTCTCAGGGTCTGAGAGTCCTCTAGGTGCCTTTTGGCAAACTCCAAGCAGGCTGTCGTGCCTTTTACTAAGGAGTGGCTTCCATCTGGCCACTCTATCATAAAGGCCTGATTGGTGGAGTGCTGCAGAGATGGTTTTCCTTCTGGAAGGTTCTCCCATCTCTACAGAGGAACTCTGGAGCGCTGTCAGAATGACCATCGGGTTCTTGGTCACCTCCCTGACCAAGGCCCTTCTCCCCCGATTGCTCAGTTTGGCAGAGTGTTCATCTCTTGGACGAGTCTTGGTGGTTCCAAACTTCTTCCATTTAAGAATGATGGGCGCCACTGTGTTCTTGGGGAGCTTCAATGCTGCAGAAATGTGTTTGTACCCTTCCCCAGAATTGTGCCTCGACACAATCTTGTCTCGGAGCTCTGCAGATTATTCCTTCGACCTCATGGTTTGGTTTTTGCTCTGACATGCACTGTCAACTGTGGGACCTTATATAGACAGGTGTGTGCATTTCCAAATCATGTCCAATCAATTGAATTTACCACAGGTGGACTCCAATCAAGATGTAGAAACATCTCAAGGATGATCATGGGAACAGGATGCCCCTGAGTTCAATTTTGAATCTCATATCAAAGGGTCTGAATACTTATGTAAATAAGGTATTTCTGTTTTTAATTTGTAATACAGTTGCAAAAATGTCGCTTTGTCATTATTGGGTTTTGTGTGTAGAGTGATGAGAATGATTATTTTTTAATTCCATTTTAGAATAAGGCCGTAACAAAATGTGGAAAAAGTCAAAGGGTCTGAATGCACTGTATATACAGTATGCTGCATTCCAGCCGCTGTCTATTCCACAAGTTACCACCGGCTAAAGCTATAATGTTGAAATGCCTATTCACTCTGTTCCATCTCACTGCGCAAATCCACTGTCTTGTCAGCCTAGCAAGGCAATTTATAAACTTGATCTCCACTATAAAAAGCATCTAGACATTATCTCCCATTTCTTTTAAAACTAGCATTTGGTTTTCAACAGCAGAGATTTGTATAAACCTTGGTGTCTGTCTTTCCAACATTTGCAACTTCGTTTAAATATTGAAATTCGATCTCCAGCTGTCCCATAGTAATGAACATGTCGGGAGTCGGGACGAGACAGACAGGCGTACAGCTTTTCTCTGCCAGTCTAAATCATGAATCAGCTGGCATCGTTTTTATTGATATATATACAAAGAAATGTCAATAGAAAACAGGTAAAACTAAACAAAATGCAGCTAGTTTACAGTCTTTCCAGCATCAGTTTGAAGGGATTGTATTAGCTGTGTTGTTGGCTAGCTCCTCTGAACAACAATGTCCTGACCAGAGAGCACATTTACTATGCCAGGTGAAATGCACATCATTAGCTTGTTATTATGGATGTATCCAAATAAATGTCACTAGAAAACAGCTTAAACAAACACAAACGCAGCTACCTTGCTGTTATTCTGGCTGCACTGTTTGACATGACTGGAAGTTAGCCGTAGTTGGCTAGCTAGCAAGCAAGGGATAAGAATTTTGCCAGCCAGTATGGCAATGGAATATTTAGAACAAACGACTGGGTTTAGTACAGAGGAAAAAGACTTAACGACTGTGTCGCATCTCTGGTATCCGAACAGATAGAACCAACGTCCAGCCAGCTTGGGTAGCAACCTTAGATTTGTGTCGGGACTATATACTATATATGCAAAAGTATGTGGACACCCCTTCAAATGAGTGGAATTGGCTATTTCAGCCACACCCGTTGCTGACAGGTGTATAAAATCGAGCACACAGCCATGCCATTCCAGAGACAAACATTGTCAGTAGAATCGCCTTACTGAAGAGCTCAGTGACTTTCAACGTGGCACTGTCATAGGATGTCACCTTTCCAACAAGTCAGTTTGTCAAATTGGTGGGAACGTGGAAACGTCTAGTGGAAACGTCTAGGAGCGACAACGTTCTCAGTCACTAAATTGTAGACCACACAAGCTCACAGAACGGGACCAGAGTGTCCTGAAGCGCCTATCACATAAAAATATTCTGTCCTCGGGTTGCAACTCTCACTACCGATTTCCAAACTGCCTCTGGAAGCAACGTCAGTACAAGAACTGTTAGTCGGGAGTTTCGTGAAATGGGTTTCCATGGCCGAGCAGCCGCACACAAGCCTAAGATCACTATGTGCTATGCCAAGTGTTGGCTGTAGTGGTGTAAAGCTTGCCGCCATTAGACTCTGCAGCAGTGAAAATGCATTCTCTGGAGTGATGAATCACACTTCTCCATCTGGCAGTCCGACGGATGGATCTGGGATTGGCGGATGCAAGGAGAACACTACCTGCCCCAATGCATAGTGCCAACTGTAAAGTTTGGTGGATGAAGAATAATGTTCTGGGGCTGTTTTTCATGGTTCAGGCTTGGCCCCTTAGTTCCAGTGAAGGGAAATCTTCTTATTTTTTTGTAAATATGTACAGTTCAATAGGGAGAAAACACAAAAACAAAATTAAATAGCAAAGATATAAACAAAAGGATGAATAAGTACAAAACCAAACAAATGAAAAACAAATAGGTTTCAGTATTTACAAATTAAATCGGCCTATTCAAATGTCAATCTCAAAGGCTAACAACCCAGAGCCACATAGGAATATAAAAGGTAGACAGAGCAGGGCAATCCCATCACCCATCCACAAGACCAAACATAGCTGTTAAATTAGGTTAGGTGAAGGGAAATGTTAACACTAGCATACAATGACATTCTAGACAATTCTGTGCTTCCAACTTTGTGGCAACAGTTTGGGGAAGGCCCATTCCTCTTTCAGCATGATAATGCCCCCGTGGGAGGACGCATGGCTCCCGACATTCGCCTCTCCCGAGTTCGCACAGGAGTTGCAGCGATGGGACAAGACTGTAACTACCAATTGGATATCATGAAATTGGATAAAAAGGGGTATAAAGTACACAAAAAACAACAACAAAAAAAGAAAATGCCCCCGTGGACAAAGTGAGGTTCATACAGATCAGTGTGGAAGAACTTGACTGGCCCTGACCTCACCAAATCAATCACCTTTGGGATGAATTGGAACGCCGACTGCGAGCCAAGCCTAATCGTCCAACATCAGTGCCAGACCTCATTAATGCTCTTGTGGCTATGAATATGTTAGTAAACCGTTGTATAAAAGTGATAATGCCCTCGAAGCCGGTGTTTGGAGGATATACAGTGTGTTCGGAAAGTATTCAGACCCCTTCCTTTTTCCACATTTTGTTATGTTACAGCCTTATTCTAAAATGGATTAAGTAAAAAATGTTCCTCATCAATCTACACACAATACCCAATAATGACAAAGTGAAAACAGTTTTTGGAAATTTTGGCAAATGTTTTAAAAATAAGGAACAGAAATATCTTATTTACATAAGTAATTCAAACCCTTTGCTATTAGACTCGAAATTGAGCTCAAGTGCCATCCTCTCTCTATTAATCATCCTTGAGATGTTTCTAGATATTGATTGGAGTCCACCTGTGATAGATTGGACATGATTTGAAAAGGCACTGTGTATATAAGGTCCTACAGTTGACGTCAAAAGAACTGTCCGTAGAGCTCCGAAACATGATTGTGTTGAGGCACAGATCTGGGGAAGGACACCAAAACATGTCTGCAGCATTGAAGGTCCCGAAGAACAATTTAACCTCTGAGATATCAGACTACAGTTATACACAATACCTCGTCTGCCATGATGGTTTAAATTAAATATTGTATTGCTAGTGAAGAGAAGCTTTGTGATAGTTCAGGACTTTCCCTCACCACTCTCCAGCATATGAGCTGATGTTCAATGAAATTGTTTTCATCTGCTTGTAGGTTCAGAAATCCTGAGTGAGCAGTGGTTTCAACATCACAACATCACACTAATGGACTCTGTGCCGAGTAGTGCCCACACTGGGGTGATCCAGTCAGGGCAGTCTTGGGTTAAAATAGTATTTGTTTGTAGTGTATCAGGAAGTTTATTAGCTGCAGCAGGAGACAAGGGCTTTAGACACTTAACTGTAAAATCAATGAGTCATCATCACCTGTTTACCCAGCAGCTAGTTACACTGTAGTGTAGGGTAGGGTATCAAAATGGCTTTGGAGGTGATCCTGCTAGGCTATTGTGTCAATGAGTCTCTGTAGACACTGGCAGGGCTGATGTCCAACAGCTTTTATAATCTTTTTTTACTACGTCAGACTAGAAGGGCGTATTTGCAGGTACAGTCACAGAGTCGTATGTAGATAGATCTAAGGCTCTGCTTACAGTAATGGGTGTGTCACTGTCAGTTAGTCTAAGTGATAAGCACACATGCCCGGACTTGAGGATGTCTGGTGGATTAGATATTAACTGTTAATGGTTAAGTAACCCTTTATTATCTAGTGATTAGGCTAAGATTAACTGTCTAATACAATCGCAAACCTTCTGGAATGAAAAAATAAAATACAATAGGCCTATTCTGTCAAACATGCTTAGAAAAGTTTGACATTTCTGCATTCAGAAATGCACCTGCTTTATGTTTGTAAAGGCCTTTTGTGTTCTCCTTCCATCTTTAATATAGAGGTAATAGGTACAGACATTGGAAAGCGGGTACACTGTCACTTCAGACACAGCGCCATCTCATGGTGGCAGCAAACAGTACACTTGTAGAGAGAAGACCCTTGATGGACCAACTAACCAATCATGTCAGCTATACATGTGACTAACCAATCAGATGGTCTCCTACTATGTCCCAGGTGGAGGCTGAGTGCCAGCAGGTGGCAGAGCGAGCCGGGAGCCGGGAGGAGGAGCTGAGTGGCCGGGTTAGTGCCCTAGAGAATGGGGGTCGGCAGGCCGACGGCCAGATCAAGGACCTGAAGGAGACCATTTTTGAGCTGGAGGACCAGGTGGAGCAGCAGAGGGCTGTCCACCTCCACACCAACCAGACCATCCTGGACCTAGAGAGTATGTTCACTAGTGTATATATCATCAGTCTACTACTGTACTACTCTACCACCTCCATCCTAACTTTTACTTGTGATAGGAGCACAGCACTCCTAAGCACATAGGGACGATTTCCCTGGCCCAGATTAAGTCAACACCTGGACTAAATATGTATAGTGGTGAGGCTTGCGACATATGGATTAAGTATGAGTTATGGATATAAAGTTGAAGTCAGAAGTTTACATACACCTTAGCCAAATACATTTAAACTCAGTTTTTCAGAATTCCTGACATTTAATCCTAGTAAAAATTCCCTGTCTTAGGTCAGTTAGGAGTCTCCCCCTTTTTCTTCTAAACATAACGATGGTCATTATGGCCAAACAGTTCTATTTTTGTTTCATCAGGCCAGAGGACATTTCTCAAAAAAGTACGATCTTTGTCCCCATGTGCAGTTGCAAACCGTAGTCTGGCTTTTTTATTGATGGTTTTGGAGCCGTGGCTTCTTCCTTGCTTCGCGGCCTTTCAGGTTATGTTGATATAGGACTTGTTTTACTGTGGTTATAGATACTTTTATACCTGTTTCCTCCAACATCTTCACAAGATCCTTTGCTGTTGTTCTGGGATTGATTTGCACTTTTTGCACCAGAGTACGTTCATCTCTAGGAGACAGAACGCGTCACCTTCCTGAGCAGTATGATGGCTGCGTGGTCCCATGGTGTTTATACTTGCGTACTGTTGTTTGTACAGATGAACGTGGTACCTTCATGCGTTTGGAAAGTGCTCCCAATGATGAGCCAGACTTGTGGAGGTCTACAATTTCTTTTCTGAGGTCTTTTGATTTTCCCATGATGTCAAGCAAAGAGGCACTGAGTTTGAAGGTAGGCCTTGAAGTAGGCCTTGAAATACATCCACAGGTACACCTACAATTGACTCAAATGATGTCACTTAGCCTATCAGAAGCTTCTAAAGCCATGACATCATTTTCTGGAATTTTCCAAGCTGTTTAAAGGTACAGTCAACTTATGTAAGTAAACTTCTGACCCACTGGAATTGTGATACAGTGAACTATAAGTGAAATAATCTGTCTGTAAACAATTGTTGGAAAAATGACTTGTGTCATGCACAAAGTAGATGTCCTAACAAACTTGCAACAAGAAATTTGTGGAGTGGTTAAAAAACAAGTTTTAATGACTCCAACCAAAGTGTATGCAAACTTCCGACTTCAACTGTAGCAATGCAAATTTAACTGATAGCAGGCTCATAATAACCATACTATATAATGAGAAAGACATTTTGAATGGATATAAATTATCCCTGTAGTTCCACTGGTAAAAGAGGTTAGATTTACCGAATGTATTTATCAGACTATGAAATGGTTGCAGCAATGGTATTCTGTGGTTGATGTTCTCAAAGTAATGATATATTTATCTTTCTTTACAGACCAACTCAAGAAGCTGGAGGAGCAGAAGGCTGAAGTGGAGAGGCAGCTGAAGATCTTGAGTAAGCAGATGAAGGTAGGAGTGATCTGACTGTTAGTGGTTATATACTTTCAGGTGGTTTGCTGGTGGTCAAGGTTTGTGACTCCTATGATGCAAAGAGAATCACAATCCTCATATGGTATAGTGTGTGTGTGTGTGTGTGTGTGTGTGTGTGTGTGTGTGTGTGTGTGCATCCGTGCATTTGTGTGTGTGTATTTATGTGTGTTTGTGTTCAGGATGAGACGGAGGAGTGGCGACGGTTCCAGGCAGACCTCCAGACAGCCGTAGTGGTGGCCAACGATATCAAGGTGGAGGCCCAGCAGGAGATCCGCTCTTTGAGGAGGAGGTTACAGGAGGAGCAGGGTCGCAGCGCAAAGCTCTCCTCAGACCTGGAGCAGCTGCAGGGAGTCAGGTACGTACCGTATGGCTGGGAGCGTTTAGTACCTACAGCAGTACTATTCAATTACGGTCCTGGAGGGCCGAAACACTTCTGGTTTTTGTTTCTACCTGAATCTACTCATCTGATGTTCCAAGTCTAAATCTGCCCCTTATGAGATAGGAAGAATGTAACCCAGAAGTGTAATTGGTCTAAAGGGTCCAGATTTGAATAGCCCTAACCTACAGTATACCTCCCCTACTACTCCCTCTGTTTCTATCCAACCTCCTCTCCCTTCCCCTAGCCTTTCCCCTCTTGCTCCCTCTTAGCACTGGGCCTCTCTCTATCCTAGCTAACACACTCTGTCCTGGAGCTGCAGCTACTATAAGGCTTGCCATATCCCACTGATGGTGTGAGTGTTCAATGTAGTAGTCAGATTCATATAGCATGCAGTGTGGGAGGCTATAGCAAGCCGAGCTGGAAGGAACCATTTGTATTTCCATATGCCATTAATCGGTTCCCTTTTAAATATTTTAAGAGGCTACCCCAAAATTCTGATTTGATGTCATGGTAGCTTATGATGTTCAGCATTTTTGGTGTGGGGGATGCATAGAAAGAGGTGACGCTAGCTGCCAATTTAGGATATGATTCACCATTAAGTCCAATAATAATATCTTAATAGCCTCAAATCCTGGGATTTTGGGGGGCTTCAAATCCTGGGCTTTGGCAAACCTTGCTAATAGAGGATTAGCAGTCAGTCTCCTCTCATGCATTATCTTGGTCTGTCTATCTGGTTCCTGCTGCAAATACACTGACTGCTCTATCAGTCTGTCTACCACTCACCACCACCGATTGTAACACACTGGACTAGCAATGGACCCTAGCACTTCACTGAGACAAGCTGTTTTATCGGCGTAGTGTAGCACTAATATAGTGGTCTAAGCTCTGCCTAGAAATGCTGCTGCCCAGACTGCACTGACAGCAGCACTAAACTGTTTGAGTCGGTTCTCTTCAAAATATAAAATGAGACACACTTTAGGGGCCATAGCATCATTCCTCTGTTTTGTTTCATGTGGCTACCTCTACACCATGGTCTGTGCTGCCAGGGATGTGATTGGAAAGAGAAAGGGGGATATCTAGTCAGTTCTCAACTGAATGCATTCAACTGAAATGTGTCTTCTGCATTTAACCCAACCCCTCTGAATCAGAGAGGTGAGGGGGGCTGCCTTAATCGACATCCACATCTTCGGCTCCTGGGGAACGCTGGGTTTAACTGCCTTGCTCAGGGACAGAAAGACATATTTTTTACCTTGTCACCTCAGGGATTCAATCCAGCAACCTTTCGGCTACTGGCCCAACGCTCTAAACACTAGGCTACCTGATGATGAAAATATCAGCCTATTGGTCCTGTGTCTTGTGTGCAGTGACAGTGGCAGTGACAGTATGATGAGAGGCAAATTAGGCTAGTATTGTTAGTATTACAGAGCTCATCAGCTAGTTTCTAATATAGCTGGCCTGACATAAAACATGTAAATGTGTCATTTAGAACGTAAAGAAGAATGCGGTATTTTACTTTACTTTCCCCGTACGTAATTGGGACGTACCAGACCAGAAGCTCCCCTCCTCCCTGAGATCGTTCGTTCTCTCAAGGATGTCCCCCTCTCAGACATGGCTCCTTATAGAAAGCCCAGGTGAGTCCACTGCACTGCCAGCTCAGTGAATGATGCCTTTAGAGGGAATGCTACTGCTGATCTAGAACTGCTGATTTTCCTTCCTACTGCTTCCTGCTGCTTCCTACTGCTTCCTGCTGATTGTCTGTCTGACTGGCTGGCAGCTGCACAAACTATCTATCAGCTGCCTGTGTCCTTTCATTTGAGTGGGCTGGGGTTTGCTTCGCTTCATTTCAACAACAAAAAAACTGCTACTAAAATGTTATTTTGGTACTTGGCGCCGCCTGCTGTTCTGTTGAATCAATCCTTTATCTAGTCTCTCGGTTCCTCTGGAGAATTGTCTAGTAGTATGACACAGCATGATTTGTACTCATGCTATCATCTGCTTTATTAACTAAACAACATTTGGTCTGTATAGCATTGTATACTGATCGCAGAGACATATAGACAGATTTGATTTCATTAGCCAGCTAAGAGACACATGGAGAGAGGGACAGACAGAGGAAATAGCCTTTATTGCTATAGTGACTTTAGAGGAATAAACCACTCTGGCTGTGCTATGTCCAGTTGGGGTCTTAAACTAATTACAGGTAGACAAGTACATGGCTTTTTAAGAGGGTATATTCTCTATTTATTTCAACTCATGTTGTCTCTGGTTTCGGTCTTGTTTTTCAGACTTGGGGCTGGAGCCAGTTTTGATACCAAGACTGCAGTAGAGGGGCGGTAGAAAAGTCCAACCACAACACATCTGGACCCTCTGAAGACAGACTGACAGTATTATTGTACAGAGTTGCTTTATTCAGTACTACCATAAAAACAGTTATGTGGTATGTAATTCTGATGGGTTTATTAGCAAGGTTGGTTTACCAGACAGACAGAGTCAGTCTGTCGTTTACTGTTAATCCAATCTATTGTGAAACAGCACTTGGCTGCCAAATTAACACATTTGTTTGTGAAATATTTCTAAAATGCTGTACACCTTTTTATCTGTATTGTTTGCAGTGCTTTCAGATGTATTTGTGTTGATGAATCTCTCCTCTCTGTCGGTCAAGAGAGGGGACTGATGATAAGATAGGAGGGGTTTCTGTTACTGATTCCTATTTGCTTTTGTGCCTTTTAGACACTTAAATTGCCTCAGTGGTGAATTTTCACTTACTCAATGTGTTGCTAAAGAAGAGTCACTGATTTGTTAAGAAAACAAATGATGAGAATGAGACATATTTTTGTTCAGTTCTCTGAAAAAAACTGAAGCCAAAACAGTCTGTTTACCAGCTGTACGCTGCCAGTTATCATTATGAGTCAGATTATTTTCTTCTGTTAGGCTTCATTACTTTGTTTCAGGCCAAGTGCAACTTAAAAAAGCTAAACAGAAAAAATGTCAAGTTATTTTTGTTGATCACAGCTGGTTTTATTGGTCTTTTGGTTTATAATTGTTCTAGTAAGTTGTGCATCTGTGGTTATTATTATGATCCGTTTCATATAACTGACCATTTGGAATATCTGTTACTTCAAAAAGTGCTTGGATGATATTGACGTTTTTTTATGGTAATAATCAACAATCAGTTCACTTTAAGTTTCAATTCTTTGAGAGTTTTTACGGCTACTTAGATGCAGTCATGTACTGTAGTTGGAAGGGGAAAACAATATTTTAGCATACATTTTCATTGGGTATTTCATTTGCACCTTGTGTTAAAAATCTGGATCAGATAATGTGGTGTGATAATGTATCTCTAGATGGCGTTATTTACCAGAATATCAAGAATGGCAAACCATCAATAACCTGCGCTGGTCAGTAGTCCTACGTTGTGTGTGTAATCACTGAGCTACAGTTGAAGTCCAGCTCACCAGTTTGAGTTCTGCCTACAGACAAAAACACTGAACCACAGACAGTATATTATTACATTATCACTGGTCATTATCACGTTATCACTAATAATGTCCTCTCAGGAAGGACACTGTGAATTTAAGCCATAAGGGTAATCAACTGCTGATCACTGATCAATTCAAACAGTCCTCTGCCTCAGATTTACAGCCGTGCCTAAAACTCATTATGAACTGGCCTAACTCATCAAAATGTCCTGTAGTTCTAGAGGCCATAATATTCCACTCTGAACTTCAGGGAGCTAAAAGCATTGTGAAGGTTTTATCACTCATTCTGAAGTATTTCTAATGCAACCCCATCAGGTCAAATAAAAAGCCTCTCATTTCTGATGACTGCTTCAGGGTAGACGTCAGATCGTTGAAGTGATGCTGGCGTCGTGACACCTATTAGAAGTGTATAATGACCAACTGCCATCCTGTAAACCTCAGGTTATAGTGATTATTATTACCTAGTAACAGGACTATTCAGTAGATGCAGTCATACACAAGCCATTGTTTTCGACCAGAGACAGATAGATGTGCTGGTTAAGTTTAACTTTGAATACTATCGATATTGCCAAAAAAGGCCACCTCATCGTAAGACATATGGTGCTAACTGTGTTGATTTCCTTTTCTCTGCCTTTGATTTAAAGCCATGCTCAACAGTTCAACAAGTGAATGTGCAACAGTTTGATGTTTTATTTTAGGTGAAATCTTATTGAGACTTGGACTCTGGTTTTAATACCTGTGACATATCAAAAATACAATACTATTTATCTAGAGAAATAGTCAATATAAGGTGTTTGTCTGTCTGTTTAAAAGTATTTTGTATTTGTTCATTGGAAAGTCAATAAATGAAATGACTCTAGTCTTGACTTTGTTTGCATGCATTTGTTTGAGGCCACTGTCTTTGGGAGGTTGACATTACAGTAGTTCTGCTTCCTCCTCACCAGTTTCCTTACTTCAGTTCTCTTCTCAGCCCTTCCATATCCATCCATCAGTGACAATACTCACTCAGGCTCTCTCTGTTCATAATCTGCAGTCTAATATCCATAAGGACATAAACTTTCACATGTGGAACGTGTACATAATCATACACAATATGCTTCTGATCTATTGAGCCAATATTACATGGAACAGTCAATGCACTGGGCGAACATCATCATTACCTTGCTTTAGAACATCGAGTAATCTCTAAACCATTGTTCCGACAATACCCAAGTAAAATACAATGTCATGTTATTTAACACATGCGGCCAATACAACTGGTGTAGACTTTACAGTGAAATGCTTGCTTACAAACCACTTAGTAAACCAATGTAAGAATCCCTGATAAGGTATAGACTACAGCCAGACACACACCTGCCATCCTCTTAAATAAAACCTGCGCTCCTACCTGCTACAGTATGTGTTGTGCCATATTGTACTGTGAGCATCTCTTTCCCCTTGTCTCTCTCAGGTTGTTGCGTGGCGACTCTGAGAGTTTGTCGGAATCAGACGGCAGTCCTCACTGGTGTGGCATCTCTATGACCCAGACCACCCAGACACCGCCCACCTCCTTATCAATCAACACCAACAGCAATGCTGCCTCCTTACCCTCGGAGCCCGGAGCCACCGTCAAATCCCTCATCAAGTCCTTTGACACAGCAGTACAGAGTGAGCACAGAGCATCCTTCCTTCTCATTCCTCCACACAGACCAGCAGACCTGAGTTAAAATAATATTTCAAAGTTTGATTGCACCTGCTTGGAGCGTTTGATTGCACCTGCTTGGAGTGCCGGGTGGGGGGATTACACTTTTGTGACTATTCCTTTGGTTCCATTGCACTAGGCAAGTTCAATCAAGCACAGATGACTGGCCGACAGGCTGTTGAGGGGAAACATTCCTGGCTTAGCAGCAGTGATAGAGAAGGAACCCTTACCAATAACTTCATACTTAAACAGTCTAACCTTGGAGGTCTGTTTGCTTAACAAGGTGTAAAAGATAGTCGTTGGAGTCCATGGGACATAATCATGGAATACTGTATCAATTGATCACTTCCTCATTCACTTTCCACTTAAACGTCCACCCCGTGGCTTGGCTATTGTATACTCATGTGTTGAGCATTGCAGATGGACATGGGCCTGGACACACGGTACAGATACACTCCTCACCTAGAAGCCTTCTAAGTGGGATCCCCGTCCGCACAGCACCTGCAGCTGCAGTCTGCCCCATTCAGGTACAGTACAGGCCCTCTTCAGTATGCACTACAATATCAACCAATGTGTTATAACAGTTTGTTACTGAATTATAAATTATCTATAAACTAATAATTCATAATTTATAAACTAGCTACTTAATACCTTTATAAAGCCATTAAGTAAAGTATGTCTGGGACATGAATTGGACTGTTAAAAGTCTGTTTTGTTTTGGATAGAGGCAATCGTCTATCAAACCACTCTCAAAGTCACTGGAGAAAAGGATCAACCATGGAGATTTCTCTCATCCAGGTAAGTGACACACTCCGTAGAGAAAGCAAGTACAGATGTACTGTAGGATCTTAGTTTGAGCCAGTTTGCTACAGCAGGAAAATAATCCTGCAGCAACAGGAAATGTGTATTATAATTAATGGAAATTTTGCAAGGGTTTATACATTTTAAGTTAGGGCAAATCAAGTCTGAAATGTAAAGTGGAAGTTACAAAGTTTATAAGCCTTTTTAAACCTTGAATACACTACCAGTTAGCATTCTCAACAACAAAAGAGTGATCAAATTAAGATCCTACATCTGTAGAAACAGTATCAGAGTATAGATCTAACTAATCCTGCAGACAGCAGTCCCATCTTTTTGATGGAGTGCATTGTGACTGAACATTAGCTTTGAATGACTCATTGCTCTGACCAAGGATTGGCCAATGACTCAAACTCAAATGTCTACTCTGATTAGCCTAGTTTTTTTGTTCAGTTGAAACAGTGCATGTTTAGTTGGAACCACAGCTGCATTATGTTACGTGAGTAAAGAAACTGGAGAATATGTGAACATTTTCTTTCATCTCCCTTTTGGGGATTGAACTTTGAGAAGCTAGAGTTTATTTTGCCAAATGACAGCAAAAAGGACAGCACATTATGTAGTTCTACTACACCCAAACAATTTAATCACTAACTATACCACTGCATAATATAACCTAATTTGGTATTTGGCCTTGTTTTATTATGTTCAGATCAGTAGTATTCTGTGGGCCAGAGAGATTTCAGGGGGAGGAAGAGACCATGGCCTTCCAGTGAAATATGCGCTTTCTCTCACTGTCCACGTCTCCCTTCCTCCCTGTTTCCTGATGTTGTGTTTCCCAGATAAGTACGGGGGCTCTGGGGATGAGCTGAAGCCCAGCAGCCTTATGAGGAAGAGTCCTTCCCTGGAGTCGGTCATCAAGTCCCCAGCAACCCTCAGCAGCTGCAGCCACTACATGAGCTACAACAGGAACAACAGCAAGCTCAGGTGGGACCTCCATCCTGGAGACACACTCAGAGGCACTCTGGCACAAAAACGAATACATTTCTAAGTGACCCCATGTATGTACACTACCTTTCAAAAGTTTGGGGTCACTTGGGGTCACTTAGAATGTCCTTGTTTTTGAAAGAAAAACACATTTTTTGTCCATTAAAATAACATCAAATTGATCAGAAATACAGTGTACACATTGTGAATGTTGTAAATGACTATTGTAGCTGGAAACAGCTGATTTTTAATGGAATATCTACATAGGGGTACAGAGGCCCATTATCAGCAACCATCACTCCTGTGTTCCAATGGCATGTAGTGTTAGCTAATCCAAGTTTATCATTTTAAAATGCTAATTGATCATTATAAAACCCTTTTGCAATTATGTTAGCACAGCTGAAAACTGTTGTTCTGATTAAAGAAGCAATAAAACTGGCCTTTGTTAGACTAGTTGAGTATCTGGAGCATCAGCATGTGTGGGTTCGATTACAGGCTCAAAATGGCCAGAAACAAAGAACTTCCTTCTGAAACTCGTTAGTCTATTCTTGTTCTGAGAAATGAAGGCTATTCCATTCAAGAAATTGCCAAGAAATTGAATATCTCGTACAACGCTGTGTACTACTCCCTTCACAGAACAGTGCAAACTGTCTCTAACCAGAATAGAAAGAGGAGTGGGAGGCCCCGGTGCACAACTGAGTAAGAGGACAAGTACATTAGAGTGTCTAGTTTGAGAAACAGACGCCTCACAAGTCCTCAACTGGCAGCCTCATTAAATAGTACCCGCAAAACACCAGTCTCAACGTCAACAGTGAAGAGGCGACTCCGGGATGCTGGCCTTCTAGGCAACTTCCCAGATGCTTTTCTTTTCAAAAGCAAGGACCCAAAACTTTTGAACGGTAGTGTACCTGTGCTTGTGCAGACTTTAGTTAACAGTACTGTTCTTGCTACTACAAAGTAAAGTACGAATACAGAGAAAGTATTATAGAGAAAGAGAGCTCACAACTCCAGAGACTTTCATGAATCACCTGTAACATCACACATCACCACCGTTCTATACACATAGAGTAGATGACACACACTTACACACCCCCACACACCTTCATACACATTCACCGATAGATCAGTGATGAACTGGGAGAGGATTACAGTAGGGTCACTGAACATATCTGTATATATCACCTGATTGCCCCAGTTTTTACTGACTGCCATTGTTTATCTTGAGCTAATGACAAAGATGCATAACTAATGTGATATCGAGGGTGACCCAATGTTCTACTATTAAAATCTCATCACACACAACACACACACACTAGATTGTGCATGTGAAAATGTTTGTTGCTCCTTGTTATTGTTTTCTCCACAGTATGTCACTCCAGTGAATTCATACACAGGCTTTTCGACAGCAACATTTGTTAAGACAATTCCCGACTCCCCAAGCTACAGTATGTTGTGACTCACAGCATGTGTTTCATGTTGACCATGTTGCTAAGTGAGAGCAATGACCAGGGTGTCTCCTGATGTTCCCATGGCCACAGAGACTACTCTTCTCTGATTAGCTTTCATTATGACAGCCCAGGGGATCACATCAGCTCTAGGGTGTGTTTGTGTGTTTGTGTGTGTGTGTTTGTGTTTGTGTCCGTGTGTTTGTGTTTGTGTCCGTGTGCGCGCGCGTGTGTGTGTATGTGCGTGCGAGCGCGAGAGCGTGCGTGCGTGTATTTGAATGCACGTGTGTGTGTGAATGTGAGGTTGATGTAAGGTTGCTGGTTTTATGAGGATACACGTCCCCACACACAGGTCAGATGTCATAACATTACTGTTGTTTCCTTCTCCGTCCATGGCTGTGGTGTCTGTCCCTGGTGTCAGTGTGGAAAGAAAGGACCCCTTGGCTGCACTGGCGCGGGAGTACGGGGGTTCTAAGAGGAACGCGCTACTGAAGTGGTGCCAGATGAAAACAGAAGGCTATCCGGTAAGGGCCCTGGGTCAGAGACTCAAATCATAACCTCATCAAATGCTCTTTATCATTGTTTCCCTCTCTTTCTTTCTCTCTCTCTCTCCCTATCTCCCTCTCTCTCACTCGCTCTCCCGTTCTCCTTTCTCTCTCACTCGTTCTCTCTTTTCCTATCTTGCTCTCTCTAGATTTCAGGCACCCAAAAATTGCATACATTATAGAGGCCATACTGTGCAGTGAATGTTTCTTCAATCCAAGGTTTGGTGGGTAACACTTTAGTATAGGGAAGCCATCTTAAAGATGGAGACTTCTAAGTATTTTTTAAACCTCCCGCATTGGGCTGGATGTGTCAATTTGTAGTTTATATAGTACATACATAATCTATGAGCAGAATTACTGTCACCTTAATTAGCCACAAAATCCCTAGTTTGAAAACAACTGTTTGGCATGCCCCCTAGCAATTCAAGTTCAACCAATAAACTTCAGGCCCTCGCCATATGGGGGGTGACAGCTAGCAAGATGCACATGATGCACCCACAGCAGAGCGAGAGAGAGAGAGTAATGACGCCGTGCACATATCTACACATATTTGACATAGTACTCAATTTTCAGGGTCCACTTTTGGCTCGTAAGCGCTACTTTGAGAACTACTGGCTAAAAAGTATACGAAAGTATCAGATAATTCCTTTACAGTACTATGTCCTTATTAGTCTCACATTGAGACAGCTTACTAAGAATCTCTTGGTTTTATAACTTGCTCTTTATTAAATACTGTTATGACTAACAATGGAGTTCTTAAAGATTGGCCAGTAACACATGACTTTTTGAGGTTTTAGGCTGTTTTGACATAATAGCTTGCTGTGTTTATAGACAAACCATCGCCTCACCTGTCCTCACTGTGTGCCTATAAGATGATATCATCAATGTCAGAAAATCTAAGAAAAGTGATTCAGCTCAAAGAATACAGTGGAATTGATCACATCAAATCAAAGTGTATTGGTCACCTACACAGATTTGCAGATCTAAACAAGAAATAAAAAAATAACAATCCAAGTAAAGTGAGCATGTATGAGAATCCAGAATGTAAATATGTGGTGTGTATAGACTGTATATAATTTGGAATGAAAATAGTAGGTATATTAGGATGAGCTATGTTGAGAATACAGTATATACAAACACAGTGAGTAAACAACAGTATATAAACTAAATATGAGGTGACCAGCGTGCAATGACTCTATTAACATGGGGCATTAGTCTCAAGGTGTAGTGCCAGACGGTAGTCGGCTGGTGACAGTGTCTAAGGTGCCAGGCAGAGAACCAGGCGGTGATGCAGCCCGACAGAATGCTCTCAATGGTGTATTTGTAGAATTTTGTGAGAGTCTTAGGGGCCATGACAAATTTCTTCAGCCACCTGAGGTTGAAGAGGCGATGTTGTGCCTTCTTCACCACGGTGTTGGTGTGGTGGCACCATTTCAAGTCCTCAGTGATGTGCTCGCCTAGGAACTTGAAGCTTTTGACCCTCTCCACTGTAGCCCCGTCGATGAGGATGGGGGCGGGCTCTCTCTTCTGTCTCCTGTAGTCCACAAGTCAACGATCAGCTCCTGAGTTCCATGATCACCTGATGTGTGTCTACGGAACTGGCGTGTAAACGCAAGTGTGTGTGTGTGTGCGCGCTTGTGTGAATTTGTGTGCACGTGTGTGTCTGAGCAGACATGTAAGTGATAGCGTGCATGAGCGTGAATATGTGTGTTCCCTTTCTAGGCCCTGTGTCCAACGTCCATTGCACTCACATTCACCTGGCTTAGCCTTCCGCTAATAGCCAGTTTTAGGAGCCCATTAAGCCCAGTGGCATTAGTACTGGGTCTCTGTGATGTGATCCATGTGTGAGGGCCAGTGTGCCGTGCCAGGCCAGCTAATGTAGCTAACACTCTCAGAGGGGATATTGGTTTGAGCCGGTAAACAAAAGCTAAGGAAGGAGGTTGGGGGTCTGCCTGGTCTCTGCACCATTCTGTTCTCCCTCTAAGCTACATTCCATCGCAGTATGGGGTGTGCTAGCTAGCTTACAGTAGCACCAAGTCTGCAACTGAAATAGCACCCTAGGGAATAGTCCAGGGGTTTGACTTCAGTCAATTGACAGACTACTGTACCTTGCTCGACCAAGCAGAGAGCCTTAGGGCAATACGTGTGTTAAGACAAGTTTAAAGGTGACTTTACGGCAAAACATGTCCTAGCTTTACTTACGTCTGATAAATGGTCCCTGATAAATGGTCAGAAATGATTGGATGAGTTTTCAGATCAATTGTTCCTGTTTTCAGGCACGTTGGATTGTGAACTTTGAGTCATCCCTCCACCCTGTGCTACCTTCATGCCCTCTCCCTGGCCTGGTTGCACAGTGTTCCAGTGGTACTGTTTTTCATCATTCTGACTCGATGCCTGTGTTCCTAACACACTGCAAATCCTCTGTGATGAAAACAGGAGACCAGGAGATGAGATATCTGGTCAGCAGATAGTCTGATCTTGATAGAGACTAGTGAACGTTAGAGTAGATTAGTTTCTTCCTCTAGCACACAAACTGCATCTGAATGGGCTCTACTATACTGTACACTGGCTGTTGTATTTTCACCTATGATCTCCTTTAACTGGGAGATGGACATAGTCCCAATCTTGATGGAGACTTGTGACTGCTTATCTGTTTTCTGATAATTTATTTCATACACAAACTGTATCTCAATGCTTCTAGCTGCGGGGTATTGGCACCTACCAGTATTATATGATCTCTTTTTACACTCAGTAGCTCTGCTGGAGGGAATAATAATTATCTGGATTCTGGAATGCAATAAGAGGCTTTGGCTAATAACTGGATGGGAATGTATTTCTGTTCATGAAATGACTAACCCTTTACACTTATGGGAATTGGCCTATATGGATAGGACTAAATTGAAATGCTTCTTACAGAATACATATGAAAAGCATATGCATAAGTATGGTAGCGATTTGACAGGAAACATTTTGGAAATGATTAGACCAAAGTTCAGTAAAAAGTTCACCTGACACAGGACTGAATCCAAGCATTACACTATTGATTTATTTTATGTGCATTTTACATTTACTGTACGTTTTGCTGCATTTGTTTATAACGAAATTTCTAAATACTCTGTAACATGATAACAATATTCCTGTGGGGTAGATGGTGCAACATAAGACAAGAAAATGACAAGGGTTTGAGTGAGAGGATTAACTGGCATCTTCAAGTGACTATACACCTCTCTAAAGTGTACACTTATTAAGTCATTTCAATGCACTTTTATGACTCAAAGAAGAGTCTTCCAACTATAAGGTGCTTTTTTTGAGCTATCCTAGCTGTGTAGTTGAGGAAATAGAGCAAGCACACTTGTAGTTTTTTTGTTTGGAACACAAATTTGCATCCCCGCCATTACACAATTACTGTTGTGTAAATGATGGCGCCGACAGAGATGGCCGCCTCGCTTCGCGTTCCCAGGAAACTATGCAGTATTTTGTTTTTTTATGTGTTATTTCTTACATTGTTACCCCAGGAAATCTTAGGTTTTATTACATACAGTCGGGAGGAATTATTGGATGTAAGAGCAACGTCAACTCACCAACATTACGTCCAGGAATACGACTTTCCCGAAGCAGATCCTCTGTTTGGTCCACCACCCAGGACAATGGATCGGATCCCAGCCGGCGATCCAAAACAACGGCACCGCAGAAGGGTCAGACGGAGCGTTCTTCTGGTCAGGCACGGTAGACGGGCACATCGCGCACCGCTCCCGAGCATACTACTCGCCAATGTCCAGTCTCTTGACAACAAGGTAGACGAAATCCGAGCAAGGGTTGCTTCCAGAGAGACATCAGAGACTGTAACGTTCTTTGTTTCACGGAAACATGGCTCACTCGAGACACGCTAACGGAGTCGGTTCAGCCACCAGGTTTCTTCACGCATCGCGCAGACAGAAACAAGTATCTCTCTGGTAAGAAGAAGGGCGGGGGTGTATGCCTTATGATTAATGAGACGTAGTGTGATCATAACAACATACAGGAACTCAAGTCCTTTTGTTCACCTGACCTAGAATTCCTTACAATCAAATGCCGACCGCATTATCTACCAAGAGAATTCTCTTCGATCATAATCACAGTCGTGTATATTCCTCCCCAAGCAGACACAGGCCTTGAAAGAAATTAATTTGACTCTATGTAAACTGGAAACCACATATCCTGAGTCTGCATTTATTGTAGCTGGGGATTTTAACAAGGCTAATCTGAAAACAAGGCTCCCTACATTTTATCAGCATATCGATTGCGCGACCCGGGCTGGCAAAACCCTGGATCATTCCACGACACATATAAAGCCCTCCCCCGCCCCCCTTTCGGAAAAGCTGACCAATTTCTCAATTTTGTTGCTCCCAGCCTATAGACAGAAACTAAAACAGGAAGCACCCGTGCTCAGGTCTGTTCAACGCCGACCAATCAGATTCCACGCTTCAAGATTGCTTTGATCACGTGGACTGGGAAACGCATGGCGTCAAACAACAACATTGATGAATACGCTGATTCGGTGAGCAAGTTTATTAGCAAGTGTATCGGTGATGCTGTACCCACAGCGTCTATTAAAACATTCCCCAACCAGAAACCGTGGATTGATGGCAGCATTCGTGCAAAACTGAAGGCGCAAACCACTGCTTTTAATGATGTCAAGGCAACCAGAAACATGACCGAATACAAACAGTGCAGCTATTCCCTCCACAAGGCAATCAAACAAGCTAAGCGTCAGTATAGAGACAAAGTAGGGTCTACAGTCAATCACGGACTACAAAAGGAAAACCAGCCCCGTCGCAGACCACGATGTCTTGCTCCCAGACAAATTAAACAACTTCTTTGCTCTCTTTGAGGATAATACAGTGCCAGACGGCATCCCCAGCCATGTCCTCAGAGCATGCGCAGACCAGCTGGCTGGTGTGTTTACGGACATATTCAATCAATCCTTATCCCAGTCTGCTGTTCCCACATGCTTCAAAAGGGCCACCATTGTTCCTGTTCCCAAGAAAGCTAAGGTAACTGAGCTAAATGACTACCGCCCTACCTGACACCCTAGACGCATTCTAATTTTCTTACCGCCCCAATAGGTCCACAGACGACGCAATCACACTGCACACTGCCCTAACCCATCTGGACAAGAGGAATACCTATGTAAGAATGCTGTTCATCGACTACAGCTCAGCATTTAACACCATAGTACCCTCCAAACTCGTCATTAAACTCGAGACCCTGGGTCTCGACCCCGCCCTGTGCAACTGGGTCCTGGACTTCCTGATGGGCCGCCCCCAGGTGGTGAGGGTAGGTAACAACATCTCCACCTCGCTGATCCTCAACACTGGGGCCCCACAAGGGTGTGTTCTCAGCCCTCTCCTGTACTCCCTGTTCACCCATGACTGCGTGGCCATGCACGCCTCCAACTCAATCATCAAGTTTGCAGACGACACTACAGTGGTAGGCTTGATTACCAACAACGACGAGACGGCCTACATGGAGGAGGGCCCTCGGAGTGTGGTGTCAGGAAAATAACCTCACACTCAACGTCAACAAAACAAAGGAGATGATCAGTGACTTCAGGAAACAGCAGAGGGAGCAGTCCCCTATCCACATCGACGGGATAGTAGTGGAGAAGGTGGGAAGTTTTAAGTTCCTCGGCGTACACATCACATCACTGAAATGGTCCACCCACACAGACAGCATCGTGAAGGAGGCGCAGCAGCACCTCGTCAACATCAGGAGGCTGAAGGAATTCGGCTTGTCACCAAAAACACTAACAAACTTTTACAGATGCACAATGGAGAGCATCCTGACGGGCTGTATCACCGCCTGGTACGGCAACTGCTCTTCCCACAACTGCAAGGCTCTCCAGAGGGTAGTGAGGTCTGCACAACGCATCACCGGGGGCAAACTACCTCCTACACCACCTGATGTCACAGGAAGGCCAAATAGATCATCAAGTACAACAACCACCCGAGCCACTGCCTGTTCACCCTGCTATCATCCAGAAGGCGAGATCAGTACAGGCGCATCAAAGTGGGGACCGAGAGACTGAAAAACAACTTCTATCTCAAGTCCATCAGACTGTTAAACAGCCATCACTAACATTGAGTGGCTGCTGCCAACACACTGACTCAACTCTAGCCACTTTAATAATGGAAAAATGTATGTAATACATGTATCACTAGCCACTTTATTAAACAATGCCACGTTATATCATGTTTAAATACCCTACATTACTCATCTCATATGTATATACTGTACTCTATACCATCTACTGCATCTTGCCTATGCCGTTTGGCCATCACTCATTCATATATTTGTATGTACATATTCTTATTCATTCTTTTACACTTGTGTGTATAAGGTAGTTGTTGTGAAATTGTTAGGTTAGATTACTTGTTAGATATTACTGCATGGACGGAACTAGAAGCACAAGCATTTCGCTACACTCGCATTAACATCTGCTAACCACGTGTATGTGACAAATCAAATTTGATTTGATTTGTTTACGCAACCCAAAAACGTTCCATTAGAAATTGCAATCTGGGTCAGGTGGGCATGATTTCAAAGCTTCTATTGCCAACATGACTAGCTAATTTATAAAATTATCAGGATAAGGTAAGACCCAGATGCAGACCGTGTCAAAGTAACAATGTTTATTACAGCAACAGGGGCAAAGGTACAGGATGGCAGACAGGTTCAGGGTCATGCAGAGGTTGGTAATCCAGAGACGGGGCAAAGGTATAGGATGGCAGTCAGGGTCAGGGGCAGGCAGAGTGGTCAGGCGGGTCGGACTCAGGGTCAGGACAGGCAAGGCTCAAAACCAGGAGGACGAGAAAAGAGAGACTTGGGAAAAGCAGGAGCTGATACAAAAAACACTGGTTGACTTGACGAACTGGCAACAGACAAACAGAGAACACAGGTGTAAGTACCCAGGGGATAATGGGGAAGATGAGCGACACCTGGAGGGGGGGTATAGACAAGCACAAGGACAGGTGAAACAGACCAGGACGTGACAAATATACGATCTTAGGCTTTCACAAGGTAATTCAGAGAAACAGATCTTAATTTTAGTCCTCATAGAAACGAGTCATGAGTGCATTCAAGTGCGTGTGCAGCAGCGAACATAATTTATAGACAAACATAAGCTTATTCTGTTCAGAGCAACCCAGGCTATGATGCCATGTCATCTTGTACATTTAACATAGTGATTATAAATGTTGACACTGTACAGATGTAGGATCTTAGTTTGATCACTCTTTTGTTGCTGAGAATTGTCCTGCATTTTCCTGTCATGTCTTGAAACACCTTGGAGGACATAAATCCACTATCAGACATCAAGATATCACCTCGCCAGTTGCTAGACACTTTATAGAACAAAATCATTATATTAATTCATTGCATTGCGTCGGGATCTAAAAAGTTCATCCACCACGTAGAGAAGGTGATTACAACAACAAATGAGTCCAAAGAGAAGCCATGTGGATATACTGTATAAATTAAGTTCTGTATCTCCACACGGGTTAAACAAAGAACTAGATTTCACCTCCTTCCTATGTTTTACAAGAACACTGTCCATATCAGATTTTGCATATTGTTTGTGAGTCAGTCCCATACATTTATGAATGGCTGAGCCTGATGTCCTTTGTGGTAAGCTGTTTCGTGAATTGGTATTATGTATCCAAGTGAGCAGACACCTAAGTCAAACGATTAATGAATATCCCTTCGTGCCCGCTCCTTTAACCTATAATTCTGTATTTCTTGGTGACTAACTTGTATACAGGTAGCCCAGAAAAGCCACATCCCTGATTGGAAGATGAGTGACAACCCTGATTAGAAGCACCTGCTGCTCATCGGTTGTTCCTTAAAATTGCTGTTTTGAATTAAAATGAAGTTGTACCTACACACTGAAGAAGGCTGCAAATCCGAAACGTCTGTGTACGCTATCCCTGATGCAGTGAAAATAATATAAAAATCTAAAAATGAAATAAGCAACGTCTAGCAACATCTTTTTGAGTGCGGACCCATTACACCTTTTGTTTGTCAGAATTTAGGGGTTTAAAGCACCAGCTAAGCCTCTGGGAGAGCATGATGGTCCCCTTTCGATCACTTTAAAATGTCTTTGGTCGGAAGAAGGAGAAGACCAAGGTGCAGCGTGGTAAGTATTCATAATATCTTTTAATCAATACGAATACTTGAACAAAAAAACGACAAACGAACAGTTCTGCAAGGTGCAATTCACAAAACAGAAAACAACTACCCACAAACACCAGGTGGGAACAGGCTACCTAAGTATGGTTCCCAATCAGAGACAACTATTGACAGCTGCCTCTGATTGGGAAACATACCAGGCCAAACACATAGAACTATAACACACAGAACAAACATAGAATGCCCACCCCAACTCACGCCCTGACCAAACTAAAATAGAGACATAATAAAGGAACTAAGGTCAGGACGTGACCGTAAACAAAGTGACCATGAATTATAATAATTCACATTTCCTTTTGGTGCAAGGCTATTTTCCTGGTCTAGCAAACGGTTTCAAATTAATATCCTACATCTGTATATGACATGAGTTTTACGATATGGAAATGTGAAGTGTACATTTGGACTCACGGGTGTTTGGCTTTCTTGTATGACAAATCAGTATTTTAAAATATGTCTAATCTTTTAAAATAGATCGAGTCCTCTTAATTTACATATTTCCCTCACTCAGACAACAAAATATTTGCAAATGTTGCCCAATATCGGGAGGGATGGGGGGAAACTTCTTGTCACGTGAGGTGCTCAAGTTCAGAACAGCTGTCAGTCAAACCCATACAGATAGAGAGCTGTGAAGCGCAGAACCTGAACTCTGATGACATTCATAGCATGTTACTGTACAGCTACTGCGTTCCAATTTATGCTCTGTGAGTGTAAAGGGTTAACATTGAGTGTTGCATAATTCTGCAGACACATCTATTGTTTTTGTGTCAGGACAACAGCCATTCATGTCTAAATCATTCATTAATTGATTCATTTGATGTCTTCGGCATCATTTTCAAGCTCTAAAATTACATTCCAGTACTAAGAACAGATATGGCCACAGGCCTCCTCTGAGCACATGTTGGTCTGCCTGGTGAAAGGAAAAGGTTACTGCTAGAGCTGTGCCACAAATTAAGCTTAATATCAGGCCAGTAAAGGTCAGAGCAGACAACCAACGGTGTTCCACCATCATGGCCAACCGGGCCTGGTCCAACAGCGGCCCACTAATTACCTGCTAATGTCTGGAGACACACAGTCCTGTCACAGTCAAACACCTCTCCTTAAGGCTGCTGGCTAACCAGGCTGAGGCAACGGTGTTGATAGTGTTACACAGAATGGGAGGTTGGGCAGTTGAGATCACCCTCCTCTTTCTACCTAACTGTCATTCTGGCTTGATAAAGGTTAGAGGGGGTTTATAAATCTTTCAACAGATTCTGATTCCCAGATCCCAGACTGTAACTTTAAAGGTTAGTGGGGTTTATACCTTTCAGTTTCAACAGATTCCAGTGTATTGTTCTGTAGGATACCTCTTTTGCTCCATTTAGTAAGGTGGGTCTTGAGGCGATATTTCCCTACTAACAGGACTCTAAAATCGGTCATTCATGTTTTCAGAGTTGAAGAGGTAATGTAATTGGGGTATAATTAACCGTCACTTTGAAGAGGCCGTATTTGAATACGGAATATTGAATCTGCGTGTGTGTGAGTGTGTGTGTGTGTGTGTGTGTGTGTGTGTGTGTGTGCAAGTGCGCGTGTCCTCTCCGCTGCACGGTTCATCTGAGGTAGTCGTCATATATTACCTCATCTGTCTGTGGAGCCGGAATGGCCTCTCTCTCAGACTCCCCCTCCCCCTGGCCAGAGTGGAGGGGAGGGGTCAGCTCTCTCTCAGACAGCCCCTCCCCCTGGCCAGAGTGGAGGGGAGGGGTCAGCTCTCTCTCAGACAGCCCCTCCCCCTGGCCAGAGTGGAGGGGAGGGGTCAGCTCTCTCTCAGACAGCCCCTCCCTTTTTTATTATACCACAGCCGTATTGTTATAAGGCCTGTGGTCAAACAAGACTAATTAAACTGAGATGGAAAAACAGGCACCACTGTAATGAAGAGGGGGATTATTTCCCGTTTAAAATGAAAACCACTAAATACAATGTGTGTCCCAAATGGCACCCTATTCCCTATAGTGCATTACTTTTGACCATAGCCCTATGCACTCTGGTCAAATGTAGGAAATAGAGAATAGAGTGCCCATTGGGATGCATCCTATGAAGCACTAATCCTATTGGGGATATAGAGCATTATTACAACCATTTACTGTGGTCAATAATTACTGGGATGGATTTAATTTAATATACTAGGGTTGAATTTGATTTGGTAGCTACTGTATTAGATCACACTACCAGCATAATAAAGCTAGGGTCTTTAGTGATCACGATAAAGGGCTAACTTGGCTAAAATGTGTTTGATTTTGAACATCATCTTCCTGTGATCCTGTCACATATAAAACTAAAAGAGGATGGCAGATTTAATGCAGTTTTTGATGGCGAAAGCGAAAATAGGTTTTTAGACATTTTTGCAAATGTATTGAAAATAAAAAACAGAAATTACTTACACTCTATGAATGAATGAATCACATTTTATTTTCGTATCAAATCGCCAATTGGCAACCCATCCCTTATGGTATTAATTGACACATAAACAAACATTACTATAGTTCACTGTGATAATTCAGTGATAATTCTTCTTCCTGTGTTCTCTGCAGTGCGCATCGCATAAAGAGTGAAAAAATGTAAGCTAAAAATCTATACATAATAGTAAATAAGCTTATCCAAACAATAATGATATACCTAGAGCAGTAAAAAAATATATACATACAGTGCATTCGGAAAGTATTCAGACCTGTTCCCTTTTCCACATTTTGTTACGTTACAGCCTTATTCTAAAATGGATAAAACAAAAAGAAATCCTCATCAATGTACACACAATACCCCATAATAACAAAGCGAAAACAGGTTTTTAGAAATGTTTGCAAATGTATTAAACATAAAAAATAAAAATACCTTATTTTGCTATGAGACTCGAAATTGAGCTCAGGTGCATCTTACTTCCATTGATCATCCTTGAGAAGTTTCTGAAACTTGATTGGAGTCCACTTGTGGTAAATTCAATTGATTGGACATGTTTTGAAAATGCACACATCTGTCTATATAAGGTCCCACAGTTGACAGTGCATGTCAGAGCAAAAACCAAGCCATGAGGTCAAAGGATTTGTCCGTAGAGCTCTGAGAGGATTGTGTCGATGCACAGATCTGAGGAAGGGTACAAACAAATGTCTGTAGCATTGAATGTCCCCAAGAACACAGTAGCCGCCATCATTCTTAAATGGAAGAAGTTTGGAACCTCCACGACTCTTCCTAGCTTGGCCAAGCTGAGCAATCGTAGGACAAGGGCCAATGATCACTCTGACAGTGCTCCAGAGTTCCTCTGTGGAGATGGGAGAACCTTCCAGAAGGACCACCATCTCTGTAGCACTCCATCAATCAGGCCTTTATGGGAAAGTGGCCAGACTGAAGCCACTCCTACACATGGAGTTTGCCAGATGGTGCCTAAAGGACTCTCAGATCATGAGAAACAAGATTCTCTGGTCTGATGAAACCAAGATTGCACTCTTTGGCCTGAATACCAAGCGTCATGTCTGGAGGAAACCTGGCACTTTCCCTACGATGAAGCATTGTGCTTCTACACCTGCATTGCTTGCTGTTTGGGGTTTTAGGCTGGGTTTCTGTACAGCACTTTGAGATATCAGCTGATGTACGAAGGGCTATATAAATAAATTTGATTTGATTTGGTAGCAGCATCATGCTGTAGGAATGTTTTTTAGCAGCAGAGACTGGGAGACTAGTCAGGATCGAGGGAAAGATGAACGGAGCAAAGTACAAAGAGGTCCTTAATGAAAACCTGATCCAGAGCGCTCAGGACCTCAGACTGGGGCGAAGGTTCACCTTCCAACAGGATAACGACCCTAAGCACACAGCCAATACAATGCAGGAGTGGCTTCGGGACAAGTCTCTGAATGTCCTTGAGTGGCCCAGCCAGAGCCTGGACTTGAATGCGACCAAACATTTCTGGAGAGACCTGAAAACAGCTGTGCAACGACGCTCCCCATCCAACCTGACTGATGTTGAGGTGTACCAAGCTTGTAGTGTCATACCCAAGAAGACTCGAGGCTGTAATTACTGCCAACGGTGCTTCAACAAAGTACTGAGTAAAGAAAGGGTCTGAATACTTATGTAAATGTGATATTTCTGCAAAACACCAGTCTCAACGTCAACAGTGAAGAGGCGTCTCCGGGATGCTGGCCTTCTAGGCAGAGTTCTGGCCAGTGTCTATGTTCTTTTGCCCATCTTAATCTTTTATTTTTATTGGCCAGTCCCGGAGTCGCCTCTTCACTGTTGAAGTTGAGACTGGTGTTTTGTGGGTACTATTTAATGAACCTGCCAGTTGAGGACTTATGAGGCGCCTGTTTCTCAAACTAGACACTCTAATGTACTTGTCCTCTTGCTCAGTTGTGCACTGGGGCCTCCCACTCCTCTTTCTTTTCTGGTTAGGGCCAGTTTGCGCTGTTCTGTGAAGGGAGTAGTACACAGGGTTGTACGAGATCTTCAGTTTCTTGGCAATTTCTCGCATGGAATAGCCTTCATTTCTCAGAACAAGAATAGACTGACGAGTTTCAGAAGAATGTTATTTGTTTCTGGCAATTTTGATCCTGTAATCGAACCCACAAATGCTGATGCTCCAGATACTCAACTAGTCTAACGAAGGACAGTTCTATTGCATCTTCAATTAGAACAACAGTTTTCACCGGTGCTAACATAATTGCAAAAGGGTTTTCTAATGATCAATTAGCCTTTAAAATGATCAACTTGGATTAGCTAAACCAACGTGTCATTGGAACACAGGCGTGATAGTTGCTGATAATGGGCCTCTGTACGCCTATGTAGATATTCCCAAAAAATCTGCCATTTCCAGCTATAATACAACATTAACAATGTTGACACTGTATTTCTGATCAATTTGATGTTCTTTTAATGGTAAAAAATGTGTTTTTCTTCCAAAAACAAGGACACTTCTAAGTGACCCCAAACTTTTGAACGGTAGTCTACATACATTGAATCATACAGTACCAGTCAAAAGTTTGAACACTACTCATTCCAGGATTTTTCTTTATTCTTACTTTTTTCTACATAAAATCTATGAAATAACACATATGGAATAATGTATTTGAGATTCTTCAAAGTAGCCACCCTTTGCCTTGATGACAGCTTTGCACAACAGCAGTCACAACATACATAACATATATATAAATACAGAAAAGTTTAACAGAAGGTATGTGTATGTAAATGTGATATTTCTGTTTTTCATTTTTTATAGATTTGCAACCATTCTAAAAAATGTTTTTGCTTTGTCATTATGGGGAATTGTGAGTAGATTGATGAGGGGGGGGAATTATTTAATCAATTATTTAATCAATTTTAGTAAATTAACAAAATGTGGAAAAGGTCAAGGGGTGTGTACTCTGTGTTGATATACCCGTACATCCCACCTGAGCCTTCTCCCCATATATGTATGGCCTTGCCATGGCCGATATGCCCCTATGTATGCGCCCATTCAGGCCTGCGTGCGTGGGTGTGTGTTGACGGCTCTTGCCACTGGCCATACTCTGACGACTAACAAGGTCAACCGTTGAGAGAGTTACCGGTAAACGTGGTAAACAACACACACACTGACGTGAGAGCTTGAGGTGGCCGTGCTGTCGCCATGGTGATGAAGAGCTCAAACCACCCCAGGGTAGAGGGGGAGAAGGGGTAAACACAGCACTGTGGTAATGTGACCAAGATTAGTAGATACACACACTGGGATCTGAAGAATGTTCTCCATCAGTGTATGTCAACATCTGGAGGCGAGGCATGTGCTGGGTGGGACTGCTGTCAGCACACCTCAAATGTCAGCTTCTCAGAAGAGACAATCAATCAGCAAAGACCTTAAGGAGGCTCTGATTGACTGGGCCCTGTGGGAGCTAGCTAGCCTCTCTGAGTGGAGGGGAGGGTTCGCTCTCACATTCACTGTCTGTGGATCTCACACAGACACATGCACCTCCACATGCACGTCAAACAGAGCTGATCATACTTATATGCCTCGGTCAAAGGCGATGCAGAAAACATTATCATGACAAATGAACTGTTTGAATGACAATTCAATTATCTCAGTTGAACTGAAATCCACTGCTTGTCACAGACAGTTAATCACTTTCAATTATAGTCTTTTAAATCAAAAGGTTTTATTCTGATAATCTTTTAGAATCTGTTCTGGTTTCCCAAGGATTTTTATCACAGTGGTCTTTGATGTTGTTTGGGTCAGCAAAATATTTTTTTTAAAGCCTTGTTTATTGTTTAGGATGGGAACAATGAGGAGAAGAATGGCCTGGCTGGGAGTCTCAGTCTGGGCTGGACAGAACATAGGCTCAGCTGGGACACACTGACGAGATCGGCCCCCCTCGGTCATCCGGCCCTCTCTGAGAAACAACACCCCTGCATTGCCTGGAGGGAAAGGGAGGGGGCAAGGGGGTGAGCTAGGACCCCCAGCGGGGTGAGGAAGAGGGAAGAGGCTGAGGAATGTAGGGGGGCGGGGGTCATCTAGACATTATAAGAACTATCTTGATATACCCTCATATTAGTCTTCAAGACTGAAGTTTAAATAGTGGGAAATGTCTTCTTTGAAAATGACCTGATGTACTTGTATTGCATTGGATGCTGCAGATGCATAGGTTAAAATGCATCACTCTCCATACTACCCCTGGACCATGTATATGGCAGATAAATACAAACTTCCTCAACCCAATTCAAACTGACACAAAGGACATAGTATCCCTGTATCCTATTTGACTTCAGCTACTCTTCTTAACACCCCACTAAGAGAGACAGAGAGAGAGAAATTGAGGGAGAGAGAGATGACGCCGACAGACATGGCAGCTCTGTTTCTAGCCCCTAAGCAACTTCACAGTATTTTTTTTGGTGTTATTTCCTAAATTATTAGCCCAGAATTGTTTTTATGTTATTACATACATCCGGAAATAACTTTTGGATATCAGAGTGGCGGTAACTCACCAGCATTACGACCAGAAATACGACTTTTCTGAATTGGAACCTTTGTTTGTACCCCACAGGGCAATTTAACTTATTCCAGTGGCTGCTTCAAGACAAGACGAGTTACTCTGAGTGGACTTCTAGTCCGACTCAGGAGGCATGCTCACCATCCATCGCTTCTGAGTATTTTACTCGCTAATGTTCAGTCCCTGGACAATAAAGTAGACAAGCTCAGGGCGAGGATCTCCTTCCAGAGAGACATCAGGGACTGGAACATGCTCTGTTTCACTGAATCATGGCTATCTCCGGATATACTGTCCCTGTCCATACAGCCAGCTGGGTTCTCAGTACATCACGCAGACAGGAATAAAGAACTATCTGGGAAGAAGAAAGGCAGTGGTGTATGTTGCATGATTAATTACTCATAGTGTGATTGTGATAACGTACAGGATCTCAAGTCCTTTTGTTTACCCAACCTAGAATATCTCACTGTCAAATGTCGACCTCACAAAATAATTATTTTCGGTTATAGTTACAGCTGTGTATATTCCCCCTCAAGCCGATACCACAATGACCCTTAAGGAACGACACAGGACTTTGTGCAAACTGGAAACCACATATCCTGAGGCCGCATTTATTGTAGCTGGAATTTTAACAAAGCAAATTTGAGGAAAATGAGCCCATTGCCTGTGGTCGTGCTTCAAAAATTCTCAACCATTGTTACTCTCCCTACCGGGATGAATACAAAACCCTTCCCTTCCCTCCATTTGGCAAATCAGATCATGACTCCATTCTGCTTCTCCCTTCCTATAGGCAGAAACTTAAACAGGAAGTACCCGTGCTAAGGTCTATTCCATGCTTGTCTGACCAATCAGAATCCAAGCTTCAAGATTGTTTCGATCACGTGGACTGGGATATGTTCCGGGTTGCCTCTGAGAATAACATTGATGTATACACAGACACGGTGACTGAGTTCATTAGGAAGTGTATAGGGGATGTTGTTCCCACTGTGATACAAACCTACCCAAACCAAAAACCATGGATAGATGGCAGCATTCGCGCAAAACTGAAAGTGCGAACCCCCGCATTTAACCATGACAAGGTGACTGGGAATATTGTTGAATACAAACAATGTAATTATTCCTTCCGTAAGGCAATCAAACAGGCAAAATGTCAGTACAGAGACAAAGTGAAGTCGCTCAGACACAAGACATATGTGGCAGACAATCATCGATTACAAAGGGAAAACCAGCCACGTCTAGGACACTGACGTCTTGCTTCCCGCAAGCTAAACACCTTCTTCACCCGCTTTGAGGATAAAACAGTGCCGCTGACGTGGTCCACTCCCAAGGACTGTGGGCTCTCGTTTTCCATGGCTGATGTAAGATATTTAAGTGTGTTAACCCTCACAAAGCCACCGGCCCAGACGGTATCCTTAGCCGCGTCCTCAGAGCATGCGCAGATCAGCTGGCTGGTGTGTTTACGGACATATTCAATCTCTCCCTATCCCAGTGTGCTGTCCCTATTTGCTTGTCTACCACTTGCTTGTCCACCATAGTTCCTGTACCCAAGAAAGCAAAGGTAACTGAACTAAATGACTATCGACCCATAGCACTAACTACAGTAATTTTGAAGTGCTTTGAAGTGCTGGTACCGAGAAGCTGTTTTTCAGTTTCTATCTCAAGGCCATCAGACTGTTAAATAGCCACCACTAGCCGGCTACCACCTGGTTACTCAACCTTGTACCTTAGAGGCTGCTGCCCTATGTACATAGACATATGTATCACTGGTCACTTTAAATGGAACACTAGTCACTTTAATCATGTTTACATAATGTTTAACTAATTTCATATGTATATATTGTATTCTACTGTATTTTAGTCAATGCCACTCAGACAGTACTCGTCTTAATATTTATATATTTCTTAATTTAATTATTTTACTTTTAGATTTGTGTGCATTGTTGTGAATTGTTAGATACTACTGCACTGTCGGAGCTAGGAACACAAGCATTTCGCTACACCCGCAATAACATCTGCTAAATATGTGTATGTGACCAATACAATTTCATTTGATTTGAGAGAGAGAGAGTGAACACACTGTCCAACACAGCCTACTGAGCAGACTTCTCTAGAGTGCTGCATCCGTAGTTACTTCAACATATTATGTACACTATATATTTGTATATATTTGACCTTGCCTGCTGCTCCTGTGTGTGTGTGTCGGGGTAGGTTCCTTGTTCCTTGTCAATCATTGGCTTATTGGTGAAATCAGCAGTCAGACAATATCTTCTTTAAGTAAGTAAATTAAACCTTTATTAATGCAATTGCAGATAGAAGTTGACAATGGAAACATAGCATGTGTGTTTCAGAGTAAGTTCTGCACCCCACCTAAGTGCGCAGCTGATTTTATATGTGATCACTCCTTAGTGGTATGATCACCTGCGTCAATGTACAGGTGAAGTCTGAGGTTTACATACACCTTACCAAATACATTCAAACTCAGTTTTTCACAATTCCTGATATTTGATCCTAGTAAAAATTCGCTCGCACACGCTTTTTCAGTTCTGCCCACAAATGTTCTATGGGATTGAGGTCAGGGCTTTGTGATGGCCACTCCAATGCCTTGACTTTGTTGTCCTTAAGCCATTTTGACACAACTTTGGAAGTATGCTTGGGGTCATTGTCCATTTGGTAGACCCATTTGCGACCAAGCTTGAACTTCCTGACTGATGTCTTGAGATGTTGCTTCAATATATCCACATAATTTGGCTTCCTCATGATGCCATCTATTTTGTGAAGTGCACCAGTCCCTCCTGCAGCAAAGCACCCCCACAACATGATGCTGCCACCCCAGTGCTTTACTGTTGGGATGGTGTTCTTCGGCTTGCAAGCCTCCCCCTTTTTCCTCCAAACATAACGATGGTCATTATGGCCAAACAGTTATTTTTTGTTTCATCAGACCAGAGGACATTTCTCCAAAAAGTACAATCTTTGTCCCCATGTGCAGTTGCAAACCATAGTCTGTTTCTTTTATAGCGGTTTTGGAGCAGTGGCTTCTTCCTTGCTGAGTGGCCTTTCAGGTTATATCGATATTGGACTCGTTTTTACTGTGGATATAGATACTTTTGTACCTGTTTCCTCCAGCATCTTCACAAGGTCCTTTGCTGTTGTTCTGGGATTGATTTGCACTTTTCGCAGCAAAGTACGTTCATCTCTAGGAGACAGTCTCTCTCCTTCCTGAGCAGTATGACGGCTGCGTGGTCCCATGGTGTTTATACTTGCGTACTGTTTGTACAGATGAACGTGATTCTTTCAGGCATTTGGAAAATATTCCCAAGGAAGAACCAGACTTGTGGAGGTCTACAATTTTTTTTCTGAGGTCTTGGCTGATTTCTTTTGATGATGTCAAGCAAAGAGGCACTGAGTTTGAAGGTAAGCCTTGAAATACATCCACAGGTACACCTCCAATAGACTCAAATTATGTCAGTTAGCCTATCAGCAGCTTCTAAAGCCATGACATAATTTTCTGGAATTTTCCAAGCTGTTTAAAGGCACAGTCAACTTAGTGTATGTAAACTTCTGACCCACTGGAATTGTGATACTGTGAATTATAAGTTAAATAATTTGTCTGTAAACAATTGTTGGAAAAATTATTTGTGTCATGCACAAAGTAGATGTCCTACCGACTTGCCAAAACTATAGTTTGGTAACAAGAAATTTGTGGAGTGGTTGAAAAATGAGTTTTAATGACTCCAACCTTATTGTATGTAAACATCCGACTTCAACTGTATATATACAGCAATTTGCTGAGGTTACCTTATAAGGTAACCTAGTAACCTAGTACAGTAGCTTCTCTGAATTCATTAGCATTGTCCACTGTCACACAAGATCAAAATGTCTAAACCAGACAGTGGTTACTTCTCTTTATCTAGTTTAGGTCTGACTCAGACCTAGCCCGCAAGCAAACTCTTGCAACAGCTAGGGCTTAAGCACAAAGACTAATATAGATGGCTTGTGCAACATATAGTGGCAGAGTTTTTAGGCACATAGCAACAGTATCTATTATAAGGCCTGCAGCAAAACATATGAATCTTACGGTCCTCTTAATCAATAATGGGGAGGGTCTTTGGGACCCTAACCCCTTCATGTGTGTCCCTGTCCGGCACTGGCTGCACCTAACTTTCAGGCTGTCATTGCTCATGATGATGATTCATTGCATGACCCATTACTGCTGCTTCCCTTTTCTTTGTTTTGCCTTTCTTTGTGTTTTTTCTTTGTTCACACACTACTCAAATAGAGACAGACAGAGAGAGGTGCTCAGGGCTTAATGGTGGTAGTACGGACACTGATGGAGAGTACCTCATCAGTCGTACAACTCTCAGTAAATGTGAATGTGGACTTTCCTGCTTTAGCAGACCAGGCTGATTGGTTTTACCAGTGTGTGTGTGTGTGTGTGTGTGTGTGTGTGTGTGTGTGTGTGTGTGTGTGTGTGTGTGTGTGTGTGTGTGTGTGTGTGTGTGTGTGTGTGTGTGTGTGTGTGTGTGTGTGTGTGTGTGTGTGTGTGTGCGTACGTACGTCCATGCATACGCACGTTCTCCATCATCAGGCAGTATGAGTGTGTTTTCTCTCATTGGTCATGGAGCCCTCAGAGAGTGAGAGTGTGTGTGCTCCATCATCAGCCAGTGGGCAGTGGATTTCCTCTCTCCACTTCAACACCATAATGTGATAATGGCACACTGTCATCTGGGTGTCAAGTGTCATAATAGCAGGCTGGCTTTCACCCACTTCATTTAGCTATTATCTACATGTTATCCACTTGCACTTTTTTACTGTCACAGGAAGTTAGATAACACTTGCAGTGAATCCTATTACTCTGTATGGTTTTATTGTGACTCCAATTGTTTCTATATAAATACATTTTCTTGTGAAAATGGGGCCAGTGTGGTTGATGTGAGAGAGATGACTGTTGGTTTGTGCTGTAGTGTAGAGAGCTTTATTAAAAGTATTGGAATACAGCCTTCTTTGTTATCTCAGCTGCTGGCAATATTGTATTTTGAGGCCTTCTGACTGGCTGGCTGATATGCTGACTGGACCTCTTAATGCAATCATACTGTAGATGTTATTTTAAAGCTGGATTTCTGCCAAAGCAAGTGTTTAGGCTTGCTATCAACCTCATGCTCGCTCAATCCATCTCTCTCGCCCACTCCCCCCTCTTCTCGCTCTCCCTTCTTCTCCTTGTCGCCCACTCCCCCGCACTCGCTTTCCCATTCTCTCTCTCACTCCCACCACCCTCCTCACTCTGTCTCTGTCTCTGTCTCTGTCTCTCTCTCTCTCTCTCTCTCTCTCTCTCTCTCTCTCTCTCTCTCTCTCTCTCTCTCTCTCTCTCTCTCTCTCTCTCTCTCTCTCTCTCTCTCTCTCTCTCTCTCTCTCTCTCTCTCTCTCTCTCTCTCTCTCTTTGGTTCTTTTAACCGGGCAGCTCAGTATTCTGTGTGGAGCGAGACGTTTCCTGTCGCTTGATGCTGTGTTTGCTTTTCTGAGTCTGGTCCCAGAGTGCTCATCCCGTCTGCTGTTGTTTTAACATTCATGGCGCCCCTCTCTTCCCCTGTCTCTCCCCATCCCCCTTTCTCTACCCCCGCCCGAGCATGGCCTGGCCAGACCAAGATGTAAGTCTGTGCTCCACACACACAAAGGCACAAACACGCAGAAAGACGCAGCTGTAATCACTGCCAAATATGCTTTTACAAAGTATTGAATACTTATGTAAATTAGATATTTCTGTATTTCATATTCAATAAATCTGCAGAAGTTTCTAAAAACATGTTTTCACTTTGACATCATGGGGTATTGTGTGTAGAGGAGTGATAATCAATTTAATAGATTTTGATTTCAGGCTGTAACACAAACAAATGTGACTGACCGGCTCAAATTGGTCTTATGTAGCAAAATTTGTGGAGCAAAATTAGTTTTTTTTACATTGGATTAAAGTACTGACTCAGAGAGAGAACATTTTATATAATACACTACAGTTGAGGAACAATGGGAAAGTAATTCTGCTTTGAAAGTTGATACATTTGTAACCTCACTTTTGAGAAAATGGCCCTTGAATAATTTGGTAAGCTCTTCTTTATCTACACCCATTCAGCATCGTTCACACCCTCTTAAGCCTTACCCCAACCCATTTCTTTAAGGATTCACATGTGAGGCCATGCACTAAACAACGAAAGATTTAAAGACTAAAGGCTGGTTTATACTACGTCTATCGACAGTTGTCGCAGTGACATCATGAATATTCTATTGTCGTCCTACATCAAATAAACCCACCCGTTTAAAAAGGAATTTAGTATATGTCAATCTAGCAAACCAGGCAGCTAAAAACAACTTTCTAAACAAAGTTTTGGTTTGTTTCTATCTTGTTAGCTAACTAGCTAATGTTAAGTTAGCTGGCTAGCCAGTTAAAATAATGACCATATCTTATAGCTGACAACGTCTTCACTTTAGCTCTTTTGTCTTCATTATTACAGGAAAATAAACTCAAAACAAAATCATTATTTGCACATTAATGGCGAGCCAATTACAGAAAAATGGCTTACGGTTGTGAGTGTGATGAAATAAAAGCAGGGCATTCTACCGGAGAATTTTAGAATTTGGACACTGTCTCGTTGGCCTAACGTTATATCCTAATTTTACTTTGGTGCAGGTTATGTTTTCTTCACATTATCGTCTCTGGTAAGCACATACTATATCAAATACGACCAAAGTTTTGTCACATGTACTGGGTACAGAAGGTGTAATGAAGTGGTTACTTGCATAGCGGAGTCTTTTGTTTAGACATGTAGCTAGCTAGCTAGCTAGCTAAACAATTAAACATAATCCCTCATTCATAACATTACTACCCTGAATCTGCAGGTAGCTAACCAACCAGGTTTAATGTTAGCTAGCTAGCTAAAATTAGGCAATAACTAGCAATGCAAATGGCTCTGAGATACAAATAATATTACTACACAGATCATACACTTAAAGTTAGCTAGCGAGCTAACAGTAGGATTTAACTTGAAATGAAAACAACTTTCTGACTAAATTTAAAATAATATAATATCTGAAAATGTAGCTAGCTAGACTATCTTACCCATATACATCGATGGACGCCTGTCCCTCTCTGTCACGGATGCCATGGTTGCCCTTAGATTGAAGATGTAATCCGGAGACCGGTGTTTTATACAACAGCCTTCTGTGCGTTTTCTTTTTGCAATCAAACACCAGCATTTTTCTACATCTCCTTGGCTATCATTTCCACCAGGCATTCCACTGATTTCAAAACTCAGTCCTCCAGAAAATGGAGAGCAACACTTTTGCAGTTCTACTAGGTGATATCTTTCAAAAAAGCAACATTAGGGGGATCACGTGACCCTTGAACGAGATGGCCGCATGAACTAAGAGCTCCGCACAAGTAGTTTCCAATTCCTAATCTTACCTCCACTCCAAGTTCAAACTCATTTAGCTTTAGTAAGAAAAAGTCATGGCGGCTACAAAAGGCGACACTACAGGTGACATTTTTACCCGGACTCGAGTATTAGCGACGGAAAAAGCCTCCAAGAAGAAGCTAGCTTCAGAAAAAACTAGCGCCATTAGCCAGGAGCAAGAGAACCCGCTCCCCCCACGAGGCACAACGAATGCCAACCTCGCACTCTGTCGAAGACATCCTTTCTGAGTTGAGATCCCAACGTACAGAACTAAACACTAAATTAGATGCCATTAACTCTCAGCTCAGTGCGATAGGGGGCAAGGTGACAATCCTGGAAAACGCTATGCCTGACATCAACAACAAGATAACCATAAATGCGGGGCGCCTGGACGAGGCAGAGGGGCGAATCCTATCCTTGGAAAA
The DNA here is from genome assembly GCF_018296145.1 of Oncorhynchus tshawytscha. NCBI lineage: Eukaryota > Metazoa > Chordata > Actinopteri > Salmoniformes > Salmonidae > Oncorhynchus > Oncorhynchus tshawytscha. The sequence continues at coordinate 22,621,683 of NC_056458.1, forward strand.
CTTATTGACAGATGCCATGGAAACAATAGCATATGCTAAAAAGAAATTCGAGCATCTGGAAGAGAAAACAGAGGACCTGGAAAACAGGGGGCGAAGGAATAATTGTGTTCTATTCAATCTGGGCGAAAAAGAAGAGGGAAACATGCCACTGATCCGCTACCTGCAAGACAAACTTCCCGAGTGGCTCCACATGTCCACCGACAGGCCCATAGAACTCGAGAGAGCTCACCGAGCACTGAGGCCCCCACCAGCAGCCAGACAACCACCGCGCCCAATCACCATACGTTTCCTGAGATTCACCGACAAGGAACGAGTCCTACAGGTGGCGAAAAACAACACCATCACAGTGGGAAACGCCAAACTCGCTTTACACCAGGACCTGTCAGCTGGAATACGCCGAAAGCGCCGAGAATTTGACGAAGTGAAGAAATACTCCATTGACCGAGGCATCTTCAGGGGATTCAAATACCCAAACGAGCTCAGGATTCTTCACCAAGGAGCCTTGCGACACTTCAAAACTCCCGAAGAGGCAAAATGTTTTTTGAAAGACAATCCTGGCCAATGAGAAACAGACCAATGACTAAATGCGATTAATGCCATTTCTAAAGGAGGTAAGACGACATATAGCCGATATCCAGAGACCCACCCCCTAAATGTCATTATAGCCGTCCAATTTATATTTATTTTCCTTTAACTGAGAGGGATGGGCTGTATAGCCTAACCTAGGCCTACTCATGTTTCAGCCTACTTTTATTTCCCTGTTTTTTTGTTGCTATTATTACTTGGGGTTCACTATGTCCCTTGGGGGAGGTATATGTAGGCTGGGCTATTGATTTTATTTTTCTCCCCTCTTTTACTGTGGTCTGGACGAGGGCAACTGTGTCATTTACTCAATGCGGGGTGGAGAGGATGAGGCATTTCTTTGGTGGGGAGAGGGAGACGTTGTGCGTTGCTAACTGTTCCCGGTTTTTGTTTTATTTGGAACACAGAATTGAGACTGAGCGGGGGGGTAATAGATCCAACGGGATCTGTCGAGTTGTTTGGGAACTCTGCTGGGGTGTTCAGAGATGATTATTTTATGTACACCATTTATATTCCTTTTATGTGAACGCAGCTGTAACTACTATCCACTTTTACCCAGCGATGACTTGCACTAAAGTTCGATTACTGTTCGATGACTAGTACCTTAAATCTATTGACATGGAACTGCCATGGTCTAGGGCATGCAATAAAACGAAAAAAGATACTATGTGCTCTAAAAAAGGAAAAAGCAGACATCGCGCTATTTCAAGAGACACACCTCTGTGATGCTGAACATGCCAAACTCCACAGAGCTTGGGTGGGACAGGTGTATTTCTCATCTTTCAAATCAAACAGTAGAGGCACAGCCATACTTATCCATAAAAATGTTCCATTCATAATTGACAAAAACATATCTGATCCAGAGGGGAGATTTATTTTGATAACTGGGTCACTATATGGTCAACCAATTACTATATTAAACATATACGCCCCTAACACAGATACTCCTGCCTTCATGTCAAAAATTATAACCCTGTTCAATGAGCATTGTGTCTCCTTTGGCGTGGTGGCCGGAGATTTTAATTGTACCCTTAACCCAACCCTAGACAAATCATCTCAAGTCCCCACCACAAATCCTAGATCTGCAAAGATGTTGAACTCTCTTACTAAAGAGATGGGACTGATAGATATCTGGAGAGAGACTAATAGCTCATCTATGGACTATACATACTACTCTAATGTCCATAACACCTACTCCCGTATAGATTACATTTTTATCCCAAAGAGTTTCATAAATTCAGCCACTTGTACAATCGGACCCATTGCACTTTCAGATCACGCCTTTGTCCACCTCCGCTTTGACCTCTGCAAAAACATCCCGAGGTCAAAGAGCTGGAAATTCAACACCTCCATGCTATCAAATGACGTGTTCCATACATTGGTAACTACATGGATAGACAACTACACACAAGATAATAAAGATTCTCCTGTTTCTCCGGCCACAATGTGGGACGCTGCTAAAGCCACACTAAGAGGTCATCTAATTGCATATGCTTCCTCTAAGAAAAAAGCAATGGAAGCACACAGGCTAGATCTTGAGAGGGAGCTGGAATGCTGTGAAAAAATACATAAACAATCCCTAGACAGCACCTCCTGGAGTCATCTTAAAGCAGCCAAAGCCAAACTGAATTTGGACTACACTCGGGAGATTAAAAAAAAAGTTTTCTTTACTAAACAGAAATACCATGAGTATGGCAATAGGCCCAGTAGATTGCTTGCTTACCAATTAAAAAAGGAGCAGTCAGAGCGTACAATCATGGCTATCCGAACAGCAGAGGACGAGGTCACATATGAAAAAAAAAAAGATCAATTTAACTTTTCATGATTTTTACTGCAAACTATATACCTCTGAGAGAAAACACACGGAGGCAGAACTCCACTCTTTCCTAGAGGGAATCTCGCTACCTAAACTATCAGAGACCGACCAAGAAGATCTCAACTCCCCCTTCACTCCTGAGGAGATCCTGGAGGCAATTACCTCCATGCCACCTAATAAGTCCCCAGGCCCAGATGGATTCCCCAGAGAGTTCTACAAAGCTTTTTGGCCCCAGCTCAGCCCTATCTTCATGCCAATGCTGGAGGATTTTTGCAAAAACTGAGTTCTCCCAGACTCAATGCACACAGCTCGCATTACAGTGTTGCTAAAAAAGGACAAGGACCCCCTATCCTGCTCGTCCTTCCGGCCCATAAGCTTGTTGGATTTCGACTATAAAATAATTACCAAATTGCTCGCCAAAAGACTAAACACTCTTCTTCCCAAAATAATAAAAGCGGACCAAACTGGATTTATTACAGACAGATACTCTTCTGATAACATTCGCCGTCTTTTTGATATTATTGATCAAGTAAACACACAGAAGACCCCTGTCCTGCTGGCTTCACTGGATGCTGAGAAGGCGTTTGACAGGATGGAGTGGAGCTTTCTGTTTTCAGTCTTTTGAAAAGTTCAATATGGGCCCAAATTTTATTAAATGGATCAAATCACTATACTCTCATCCAAATACCATGGTGACTACTAATGGACTGAACTCTGACAGATTCCCTCTGGAACGGGGCACAAGACAAGGGTGCTCGCTGTCCCCGCTGTTCTACTTGTTGGGGGCGGAGCCTCTGGCAGAGCTGATAAGGAGCAATCCAAGTATTATGGGTGTTTCTGCAGGCGGCCTGCAGCACAAGATTTCGCTTTACTCGGATGATGTCTTGCTCTACATATCCAACCCTGAGAAATCCCTCCCTCTCATTTTAGACACAATTGCTCAGTATGGCAAGTTTCCAGGTTATAAGATCAATTTTAACAAATCCACTGTCTGCCCTCTCAATATTACACTCACCAGCTCTATGAAGACACGTTGTCCTTTCCAATGGAAAACACAGGGGTTTCAATACCTCGGGATCTTCATAACACCAGATCTGAATAGCCTTTTTAAGGAAAATTATCTTCCACTCCTGGATCGAATCAAGAACGATCTCCAAACCTGGATCTCCCTCCCAATTAGCTTAGAAGGAAGAATTAATGTAATCCGTATTTCAGATGCTCCCATGCTATCTCCCAGTTTCCTTCTTCAAAACAACTAACCAAAGCATCACCAAATTTATATGGGGCAATAAAAAACCTAGGATCAAGTTTTCCACTCTATCGAAACCTGAATCTAAGGGTGGTCTTGCTCTTCCCTCCCTTCAATTGTACTACTGGTCTGCCCAAATCCGCAACATGCTAATATGGATCACAAACAGACAAGAGTCAACGTGGATTCAGATAGAAGCCCAATCCTGTGGTTCATTGCCCTTAAGCTCAATTATATTCATTAATAACTTTAGTGAAGTGGGCAACATAGCCAAAACCTTTGTGATTTACAGCACCCTAATAGCGTGGAGGGACTGTAAGAAATACCTGGGCATTTCCTCCCAAATATGTTCTCACTTGCCTATAGTAGGCAACCCAGACTTGCCAAAAGCCTTGAGGGATGCCAACTTTAATCTTTGGCATACTCTAGGAATCAGGACCTTTTCAGACCTATTTCATCAGAAAACCACTACACTGAAATCCTTTCAAGAGCTCTGCAGTGAATTCGATGTGCCAAGATCCCATTTTTTAAAATATCTTCAAATTAGACATGTAATTTCCTCATTTACCTCCAAGAGGAGGTTTAGAACTCAGTTGAATGAAGTTGAAACCCTTCTTGTCACAGCACAATCCATTAAAGGCAAAATATCTTACATCTATAGACTCCTTTCTGAGAAAGGAAGCTCCTCCTTCACTCCTTTGAAAATAATCTGGGAAAAGGACCTTGGTCTGACTATCAGTGATGAGTTATGGGCGGAGGTTTGCGACAGGGTATACTGCTCCTCTACCAGTGTAAAAATGAAAGAATCTAATTACAAATTTTTGTACAAATTTTATTATACTCCTTTGAGACTCCATAGAATGAAAACAGATATGTCTCCTAACTGTAAAAGATGTACCTCTGAAAGTGGAACCTATATGCATGTATTTTGGAGCTGTAGAGAGATTGCCAGATTCTGGCAATCTGTACATACTGCTGCACAGAAAATACTAGAGGTACAGTTTGATATGACCCCGTGTATCTATCTTCTTAATGCCCAGCAGGACTTTGTTCTTGATCCTGACAGAGAAAATTTGCTTATGACTATTACATACTTTGCTAAGGAATGTATTCTTCTATTGTGGGCCTCTAATACCCCTCCTACATTTAAAATGTGGATTGACCAAATTGTTGACTTTCTTCCTCTTGAAAAGCTCACTTATGACCTCCACAAGAGACAGCCCAAGTTTGATAGACTCTGGTCTCCACTATTCAACTATATTTCAAACTGGACAGAGTGAACGGGGTGACTAGGGAAATGCGCAGATACAGTGCCTTGCGAAAGTATTCGGCCCCCTTGAACTTTGCGACCTTTTGCCACATTTCAGGCTTCAAACATAAAGATATAAAACTGTATTTTTTTGTGAAGAATCAACAACAAGTGGGACACAATCATGAAGTGGAACGACATTTATTGGATATTTCAAACTTTTTTAACAAATCAAAAACTGAAAAATTGGGCGTGCAAAATTATTCAGCCCCTTTACTTTCAGTGCAGCAAACTCTCTCCAGAAGTTCAGTGAGGATCTCTGAATGATCCAATGTTGACCTAAATGACTAATGATGATAAATACAATCCACCTGTGTGTAATCAAGTCTCCGTATAAATGCACCTGCACTGTGATAGTCTCAGAGGTCAGGTTTAAAGCGCAGAGAGCACATTGACCCCCTGTATATAGCCTCGCTATTGTTATTTTATTGTGTTACTTTTTATTATTTTTCACTTTAGTTTATTTGGTAAATATTTTCTTAACTCTTTCTTGAACTGCACAGTTGGTTAAGGGCTTGTAAGTAAGCATTTCATGTTGTATTCGAAGCATGTGAAAAACAAAGTTTGATTTAATTTAGACCACATGGAGAATTCAATAAATCAGGTTCTTTATATGAATAAAGACTTGCTAAAGAGCAATAATTCTGCATTTTGACATGTCCCTCTGTGCACCCACTGTGATTTTAACCCACTTAACACCAACATTTCTCCATGTTTTCACCATCATTATAAAGACCTATATATTTTGTGGTTTGACAAAGTCATTTCTGAAGATTATTATTTATTTAATGTGATTAGTGATTAATTTTAAGGTCAAGAAAACCCATCCATGAAATTAAATGAACTATTCCTTTTAAAATATTTTTTTCTAAAGAAACATTGAACATCTAATAGTCAAATTATAGTGTAAAAGCAGGTGAGTTGGTTCTACTCTTTTTTTACCATTTTCCGGTATTTTGTGGTGGAAAACTGAGTAGGTCGAGCATTACACGTCAACACTGTTACCCATAGATAGACAGGCTAGAAATGTTTAAACAATTGTGTTTTTTTGTGAAGCTTGTATTCAATTGCCCCTCCCTGTTGCACACAAAAAGCTTCCATTTCCCCTGTCACAGGGGGATTTATGGCCATCAACCCTGTTACAGTCAACCCTGTTACTTTATTTGGCACTCACTAACATACATTTTAATGTAATTTTTTTATTTACTTGAGATGAGAAAATATGTTTTTTATTTTTAAGTTGAACATGACAGAATATTTATGGCAATGTTAAAATTAGGTGAAATCAAAAGTTTATTTTCACCAAGTTACACATCTCAAAAGGCACTGATTTGGTGGAACGACCCAAGTAGATAATTCCTTGAGGAACGAGCAAGAACTAAATGCAAACTAAAGCTAGTTGTCAGTGTTATATTTGTGGAAAAGGAAGGTTGAGCATGTTTCCATGCTCTCCGTTATGCATATTTACTCTATGTTAATAAATGCTTAATTTGAGCTCGTTATTGTTGTTCGAAATTCTTATTGAGACATCCACTGTTGGTACTGGAAGAAGAATGACGCCTTCCTCTCTCTCTCCATCTATCTCTCTTGTAGAACATTGATGTGACAAACTTCAGCAGCAGCTGGAGTGATGGCCTTGCATTCTGTGCTCTCCTCCACACCTACCTGCCTGCACATATCCCTTACCAGGAACTCATCAGTCAAGACAAGGTACCCACCTCGCACACATGCAGACAATTGCACGAACACACACACACTCATTCATCATTCCAATTAAGAGCTCATGAAATGGACACCCACACTGACGTGACATTTCAGATACACGCATGGATACCAGTAACATGATGACCTTCTACGTTCTCAATAAATGTTTTCTTCAAGTACATTCTTCTTCGAGTACCTCCAAAGCACCATTCATAGCGCTACACTTTAATACCTTACACTAAAGGCTATTGTATGGGAAACATAGGCCCAGATTTACTGAAGGTGTGAGGGGGCACACAACATGTTTTGTGTGTAAAGTAGCATTTCACTGTGGTGCGCAAGCGTTTGCAGCATGTAAAACCAATTGTTACGGTTTTCTTCCGTCGAAGGAGAGGAGGACCAAAATGCAGCATGGTTAGAGTTCATGGTTTTTAATATGAAAACTCAACATGAACACAAAAACAACAAACGTGGCAAAACCTGAAACAGCCCTATCTGGTGCAGAGAACACATAGACAAGAAACAATCACCCACAAAGTACCCACTGAATTTGGCTGCCTAAATATAGTTCCCAATCAGAGACAACGATAGACAGCTGCCTATAATTGAGAACCAATCAAGGCAACCATAGACATACAATATACCTAGAAAGGAGACAGGCCCATAAACATACAAAACCCCTAGACAAGACAAAAAACACATACATCACCCATGTCACACCCTGACCTAACCAAAATAACAAGGAAAACAAAGAATACTAAGGTCAGGGTGTGACACCAATAAAACATTGTGGAGCATGTACCTTTACATTTGGGAGATCCTCCAAAGCACCAATGATAGCACCACAATTGAATCCCTTAGACTAAGGCCTAGATTCCATCCGGACCATGGAAGACCCGTGCTAAAGCGCAATTACAATTTAAAGTTAATGTTTCCACGCTCGAGAAGGCAGTGTTCACAGTAAACAGTTGCGTATGTCGGCTATTTCCAGAATGAAGTCCAGAATGAATCTAGTCGCAAAGGCTTTTGTATGAGAAACACAGAGCATGTAACTATAAGGATACCCTCTCTCACCTGGTGTTAAAGAGAAACAGCTATATATTAGTTTTGACAGAGACAGCAATGCTGTATGTACAGTACCAGTCAAAAGTTTGGACACACCTACTCTTTGAATGGTTTTTCTTCATTTTTAATATTCTCTATGTTGTCGAATAATAGTGAAGACATCAAAACGATGAAATAACACATATGGAATCATGCAGTGACCAAAATAGTCTCCCTTTGCCTTGATGACATCTTTGGCATTCTATTGGCATTCTCCCAACCAGCTTCTTGAGGTAGTCACCAGAATGCATTTCAATTAACAGGTGTGCCTTGTTTAAAGTTAATATGTGGAATTTCTTTCTTTCTTTGAGCCAATCAGTTGTTTTGTGACATGGTAGGGATGGTATAGGGATGGTATACAGAAGATAGCCCTATTTGGTAAAAGACCAAGTCCATATTATGGCAAGAACAGCTCAAATAAGCAAAGATAATAAACAGTCCATCATTACTTTAAGACATGAAGGTCAGTCAATCCGGAAAAAGTTTCCTCAAGTGCAGTTGCAAAAACCATTAAGCGCTATGATGAAACTAGCTCTCATGAGGACCGCCACAGGAAAGGAAGACCCAGAGTTACCTCTGCTGCAGAGGATATGTTCATTAGAGTTACCTGCCTCAGAAATTGCAGCCCAAATAAATGCTTAATAAGAGCTCAAGTAACAGACACATCTCAACATCAACTGTTCAGAGGAGACTGCGTGAATCAGGCCTTCACGGTCTAATTGCTGCAATGAAACCATTGTAAATAAGACTTGCCTAGTTAAATAAAGGTTCAATAAATTAAATAAAAACACTAAAGGACACCAATAAGAAGAAGAGACTTGCTTGGACCAAGAAACACGAGCAATGAGCAATGGACATTAGACCGGTGAAAATCTGTCCTTTTGCTCTGATGAGTCCAAATTTTGTGTCTTTGTGAGACGCAGAGTAGGTGAATGGATGATCTCCCACCAGGAAGCATGGAGAAGGAGGTGTGATGGTGTGGAGTTGCTTTGTTGGTGACACTGTCACTGATTTATTTAGAATTCAAGGCACACTTCCATCACTCTCCTTCTTGGTCAAATAGCCCTTATGCAGCCTGGAGGTGTGTTTGGTCATTGTCCTGTTGAAAAACAAATGATAGTCCCACTAAGCGCAAAACAGATGGGATGGCATATCGCTGCAGAATGTTGTGGTGGAAATCTGTCCTTTGGTCTGATGAGTCCAAATTTGGTGTCTTTGTGAGACACAGAGAAGGTGAACGGATGATCTCCGCATGTGTAGTTCCCACTGTAGTATCTGTGATCTACATCTGTTTATATTAGTTACTATGCTGTTACTAAGCAGTAATGTATTACGGCAGTGTTATGTTACTACACCTAATAGGAAATGCACATGCTCACTATCGGGCCGGGGGCTGTAGAGCACGAGGCGTTTTGACTAAACAAAACTAACTGTACTCCCGTCTCCTGCCTGGTCATTTCTCCACAACACAAATATTACAGTGGCGATGAGGTGATTAAGCTTCTTAAACGGACATTCCTTGAAGGGAAGAATGTTGCGTGAGTAATGAAACTCAAAATAATTGTGTAAATCGTCAGTTATTTTTTTATTTTTTGGCCAGTAGAAAAGGCTAAGCACTGCTAGTAGGTAAAGTGTTCAGGAGCTGCCAAGTAGCAAGCCTATTGGAGTCCAGAATAGAGTGGTTAAATAAATAACCGGTAATTGAACCCATTGAAATTAGGCGATCTCAGTGGAGAAATATTGTAAAACAAGAAGAAACGTAACACATTATAACAAATGAGTGCAGTGAATGAAGTAATTGCAGAAACTTCTGAAATGAAGAAAGTGAAGAATTAGATGAAAATTAAGGAATACAAGGAATAAGGAAAATGGCAACCATTTGGTCGAGTACCAGAGTTTAAGGCTACAAAATAGAATTTTGATTCCTATTTAGAGCGTTTTGAGCGTTGGCTGGCTGCAAATGAAATCAAAGATGAAAAGATAGCAGATTTATTTCTCAGTGTTTTGGGTCCAACTGGTTATGGATTGCTGAAAGGTCTCATTGAACCAATAAAAGCAGTGGAGTTGAACTATGCAGAACTGACTGAAACTCTTTTAAGCCAATTCTCATTGCAGAACGTTTCAGATTTGACCAACGTCACCAGAGTCAAGGGGAAACCGTGGCTGACTACATCCTTGCTTTGAAAAGGCTGGCAAGTACATGTGAGTTTGCGTGATTTCTTGATGACGCTCTCCGAGACAAGTTTGTATGTGGTCTCACAGGTGAAGCATATCACAGAAGGCTTCTGTCAGAGAAGGACCTGACCTTTAAGAAAGCCTGTGATATCGCACTTGGACTTGAGCTTGTCCACAGGGATACTATTGAGCTATCGGGACGTGCAGAACGTCAGAAAGGTGTTCAAAAGGTCAGTGACACGTGGAGTTCACAAACGTTCACAAACGTCACACTTTTCTCAGTCCTGTCCTCAAGGTCACACAAGAACAAAGCAGTCCACATCACAAAGGTCTAAGCCAAGTTGCTACAGATGTGGGGGAGATAATCATCAGCACTGTGAATGTCGATTCCAAAATGAAAAGTGACACAATTGTGGAAAGGTTGGACTTCTACAGAGAGTAACAAAAGCTCCAAAACGCACAGCAGGAGCACACAAAGTGTCAGACGCAGCACAAGAAGAGGAAGGTACAACTGAAACAGTATTGGAACTGTTCACAGTGTACACAGCTCAACAACAAAAAGATGGAATCTATCTCAGCATGGAGTTAGCGGGAAAACCAGTAAACATGCAGCTGGACACAGGAGCGTCTGAATCACTTGTTCCAGAAAGACTCTACAAAGAAAAACTGAAAGACTGCCCTATTCAGCCAGCGTTCATCTGCCTTTCTTCATACACTGGTGACACTATTCCTGTGTTAGGACAGATCCAGATACCAGTCCGGTATAAGGTGAAGGAGTGAAAGCTACTGTTTGTCATTGTTAAAGGAGAAAAATCAGCCTTGCTAGGCAGAAACTGGCTACAAAAGATCAAGTTGAACTGGGGAGAAATCTTCAGTCTGAGAAATGACACACCAGTGAGTCAGGCTACACTCACTAACATGCTGGAGAAACACAAATAACTTTTCAAAGATGTCTACGGCGAAATACAAGACTTCACAGCGAAAGTTAGAGTGCAAGAAGGAACCAAGCCTATCTTTCACAAAACATGTCCAGTTCCCTATGCTCTTAAGGAAGCACTAGAGAAGGAACTGTACCACCTACAGAAGAATAACATCCTCACGAAAGTAGAGAGGAGCGACTGGGCCGATCCGATCGTTGTAGTCCCAAAGAAAGACAAGACCGTCAGAATGTGCGGAGACTACAAGGTCACAGTAAATCGCTGCATACTACCAGAGGAATATCCCCTACCAAACGCTGAAGATCTGTTTGCCACTCTAGCTGGTGGGAAGGTTTTCAGTAAGCTGGACCTGTCATTCGCTTATCAGCAACTGAAGCTGGATCTGGAGTCGGAACAGTATCTGACCATCAATACACACAAGGGGCTGTTCAGATTCAATCGCTTGGCCTATGGAATCTCGACAGCTCCAGCGATATTCCAACACACAATGGATCAGATCTTGGACGGTATAGACAATGTTGTGTGCTTCATGGACGACATCCTCATGTCAGGACCAACCATAGGAGAGCACCTTGCTCCTGAACTTTTGCGGAAAGTTTGTGGCAAACTTGTCCACATTGTTGCATCCGCTTCACCAACTGCTGCAGGCCGATACAAAGTGGAATTGGTCCCCACAATGCGAAGAAGCATTCAAGACTTGCAAACAGCGTCTGTTAAAGAGCAAGTGGCTTGCCCACTATGACACAGAGATTAAGCTGAGACTCGCGTGTAATGCATCTCCATACAGAGTAGGAGCCGTCATCTCACATGTTCTACCGTCAGGTGAAGAACACCCTATTGCATTTGCATCACGGACTCTGTCACTAAGTGAGAAAAATTATGCTCAAATTGAGAAGGAAGCCCTGAGCATAATATTCGGAGTGAAGAAGTTTCACAAATATCTCTACGGAAGGAAGTTCCAACTGCTGACAGATCACAAGCCTCTGTTCGCCATCCTTGGACCAGAATCAGCCATACCAACCATTGCTGCACTTCGAATGCAACGTTGGGCTCTGATATTACTAGCCTATGACTACGAGATCGAGTACAGACGAGCAGTGATCACGCAAATGCAGATGCACTATCAAGACTACCATGCAATAGTGACTCTGACAGTAAAGATGATAGAGCAGTCTTCCAGATCTCTCTCATCAATGAACTTCCCATATCTGCTTCAGACAGCAGAGGAAACGAGGAAAAACAAAGTCCTTTCCAAAGTCTTGGACTTAAAATTAGGCGGTTGGCCAACCTTCGTAAATGACGATAACCATCGTCCATTCATCGAAAAGAAAGACCAGTTGTCCACTGATCAAGGATGTGTTCTGTGGGGATCAAGGGTGGTGGTACCTCACACATTTCAGAGGAGACTGCTATCTGACCTGCATGAGGGACATCCAAGGATCACTCGAATGAAAGCACTCACCCGCAGTTATCTGTGGTGGCCTGGACAACAAGCCTGCTGCTGCACCTCTTCATCCATAGTCCTGGGCTGCTACACCATGGGAACGAATCCATGTGAATTACGCCGTGATTGACAAGCACATTTCCTTGTTGTCGTCGATGTCCATTCCAAGTGGATGGAAGTGTTCCCTACTCAACTGACCACAGCTGAGAAGACCATCAATATTCTCAGACACCTGTTCGCAACCTTTGGACTAGTCAAGGAGCTCGTATTGGACAATGGCCCTCCTTTCACCTCAAACGATTTTGAAATGTTTCTCAAGAAAACCGTTTCTGTAGTTACAAACAGATAAGATTAGCATTCCTGCAACATTATTTTGTTGAAATATAATTTGATCTCTGAGAAATTAAGCTAATTGATTCCACGCAAATTGGCCATTTTAATTCATTGGATTCATATAATATTCAATAAATATAGTACCGGACATCCAATTTGGAACTAACTTTTTTCTACCAATGAGTAAGACATGTGCAAACAAACAAAAATTGTCATAAGACACCCACGCCAATTCCACCTCAACAACCAGTATCGAGTATCAGTTCTCTGTCTGACAATTAGTATGGAGTATTGTTTCTTCATACCATGTAATGTATTCCCAGCAATTTTGGGGATAGTTATTTTTCCCTGTTCAGAGAATTTAGGCATTGAAGTTGTGAGGTTTATGTCCCGTCATACATTCTGATATAACCAGGTTCGGACCACTAGATGGTGCATTTCATTCTGTTAGGTTTGTTTCCTTACGCTGTTAGCAGTTTATGGGCAAGTTATGACAACAGTCCATGCTTTGTTTTTTTTAACTGGCCACTGTTTCAAATGCAAACTTTTTAGTATTGTGGCACAAATCCAATGCAAGCCAATGGTACCTATTTGAGCAATTCGAGCTTCATGTCCAACTCATCCTAAAGTATCTAAAAATGTATTGTGTTAATTATGATTTGGTCATGAAGTGCAAACATGCTAATATAGGTACCATTTGTACCATAAATGAAAAAAAAGTTAGCATTTGAAACAGGGGCCAGGTAAACAAACCCAAAGCATGAATTCAAATCAAATCAAACTGTATTTGTCACATGCGCCAAATACAACAAGTGTAGACCTTACAGTGACATGCTTACTTACAAGCACTTAACCAACGGTGCAGACATGTTGTTGCCTACCCTTACCACCTGGGGGCGGCCCGTCAGGAAGTCCTGGATCCAGTTGTAGAGGGAGGTGTTTAGTCCCAGGGTACTTAGCTTAGTGATGAGCTTCGTGGGCACTATGGTGTTGAACGCTGAGCTGTAGTCAATGAACAGCATTCTCACATAGGTGTTCCTTTTGTCCTGGTGGGAAAGGGGAGTGTGGAGTGTGATTGAGATTGCGTAATCTGTGGATATGTTGGGGCAGTATGCGAATTGGAGTGGATCTAGGGTATCCGGGAGGATGCTGTTGATGTGAGCCATGACCAGCCTTTCAAAGCACTTCATGGCTACCGACGTGAGTGCTATGGGGCAGTAATTATTTAAGCAGGTTGCCTTTGTTTCATTGGGCACAGGGACTATGGTGGTCTGCTTGAAACATATTACAGACTCGGTCAGGGAGAGGTTGAAAATGTCAATGAAGACACTTACCAGTTGGTCCACGCATGCTTTGAGTACACGTCCTGGTAATCTGTCTGGCCCCGTGGCTTTGTGAATGTTGACCTGTTTAAAGGTCTTGCTCACAGCTGATGCTCTCGTGCATGCTTCAGTGTTGCTTGCCCCAAACGAGCATAAAAGGCATTTATGTCATCTGGTAGGCTCGCGTCACTGGGCAGCTTGTGTCTGGGTTTCCCTTTGAAGTCCGTAATAGTTTTCAAGCCCTTCCACATCCGATGAGAGTCAGAGCCGGTGTAGTAGCATTCAATCTTAATCCTGTATTGACACTTTTCTTGTTTGATGGTTCATCTGAGGGCAAAGCGGGATTTCTTATAGGTGTCCGGATTAGTGTCCCGCTCCTTGAAAGCGGCAGCTGTAGCCTTTAGCTCAATGCTCGATGTTGCCTGTAATCCTTGGCTTCTGGTTGGGATATGTCACTGTGGGGACGCACTTATTGATGAAGCCGATGACTGAGGTGGTGAACTCCTCAATGCCATTGGATGAATCCCAGAACATATTCCAGTCTGTGCTAGCAAAACAGTCCTGTAGCGTAGCATCCGCATCATCTGACCACTTCTGTATTGAGCAAGTCACTGGTACTTTCTGCTTTAGTTTTTGCTTGAAAGCAGGATTCAGGAGGATAGAATTATGGTCAGATTTGCCAACTGGAGGGTGAAGGAGAGCTTTGTATGCATCTCTGTGTGTGGAGTAAAGGTGGTCTAGAGTTTTTCTTCTCTGGTTGCACATGTGACATGCTGGTAAAAATTTGGTAAAACTGATTTAAGTTTGCCTGCATTAAAGTCCCTGGCCACTAGGAGTGTCGCTTTTGGATGAGCATTTTCTTGTTTGCTTATGGCCTTATAGAGTTGGTTGAGTGCGGTCTTAGTGCCAGCATCTGTGGTGGTAAATAGACAGCTACAAAGAATATAGATGAGAACTCTCTTGATAGATTGTGTGGTCTACAGATTATCATAAGGTTCTCTACCTCAGGTGAGCAATACCTCGAGACTTCTTTAATATTAGACATTGCGCACCAACTGTTATTGACAAATAGACACACACCCCCACCCCTCGTATTACCAGACAAAGCTTCTTTGTTCTGCCGGTGCATGGAAAATCCCGCCAGCTTTATATTATCCATGTCGGCGTTCATCCACGACTCTGTGAAACATAAGAGATTACAGTTTTTAATGTCCCGTTGTTAGGATAATCGTAGGTCATCAATTTTATTTTCCAATTCTTGCATGTTAGCCATTAGAACGAAGGGCAGTGGGAGTTTACTCGCTCGCATATCGATTCTCAGCCGGCTGCCCGACCTGCTCCCCCTTTACCTCCGTACTTTCTTCACGCAAATTACGTTTGGGCCTGTTCCCTGGAAAGCAGTATATCCTCGTCAGACTCGTTATAGGCAAAAGCTTCTTCCAGTTCGAGGTGAGCAATGGCTGTTCTGATGTCCAGAAGTTAATTTTGGTCATAAGAGACGGTAGCAGCAACATTATGTAAAAAAAAAAAAAGTTACAAACAATGCAAAAAAACACACATAATTGCACAGTTGGATAGGAGCATGTAAAACATCAGCCATCCTCTTCGGCACCATCTTAATTGTACGCCATCGTCAATCGGATTGATGTCCATAGACTGCTTACAGTGTAAGGAAACCAATATGTAATTTTGTAATTCGGGTTATCTATCCCTTTGATATTGAGGAGGGGGGGGATCACACTTGTTTCCACCTAATAACAGGAACAGAACCATCTAGTGGTCAGAACCTGGTAATTTCAGGATGTATAATGGGACTCTAGAGAGTTTTTCCTAGCCACCTTGCTTCTACCTTGCTTCTAGACATAGTAAGAAAAAAAGCCGCAGCTCCATATTACTTGTCAGACACGGAGAACTGATTCTGTATACTGGTTGTTGGGTACGATTAGCATGGGGTGTCCGTGGCTTTTGACATTTTTGTTTCCTCATGTCTTACTCATTGGTAGAAAAAAGTTTGGTCCAAACCGTAAGTTGGGTATTGAATATTAAATGAATCCTATAAAATAATATGGCCAATTTAGGTGCACTTAGCTTAATTTCTCAGAGATATAATTACAGTGGGGCAAAAAAGTATTTAGTCAGCCACCAATTGTGCAAGTTCTCCCACTTAAAAAGATGAGAGAGGACTGTAATTTTCATCATAGGTGCACTTCAACTATGACCGACAAAATTAGGAAAAAAATCCAGAAAATCACATTGTAGGATTTTTAATGAATTTATTTGCAAATTATGGTGGAAAATAAGTATTTGGTCACCTACAAACAAGCAAGATTTCTGGCTCTCACAGACCTGTAACTTCTTCTTTAAGAGGCTCCTCTGTCCTCCACTGGTTACCTGTATTAATGGCACCTGTTTGAACTTGTTAACAGTATAAAAGACACCTGTCCACAACCTCAAACAGTCACACTCCAAACTCCACTATGGCCAAGACCAAAGAGCTGTCAAAGGACACTAGAAACGAAATTGTAGACCTGCACCAGGCTGGAAAGACTGAATCTGCAATAGGTAAGCAGCTTGGTTTGAAGAAATCAACTGTGGGAGCAATTATTAGGAAATGGAAGACATACAAGACCACTGATAATCTCCCTCGATCTGGGGCTCCACGCAAGATCTCACCCTGTGGGGTCAAAATGATCACAAGAACGGTGAGCAAAAATCCCAGAACCACACGGGGGGACCTAGTGAATGACCTGCACAGAGCTGGGACCAAAGTAACAAAGCCTACCATTAGTAACACACTACGCCGCCAGGGACTCAAATCCTGGAGTGCCAGACGTGTCCCCCTGCTTAAGCCAGTACATGTCCAGGCCCGTCTGAAGTTTGCTAGAGAGCATTTGGATGATCCAGAAGAAGATTGGGAGAATGTCATATGGTCAGATGAAACCAAAATATAACTTTTTGGTAAAAACTCAACTTGTCGTGTTTGGAGGACAAAGAATGCTGAGTTGCATCCAAAGGACACCATACCTACTGTGAAGCATGGGGGTGGAAACATCATGCTTTGGGGCTGTTTTTCTGCAAAGGGACCAGGACGACTGATCCGTGTAAAGGAAAGAATGAATGGGGCCATGTATCGTGAGATTTTGAGTGAAAACCTCCTTCCATCAGCAAGGGCATTGAAGATGAAACGTGGCAGGGTCTTTCAGCATGACAATGATCCCAAACACACCGCCCGGGCAACGAAGGAGTGGCTTCGTAAGAAGCATTTCAAGGTCCTGGAGTGGCCTAGCCAGTCTCCAGATCTCAACCCCATAGAAAATCTTTGGAGGGAGTTGAAAGTCCATGTTGCCCAGCAACAGCCCCAAAACATCACTGCTCTAGAGGAGATCTGCATGGAGGAATGGGCCAAAATACCAGCAACAGTGTGTGAAAACCTTGTGAAGACTTACAGAAAATGTTTGACCTCTGTCATTGCCAACAAAGGGTATATAACAAAGTATTGAGATAAACTTTTTTTATTGACCAAATATTTATTTTCCACCATAATTAGCAAATAAATTCATTACAAATCCTACAATGTGATTTTCTGGATTTTTTTTCTCATTTTGTCTGTTATAGTTGAAGTGCACCTATGATGAAAATTACAGGCCTCTGTCATCTTTTTAAGTGGGAGAACTTGCACAATTGGTGGCTGACTAAATACTTTTTTGCCTCACTGTATATTTCAACAAAATAATGTTGCAAGAATGCTTATCTTATCTGTTTCTAACTGCAAAAAAAAACATTTCAGAACAATCTGAGATTGGCTTGCTGGCTTGCTGAAATTGGCTTGCTGAAATTGAAATAGGGGTGGCAGATAGCATAGTGGTTAGAGCTTTGGGCCAGTAACCAAAAGGTTGCTGGATCGAATCCCTAAGCTGACATGGTAAAAATATTTTGTTCTGCCCCTGAACAAGGCAGTTAACCCACTGTTTCCTGGTAGGCTGTCATTGTAAATAAGAATTTGTTCTTAACTGATTTGCCTAGTTAAATAATTAAAATTACATGGAATGACCTCAGTGAATTTTTCAGTGAGGGCTTTATTGCATTCTGCTGAGCCACTTCCCAGTTCCTAGGCCCCCTTTGACAGCAGAAGTTCTCCTGTCCTAGAATGTTATTTAGATCTTCTATCATTGCATTCATCCAAGCTCTCTGTCATGGTTGAAAATAATGTTATTTATACCAAAATATTTACTGTTGGTCTCCAACACCATGGCGTTCAGCCTCTTCATGCAGCAGATATTATGGGCCTGTCCAAAGCAAACAACCTAGGCTATCTGTTCAAAATAATATTGAAATAATCATCATCTTGAATGTTTCCTAGTCCAAGAGAAGGAGGAGGGCCCTGCAGTGTGTTATGAGTAAGGAGGAGGAGGAGGAGGGAGGCACTGTAGTGTTGTATGAATGACGAAGAGGAAGAATAGGAGGAGTGAGGCCCTCTAATGATCAACCCTGTTTGTTTTTCCTACAGGGACGGAATCTGTCCCTGGCATTTCAGGCTGCAGAAAGCATCGGCATCAAACCCTCCCTGGTGAGTTGAACTGAACAACCAGAGACCAGACAATACACCAAAGTAGCATAGATGCTTTGATCTGGTTTATTACTAAACAAATGACCTGATTTGATTAACTACAGAATGACTATGCTGCTTTGATTTATCTACAGAAGCAACATTTGATTAGATTATTGTATTTTATCAAGTGATAGTGATTAGCGTTCAATACCATAGTCCCCTCAAAGCTCGGGACCCTGGGATTGAACTCCAACCTATGCAACTTGATCCTGGACTTCCTGACGGGCCGACCCCAGGTGGTGAGGGTAGGCAACAACACCTCCGCCACCCTGACCATCAACATGGGGTCCCCCCCAGGGGTGTGTGCATGTTCACCCACAACTGCGTGGCCAAGCACGACTCCAACACCATCATTAACTTTGCTGATGACACAATGGTGGTCCCAATAAAGCATCTTACTTTGACCAGTTTCACACAGCAAGAAAATAATACTGCAGCAAGAGGAAATGTGAATTATTTTGTGGATTAT
Organism: Oncorhynchus tshawytscha; assembly: GCF_018296145.1. NCBI lineage: Eukaryota > Metazoa > Chordata > Actinopteri > Salmoniformes > Salmonidae > Oncorhynchus > Oncorhynchus tshawytscha. Next base: position 22,640,737 of record NC_056458.1, read on the forward strand.
AATTATTTATCATTTTTGTAGGGGTTGATACATTTTTTGTTAGGGCAAATCAAGTCTGAAATTACAAACTTTAGAAGCATTTTTAAACCTTGAATACACTAGAAGATTGCATTTCCCGCTGTGCAGGAAATTTTCTGCAACAACAGTGTGAACAAATTAAGATCCAACATCTGTAGGCCTGATCACCGACAGCGATGACACAGCCTACATGGAGGAGGTCAGAGATCTGTCAGCATGGTGCCAGGACAACAACCTCTCCCTCAATGTCAGCAAGACCAAAGAGCTAAACGATCACTACAGGAAACTGGGGGGGAACGACCCCATTCACATTGGCATGGCTGCAGTGGAGAGGTTCAAGAGCTTCAAGTTCCTCAGGTGTCGACATCACTTAGGACTTAACATGATAAAAACACACCGGCACAGTCTTGAGGAGGGCGCAACAGCGCCTCTTCTCCCTCAGGAGGCTGAAGAGATATGGCATGGGACCTCAGCTCCTCAAGAAGTTCTGTAGCTGCACCATTGAGAAATTCTGGACTGGCTGCATCACCACCTGGTATGGCAACTGCAACCGTAAAGCTCTACAGTAAATAATTTGGGCCGAGCTCCCAGCTATCCAGGACATTAATACCAGGCGGTGTCTGAGGAAGACCCGGATAATTGCCAGACTTCAGCCACCCCAGCCATGGACTGATCTCTCCGCTATCTGCTGGCAAGCGTTACCAGAGCATAAGGTCTTGGACCAACAGGCTCCGAGACAGCTTCTATCACCAAGCAATAAGACTGTTGACTAGCTAACCAATAGCTGCCCACCCTCACCCACAGACTACCTGCACTGACTCTATCTGCACTTACATTGCACACTCACAGGTCTCTATACACACACTCACACATACTTACACTGACATTCACACACGCGCTCACGCACGCACACACAATTACAAACACATATTGACGCTACACACACACACACACCATTGTATTCATATACTGTCCATACTGTCTATAAACCATTTATATACAGTAGCAGTCAAAAGTTTGGACACACCTACTCATTCAAGGGTTTTTCTTTATTTTTTATATTTTATACATTGTAAAATAATAGTGAAGACATCAAAACTATGAAATAACACAAAGGAATCATGTAGTAACCAAAAAAGTGTTAAACAAATCAAAATGTATTTTATATTTAAGATTCTTCAAAGTAGCCACCCTTTGCCTTGATGACAGCTTTGCACACTTTGCACACATTCTCTCAACCAGCTCCATGAGGTAGACACCTGGAATACATTTCAATTAACAGGTGTGCCTTGTTAAAAGTTCATTTGTGGAATTTATTTCCTTCTTAATGCGATTGAGCCAATCAGTTGTGTTGTGACAAGGTAGGGGCGGTATACAGAAGATAATTCTATTTGGTAGACCGGTGGAAATCTGTCCTTTGGTCTGATGAGTCCAAATTTGAGGTTATTGGTTCCGACTGCCGTGTCTCTGTGAGACAGAGAATAGGTGAGCGGGTGATCTCCGCATGTGTGGTTCCCACCATGAAGCATGGAGGAGGAGGTGTGATGGATTTCAGAGTGAAGGAAAAGCAGCCAACAAGGGCTCAACATATGTGGGAACTCCTCCAAGACTGTTGGAAAAGCATTCCAGGTGAAGCTGGTTGAGAGAATGCCAAGACTGTGCAAAGCTGTCATCAAGACAAAGGGTGGCTACTTTGAATAATCTAAAATCTAAAATATATTACTACATGATTCCATATGTGTTATTTCATAGTGTTGATGTCTTCAGTATTATTCTACAACGTAGAAAATAGTAAAAATAAAGAAAAACCCTTGAATGAGTAGGTGTGTCCAAAATGTTGGCTGGTGCTGTATATATATATACAGTGGGGCAAAAAAGTATTTAGTCAGCCACCAATTGTGCAAGTTCTCCCACTTAAAAAAGATGAGAGAGACCTGTAATTTTCATCATAGGTACACTTCAACTATGACAATAGTTTTTAGACAAAATGAGAAAAAAAATCCAGAAAATCACATTGTAGGATTTTTAATGAATTTATTTGCAAATTATGGTGGAAAATAAGTATTTGGTCACCTACAAACAAGCAAGATTTCTGGCTCTCACAGACCTGTAACTTCTTCTTTAAGAGGCTCCTCTGTCCTCCACTCGTTACCTGTATTAATGGCACCTGTTTGAACTTGCTATCAGTATAAAAGACAACTGTCCACAACCTCAAACAGGCACACTAAAAACTCCACTATGGCCAAGACCAAAGAGCTGTCAAAGGACACCAGAAACAAAATTGTAGACCTGCACCAGGCTGGAAAGACTGAATCTGCAATAGGTAAGCAGCTTGGTTTGAAGAAATCAACTGTGGGAGCAATTATTAGGAAATGGAAGACATACAAGACCACTGATAATCTCCCTCGATCTGGGGCTCCACGCAAAATCTCACCCCGTGGGGTCAAAATGAATGAGTGAATGACCTGCAGAGAGCTGGGACCAAAGTAACAAAGCCTACCATCAGTAACACACTACGCCGCCAGGGACTCAAATCCTGCAGTGCCAGACGTGTCCCCCTGCTTAAACCAGTACATGTCCAGGCCCGTCTGAAGTATGCTAGAGAGCATTTGGATGATCCAGAAGATGATTGTGAGAATGTCATATGGTCAGATGAAACCAAAATATAACTTTTTGGTAAAAACTCAACTCGTCGTGTTTGGAGGACAAAGAATGCTGAGTTGCATCCAAAGAACACCATACCTACTGTGAAGCATGGGGGTGGAAACATCATGTTTTGGGGCTGTTTTTCTGCAAAGGGACCAGGATGACTGATCTGTGTAAAGGAAAGAATGAACAGGGCCATGTATTGTGAGATTTTGAGTGAAAACCTCCTTCCATCAGCAAGGGCATTGAAGATTAAACGTGGCTGGGTCTTTCAGCATGACAATGATCCCAAACACACCGCCCGGGCAACGAAGGAGTGGCTTCGTAAGAAGCATTTCAAGGTCCTGGAGTGGCCTAGCCAGTCTCCAGATCTCAACCCCATAGAAAATCTTTGGAGGGAGTTGAAAGTCCGTGTTGCCCAGCAACAGCCCCAAAACATCACTGCTCTAGAGGAGATCTGCATGGAGGAATGGGCCAAATACCAGCAACAGTGTGTGAAATCCGTGTGAAGACTTACAGAAAACCAACAAAGGGTATATAACAAAGTATTGAGATAAACTTTTGTTATTGACCAAATACTTATTTTCCACCATAATTTGCACATAAATTCATAAAAAATCCTACAATGTGATTTTCTGGATTTTTTTTAATCTCATTTTGTCTGTCATAGTTGAAGTGTACCTATGATGAAAATTACAGGCCACTCATCTTTTTTAGTGGGAGAACTTGCACAATTGGTGGCTGACTAAATCCTTTTTACCCCACTGTACATATACAATAGACTTGCGAAAGTATTCATCCCCCTTGGCATTTTTCCTATTTTGTTGATTTACAACCTGGAATTAAAATGCATTTTGAGGGGCGTTGTATCATTTGATTTACACAACATGTCTACCACTTTGAAGATGCAAAATATATTTTTGTGTGAAACAAGCAAAAAATAAGACATAAAAACAGAGAACTTGAGCGTGCATAACTATTCACCCCACCAAGTCAATGCATTGTAGAACCACATATTGCAGCAATTACAGCTGCAAGTCCACAGGGATTTTTGCCCATTCTTCAAGGCAAAACTGCTCCAGCTCCTTCAAGTTGGATGGGTTCCACTGGTGTACAGCAATCATACCACAGATTCTCAATTGGATTGAGGTCTGGGCTTTGACTAGGCCATTCCAAGACATTTAAATGTTTCCCCTTAAACCACTCGAGTGTTGCTTTAGCAGCATGCTTAGGGTCATTGTCCTGCTGGAAGGTGAACCTCCGTCCCAGTCTCAAATCTCTGGAAGACTGAAACAGGTTTCCCTCAAGAATTTCCCTATATTTAACGCCATCCATCATTCCTTCAATTCTGACCAGTTTCCCAGTCCCTGCCGATCAAAAACATCCACACAACATGATGCTGCCACCACCACGCTTCATTGTGGGGATGGTGACTCGGGGTGATGAGATGTGTTGGGTTTGCGCCAGACATAGTGTTTTCCTTGATGAACAAAAAGCTAAATTTTAGTCTCATCTGACTAGAGTACCTTCTTCCATATGTTTGGGGAGTCTCCTACGTTGCTTTTGGCGAACCCCAAATGTTTTTGCTTATTTTTTTCTTTAAGCAATGGCTTTTTTCCTGGCAACTCTTCCGTAAAGCCCAGCTCTGTGGAGTGTACGGCTTAAAGTGGTCCTATGGAAAGATACTCCAATCTCCACTGTGGAGCTTTGCAGCTCCTTCAGGGTTATCTTTGGTCTCTTTGTTGCCTCTCTGATTAATGCCCTCCTTGCCTGGTCCATGAGTTTTGGTGGACAGCCCTCACTTGGCAGGTTTGTTATGGTACCATATTCAATCCATTTTTTAATAATGGTTTTAATGGTGCTCCGTGGGATGTTCAAAGTTTCTGATATTTCTTTATAACCCAACCCTGATCTGTAATTCTCCACAACTTTGTCTTTGACCTGTTTGGAGAGCTCCTTGGTCTTCATGGTGCCGCTTGCTTGGTGGTGCCCCTTGCTTAGTGGTGTTGCAGACTCTTGGGCCTTTCAAAACAAGTGTATATATCCTGAGATCATGTGACAGATCATGTGACACTTAGATTGCACAGGTGGACTTTATTTAACTAATTATGGGGCTTCATAGCAAAGGGGATGAATACATATTCACGCAACACTTTCCTTTTTCTTTTTTTGAATTTATTGAAACAAGTCATTTTTCCACTTCACTTTTTATTTCACTTCACCAATTTGGACTATTTTGTTTATGTCCATTACATAAAATCCAAATAAAAATCCATTCAAATTACAGGTTGTAATGTAACAAAATAGGAAAAAAACACCAAGGGGGATGAATTATTTTGCAAGGCACTGTATATATATTGCTCGTTCTGATATTTATATGTATTATTTTAATATTTTTTATTATGTGTGTATTGTTATCGTATTGCTAGGTATAACTGCATTTCGCTGCACCTGCGATAACTTTGATTTGATTCTAATAGTATGATTAATGAATAACTAAATGAATGCAAATCCTTCTGAGTCAACACACACATGACTAATAGTTATTTTAAAATAAATATTTGCACTGTGATTTCCCTGTAAACCTAGTGGAGGGGATATCTGTGTGGATGTATCAGTCTTAGGCATTGGTACACTATGTGTTCTTTATGACAGTGTATGTTAGGTCTAGTAGATGTTAACTTAACTTGACAATGGTGTTTTCCATGTCCTACATTATATGTGACGTTTTCTCCTCAGTGCATGCGAAGAGCAAGCCAAGGCTCACTATGGTAGCTGGGTGTTTGGGAGAGTCAGGCTTGTTACAGTCAGGATGTAAGTTGGGTCTAGCTAGCTAATAATACATCCTTTTTTTACATTTAAAAAATGTATTTACTTACTTGAATAGGTTCTCCCAATGTCTCCGATTTTTGGATCCTTACACAACCAAAATAATGGGAAATCTTTTAGGTGGTAGCAAAGCGCAGCCAGCAGCCGCGTGGACAAATGTGGACAAGGGAAAAAGTGTGTTTATCACCAGAGGAGTTTAGAACGTGTTGTGACATTTGACTTTACCAGTGTAATTTCAATAAATATACATCACAGACTGTCGGTATAAAGTGTACTGCCGGTACACTTTATAACTTGAAAACTGTCTCTTTAAACTAGAATAGACAACAACAACCCAGATGGAAAACAGTGACGCACATAACACACAACACCCCTTCTACGGGCGTGTGGGGGAGGGTTTTTTAAATGTAACTGTAACTGATGTGAAATGGCTAGCTAGTTAGCGTGGTGCACGCTAATAGTGATTCAATCGGTGACGTCACTCGCTCTGAGACCTTGAAGTAGTTGTTCCCCTTGCTCTGCAAGGGCTGCAGCCTTTGTGGAGTGATGTGTAACGATGCTTTGTGGGAGGGAGTTGTTGACATGTGCAGAGGGTCCCTGGTTCAAGCCCAGGTAGGGGCGAGGAGAGGGATGGAAGCTGTACCGTTACGTAACATCCAATCAAAATCTTGTCGCTGGGAGTCAACAGACCATTCAAACTGTTTTTGGAAAAAAAATGAAGTCCAAACCAACTGGATGTCTGTGTCAAGACGTTTGCCAACCAACTAAGTCTTAGGCCTTGATTCAATCAGATCAAGCGTTAATGGCGTTTGAGGTGTAACTGCGGTATGAAATGACAAATCGGCGAGTGCTGCTCTTGTGTGTCACTAATCAAATCAAATCAAATGTATTTATATAGCCCTTCGTACATCAGCTGATATCTCAAAGTGCTGTACAGAAACCCAGCCTAAAACCCCAAACAGCAAGCAATGCAGGTGTAGAAGTACGGTGGCTAGGAAAAACTCCCTAGAAAGGCCAAAACCTAGGAAGAAACCTAGAGAGGAACCAGGCTATGTGGGGTGGCCAGTCCTCTTCCTGCTGTGCCGGGTGGAGATTATAACAGAACATGGCCAAGATGTTCAAATGTTCATAAATGACCAGCATGGTCAAATAATAATAAGGCAGAACAGTTGAAACTGGAGCAGCAGCACGGCCAGGTGGACTGGGGACAGCAAGGAGTCATCATGTCAGGTAGTCCTGAGGCATGGTCCTAGGGCTCAGGTCCTCCGAGAGAGAGAAAGAAAGAGAGAAAGAGAGAATTAGAGAGAGCACACTTAAATTCACACAGGACACCGAATAGGACAGGAGAAGTACTCCAGATATAACAAACTGACCCTAGCCCCCCGACACATAAACTACTGCAGCATAAATACTGGAGGCTGAGACTAATCCCTCCCTTCTTTATCCATACCACATTAGAAGTTGGAGTGGCAGGTAGCCTAGCGTTTAGCGCGTTGGGTCATTAACCGAAAGGTTGCTAGATCAAATCCCTGAGCTGACAAGGTATAAATCTGTTGCTCTGCCCCTGAACAAGGCAGTTAACTCACTGATCCTAGGCTGTCATTGTAAATAATCATTTGCTCTTAACTGACTTGCCTGGTTAAATACATTTAAAAAAATAAGTTCAATAATAACAGGCGACTGCATGTTTTCATGTTCATTTGGATGGGGGGATTCAAATTGCCAATGATACAATGCAATTGTGTTCGTTGTCTGTAGCTTATGCCTGCCCATACCATACCCCACCCCACTATGGGGCACTCTGTTCACAACGTTGGCATCAGCAAACCACTCGCCCACACACACATGGTCTGCAGTTGTGAGACCGGTTGGAAGTTCTGCCAAATTCTCTAAAACAACGTTGGAGGCTGCTTATGGTAGAGAAATCCACATTCAATTCTCTGGCAAAAGCTCTGGTGGACATTCCTGCAGTCAGTATGCCAATTGCACGCTCCCTCAAAACTTTAGACATTTGTGGCATTGTATTGTGTGACAAAACAGCACATTGTATAGAGGTCTTTTATTGTCCCCAGCACAAGGTGTACCTGTGTAATGATCATACTGCTTAATCAGCTTCTTGATATGCCACACCTGTCAGGTGGATAGATTATCTTGGCAAATGAGAAAGGCTCACTAACAGGGATGTAAACCAATTTGTGTACAAAATTTGAGAGAAATTCGATTTTTGTGCGTATAGAACATTTCTGGGATCTTTTATTTCTGCTCATGAAACATAGGACCAACGCTTTACATGTTGCGTTTATATTTTTGTTCAGTGTACATTGTTTATGGGTTTCCCAGATCTATGCCATTGTCATGAAACCCAAACGAACGCTTTCAGCCCAGACGACAGACTGATTACGTCTGACAGTTGACCGTATGGTGGTGGTGACGCACTAGTAAACACAACTAAAGCTAAGGCTGCTATATAAAGCTGACCCAAACCTGGCTAGGGCTGCTTTGAAGGCAGTGTCACAGTAAAGAACAGGTAGTCTGACCCTGTATAAGCCAGCTTGTTTCTCTAAGGGCTAAGCCTTCGATGTCTGTCTCATTATTATTACCTCTGATTTGTGTCAATCTTGTATATTATATAATATATGTAGAATATGCCCATGTTTTTATATAGCATCAATGTATGACATGTATTATGCTCCTACATCATACTGTTGAGTGAACTCTATTTTTTCTCTGTCTGTGTGTCTGTCCTTGCAGGACATTGATGAGTTGATGCACACGGACAGACCAGACTGGCAGACTGTAATGCAGTACGTTTCTCAGATCTACAAGTACTTTGAGACTTGACCAGAGAAGAGGAGAAGGAGGATTAGGAGGAGGAGGAAGAAGAAGAGGAAGAATGGAGGCACAGCAGCACTTTTTGTCTGGTCCAAGTCTCCTTCTCTCAACATGGAACCCTAGAACACTGTCTCAAACCCCTCAACACTTGCATCCATCTCAACACTAAATGCACGAAGAACCCTCCTGTTCATTTGAAGTTTGATCTTGCTTACTGTTACTGTTTTGTACATAATGGTACAACTGACGCTGAGTGTCAGAATGCTGAATTCTCTGAATGCATATAAGAAGACACGCTGCAATTATATTGGATTGTTTATGTTGAAGTCAAATTATTATTTTGAAATTATACTTTAAAGGAAGAGTTTGATTTTACATGAGAAGCCTATATCAAATAAAATTGCCTGGTTTCTGATTATCCATAAGAAACCATTGCCTTTGTTTTTGTTTTGAGACCGACTCATGTTGCCATCTATGATGTCATACTAAAATGAATTGACAACACTAAATGTAGCTCTGAATAATTAGATTTTACATTCACTTTTATGTTATTATGAATACAGAATGTATTCGCTGTTTGTGTGCTGTGGGACTGACTGACTGACTCAATCAAACCATTGTATGATGTGTCCTTTAGCAAGTGTTGTTTCTAGTTCTTGCACAGCAATATGGTTTTGTCTCCAGCAAGCATCTTTCAGCTAGAGCTATCATACTGGGGATGGTTGAATGAACAAGAACTGCAAAATGTATTCAAACTATGACATTTATGAAAATGTAATCCAAATGTACCATGAAGGACACTTTATACTATCTGGAATCAATCAAACAACCTTGAATTTGCAGCTTCAGTTATGGTTTGTCTCTTATAAAGAAGGAAGTGCTGCATAGTGTTTATTTATTTACATATGTGCTGGGAAATGTGAGAATGATGCAGGAAATGTATGTGAGCATTTTTTATTTACTGAGATTTCAGAGATTTACTCAGAGGTGGATATTGTTAAATAAAGTATTTTGTCTATCAGCACTGGTCATTCTCACACTTTCTAGTGTGCGTGCGCGTGTGCACCTGCATGTGTGTTAGCTGAGATTGGTTGTCATCTGAGTGAGTTACTGTTGGTACCCATATATTAATTTCCCCTCTCCTTTTGTTTCAAGCTATAGAGGGAAGTGGGCAAGTGTTTCATGATTGTATGAAAGCTTTTGATATAATCCGGAATACAAGTAGACAAAGTAAATTAGAGTACCAATAAATAACACCACATGAGAGGTTATGTTACAGATTTCAACATTGCACAACATTAGTGTTGTCAGTATCTATCGCCCTGACTGGTACCACTTTTAATTGGGTTTACAAAAAGCCTAATAAACCCTCTATGCCAGGGTTGTAAAAGTATTTATGTGTGGGAAAACAGAGTGGAAAATGGAGAGGTATTTTTGTTTTGCCATCAGGGCCATTCTTATATCCTAATGCATTTCTAAAGTTACTCCATAGTGCAGACAGGCTGGTACATGCCATTCAAACAGGTGAGAGTATTCTCTATCCTGCATGTAAACGTCACTTCAAAAGAAGTAGAGGATCCTAGACTGACAATATATATATATATATATATATATATATAATATCTTTGATGATTCTGACTGAGGGAGGACAGTTACAAGTGGGTGGATATGTAAGTGGATGAATCAATCCACCACATATTTTAGACATTCGTGAAGGGATAGCCTTGACATTAAAGACATATGTAGATGCATTGGGTGGGATTTTGCCTGCACAGTAAAAAAAAAACTACTACATCAACCTGAAAGCGTGTTGGTTCATTGTTTACACCACATTTAATGGGTGCGTAACGGGTGCCTATTTACGCTTTTACACATGATGACTCTTGTCTCAGCTTCATTAAAGAGGAACTGTGGTTTGCAGAATTGCACGTCGTCTGTACACATCGCTGAATTTGAGGCGTGGCTAGCCTACTCTGTAATATATATTTTTTCGTTACTTCAAATACCATGTGTTGAACGGAACTAGTGAGTCTCCAAAGTGAGTCTCCAATACCGCCTCGCAACAGATACTTGGAGGAGTGTAGTATATTTTCAACGGACTGGCAAATAATGCAAAGTTTCAAGAGGGGTAAGCAACCCAAAAATAAATTCAGAAATAGTTTGCAGATATTAGTTTACATGTTTTTAATGTCAATTGGCTAACATGTGGTTTGGCTAGACTAGTTGTAATAGGTTACCATATCATTTTTGTTAGACGCATGATAACCGATACGAAGCTGCAAATAATTCACATTTCAAACAATTGTAATTACAGGGTTTGCTTTGGAGAACAGTGAAGTATTCTATATGTTTTTTTTTCTTTTCACAGATGGCTGTTTTCGCAAACCATACTTTTGGAATATTCTTGGAATACAGCAAAAACACTATCTCTTTTGGACCCACTAGAACAGTCTGTCATATGACACTTTTATTTCTGACAGACCTAATGTTCTGAAATATTTGCTGAGATGATTCAGTACTACATTGTATTTGAGATATTTATAGCTATTTTATCCATCTCTGGCAATGTATTGGTTTGCTGGGCTGTCGCCATCAACACCACTCTGAAAACCACTACGAACTACTTTTTAGTGTCTTTGGCTGTGGCAGATATTTTGGTGGGTTGCCTTGCCATCCCCTTTGCCATAACCATAAGCATCGGTATATTTTTGGACTTCTATGGATGTCTTTTCCTTGCCTGTTTTGTTTTGGTACTGACTCAAAGCTCAATTTTTAGCCTCCTTGCAGTTGCAATTGATAGATATTTGGCCGTCAAAATACCCCTCAGGTGAGTACCCTATTATGCATTTTGATAGCTTGACAAACATTGAGCGTCTGTGTTTTGTGATTTAAGTGAATCAATAGCATGTACTTAGGAGTAATTAAGGAAAGATACAAATAATTAACCCGATACAAATGTTTTTCAAGACTGACTTCAATTAGGGCTACTTTACTGACCTTATTGTATCATGTACACGTTTAAAATGGCGTTAAGAAAAATGACAATAACAATACAGTAGACAACACATTCACAATACAAATTCATAACAGTTAGCCTGCAAACAACATTTAATGAGTTGTTAGGACAACCCCGGGAACATCACAAAATGGTTGTCTAAAGTGGTCAGGCCACTGTGTCATTGTCCCCTAGAGGTTTAGTCTAATTCCCGGTTCATCCCAGGGACATTTTTAGGACATTCTTGGGACGTTGTGTCATGGTCTCTTGGAGGTTTTGTCTAGTTCACTGTTTGTCCAGGGGACATCAAAATGATGTTTTTAGGACGTTATTGGGATGTTGTGTCTTGGTCCCCTGGAGGTTTTGTCTAGGTCTCTGTTTGTTCTGTGTACGTCCCTGAAGTCGTTTTCAGGACGTTATGTCATGGTTCACTTGAGATTTTTGGCTAGTTCCCAGGCTTGTTCCAGGGACATCCCTTATAAAGGTTTTTGGGCAGTTCCCAGGACATCATTTTTGCCTGTCATTGGGACGGCTCGTGATGGTCACAGGGGAAGGTTCTCGGGACGTCATTGTAAACCACGTCAGAACGTTTTTAGGATGTTGCCAGGACATTCAGTGTACCAGTTGTCAGGACATTGCCATATGGACCCAAAAGAACGTTGTTTAAGAAATAAATCTTCCTACCGACCTACCTGGGTATGCCCACTCTGATTTCATTACACATCACCATTTGGTAAGACAGTACTAGTCAGAAGTTTGGACACACCTACTCATTCAAGGGTTTTCTACATTGTAGAACAATAGTGAAGACATCAAAACTATGTAATAACACATATGGAATCATGTAGTAACCAAAAAAGTGTTAAACAAATCTACAAATATTTGATATATTTTAGAAATATCACACCTGGCGCAAATGATTGTCTTGTACTGTTTTTCCTGCAGCCGGGTGCCCTATACCTGCACCCAAATGGGAGTAGTTAGAAGTCCAGGTACAGGGTGTGGCTTGGATCTTAATGGATTTTGTGAGCCTTGTTGAGGGCCCTAACCTTAAAGATCTCATTCAAGCCTGTCTGTTTGACTCCAAGTAACTTGCTTGCTGTGGTGATAATCCTTCTCAGCATGTTCTTCTGACTGACAGTGACATGACCAAACCAACAAACAATGCAAAAAGTTGAAATATTTGTAAAACAGAGTCTGTATAGTACAGTCAACATGAAAAGAGACCCGTGTCTCTGCTGACCCTTTTTATAAGGGCACAAGGCGAGACCCAGATGCAGACACAGGAGGCAGATGGTTGGAGTATTTGATATTTATTAATAATCCAAAAGGGGTAGGCAAGAGAATGGTCGTGGGCAGGCAAAAGGTCAAAACCAGTTCAGAGTCCAGGAGGTACAGTGTGGCAGGCAGGCTTAAGGTCAGGGCAGGCAGAATGGTCAGGCAGGCAAAACGTCAGGGCAGGCAGAATGGTCAGGCAGGCTCGAGGTCAGGGAAGGCAGAATGGTCAGGCAGGCTTAAGGTCAGGGCAGGCAGAATGGTCAGGCAGGCGGGTACAGAGTCCAGAAAACAGGCAAGGGTCAAAACCGGGAGGACTAGCAAAAGAGAATAGAAAAGGCAGGCGCACAGGGAAAACCACACTGGTTGACTTGGAACATACAAGACGAACTGGCACAGACAGACAGAAAACACAGGTTTAAATACCTAGGGGATAATGGGGAAGATGGGTGACACCTGGAGGGGGGTGGAGACAAGCACAAGGTCAGGTGAAACAGATCAGGGTGTGACACTTTTTGTAGATCAGGCCTGCACATTTACTCCACTGAATGTTATTGTCCAAGAGGACGCCCAGCTATTTGTATACAAACTCTATGTTCTGACCTCTGATAGATGTTGCAGGGGTGGGTGTTGTCTGCTGCCTGAAATCTATACACTTCTTTGGTCTTGTTGGTTTTGAGGACCAAGTGTGATTCATCACACCACTCTACAAAGTAATTTAGGATTGGGCCACGGTGTTCATCATCATAATGCAACAGGCAATTCAGGGCAGTGTCATCAGCAAACTTGATGAGGTGTCTGTCAGGATGGGAAAGTACAGAAAGTGTACAGGACTGGGCACAAAACACATCCATGTGGGGAGCCTGTGTTGGTGGGGATTATGACACATGGGGACCTACCTTATAGTTGATTTATTTGTCCCTCAGTAACAAGGTTTCCATTCAACCTTTTTATGCAAGTAAAATACATGTTGGTTAAGAAATGTCATGACAGGCCTGATGGAAACAGCAAATTTGTCAGTAAACTTTCCAAATGCCGACAATACAAAATACCCTAGACAAGGTGGGATCTTTCTGTGTCTGTAAAATGTATTATGCCAGAAATGGCGATGGAAATGCCTTTATGCACAAATATTGATATAATAGCCATCAAATCGAAGTAAACTTGGAGTCTCTCGATAGATAGATTTTGTGGTCCTCCCACTACGATTTTGGAAAGAATGCAGTTTATTAGGCTACAGATTAAATATATTATGATGAACTTCACAAGGTGGTGAAAGTGCACGTGGTGATTGATTCTCCTTTCCAATAAATATTGAGGGTCTTATTCTGGAGACATGATGATCGATACTTGTCTGCAGTTTGACAAATACAAATAATCTTGTTTTTTCTCCCATAATAATCTCATCATGTAGGTTATCCTACCCGCACTGGATCTGCTAACTGTTGGCTAGAGCACACCTGCCACGACCAGAGTGGACACATTCACTATATAACGTCAACATTTTTTGTGACAAAACCATCAGTAGTGTTGAACGTGATGGAAACCCATTTATCTTGTATTTTCTATTTGGTGCAATGGGAATTTAACCGCAAAAGTTGTTTTATGTGCACTACTTCATTATCTTTATACAACAAGTATATTTGAGGGAAGACATATCTAGTGGGAAAATGTGCATATTGTTTTTATGCAGATTTTGGAATATTCACATGAATCTGTTGCCAATGGGATGGAAACCTAGCTACTCCAATAGAAATGGTCAATTTGAACCAATTTAGGAGATGCCTTGCCTTGATTTATAATTAGAATAATCCATAAATCAAGGTAAACTTTTACTTGTAATCGGTGGTATAGAAGTGATGTCTCTGTTCAAAATAGAAACTATGTTTATGTCTGTACTGATATGGTTTTAGGCCTAATTCAGTAGTCTTGAGAAAATATGAGAGAAGGACATTGGCGGTTAACATTTTACTTCAGGCCTACAGCCTTGGGGCCAATAACAGTCTGGGGCAATGAATAAATGTTATAAAAATAAGGCAATGTAAGAAATAGGCCTTAGTTGAGACCAGGTATTAAGCCTGCGGTCCGATAATCAAATGACTGTGGCTCATCCGGAGTGTGCCTCCTTGTGCTGCCCTAATATTTCCAAAGACAAAGCAATTTAAAAAATCTGCAGTCGAAGTAGATCAAGACAAGTCATTTAGGCGTACAGACTACAACACACCACACAGACCAACGCATTCCTGGGGGTTTCTTTCGTGACTGTTAATCTGCATTGTGTAGATAACCCTAGGCCTATACTTTCAGTAGGCCTATAAAAACCTATGTTATAGTGTGGGGGGCACTGGGCTCTGGCTTGTTTTTTTGATAGGCCATGGGTGCCTGAAGAGACATTGGAAAAGCAGCTGTAGATATTTTTTGCAAGGTTGTAATGGCATATTGATGTACACCTTGAGGCACCGCCCCTGGTACACTTTAAAGGGCGCTATAGTAGATAATCAGACCTCTCTCACCCTCTCAGAGTCTGAGACAATGGCTGGGCCCACTGGATCGATATCTAGCCGGCTGGCCTCAGAGTGTCATCTTATTGATATAGAGCTGGAGGCGGCAGAGGAGCACACTGGTAGTGGCAAACAGTCTGCCAGCCTGGCAGCCCAATGACAGAGGAGACAAATTGGTTCAGATAGAGAAAAAAATCTTTGCACCTTCTGTCTCACAAGACAAGAACTGGGACATCAGCTGGGTATTTATTTTGAAATTGCAGTTTATCAGCATAAAGTATGACTAAGGTCAGGAGTTTCTCCTGCTCACAGGAATCCAGAGGCCTGATTAGTTTTCCTCCTGGCTGATGCACATACTCCCCCCTCCCACTGCCAATCACAACAACGACAAACTCATAAACATCATACAGGAATACTCATACATTACATAGAGACACTCACAAGCACACATTGAAATGTACACACAAGCACTGTCTCTCTCACACACACACACACACACACACACACACACACACACACACACACACACACACACACACACACACACACACACACACACACACACACACACACACACACACACACACACACACACATATTCGGGTAACACTTTACTTGATTATTATTAACCAAGCTTATTTTTACGTTATCCAGTGGGAATTACGTTATTAGGTCAGTAGCAACTGTTTTGATGAATAACATAATAACTTCAACCGATCATGTACTAACATACCAAAATCAATGTCTTCATGTATTATTTCCCTTATTTTGATGGACGTGGAATAGTCCCAAAACTGCAAAACCCATCACTCTGGCACTCCAGGCAAGATCAAGCAAACGCTAAAAATATTTGAACGATTTGAAATCTGGATGGTAATTGGTGTCATTTTAACATGTTGAGTGAACTCAACATGGGGTGTCAGGTAGCCTACTGGTTAGAGCGTTGGACTAGTAACCGAAAGGTTGCAAGATCGAATTCCTGAGCTATGAAATAACACATATGGTATCATGAGGTAGCCAAAAAAGTGTTAAACAAATCAAAATATATTTTATATTTGAGATTCTTCAAAGTAGCCACCCTTTGCCTTCATTCCATCTTTGCACACTCTTGGCATTCTCTCAACCAGCTTCACCTGGAATGCTTTTGCAACTGTCTTGAAGGAGTTCCCACATATGCTGAGCACTTGTTGGCTGCTTTTCCTTCATTCTGCGGTCTGACTCATCCCAAACCATCTCAATTTGGTTGAGGTTGGGGGATTGTGGAGGCCAGGTCATCTGATGCAGCACTCCATCACCCCCCTTCTTGGTAAAATAGCCCTTACACAGCCTGGAGGTGTGTTGGGTCATTGTCCTGTTGAAAAAAAAATTATAGTGCCACTAAGCACAAACCAGATGGGATGGCTTATCGCTGCAGAATGCTGTGGTAGCCATGCTGGTTGAGTGTGCCTTGAACTCGAAATAAACCACAGACAGTGTCACCAACGAAGCACCCCCACACCATTACACCTCCTCGTCCATGCTTCACTGTTGGAAATACACATGCGGAGATCATCATTTCACCCGTTCACCAACACTACTCACAAAGACACGGCGGTTGGAACCAAAAATCCCCAATTTGGACTCCAGACCAAAGGACAAATTTCCACCAGCCTAATGTCCATTGCTTGTGTTTTTTGGCCCAAGCAAGTCTCTTCTTATTATTGGTGTCCTGTAGTAGTGGTTTATTTGCAGCAATTCTACCATGAAGGCCAGATTCACACAGTCACAGTTGATGTGTCTGTTACTTGAACTCTGTGAAGCATTTATTTGGGCTGTAATTTCTGAGGCTGATAACTATAATGAACTTATCCTCTGCAGCAGAGGTAACTCTGGGTCTTCCTTTCCTGTGGCGATCCTCATGAGAGCCAGTTTCATCATAGCACTTGATGAAACTTTCAAAGTTCTTTACATTTTCTTTATTGACTGACCTTCATGTCTTAAAGTAATGATGGAGTGTCTCTTTGCTTATTCGAGCTGTTCTTGCCATAATATGGACTTGGTCTTTTACCAAATAGGGCTATCTTCTGTATACCACCCCTACCTTGTCACAACACAACTGATTGGCTCAAACGCATTAAGAAGGAAAGAAATTCCACAAATGAACTTTTAACAAGGCACACCTGTTAATTGAAATGCATTCCAGGTGACCACCTCATGAACCTTTGTCTCCAGGGATGTTTTTAGGACACTCTTGGGATGTTGTGTCATGATCCCCTGGAGGTTTTGTCTAGTTCCTAGTTGGTCCTGGGTCATCACTGAGGACATTTTTAGGATGTTCTTGCGACATTGTGTCATGGTCCCCTGAAGCTCCCCAGGACGTTCTTGCAACATTTTTGTCAGGACCCGGTAATGAACCCGGGTCTCCGGAGTGAGAAACACTCACTTAACCAACTGAACCACGAATAGTCGGCAGAAGCCAGAAGATAAGACAGACACAGCCGTACTTGATTGGAGTATTTAATAAAGTAAAAAAGGAAAGTCCTTCAGGCAAACATATAACTCCACAACGTCAAAAGTAATTCCACGAGAACAAAGGTAATCCTCCAAGACAAAAAGGTAAATCCACAGGGTGGTAGGTATAGCATGAAAAAACCTCAAAGGATACTCAAAAATGTATAAACAAGAACAAAAACAGAATTCCACAAGAGAGTCCAACGGGAGCAACAAAAGTTCACAGCATACTAGGGCTGGGTGCTAACATACAAACACAGAGCAAAGAACTGAGGAAAACTAAGGGTTTAAATACAATCAGGGGAAACGAGGCACAGGTGCAAATAATAACAGGGAACAAGGGAAAGCAAAAGGGTCAAAAAGCACAATGGGGGCATCTAGTGACCAAAGACCGGAACAACCCTGGCCAAATCCTGACAGAATCCCCCCCCTAGGAACGGCTCCTGACGTTCCTACCAGCTTTCTCGGGGTGGAGGGCCCTGAACTGACGAATGAGGTCAGGGTCCAGTATGTCTTTAGCAGGAACCCAGGAGCGCTCCTCGGGACCGTAGCCTTCCCAGTCCACCAGATACTGCCAGGACCGCTGCACCCGGCGGGAATCCAGTATCCGATGGACGGTATAAGCCGGCTGGCCTCCGATGACACGGGGCGGAGGGGGAGGTCTGTCTGCCGGGACAAGGGGAGAAAAAACAACAGGTTTTAATAAGGAAATGTGAAACGTGGGATTAATCTTAAGGGATCTGGGTAAGTGTAGGCGATATGAAACTGGGTTAACTCTCCTGGCAACCTTAAAGGGACCGATGTATCTTTGGGACAGCTTGCGAGACTCCACCCGTAGTGGTAAGTCTCTTGTGGAGAGCCAGACTCTCTGGCCGGGGCGTAGGGTAGGCCCGGGACGGCGACGTCTGTTGGCTTGTTGTTGGTACCTCTGTGAGGAACGCAGAAGATTAAGACGGGTCTTCCTCCACATAAGCCGACAGCGTCTGACGAACTTCAAGGCTGAAGGCACTCTGACTTCTGCCTCCTGGTCTGGGAACAATGGAGGGGCATAGCCAAACTGACACTCGTGCGGGGACATACCAGTGGAGGAGGAGCGCAAGGTGTTGTGTGCGTATTCGGCCCAAACAATGAAGGACGACCATGTGGATGGGTGGTTAAGAGCCATACATCGGAGGGTGGTTTCCAGCTCTTGATTCATCCTCTCTGTTTGGCCGTTGGACTCCGGGTGGTACCCTGAAGATAGACTGGCAGAGGCCCCCATGAGTTGGCAGAAGGCCTTCCAAAACCTTGAGGCAAACTGGGGACCTCTGTCGGAAACCATATCTTGAGGAATGCCGAAGACTCGGAACACATGGTTAATTACCAACTCAGCCGTTTCCTTGGCAGAAGGTAACTTAGTCAGGGGACGAACCTGGCCGCCTTTGAAAACCTGTCGATGATGACTAGGATAGTAGTATTGCCATGGGACGGAGGAAGGCCAGTAATAAAGTCCAACGAGATATGGGACCAGGGTCTGTGGGGAACAGGTAAAGGGTGAAGGAGTCCTTGAGGGCGGAGGTGAGAAGATTTGCCCTGGCAGCACACGGGGCAGGCCTTGACGAAAGTGGCAACGTCTTCTCTTATGGTGGGCCACCAGAACTTACGCTGGATGAACTCCAAGGTGCGACCTACGCCCGGGTGACAGGTGAGACGAGAGGAGTGCCCCCACAGAAGGACCTGAGTCCTCATTGCCTTGGGGACAAACAACCGATTGGCAGGACCTCCTTTCGGGCCCGGTTCGATAGCTTGTGCTCGTCTCACGGTATCCTCAACTTGCCACGAGATCGGGGCCACGATCTTAGCAGCAGGAAGGACAGGCATGTCCGTGTTGTCTCGAATGGCAGGAGCGTAGACTCGGGACAGGGCATCCGGTTTGAGATTCTTCGACCCGGGCCGATAGGTGAGGATAAACTGGAATCGATTGAAGAAAAGAGACCATCTAGCTTGTCTGGAGTTCAACCGCTTCGCCTGCTGGATATACTCCAGATTTTTGTGGTCCGTAAGCACCTGAAACGGGTGAGAAGCCCCCTCGAGCCAGTGTCTCCATTCCTTCAATGCCATCTTAACCGCTAGGAGTTCACGATCCCCCACATCGTAGTTCCTCTCAGCCGGGGTAAGCCGGTGTGAGAAGAAAGCGCACGGGTGGAGCTTCTTGTCTTCACCCCTCTGAGACAGGACAGCTCCAACACCAACCTCTGATGCGTCTACCTCCACCACAAATGGTTAATCCGTAGTCGGTAGTATCAGGATGGGAGCAGAGAGGATGCGCTGCTTGAGTCCTTGGAAGGCCGTCTCAGCTTCTCTTCCCCACAAAAACCTTGCATTGCCACCCTTGGTTAAAGCTGAGAGAGGGGCTGCCACCAAGCTGAAGTTCTTGATGAACTTGCGGTAAAAGTTTGTGAAGCCCAGGAAACGCTGAACCTCCTTAACGGATTTGGGGGTGGGCCAATCCGCTACCGCCCCTACCTTCCTGGAGTCCATTTGGATTCGACCGGGTTCCACTACAAATCCCAGGAATTGTACTTGGGATGAATGGAATTCACATTTTTCCGGCTTAACGTACAGATGGCTGTCTAGGAGGCGTTTGAGTACTTGTCTGACATGCTTTGTGTGTTCTTGAAGGGAGCTCGAAAAGATGAGGATGTCATCCAAGTAAACAAACACAAATATGTTAAGCATATCCCTAAGCACATCGTTTATGAGCGCTTGGAACACAGCTGGGGCGTTGGTCAGGCCGAAGGGCATCACCAAGTATTCGTAGTGACCAGTAGGCGTGTTGAAAGCGGTCTTCCACTCGTCACCAGGTCTGATCCGCACAGGATAGTATGCGTTCCGCAGGTCAAGCTTAGTGAAAACAACCGCTTCCTGGAGCAGCTCGAAGGCTGTGGCCATAAGGGGTAGCGGGTAACGGTTACGGACAGTTATGGCTTTGAGTCCCCGGTAGTCGATGCAAGGACGTAATCCACCGTCTTTTTTGGCCACAAAGAAAAACCCTGCTCCCGCCGGGGAAGTGGATGGACGCCATAGGCCTGCTTCCAGAGCTTCCTTGATGTAGGTATCCATAGCAGCTCGTTCGGGAGGAGATAGGGAAAAGATCCGACCCCTGGGGGGGGCAAGTGCCCGGAAACAGGTCGATGGGGCAATCGTAAGGTCTATGGGGTGGTAGCATGGTGGCCCTCTGTTTGCTAAATACCAGTTTGAGGTCATGGTAACACTCGGGAACTCGGGACAGGTCGATGGATTCTAAAGACTCGGAAGTAGAACTCGGGGAACTCGGGAAAATACAAGTAGCTTGGCACGTAGGACCCCACTGCTTGATAGTGCCCACAGACCAGTCGATGTGAGGGTTATGGCTGTGAAGCCAGGCGTATCCAAGGACGAGAGGGAACTCGGAACAGGAGATCAGATGAAAGTTCATCAATTCCTGGTGTTGGGAAACTGAAAGTCGCAAGGAGAGTGACATAAGTGACAAGTCCAGATCCCAAAGGGCTTCCATCCAATGTAGTAACCCTCATGGGGTCACTTAGAGGTTCAGAGGGAACGCCATTCTCCTTTGCCCAGACACCATCCATGAAGTTACCTGCGGCTCCAGAGTCTACCAAGGCTTGAAGGTGAAGCTTGTGGTTGTCCCAGGAAAGGGTGACTGGAATGAGCAGACGGGAGTTGGACGGATGGGAGGAGGTTATGTTTCCCGTTACAGTTCCCCCCGGTCTGCACAGGACAGAGCGTTTCCCTGGAGCCCGGGACACGTGGAACGGAAATGGCCCGGTTTGCCGCAATATAGACAGCGTCGCTCCCTCATCCGGCAGTCTCTCTCAGCCTGGGAGATGCGTCCAATCTGCATGGGTTCCGGTGGAGCCAGCGAGGATAAAGGTGGGGACTCGGAGCTGGGACTGATAGGGGCTAGAGGTCTACGGTTGAGTTCTCTCTCTCTCAGACGCTGGTCAATGCGTGAGGCCAACTTGATCAGGGACTCGAGATTGTCCGGTGGTTCCCGAGTGGCCAGTTCATCTTGGATAGTGTCGGAAAGGCCCTTCAGAAAGCACACCGTGAGCGCCTCGTCGTTCCAGCCACTCGCTGCTGCCACCGTGCGGAACTGGATGGTATAGTCCGTCACGCTGCGCTGACCTTGGTGGAGAGTCAGGAGCTGTTTGGCTGAGTCAGGACCACTGCTAGGGCCTTGAAACACTCGTTTGAATTCCTCAGCAAAGGCAGAGTAGCTGGCACAGCAGGGACTATGGGCATCCCACACAGCAGTAGCCCAGGCCAGGGCTTTTTCCGACAGCAGGGTGATGATGTATGCGATCTTGGACCGATCTTGGACGAGGGTTGCAGCTCGAAGGAGAGAGAACATTGGGTGAAAAACCCTTTACAAGCACTCGGATCACCTGAGAACCGTTGGGGAGGTGGAAGGCGAGGTTCAGCCAGGGGGTTAACTGCCACGGGTATGTGAATCTGAGGCACTGGGGCGGGAGCTGTTGCCGGGGTAAGTCGATCAGATATCTGCTTTATGGAAGTCAGCATCTCCGACAGAAGATGAGAATGTCTAGCCATTAAGGCCTCTTGCTGAACCAGAGCGGCTTCGTGGCATTGGATAGTCTCCTCATGGTGGGACAGCATGGCAACAAGGTCCTGGGAACTGGCTGCCCCTGGGTTCATTTCTGGCTCTGTGTTTCTGTCAGGACCCGGTAACGAACCCGGGTCTCCGGAGTGAGAAACAGTCACTTAACCAACTGAACCACGAATAGTCGGCAGAACCCAGAAGATAAGGCAGACACAGCAGTACTTGATTGGAGTATTTAATAAAGTAAAAAAGGAAAGTCCTTCAGGCAAACATATAACTCCACAACGTCAAAAGTAATTCCACGAGAACAAAGGTAATCCTCCAAGACAAAAAGGTAAATCCACAGGGTGGTAGGTATAGCATGAAAAAACCTCAAAGGATACTCAAAAATGTATAAACAAGAACAAAAACAGAATTCCACAAGAGAGTCCAACGGGAGCAACAAAAGTTCACAGCATACTAGGGCTGGGTGCTAACATACAAACAAAATTTTGTCATGTTCCCCTGAAGTTCCCCAGGACATTCTTGCAACATTTTGTCATGTTCCCCTGAAGTTCCCCAGGACGTTCTTGCAACATTTTGTCATGTTCCCCTGAAGTTCCCCAGGACGTTCTTGCAACATTTTGTCATGTTCCCCTGAAGTTCCCCAGGACGTTCTTGCAACATTTTGTCATGTTCCCCTGAAGTTCCCCAGGACGTTCTTGACGGCCTTGACGGGCTTGGCAACAGTAAAAAGGGGTGAGGTGTAATGAAACTAGGGTCTGTGTGCCCTAGGTACTTTTTCCTGAGGAGGGGTGACATCCCCAACAAACCAGGAACTAGACAAAACCTCCAGGGGAACATGTGGGGCGTCCCCATTGTTGTTTGCAGGGAACTATTGGAGATTACGTGTATGTGGGTGTGTGTGTGTGTGTGTGTGTGTGTGTGTGAGTGTGCGTACGTGTGCGTGTGTTTACATTTGTGGGCTTGTAGAGTCTCTATGTATGAGTATTCCTGTATGATGTGCATGAGTTTGTTTGTGTTGTAATTGGCAGTGGGTGGTGGTATGTGCATCAAATTGACTGAAGTACTACATTTTTTTATTTATTTTGGTATGTTATTACATGATTGATTGACGTTATTACATTATATATGAAAAGAGATGTTACTCACCAGTTAATGCAATAACCACCGATTAATGTATTAACTTATTACATTTACCAGGAAAAGGTTTACCTTTCAGCATTTTATTACGTTTAGGTTGCTGGTAAACATTATGATTTGTTTCATCCTTTCCAACTACAAGTCCCAGTACGACACATCACTTTACATTTGTATTTATATTTTATCCAAATTTGACCGAAGTCATGTTTGAAAAGCATCGGGAAAAGTGACGTAAAGAGGAGCACTATAGAGCAGGAGTGAAGCCACTGTCCACATTAGACCCACATCATATACCTAGTCCTCCTATTGTTTTTGAAAAAAAAACATTTTGTCACTCTGAAGCCAACCTAAATCGAGGTATAATGGCACACACAAACATTAGCAACCATGATATCCTGCAAGTTATATCGGCCAATAAAGATCAGACAATTCGGCAAAAATAAAGACATACCTTGAAATAAACAATGACATGAATCAGTATTTGACCATTAATTTCTGCAAAACGTGCAGTATTCTGTTGATGGAGTTTTTGTAGCTTACTTGCTAGCTAGCTAGATTATTCCATCCCCAAACACCATGCTAGATCTGTGTGGTGCAAGTGGGCCAGTTCGTTTTGTATGGCCCGGTGCACCTAGATAGCTAACTATCTTTGTTTGTTTTTTACCATCTACTAGCAACATAACATGGCAAAACTCTTTGGGCACTTTAGTACCAATTTATAATATAATTATGACATAACATTGAAGGTTGTCCAATGTAACAAGAATATTTAGACTTAGGGATGCCACCCGTTAGATAAAATACTGAACGGTTCCTTATTTCACTGAAATAATAAACGTTTTGTTTTTTCGAAATGATAGTTTCCGGATTCGACCATATTAATGACCAAAGGCTCGTATTTCTGTGTGTTATTATGTTATAATTAAGTCTGATTTGATAGAGCAGTCTGACTGAGCAGCAGCAGGCCCATAATCATTCATTCAAACAGCACTTTTGTGCGTTTTGCCAGCAGCTCTTCACAAGCACAGCGCTGTTTATGACTTCAAGCCTATCAGCCTAATGGCTGGTGTAACCAATGTGAAATGGCTAGCTAGTTAGCTGGGTGTGCGCTAATACCGTTTCAAACGTCACTCGCTTTTAGATTTGGAGTAGTTATTCCCCTTGCGCTGCGAGGGCCGCTGCTTTTGTGGAGCGATGGGTAACGATGCTTCAAGTGTGGCTGTTGTTGATGTGTTCCTGGTTCGAGGAGGGGGACGGAAGCTATACTGTTACACTGGCAATACGATAGTGCCTATAAGAACATCCAATAGTCAAAGATATATGAAATACAAATGGTATAGAGAGAAATAGTCCTATAAATACTATATTAACTACAACCTAAAACCTCTTACCTTGGAATATTGAAGTCTCATGTTAAAAGGAACCACTAACTTTCATATGTTCTCATGTTCTGAGCAAGGAACTTAAACGTTAGCTTTTTTACATGGCACATATTTTACATGGCACACATTTTTACATGGCACACATTTTACATGGCACATACTGCATATTGGCACATATTACTTTCTTCTCCAACACTTTGTTTTTGCATTATTTAACTTATTGACGCTACCCATCCCGGTACTGGGAAAATTGTCATCAGCAACTGCTGAATAGCATAGCGCCACAGTCAAATAATATTACAAAAAAATATTAATATTCATGAAATCACAAGTGCAATATTGCAAAACACAGCTTAGCCTTTTGTTAATCCACCTGTCGTCTGAGATTTTGAAATTATGCTTTACAGCGAAAGCAATCCAAGCATTTGTGTAAGTTTATTGATAGCATAACATAACATTATGTACACTAAGCATTAAGTAGCTAGGTCACAAAAATCAGAAAAGCAATCAAAACAATAATTTACCTTTGATGATCTTCGGATGTTTTCACTCACGAGACTCCCAGTTACACAACAAATGTTCCTTTTGTTCCATAAAGATGATTTTTATACCCAAAATACCGACGTTTGTTTGTCTCGTTATGTTCAGAAATCCACAGGAAAGAGCGGTCACGACAACGCAGACGTATATTCCAAATAATATCCATAATGTCCACAGAAACATGTCAAACGTTTTTTATAATCAATCCTCATGTTGTTTTTAAAATATATATTCGATAATATATCAACCGAGTGTGTAGCTTTTTCAATAACAGCGGGAGAAACAATGGCCGCTTTACTCAGTTGCGCAAAACTCACTCTGAGAGCCGCCACCTATCCACTTACGCAATGTTATTCATCACGCTAATTTTTCAAAATAAAAGTGTGAAACTATGTCTAAAGACTGTTGACACCTTAGGGAAGCCATAGAAAAAGGAATCTGGTTGATATCCCTTTAAATGGAGGATAGGCATGCATAGGAACAGAGAGGTTTCAAAATAAGAGGCACTTCCTGATTGGATTTCCCTCAGGCTTTCGCCTGCAATATCAGTTCTGTTATACTCACAGACAATATTTTTTACAGTTTTGGAAACTTTAGAGTGTTTTCTATCCTAATCTGACAATTATATGCATATTCTAGTTTCTGGGGCTGAGAAATAGGCCGTTTCAAATGGGTACGTTTTTTAGCCAAAAATGAAAATACTGCCCCCTACACACAAAAGGTTAAACCAAATTGAACATGTTTCATTATTTATTTGAGGCTAAATTGATTTTATTGATGTATTATATTAAGTTAAAATAAGTGTTAATTCAGTATTGTTGTAATTGTCATTATTTCAAATAAATAAACACATTTTAAAAAATCAGCCAAATAATCGACACCGGCTTTTTGGTCCTCCAATAATCGGTATCGGCGTTGAAAAATCATAATCGGTCGACCTCTAGTTGGTAGTCATCGTAATCATTTGGTACAAAGTAGGACCCGCATATGACTGAAGGGCTTTTTTGATAAATGTCATTTAAATTGTGAAAATAGAAGCGTAAAATGTGTTTATTTGATAAACTTTTGCATAAAGACCGTTTCGAATTAAATATCATCCATCTACGTTGTTAGATTTGTGGAAATATTTTGTGCAACCTGCCCTTTAAGGCAAACTGCTGCTTTTCCATTTACAGATGTTTCCCAAGAATGTCCTCAATCAGTCAAATTGTCTTTTCCCTTCCCAGTATGTAATTCACATTATTCCCTTCATGGGTGAAGAGTCAGACAGACTATTCCTAAGGGGGTGTTAAATAAAAGGACATCTCATCATCATATACAGAAAGGTTGCTGCTCAATGCCAGCAAATGCATTATATAGTCTCATAACTACATTCCTTTTTAGAAATCCAGATGGATTTAAACATCCTTTTTTACAGTTTTCCCCTTTACCCCAGACCCACATCACACACGTGGTAATGAGAAAGGTATATGGTAAGCTCAAATTACTCTAGTATTTTTTTTTTTTGTGTATGTGTTTGTGAGAGTGTGATTGTGTGTGTGAGTGTGTGACTGTGTGTGTAACTGTGTTTGTGTGTGTGTGTGTGTGTGTGTGTATGTGTGTGTGTGTGTGTGTGTGACTGTGTGTGTGTGTGTGTGTGTGACTGTGTGTGTGTGTGACTGTGTGTGTGTGTGTGTGTGTGTGTGTGTGTGTGTGTGTGTGTGTGTGTGTGTGTGTGTGTGTGTGTGTGTGTGTGTGTGTGTGTGTGTGTGTGTGTGTGTGTGTAAACTGTGTGACTGTGTTTGTGAGTGTGTGACTGTGTTTGTGAGTGTGTGTGTGTGTGTGTGTGTGTGCCTGGGCCTTAGTCTTGTGGGACTGTGGTTCCCTCAGATCAGAGTGTTTTCACAGCTGGCTCTGGTGGAAGTGAAAAGGCAGACTCAAATGCTTCAAACCAGGAGAGATGGAGCTCTGTTTTGCACCCTCTGACAACACTAATACACACCCATTTTAGGGCCTTTGTTTCCTTTTCATGTTTCCCAGAAAGAGACATCAAACTATTTATGTATTTTCTTCCACCCACACCATACCGTTTGAAGGGAAAGATCCAATAGCATAGCCTCTGGCTATCCATGTTCCAAGAGTTAACAAACCTGCCAGGGCTTTCTTCACCTAGCTGTCTCTCACCAACAGTCTCTTCAGTTCATGTTCTCAGGCCCCACATGTTTCTCTCTGCTCAGAAAGAACCAGTGTTGTGTCCTTGAAAAGCTGCTTTCCTCTGCTAATGAGACTAAACTGGTTTTTAGTGGCTTTTTTCAGAAGGATGGTATTGCCAAACTAAGTGTGTGGACTTGCCACTATTGAGCCCCAAACACTGTCAGGCTGTCTCAATAAAGTTAGTCATTTTGGCTTTTGCAGTTGTTTCAGGCAACAGGTCTTTTCTACTACATTAATGTTATCACACATAACAGATGATGTACAGTGGGGCAAAAAAGTATTTAGTCAGCCACCAATTGTGCAAGTTCTCCCACTTAAAAAGATGAGAGAGGCCTGTAATTTTCATCGTAGGTACACTTCAACTATGACATACAAAATGAGGAAAAAAAATCCAGAAAATGACATTGTATGATTATTTATTTATTTATTTGCAAATTATGGTGGAAAATAAGTATTTGCAGGATATTTACATAATCAAAGTGATATTTGATTTGCATAATCAAAGTGTAGACTAATGCAAATAGTCTGGGTAGCCATTTGACTAGATGTTCAGGAGTCTTATGGCTTGGGGGTAGAATCATGAGGTTGCCACTGGGTCAAAGGGAAACACCTGTTCCCCTTGAGGCTATACTGTGGACATCTCTGTTTGAGACTATACTGTGGACATCTCTGTTTGAGACTATGCTGTGGACATCTCTGTTTGAGACTATACTGTGGACATCTCTGTTTGAGGCTATACTGTGGACATCTCTGTTTGAGGCTATACTGTGGACATCTCTGTTTGAGACTATACTGTGGACATCTCTGTCATGTTTAAGCGGATGTGCTTTGTGATTACTGACTCTGTGTACTAGCCTGGCAGAGGTTTGTGGGCTGCAATGTGCACCAGGCGGAAGCCCAGGAACCATGGGGTTAGAAAAGGGATGTGTGGGGAGAGAGGGACAAAAAAAGGGAGACAGAGAGAGTGAGAGAGATGCCAGCGTGCTGTCGTCATGCCAGAACTAATCTGCTCAGCCGCTCATTTACTGGCCCTCACAGTGAGAAATGTCACCAGCCCATCAGAGAGAGCGAGACAGAGATAGGGAGATAATATATAGAGAGTGAGATAGAGATACGTAGATAATATATAGAGAGTGAGAGAGGGCCCGAGGGAAAGTGAGAGAGTAGGAGAAAGAGACAGAGAAGGAGAGAGAGGGAGACAGAAATAGAGAGTGTGTGAGGGGGAGAGAGAAAGAGGGAGCATGTGAGGGAGACAGAGAGTGAGAGAGACAGAGAGAGTGAGAGAGCTGTCCACCCCCAGATATTAGTCACTGTCTGGAACACAAACCTTTCTGGGCTTGACTTACAGGTTAGAGGACTAAGACGAGAGAGAGAGACTGAGAAATGTATGGATGATGAGAGAAGAAGAGAGAGGAAGGAGTGATGTGTGTGTCCACCCTATAGCCTTAGGGCCCATCACTTCAGGTCCCTAAACATGGTCATGGCTGTCTGTGGATTATTGATGGCACTGGGGGCACAGCATCCTTCACTGAGGTGATGGGGAAATGGAGAAATAGGGAGAGAGGTAGAATCATTTACTGCTGCATTATTTAAAGTCCCAGTCATCTGTTTTGAGGCCTTGGCGTCTGAGGTGCTACAGTACTAATACTGTAGGTAATGATTGAAAGCCACGGTTATCTTGTCAAATGAGCTACTGTTGCCTGTGAAACTTAACTTGTATGAAATTTGTCCTGGCAAATTGTAGCTGTTTCATGAGGAGGGAAGGGAAAAACATTTGCAGCAGAGAACGACCACTTCATCTTTTTGAATAAAACCCAAAAGTAAGTTTTTCCATTGCACTTAACTATTAGTCTATATAGAAATATCATATGCCTTACCAGAGTGTATGTAGATTACTTTAATAGTCGTTGATATTTGTCGTCCTAGAGGAAATATCATATACCTTACCAGAGTGTATGTAGATTACTTTAATAGTCGTTGATATTTGTCGTCCTAGAGGAAATATCATATACCTTACCAGAGTGTATGTAGATTACTTTAATAGTCGTTGATATTTGTCGTCCTAGAGGAAATATCATATGCCTTACCAGAGTGTATGTAGATTACTTTAATAGTCGTTGATATTTGTCGTCCTAGAGGAAATATCATATACCTTACCAGAGTGTATGTAGATTACTTTAATAGTCGTTGATATTTGTCGTCCTAGAGGAAATATCATATGCCTTACCAGAGTGTATGTAGATTACTTTAATAGTCGTTGATATTTGTCATCCTAGAGGAAATATCATATACCTTACCAGAGTGTATGTAGATTACTTTAATAGTCGTTGATATTTGTCGTCCTAGAGGAAATATCATATACCTTACCAGAGTGTATGTAGATTACTTTAATAGTCGTTGATATTTGTCGTCCTAGAGGAAATATCATATGCCTTACCAGAGTGTATGTAGATTACTTTAATAGTCGTTGATATTTGTCGTCCTAGAGGAAATATCATATGCCTTACCAGAGTGTATGTAGATTACTTTAATAGTCGTTGATATTTGTCGTCCTAGAGGAAATATCATATGCCTTACCAGAGTGTATGTAGATTACTTTAATAGTCGTTGATATTTGTCGTCCTAGAGGAAATATCATATACCTTACCAGAGTGTATGTAGATTACTTTAATAGTCGTTGATATTTGTCGTCCTAGAGGAAATATCATATGCCTTACCAGAGTGTATGTAGATTACTTTAATAGTCGTTGATATTTGTCGTCCTAGAGGAAATATCATATGCCTTACCAGAGTGTATGTAGATTACTTTAATAGTCGTTGATATTTGTCGTCCTAGAGGAAATATCATATGCCTTACCAGAGTGTATGTAGATTACTTTAATAGTCGTTGATATTTGTCGTCCTAGAGGAAATATCATATACCTTACCAGAGTGTATGTAGATTACTTTAATAGTCGTTGATATTTGTCGTCCTAGAGGAAATATCATATACCTTACCAGAGTGTATGTAGATTACTTTAATAGTCGTTGATATTTGTCGTCCTAGAGGAAATATCATATACCTTACCAGAGTGTATGTAGATTACTTTAATAGTCGTTGATATTTTGTCCTAGAGGAAATATCATATATCATATTACTTTAATAGAGTGTAAATATAGTCATATTTGTGTCCTAGAGGAAATATCATATACCTTACCAGAGTGTATGTAGATTACTTTAATAGTCGTTGATATTTGTCGTCCTAGAGGAAATATCATATGCCTTACCAGAGTGTATGTAGATTACTTTAATAGTCGTTGATATTTGTCGTCCTAGAGGAAATATCATATGCCTTACCAGAGTGTATGTAGATTACTTTAATAGTCGTTGATATTTGTCGTCCTAGAGGAAATATCATATGCCTTACCAGAGTGTATGTAGATTACTTTAATAGTCGTTGATATTTGAAATATCATATACCTTACCAGAGTGTATGTAGATTACTTTAATATCGTTGATATTTGTCGTCCTAGAGGAAATATCATATGCCTTACCAGAGTGTATGTAGATTACTTTAATAGTCGTTGATATTTGTCGTCCTAGAGGAAATATCATATGCCTTCAGAGTGTATAGATTACCGTTGATATTTTACCAGAAATATCATATGCCTTACCAGAGTGTATGTAGATTACTTTAATAGTCGTTGATATTTGTCGTCCTAGAGGAAATATCATATGCCTTACCAGAGTGTATGTAGACTTTTACTTTAATAGAAATATCATATACCTTCAGAGTGTATGTAGATTACTTTAATATTGATATTTGTCGTCCTAGAGGAAATATCATATACCTTACCAGAGTGTATGTAGATTACTTTAATAGTCGTTGATATTTGTCGTCCTAGAGGAAATATCATATACCTTACCAGAGTGTATGTAGATTACTTTAATAGTCGTTGATATTTGTCGTCCTAGAGGAAATATCATATACCTTACCAGAGTGTATGTAGATTACTTTAATAGTCGTTGATATTTGTCGTCCTAGAGGAAATATCATGCGGAAATATCGTTTACATGATTATCGGGGCTAGTGACTCAACTATAATGACATTACATGTCATTATTACATGCTATAATCAGAGCAAAGTGAAGTCACATGAGCACTGACAACAAATGTTCATGTTTAAACTGTGTACATGACCAATAAACTTTGATTTGATTATCCTATATCTACTGTATATTTGCTATATGGTTTCATGGTTTGGCGTGAGAACTCAGTGTTAGGGCTCTGTTCAATCTGTATCGCTGAAGCGTTACACCTTGCGTAATAGAAAATGAAAACTGCAATATGCAACTTTTTGGGTGACCCGACCAAATTCACCTTGAAATGTGAGTTTTAGCAACCACGAAATGGCAGAGCGATTTCTGTATAGTGCACCTTTAAAGGTCATTTTTGATTAAGCCGACATATGCAGCGTTTTTGGCAGTGTAGAACCAGAGGAGGCCTAAGGATTTTTTTTTTTAAATTATACTGAACAAAAATATAAATGCAACATGCAACAATTACAGTTCATATAAGGAAATCAGTCAATTGAAATGAATTAATTGGGCCCTAATCTATGGATTTCACATGACTGGGCAGGGGTGCAGCCATGGGTGGGCCTGGGAAGGCATAGGCCCACCCACTTGAGAGTCAGGCCCACTCACTGGGGAGCTAGGCTCAGCCAATCAGAATGAGTTGTTCCCACAAAAGTTTTTTTTTACAGACAGACATACTTCTCAGCTGAAATACTTTCATCAGCTGTCCGGGTGGCTGGTCTCAGACGATCCCACAGGTGAAGAAGCTGGCGTGGTTGCACGTGTCTGTGGTTGTGCGACCTGTTGGACGTACTGACAAAATGACGTTGGAGGCAGTTTGTGGTTGAGAAATGAACATTAAATTCTCTGGCAACAGCTCTGGTGGACATTCCTGCAGTCAGCATGCCATTTACACACTCCCTCAAAACTTGAGACATCTGTGGCATTGTGTTGTGTAACAAAAATGCCCATTTTAGAGTGGCCTTTTATTGGTGCACCTGTAAATGATCATGCTTCTTGATATGCCACACCTGCCAGGTGGATGGAATTATCTTGGCTAAGGAGAAACTCTCACTAGCAGGGATGTAAACAAACCAATCACATTTTGACTTGCAATGGGTGGGACCGTTTTAAAAAAGTGACGGGCCTAGACATTTCTCTAGTGAGGGCAAAATAAAATAATCATTGGGTCAAGCAGTAGTTTTCCCACGCTTGCCTCTGCATGGTCAATCTGAAGTCTGCAGTGGCCCGTACAGCATTTACTGTGATACAGACCTCTGCAGAAGTCAGAGCAATCATACTTCTAGCACATCGGGAAGCTCTCATACGCATCCAATAAATTGGTCTGCACCGCGTCACTCATAGTGATTCAAGGCTAATCTCTATAGCCTTCCAGGTAATTACAAGCAACTGACTAAACGAAAAGACCTCACATCTTCTGAGATGTTGGAATCTGTTTCCCAGTGCTTGACAATAGAAGCTCAGCCAAGACAGCATGAAGTAAAAAGATTGCACCATTTTCCCACCTGCATCTCCATCCCAAATCTCCCCCAAACAAAATGACCCTACATTTAGGCTATTATTTATATGTGTATTTCACACTATGTTGAGGTAAAAACCAGAGTATAACGCTTGTATGGATGTCAACCCCAACACATGTTCATGTCATCGTTACCAATCAACTGCATTACAGTTCAAAACTGATTTCTGTGTGCTAGTTATTCTAAAAGCTTATACAAATGGGAGTTAGCATTTAGCAGTCACTTTTTCTAAACCGGAAAAGGGACAACTTCTACATGTTATGCAGCAATAACCACATTGTGGGCCTGTTGCAACACATAAATCATGACGGACTTGAGAAATATCCGCTTTCTTAGATCAGATTTGTCGAATGTGCGCCAATCCAGCATCCTTCTATCCCCCACAGTATGAATTCCATTGACCTCTTTACCACATCTATCCCAATTACCTCCCTGATATCTTTCCAGGAGTTCAAACTCCTTTCCGTATCTTTAAAATCCCTACATGAGGAATAAATATGTTTTTTTATTTGTGAACTTGTTCTGACAGATTTCCTCAAAGTTCTTGTTTGTTGTCAAGGAAGTGAGTTTGTGTTTATACAGGATGATCAAGATGAACTTCTTTCTAACTTCTTTTCCAAATGATCATCATCTGGTGAGTGGTGCTGTTTTGTTGCAGCTTGCCTGCTGTTAGACATCTCTTTGAAAATAATGACTGTGAATCATTGTTGCATTTAAACCTCAGATCACCGGTTAGTGTGATGAACGTGATCAAATATATTTGCAAAGGGAAGTAATATCTGGTTTGTTCATTTCCTTTTGGTAATGAAATGGTTGTGCTTTTGTATTGTTCTGATTTCAAGGGGCCTACTGGAGTGAATGGGATGCTTTATCTTTAACGTGATTTAATGCTGTGTGTGACTGCTGTTGCCTGTCTTATCAGCCGTGTCTATGTGTTTGACCAAACCTCTCTCTCCTTCAGCTCCATGGAGTGCACAGGTATTAGCCTTGCGGTCGCTGTCCATTCAGCACCTTGAGCCTGTCACTGTTGATGTGACACTGTTGTTATTACTATGGGTGATAGTGTGATAGTGGTGTTAGGCTACCATAGGTTATGTAAACAGTGTGTTTTTTGTTTTGCTAGTTGCATTATTTTATTCTGTGTGTCATGTTGTGTCCATGCTGAACTGTCACTGTGTGTGCGGCAGCCTGAAACACGGACAGGCCTGTTTGATTCATTCATAATGTCATCAAAAAGCATTGCTCCTCCTTCACTACAACTAGAATGGTCTGACTACAACATATACAATGTCGGGTTCATTAAGTGATGCTATGTTTTCAGTTTTTTATTTTATTTCTGAGTTTGATACAACGTAATGGAAGATTTTTGGTTCCTCTGAAGGCCTAGGTCCTATAGTCATGGTTTGCCACTGGTTTACGTGGAATGCATTCTCCGCTAACGCAGGTACATTGTTTTTCAATTTAAATCCTGCCGTTACGCTGAACTTCCGCCGTAAGGAAATCTCTGAATCAGAGAGGTGCGGGGGGCTGCCTTAATCGACATCCACATCTTTGGCGGAATAGGCTATGTCGTGCCCTCTTCAAGACTGTCTTAGTGTGTTTAAGACCATGATAGTTTGTTGGTGATGTTGACACCAAGGAACTTGAAGCTCTCAACCTGCTCCACTACAGCCCCGTCGATGAGAATGGGGGAGTGCTCAGTCCACTTGTTCCTGTAGTCCACGATCATCTCCTTAGTCTTGTTCACATTGAGGGAGAGGTTGTTATCCTGGCACCACACGGCCAGGTCTCTGACCTCCTCCCCATAGGCTGTCTCATCTTTGTCTGTGATCAGGCCTACCACTTGTGTTGTCGGAAAACTTAATGATGATGTAGGAGTCGTGCCTGGCCATGCAATCATGAGTGAACAGGGAGTACAGGAGGGGAATGAACACACACCCCTGAGGGGCCCCTGTGTTGAGGATCCGCGTGGTGGATGTGTTGTTACCTAACCTTACCTCCTGGGGTTGGCCCGTCAGGAAGTCCAGGATCCAGTTGCAGAGGGAGGTGTTTAATCCCAGGGTCCTTAGCTTAGTGATGAGCTTTGGGGGCACTGTGGTGTTGAGCGCTGAGCTGTAGTCAATGAATAGCATTCTCACATAGGTGTTCCTTTTGTCCAGGTGGGAAAGGACAGTGTGGAGTGCAACAGAGGTTGCATCATCAGTGGATCTGTTGGGGTGCTATGCAAATTGGAGTGGGTCTAGGGTTTCTGGGATAATGGTGTTGATGTGAGCCATGACCAGCCTTTCAAAGCACTTCATGGCTACAGACGTGAGTGCTACGGGTAGGTCTGACATGCACTGTCAACTGTGGGCTCTTTTATAAACGTGTTGTGGGTTTGAATTCTTTCCGAAGGCACTGTATAACTTCTGTGTGTTCAACACTGTATAGATAGACTGTTGTTCTTAGAGAGGTGATGAGTTTTACTCTGACGGTTTTTCCTTTCACATGCCTGTCTCTGAGTCAATGTGCTCACTGAAATGTGGTGTAACAGTTAGCCAATATATAAGTCAATTCTTAACTTCTTACTTACTCAACACATCACAAATTGCCAAATTCTTATTCTTTGTGCAATACTCCTGTTCGCTGCAGCTGATTCAGCTTTTTTGCTCTTAGGCAAATTCTTACATTGATTCGATCATAGATTACGTAACGTTCCAATATTAATACTAACATGCCACTTAGAATGCATTCCCTATACAACACATTCCTTAATAAGTGGTAGCCTATGCTATGGATATTGGAACAGAGCATATGGAGCCCAATGGCATTCATATGCAGACCTCGATCAATAGAAAGGTCGTTCCACGAAATGAGTGTCTTTTATTTTAAGTAGAAATTGTGCACAAATATGTCATTTTAAAAGCCTGTTATTTTAAATAAAGTGCCCTTTAGTGTAGACCACATGGAAAGTTCAATAAATCAGATATTTTTATATAAATAATACTTGCTAAAAAGCAATAATTCTGCATTTTGACATGTCCCTCTGTGCACCCACTGTGATTTTAACCCACTTTTTAAATTTTAACATTTTCACTATCATTATAAAGCCCTAGATATTTTGTGGTTTGACAAAGTCATTTCTGAAGATTATTATTCATAAAAACTGTCCCTTGTTTTAAGATCAACTCGGTTACGTGAACTGAACTTTTGTTTTAATATGGTGAAACTATGCTTTAAAAAAAAATGTTATTCACGGAAACATTGAACATCTAATAGTCAAATCATAGTGTTAAAGTAGGTGAGCTGGTTCTGGCCCTTTTCTTTTTGGGTCGAGCATAACACGCCAATGTTACCCACAGATAGACAGGCTAGAAACGTTTTCACAATTTCAATTGTTTTGTGAAGCTTGTATTCCCCCATTCCCTCTGTCACAATGGGATTTATAACTGAATTACGATGAAATCGTTAACCCTTTTTGGTATTTAACCTCTTGAGATGGGAAAACATGAACCACCCAGAAGTCTGTTGGAATGATGTCTCGTTATGTTTTGGTACCCTGCTTTAGACAGTAAGATGGAAATTATATATTACTCCTATCACAGGCTCTAATTTAAAGTTCAGTTGGAAGAACTTTAAGGACAGCATATTTGCTTCTCTATTGCCCTATTGTCTTTCTGCAATAACTCATTATTACGTTATTTTAATCATGAATAGGTGTGCAGCATAAGCACCATAATGCTTGATAGAGGGCCACTGTGGCCGTTAAGGGCACTCAGTCACAACTCTTAGGGAAAAGAAAATAAGACCCATTTATAACCCCCATGGATATTAACCAGCGTCTTTTTGGTCTTCCCTCATCCTCTTATCCAGGTACAAGGAGCTGGTGACGGGTACGAGGGCCAGACGGATCATCGCCATCTTATGGATCCTGTCTTTCGTCATCGGCCTCATCCCATTCCTGGGTTGGAACCTGAAGGTGACTTCCTGCCGTCAGAATGTCTCCAGTAGCCTGACGAATGGCAATTATTTGGGGGACAATGCCAGTACCACCATCCCCCCCCTGGTGGATGATCTGGGCAGTGCAGGTGACTTCCTGAGCAGCTGCAAGCTTAACTGCCTGTTTGAGAGTGTGGTGGACATGCACTACATGGTCTACTTCAACTTCTTCGGCTGCGTCCTGCCTCCTCTGTTTATCATGCTGGGCATCTATGTGAAGATCTTCACCGTGGCCCGCAAGCAGATGCACCAGATTGAACTCAAGTGCTCAGTGAGCAGCAATGGGGACAGCCACCATCACGGGCTCCTGCAACGTGAGATCCGTGCCGCCAAGTCTCTGTCCATCATTGTGGGGCTGTTTGCCCTATGCTGGCTGCCCGTGCACATCCTCAACTGCCTGACCCTGTTTTACAAGGACCTGTGCAAGCCGGCCCCTGTCATGTACATAGCCATCATGCTGTCACATGCCAACTCAGCCGTCAACCCCGTTATCTATGCCTACCGCATCCAGGACTTCAGGAACACATTCCGAAAGATCCTGACGCGTCACGTCCTATGTCAGAAGGAGGAGCCTTACCTCCACTCCTCCAATGGGAGCAGGCGGAACAGAGACCAGATCCACATGACCATTGACCCTTTACTCTGAGGGGTGGGGCTACATGGGGCATGACCCTTTACTGTAAGGGCAGACACCAGTGTTCGTGAGGCGACTAGCCCCGCCTACATAACTTTACTTCAAGGGTGGGGCCACAGGCATGACTCAAGGAGAGAACCAACCCCCCAAAATACTATCTGTGTTCATGTTATTGTTGTATTGTATTCTTCAATGACATTTTAAGTGAGATTATAAATGTTTACAGAACAAAGAGAGTGGGTATGATGAAATGTGAAACTGAATAGATGATCTGCCTTGAATGGGGAGCATTGCTTATGAGTTAATCTGAGTATCAGGGCCAGGTGATGAAAAGGTAGCCTGGTCCCAGATGTGTTTGTGCTGTCTTGCCCACTCCTATGGTCATTGTCATGGCCATAGGAGTTGGCAAGACACCACAAACACATATGGGACCAGGCAAGTGAAAAGCAGGCAAGAGTCTTAAAGCTGGAATCCGTATTAGGTAAAACTGCCATGTCCTTTTGCAATTTATAACAACAAAGAAGTTACTTCAAACAACGAACTTCGAGTTTTTTTCCCTCTGATATAATTTCACATGCATTAGAACAGCCACTCTGCTGGATGCTTCTCTCCTTTGTTTCATCAACAAAACAAAAACAATAACAAATGCACTGGGGTGAACAATGGCACAGTTCACCTTATGATTTCAACTGTTAAGGATTTTATTTTTATTTTGTCAAAGCTAACTGGATTTGCAGGACTGTGAAATGAACCCATTACTACAAGATAACACATAATTTACCATTCCTACACATTAACCATAACTCAAAACATTGCTTTTTCTAAGCCTTAACTTTTCAAAATAATATACATCAATTGTTCAACTTTTATACCAATGTTTGGTATTTTATTTATTGTCATGTAGCATCATTTTACATTTAACCTGGCTGAGGTGTGTACTGTATTGTTCATCATGGGCTACATCGCACTTGCTCAGTACAGGTCTTGTGTAAAAAACAGACATAGGAAAGTCTGCCTAGTGGAACAATTTACGACTGCAACATCAGCAAAATCTCCAGTGAGAGGGCATAACACACACGCAACACAGCTCGGAGTGGAAAAGTATTTTTAAACATAATATAAACTTGTGGAGTGTTATTGTGCTCTGCTTAAATTTAGCAAATGTCATGGCTTCTTTAGTGTCATGGAGAAAGCTCAGGAATATACAGAATGTGGTGAGGAAGACTGACTGAGTGGGGGAAAAATAAACCTGAAATTCACAGACACAGAGGATATTTGGAGGTTGAGACGTCTGGCAAAAAAACAACATATAAATCATCACTCACAAATACAGTTGAAGTCATAAGTTTAAATACACTTAGGTTGGAGTCATTATATCTTGTTTTTCAACCACTCCACAAATGTCTTGTTAACAAACTATAGTTTTGACAAGTCGGTTAGGACATCTACTTTCTGCATGACACAAGCCATTTTTCCAACAATTGTTTACAGACAGATTATTTAACTTATAATTCACTGTATCACAATTCCAGAGGGTCAGAAGTTTACATACACTAAGTTGACTGTGCCTTTAAACAGCTTGGAAAATTCCAGAAAATGATGTCATGGCTTTAGAAGCTTCTGGCAGACTAATTGACATCATTTTAATCAATTGGAGGTGTACCTGTGGATGTATTTCAAGGCCTACCTTCAAACTCAGTGCCTCTTTGCTTGACATCATGGGAAAATCAAAAGAAATCAGCCAAAAAATTGTAGACCTCCACAAGTCTGGTTCATCCTTGGGAGCAATTTCCAAACGCCTGAAGGTACCATGTTCATCTGTACAAACAATAGTACACAAGTATAAACACCAGGGGACCACCTAGCCGTCATACTGCTCAGGAAGGAGACGCGTTCTCCTAGAGATGAACGTTCTTTGGTGCGAAAAGTGCAAATCAATCCCAGAACAACAGCAAAGGACCTTGTGAAGATGCTGGAGGAAACAGGTAGAAAAGTATCTACATCCACAGTAGAACGAGTCCTATATCGACATAACCTGAAAGGACGCTCAGCAAGGAAGAAGCCACCACTCCAAAACTGCCATAAAAAAAGCCAGACTACGGATTGCAACTGCACATGGGGACAAAGATTGTACTTTTTTGAGAAATGTCCTCTGATCTGATGAAACAAAAATAGAACTGTTTGGCCATAATGACCATTATTTTTGGAGGAAAACGGGGAGGCTTGCAAGTCAACATCATCCCAACCGTGAAACACGGGGGTGGCAGCATCATGTTGTGGGGATGCTTTGCTGCAGGAGGGACTGGTGTACACAAAATAGATGGCATTATGAGTTAGGAAAAATATGTGGATATATTGAAGCAACATCTCAAGACATCAGTCAGAAAGTTAAAGCTTGGTCGCAAATGGGTCTTCCAAATGGACAATGACCCCAACTATACTTCCAAAGTTGTGGCAAAATGGCTTAAGGACAACAAAGTCAAGGTATTGGTCCTGACCTCAATCCTATAGAAAATCTGTGGGCAGAACTGAAAAAGCGTGTGCGAGCAAGGAGGCCTACAAACTTGAGTCAGTTATGCCAGCTCTGTCAAGAGGAATAGGCCAAAATTCACACAACTTATTGTGGGAAGCTTGTGGAAGGTTATCCGAAACGTTTGATCCAAGTTAAACAATTTAAAGGCAATGCTACCAAATACTAATGTAGTGTATGTAAACTACTGACCCACTGGGAATGTGATGAAAGAAATGAAAGCTGAAATAAATCATTCTCTCTACTATTATTCTGACATTTCACATTCTTAAAATAAAGTGATGATCTTAACTGACTTAAGACAGGGAATTTTTACAAGGATTAAATGTCAGGAATTGTCAAAAACTGAGTTTAAATTTATTTGGCTAATGTGTATGTAAATTTCCGACTTCAACTGTATATGCCTCATTATTTGAAAGGTTGATTATTACTTACTCATGACATCCTTTTTTAAAATGAAAGATTTACATTATCAGTTCTAACAATGACTTATTTTAGGGTCTTGCTGTAGCCTAAATTATATGGGAAAACAAATCTAGGATACCCTCTTCCCTTGGCATCCCTAGAAGGGCCATTATACAACCCTAACATGGACATCCCTCACATCAACACAGCTCTGATAATTTGCCTAAATGTCTCTCTGTAACAAAAGGAGAAGAGAGAGAGGCTGGCGTCTCCACATGGACACTGGGATTTAAGTGTCACCTGAAACAAACCAGGTGGCTTCTAATACTCAATACTGTCAGACTGTAACGACTTCCACTGCATACGGTCTGTCCTTGTCCTCAGCATGGCAGTTAAGAGCCATGTGTTTCCACACCCAATCAGAACTCCTAAATTCACCACTCCACTCCACCAAGCCAAATCAGTCAACACAATGCTAAGGAGGTCCCTCTTTATTGAACGAATCAAGGATCCAGGGTCCATTCTGAATTGAGTTGCGGAAATAGAAAGTAGGATTAAATTAAATTCAAATGGGTTATTTATTTCTGAATTGCTTTGAATTATATTCTACTTCCTTCTATTCAAAGCCAATTCAAAATCATGGTTTGAATTTAAATAAATTCAAAAAATCCAAATTGACCCCAACCCTGCTAGGAACACTTAAGCCTAACCAAATGTTAGGGGGCTGACAAGTTCTTGTTCTGTGAAAGACAAAAACATGCTTTGTCAGTGTAAGTGTCATTGCGGTATTGTATCTGTGAGTCTGAGACAGATCTGTTAAATAGACGGTGCATCGCTCTTGGTTTGAATTCCAAGATGTCTCTCTCTACTTGACCACCCAACGTATGGTCTTGCACATGTTTCCTGTGTGGAGATAGAAAACCAAACCTCAAAATAATTCCAGTTTAACGAGGCTCCGTTTGGACATAATGGCACACAATTGGTGCTAAAACGTTTTCCCCTCTGTTATGAGAAGAGCCATCCTTCGTGTGGTCAGATGAGGATTTAAATGCACTGACATTTTAGATAACGCTATTACATTTTTATGCTTTAAGATAAAATGTGTTGTGTAGTGTTTTTCGAGTGTTCACAAGGTTAAAGAGATTGAACGGGATCTTAAGCACTTACAAATTCGTAATATATTGTACAAATTGGAGGACAGTATTTCCATTTCCTTGTTTTTTTATTTATTTCTTCACCATACTCATCGACCTTGACCTCTACAACTTCAAGGGCTAAACTATAGGAGTGTGTAGAACCTCAAGTAGATTCCATTTGAGACTGCACTGTACTGGTATTACTATCATTTGTTCACTCAAATGTGACCTTAGCATCAAGATACCAGGGCTGGGGTCAATTCCATTCCACTTCAGTCAATAAACTGAAATTCCAATTTCCCTAAGTGCTTCTCAATTAGCAAAATGTGGAATTGGAATCTCAGTTTACTTCCAGAGTTGACTGAATTGAAATGGAATTGATCCCAACCCTGCTAGATACTGTGGGTTGTAAAAGCCTTCAACAAGCATGACTTGTGAATGAATGAGAAAAAACATATAAAAACAAGCTTGTCACAGTGATCCTGCCTTCCATTCCAACCTGTGTGTTTGCACATGTTATAGTATTGATGTCACTAATCAGTAGCCTAAACAGTCCACTGTGGTTCACGTCTATGATGTTCAATGTTTAAATAATTATTCTTTCACTCAACTGACTACAACTGTAAACCAATACTGCTATTTAACATGAGAAGATCTGTATGTATGGCAAATTATTTTGTTAATAAAAGCTATGCTTATATTGTTACAGGTCAGACTTTCATATTCTTACAGTAAGAGTTTACAAACCTATACAACAATTTTCAATGATTTTAGTTCAGAACAAATAATAAATATACAAAGCCTTCTGAAAAACTGAAACATCTTTGTCGTCTCTGGTCACTGAACCACTGGACTGAGTAAAATGTATCTTACCTTTACAGTTCCCTTTCAGCAGGCAGCACCATAGGGTGACTGACTTGTCTTCAAATAAAAGGAGAGTCTAAGACTAAAGTCAATGAACAGATGCACATTCTCTGGCAACATATTAAGAACACTTACACAGTCACAAACAAATGCAACGTCTGTTGACAGATTTTCTGAAAGCAGAGAACCACACCAGATGTCCAGAAGAACAGCACAATGACCTAAAAGCCATAAAATAATCTTCACACATGCAGATAGACTGGAGGAGACCATGCAGCAGCAGTAGACTTTGTCCTCCCACCACTCGGAAATCATGGAGTTTTTTAGATTAAATAAATGATGAACTTCCCAGGGTGGTGAAAGTGCATGGTGATGAGCTTGATTATCCTTTCCAATAAATATTGAGGGTCTTATTCTGGTGACATGATGATTAATGCTTGACTGCCATTTGAAAAATATTCTCGCTCTTGTGATGTGGTGAGGTTGGACCCAGGTGCAGAGCAGAGACCAGAAATCAGTGTTTAAGGATAAACATAGTACTGAGAAACAGTAGCCGCAGGATCACAGTACACTTGAAAAACACCAAACACTAAGTGACACAAACGCACACAGTAAACAATTCAGTCCTCGGGACCTGATTGTGGTGTCACACTTTTGCCCCAGCTAACACACCTGACTCCAATTATCAACTAATCATGATCTTCAGTTAAGAATGCAATTAGTTTAATCAGCTGTGTTTGCTAGGGATGGGGAAAACTGTGTTTGCTAGGGATGGGGAAAACTGTGTTTGCTAGGGATGGGGGAAACTGTGTTTGCTAGGGATGGGGGAAACTGTGTTTGCTAGGGATGGGGAAAAACTGTGTTTGCTAGGGATGGGAAAAACTGTGTTTGCTAGGGATGGGGAAAAACTGGGCTAGGGATGGGGAAAAACTGTGTTTGCTAGGGAAAACTGTGTTTGCTAGGGATGGGGAAAACTGTGTTTGCTAGGGATGGGGAAAACTGTGTTTGCTAGGGATGGGGAAAACTGTGTTTGCTAGGGATGGGGAAAACTGTGTTTGCTAGGGAGGGATGGGGAAAACTGTGTTTGCTAGGGATGGGGAAAACTGTGTTTGCTAGGGATGGGGACTGTGTTTGGGGATGGGGAAAACTGTGTTTGCTAGGGATGGGGAAAACTGTGTTTGCTAGGGATGGGGAAAACTGTGTTTGCTAGGGATGGGGAAAACTGTGTTTGCTAGGGATGGGGAAAAACTGTGTTTGCTAGGGAGGGATGGGGAAAAACTGTGTTTGCTAGGGATGGGGAAAACTGTGTTTGCTAGGGATGGGGAAAACTGTGTTTGCTAGGGATGGGGAAAACTGTGTTTGCTAGGGATGGGGAAAACTGTGTTTGCTAGGGATGGGGAAAACTGTGTTTGCTAGGGATGGGGAAAACTGTGTTTGCTAGGGATGGGGAAAACTGTGTTTGCTAGGGATGGGGAAAACTGTGTTTGCTAGGGGGAAAACTGTGTTTGCTAGGGATGGGGGAAAACTGTGTTTGCTAGGGATGTTTGGGGAAAACTGTGTTTGCTAGGGATGGGGAAAACTGTGTTTGCTAGGGATGGGGAAAACTGTGGCTAGGGATGGGGAAAACT
Organism: Oncorhynchus tshawytscha; assembly: GCF_018296145.1. Taxonomy (NCBI): domain Eukaryota; kingdom Metazoa; phylum Chordata; class Actinopteri; order Salmoniformes; family Salmonidae; genus Oncorhynchus; species Oncorhynchus tshawytscha. The sequence goes on from NC_056458.1 coordinate 22,684,957, forward strand.
GTGTTTGCTAGGGAAAACTGTGTTTGCTAGGGAGGGATGGGGAAAAACTGTGTTTGCTAGGGATGGGGAAAACTGTGTTTGCTAGGGATGGGGAAAACTGTGTTTGCTAGGGATGGGGAAAACTGTGTTTGCTAGGGATGGGGGGGAAAACTGTGTTTGCTAGGGATGGGGAAAACTGTGTTTGCTAGGGATGGGGAAAACTGTGTTTGCTAGGGATGGGGAAAACTGTGTTTGCTAGGGATGGGGAAAACTGTGTTTGCTAGGGATGGGGAAAACTGTGTTTGCTAGGGATGGGGAAAACTGTGTTTGCTAGGGATGGGGAAAACTGTGTTTGCTAGGGATGGGGCTAGGGATGGGGAAAACTGTGTTTGCTAGGGATGGGGAAAAACTGTGTTTGCTAGGGATGGGGAAAACTGTGTTTGCTAGGGATGGGGAAAAACTGTGTTTGCTAGGGATGGGGAAAAACTGTGTTTGCTAGGGATGGGGGGGAAAACTGTGTTTGCTAGGGATGGGGAAAACTGTGTTTGCTAGGGATGGGGAAAACTGTGTTTGCTAGGGATAGGGGGGGGAAAACTGTGTTTGCTAGGGAGGGAAAAATAGGGATGGGAAAAACTGTGTTTGCTAGGGATGGGGAAAACTGTGTTTGCTAGGGATGGGGAAAACTGTGTTTGCTAGGGATGGGGAAAAACTGTGTTTGCTAGGGATAGGGGGGAAAACTGTGTTTGCTAGGGATGGGGAAAAACTAGGGATGTGTTTGCTAGGGATGGGGAAAACTGTGTTTGCTAGGGATGGGGAAAACTGTGTTTGCTAGGGATGGGGAAAAACTGTGTTTGCTAGGGATGGGGAAAACTGTGTTTGCTAGGGATGGGGGGGCTAGGGATGGGGAAAACTGTGTTTGCTAGGGATGGGGAAAACTGTGTTTGCTAGGGATGGGGAAAACTGTGTTTGCTAGGGATGGGGAAAACTGTGTTTGCTAGGGATGGGGAAAACTGTGTTTGCTAGGGATGGGGAAAACTGTGTTTGCTAGGGATGGGGAAAACTGTGTTTGCTAGGGATGGGGAAAACTGTGTTTGCTAGGGATGGGGAAAACTGTGTTTGCTAGGGATGGGGGAAAACTGTGTTTGCTAGGGATGGGGAAAACTGTGAAATGGGGAAAACTGTGTTTGCTAGGGATGGGGAAAACTGTGTTTGCTAGGGATGGGGAAAAACTGTGTTTGCTAGGGATGGGGAAAAACTGTGTTTGCTAGGGGGATGGGGAAAACTGTGTTTGCTAGGGATGGGGAAAACTGTGTTTGCTAGGGATGGGGAAAACTGTGTTTGCTAGGGATGGGGAAAACTGTGGGGAAAACTGTGTTTGCTAGGGATGGGGAAAACTGTGTTTGCTAGGGATGGGGAAAACTGTGTTTGCTAGGGATGGGGAAAACTGTGTTTGCTAGGGATGGGGAAAACTGTGTTTGCTAGGGATGGGGATGTTTGGGGAAAACTGTGTTTGCTAGGGGATGGGGAAAACTGTGTTTGCTAGGGATGGGGAAAACTGTGTTTGCTAGGGATAGGGATAGGGGGGAAAACTGTGTTTGCTAGGGATGGGGAAAACTGTGTTTGCTAGGGATGGGGAAAACTGTGTTTGCTAGGGATGGGGAAAACTGTGTTTGCTAGGGATGGGGAAAACTGTGTTTGCTAGGGATGGGGAAAACTGTGTTTGCTAGGGATGGGGGAAAACTGTGTTTGCTAGGGATGGGGGAAAACTGTGTTTGCTAGGGATGGGAAAACTGTGTTTGCTAGGGATGGGGGAAAACTGTGTTTGCTAGGGATGGGGGAAAACTGTGAAAAATGTCTGCTTGTTTTGCATGCATGGCTGCAGCAAGATGTTTTGCGGTGGGGGGTGCTGTCATTTTTTTGTTGATGGCTGATGGCTATTTTGGTCTGCACATACAGGAGTAATAAAGGCCCAGTAGACTACTTTTGTGGGAAAATATATTTTTCACAAAAAAAAGGATACACACTGAACAAGAATAGAAATGCAATATGTAAGGCGTTGGTTTCATGAGCTGAAATAAAAGATCCAAGAAATGTTCCATAGGCACAAAAAGCTAATTTCTCAAAGATTTTGTCCACAAATTTGTTTACATCCCTGTTAGTGAGCATTTTACCTTTTCCAAGTGTGGCATATCAAGAAGCTGATTAAACAGTATGATCATTACACAGGTACACCTTGTGCTGGGGACAATATAAGGCCACTATAAAATGTGTAGTTTTGTCACACAACAAAATGCAACAGATGTCTCAGATTTTGAGGGAGCTTGCAATTGGCATGCTGACCGCAGGAATGTCCACCAGAGCTGTTGCCAGACAATTTAATGTTAATTTCTCTACCATAATCTGCCTCCAACGTCGTTTTAGAGAATTTGGCAGTACATCCAACCCGCCTCACAACCGCAGACCACGTGTATGGCATCGTGTGGGCGAGCGGTTTTGCTGATGTCAATTTTGTGAACAGAGTGCCCCATGGTGGCGGTGGGGTTATGGTATGGGCAGGCATAAACTACGGACAACGAACACAATTATATTTTATCGTTGGCAATTTGAATGCACAGACATACCGTGATGAGATCCTGAGGCCCATTGTCGTACCATTCATCTGCCGCCCTCACCTCATGTTTCAGCATGATAGCCACGGCCCCATGTTGCAAGGATCTGTACACAAATAATGAAAGCTGAAAATGTCCCAGTTCTTCTATGGCTTGCAAAACTCACCCATTGAGCATGTTTGGGATGGTCTGGATCGATGTTTATGACAGCGTGTTCCAGTTCCCGCCAATATCCAGCAACTTGGCACAGCCATTGAAGAGGAGTGGGACAAGATTCCATAGGCCACAGGCCACAGTCAACTGCCTGATAAACTCCATGCAAAGAAAATGTGAGGCGTTGCATGAGGCAAATGTTGGTCACACCTACTTTTAAAAAAAGTTATCTGTGACCAACAGATGCATAACTGTATTCCCTGCCATGTGAAATCCATAGATTAGGGTCTAATTTATTTATGTCAATTGACTGATTTCCTTATATTAACAGTAACTCAGTAAAATCTTTGAAATTGTTGCATGTTGCATTTATATATTTTTCTGTATTTATGTTTTATATTTTTTTCAGATTTATCAGGGGATGCTGCAGCACCCTCAGCACTGCCTGCCGCAGTATAAATTCATAGACCAATAACAAAGACAGTTTCAAACCTCTCTACCAATAACAGGTAGTTTTCAGGTGATGTCACGCCCTGGTCAAAGTATTTTGTGTTTATCTTTATGTATTTGGTCAGGCCAGGGTGTGGCATGGGGTTTTTGTAATTGTGGTGTGTTTGTCTTGGGGTTTTGGTGGTGGTATTGGGATTGTAGCTTAGTGGGTTGTCTAGCAAGGTCTATGGCTGTCTGGAGTGGTTCTCAATCAGAGGCAGGTTCTTATCGTTGTCTCTGATTGGGAACCATATTTAGGCAGCCATATTCTTTGAGTTTGTCGTGGGTGATTGTCCTTAGTGTCCTATGTGTACTCGTTGTTAGTTTGCACCAGATAGGCTGTTTCGGTTTCGTTTATTGTTTTTTGTAAGTTCGTGTTTCTTTGTTATATTAAACATGGATCGCAATCGACACGCTGCAGTTTGGTCCGACTCTCCTTCATCACCACTAGAAAACCGTTACAGAATCACCCACCACCAACGGACCAAGCGGCGTGTCAACAGGCAGGAGCAGCCGAAAAAGGAGATGCTCACCAAGGATTTCTGGTCATGGGAGGAGATCTTCGACGGGAGAGGACCCTGGGCTAAACCAGGGGAGTGTAGCCGCCCAAAGGCGCAACAGGAGAAGAGGCAACAGAGGCAGCAGCAGCAGGAGCAGCAGCAGCTACAGTGGGAGAGGTTGCACCACCTGGAGATATGGACATGGGAGGAGGAATTGGACGGTAAAGGACCCTGGAATGAGCCTGGAGATTATTGTCGCCCCAAAGCCGAGCTGGAGGCAGCAAAAGCAGAGAGGCGGCATTATGAGGAGCTAGCACGGCAGAGCGGATGGAAGCCCGAGAGTCAGCCCCAAAAATTTCTTGGGGGGCTCACAGGGAGTATGGCTATGCCAGGTAGGAGACCTGCGCAAACTCCCTGTGCTTACCGGGGGCTGGAGAGACCGGGCAGGCACCGTGTTATGCTGTGGAGCGCACGGTGTCTCCAGTGCGGGTGCACAGCCCGGTTCGGTATATTCCAGCTCCTCGTATCGGCCGGGCTAGAGTGGGCATCGAGCCAGGTAAGGTTGGGCAGGCTCGGTGCTCAAGAGCTCCAGTGCGCCTGCACGGTCCGGTCTATCCAGTACCACCTCCACACCCCAGCCCTCCGGTAGCAGCTCCCCGCACCAGGCTTCCTGTGCGTGTCCTCGATCCAGTACCACCAGTTCCAGCACCACGCACCAGGCCTTCAGTGTGCCTCGCCTGTTTAGCGCAGCCAGAGCCTTCCTCCTCTACAGCGCTGCCGGAGCCTCCCGCCTGTTCAGCGCAGCCAGAGCCTTTCTCCTCTACAGCGCTGCCGGAGCCTCCCGCCTGTTCAGCGCAGCCAGAGCCTTCCTCCTCTACAGCGCTGCCGGAGCCTCCCGCCTGTTTAGCGCAGCCAGAGCCTTTCTCCTCTCCTGCGCTGCCGGAGTCTCACGCCTATCTAGCGCTGTTAGAGCTTTCCTCATCTCCAGCGCTGCCGGAGTCTCCCGCCTGTTTAGCGCAGCCAGAGCCTTCCTCCGACACAGCGCTGCAGGAGTCTCCCGCCTGTTCAGTGCAGCCAGAGCTGCCAGTCTGCATGAAGCAGCCAGAGCTGTCAGTCTGCATGGAGCAGTCAGAGCTGTCAGTCTGCATGGAGCAGCCAGAGCTGTCTGTCTACATGAAGCAGCCCGAGCTGCCAGTCTGCATGAAGCAGCCAGTCTACATGGAGCAGCCAGAGCTGTCAGTCTACATGAAGCAGCCCGAGCTGCCAGTCTGCATGAAGCAGCCAGTCTACATGGAGCAGCCAGAGCTGTCAGTCCGCATGGAGCAGCCAGAGCTGTCAGTCTGCATGGAGCAGCCAGAGCTGTCAGTCCGCATGGAGCAGCCAGAGCTGTCAGTCTACATGAAGCAGCCCGAGCTGCCAGTCTGCATGAAGCAGCCAGTCTACATAGAGCAGCCAGAGCTGCCAGTCTGCATGAAGCAGCCAGAGCTGTCAGTCTGCATGGAGCAGTCAGAGCTGTCAGTCTGCATGGAGGAGCCAGAGCTGTCAGTCTACATGAAGCAGCCCGAGCTGCCAGTCTGCATGAAGCAGTCAGTCTACATGGAGCAGCCAGAGCTGTCAGTCCGCATGGAGCAGCCAGAGCTGTCAGTCTACATGAAGCAGCCCGAGCTGCCAGTCTGCATGAAGCAGCCAGTCTACATGGAGCAGCCAGAGCTGTCAGTCTGCATGAAGCAGCCAGAGCTGTCAGTCTGCATGGAGCAGCCAGTCTGCATGTAGCTGCCAGTCTGCAAGGAGCTGTCAGTCTGCACGGAGCTGTCAGTCTGCACGGAGCTGTCAGTCTGTAAGGAGCTGCCAGTCTGCAAGGAGCTGCCAGTCAGCACGGAGCCGCCAGAGCGGTCAGTCTGTAAGAAGCCGCCAGAGCTGTCAGCCTATATGGAGCAGCTAGTGCCGCCAGTCTGCCCAGCGCCGCCAGTGCCCCCAGTCTGCCCAGCGTCGCCAGTCTGCCCAGCGTCGCCAGTCTGCCCGGCGCCGCCAGTCTGCCCAGCGTCGCCAGTCTGCCCGGCGCCGCCAGTCTGCCCAGCGCCGCCGGTCTGCCCGGCGCCGCCAGTCTGCCCAGCGCCACCAGATCTGCCAGTCAGCCAGACTCTTCCAGATCTGCCAGTCAGCCAGACTCTTCCAGATCTGCCAGACTCTTCCAGATCTGCCAGTCAACCAGACTCTTCCAGATCTGCCAGTCAACCAGACTCTTCCAGATCTGCCAGTCAACCAGACTCTTCCAGATCTGCCAGTCAACCAGACTCTTCCAGATCTGCCAGTCAACCAGACTCTTCCAGATCTGCCAGTCAACCAGACTCTTCCAGATCTGCCAGTCAACCAGACTCTTCCAGATCTGCCAGTCAACCAGACTCTTCCAGATCTGCCAGTCAACCAGACTCTTCCAGATCTGCCAGTCAACCAGACTCTTCCAGATCTGCCAGTCAACCAGACTCTTCCAGATCTGCCAGTCAACCAGACTCTTCCAGATCTGCCAGTCAGCCAGGATCTGCCAGTCAGCCAGGATCTGCTGAAACCACCAGCCAGCCAGGAGCTGGTAGATCTATCTACCTGCCTGAGCTTCCTCTCACTCCTGAGCTTCCTCTCACTCCTGAGCTTCCTCTCACTCTCCTGAGCTTCCTCTCACTCTCCTGAGCTTCCTCTCACTCCTGAGCTTCCTCTCACTCCTGAGCTTCCTCTCACTCCTGAGCTTTCTCTCACTCCCGAGCTTCCTCTCACTCCTGAGCTTTCTCTCACTCCCGAGCTTCCCCTCAGTCCCGAGCTGCCTCGGTCCCGAGCTGTCCTTCAGTCCCGATCTGCTCCTCAGTCCAGTGGGGTTCTGGGTGAGGACTACTAGGCCATGGTCGGCGGCGAGGGTGGACTATCCAGGGACGAAGGGAGAGGGGACTAAGACATTAAAGGAGTGGGGTCCACGTCCCGCGCCGGAGCCGCCACCATGGACAGACGCCCACCCGGACCCTCCCTATTGTTTTGAGGTGCGTTCGGGAGTCCGCACCTTAGGGGGGTTCTGTCACGCCCTGGTCAAAGTATTTTGTGTTTATCTTTATGTATTTGGTCAGGCCAGGGTGTGGCATGGGGTTTTTGTAATTGTGGTGTGTTTGTCTTGGGGTTTTGGTGGTGGTATTGGGATTGTAGCTTAGTGGGTTGTCTAGCAAGGTCTATGGCTGTCTGGAGTGGTTCTCAATCAGAGGCAGGTGCTTATCGTTGTCTCTGATTGGGAACCATATTTAGGCAGCCATATTCTTTGAGTTTGTCGTGGGTGATTGTCCTTAGTGTCCTATGTGTACTCGTTGTTAGTTTGCACCAGATAGGCTGTTTCGGTTTCGTTTATTGTTTTTTGTAAGTTCGTGTTTCTTTGTTATATTAAACATGGATCGCAATCGACACGCTGCAGTTTGGTCCGACTCTCCTTCATCACCACTAGAAAACCGTTACAGGTGACATATCCCTCCCATTAGGCTCATCCAACTAGGCCCCTTACTCAGACCACTCCCAGACAGTCCTAGCTAAAAATCAAATCAAATCAAATTTTATTTGTTACATACACATGGTTAGCAGATGTTAATGCGAGTGTAGCGAAATGCTTGTGCTTCTAGTTCCGACAATGCAGTAATAACCAACAAGTAATCTAACTAACAATTCCAAAACTACTGTCTTATACACAGTGTAAGGGGATAAAGAATATGTACATAAGGATATATGAATGAGTGATGGTACAGAGCAGCATAGGCAAGATACAGTAGATGGTATCGAGTACAGTATATACATATGAGATGAGTATGTAAACAAAGTGGCATAGTTAAAGTGGCTAGTGATACATGGTATTACATAAGGATGCAGTCGATGATATAGAGTACAGTATATACGTATGCATATGAGATGGATAATGTAGGGTAAGTAACATTATATAAGGTAGCATTGTTTAAAGTGGCTAGTGATATATTTACATTTCCCATCAATTCCCATTATTAAAGTGGCTGGAGTTGAGTCAGTGTCAGTGTGTTGGCAGCAGCCACTCAATGTTAGTGGTGGCTGTTTAACAGTCTGATGGCCTTGACTAAATTCTAGCTTGAGAAATTGTTATTTTCGAAGAAGCTATCTTTGTTTATTTTTGACAATTTTAATTGAAAACAATCACTAAGGTACTCGTTAACCAGAAATGATTTGATATTGAGATACAAATGGTTGCATCCTGTAAAACAACACAGACAGCTCTGGCTCTATGTGGGAGAGGGGGGAGAAGTGTGGTCAACCTCACTGTGAGGTATGGATATATAGTATTCTGTTTTCAGGGATATATTCAGAGGCAGCTGAGGGTTGATGGGATTTTGGGGTCTTTTTGGTTTTGGGCTCCTGGGTGTCATATGGGATGGACATGTTTAAATGATACGTAAAAAGACCCCTAGTGACAGTGTCCAATAAGGATCTCTTTTGTCTCATGGACATCAATGGTAGAAGCAGACTTTAAGAATATACAGTACATGGTGAACCCTTTAGTCTCTTGCTGCTTTCTGTTTCTCATGCTGATTTTTAGCTCTGCCTCTCTAGGGACTGGAGTTGTCCTTATGCAAGGGGTAGCTAGGGGCCCAGGTTGTTTTGTAGAGAAAAACTGATATTTACAATCCAAATAGAAACATTCAATCAAAGATGAGACCTGACCAAAATATCCCGTCTGCTCAGTGCAACTGCTATATCGGTCCGCTAATACAGGACTAATAAAGGCCCAGTGCACTACTTTTGTGAATTTCTTTAATGTTTACAGAACAAAGAGAGAGTGGTATGATGATATGTGAAGCTGAATAGATGAATCAGTCAAATGCGCCTTGAATGGGGAGCATTACTTATGAGTTAATCTGAGTATCAGGGGCCAGTTGATGAAAAGCTAGCCTGTTCCCAGATCTGTTTGTGCTGTCTTGGCCATCGGAGTTGGCCAGACTGCTCAAACACAACTGGGACCAGGCTTGTGAAAAGCAGTCTTATTTAAAAAAAGAAATCCCACTCTGCTGGATGCTTCTCTCCTCTGTTTCATCAGCAAAACAAAAACAATAACAAATGCACTGGGGTGAACAATGGCACAGTTCACCTTATGATTCCAGCTTTAACGGTCAAGGATTTTATTTGTATTTTGCCAAAGCTAACTGGATTTGCAGGACTGTGAAATGAATCCATTACTACAAGATAACACATCATTTACCATTCCTACAAAACGTTGCTTTTTCTAAGCCTTAACTTTTCAAAATAATGTTGTTTTTTTTACCAATGTTTGGTATTTTATATATTGTCACTAAGCTAAGAAATCTGGCTGAGGTGTGTACTGTATTGTTCATCATGGACTTCCTCAGTACAGGTTGTGTGTAAAAAGACATAGGAAAGTCTGGACAGTGGAACAATTTACGACTGCAACATCAGCAAAATCTCCAGTGAGAGGGCATAACACACACGCAACACAGCTCGGAGTGGAAAAGTATTTTTACACATAATATGAACTTGTGGGGTGTTATTGTGCTCTGCTTAAATTTAGCAAATGTCATGGCTTCTTTAGTGTCATGGAGAAAGCTCAGGAATATACAGAAAAGATGGCGCCGGAGAAGAAGGCAGGCGTTTTACGTACCCCCAGCCGATTGTGTTTTTTTGTTTGTTTATTTACGTTGTTTGTGACTTATTTTTTTACTTATTATGTACATAATGTTGCCGCTACCATCTCTTATGACCAAAAATCACTTCTAGACATCAGGACTGCGATTACTCACCAAGGACCTTCAGAATCCTTTTTTTCTTTTCACGACTCTGACGAGCCCAATGTGAAGGGTATACTGCTTCCTCGGGAACAGGCCCCGATCTCCTTGATCTGCGTGAAGAGGAGGTGGAGAAAGAGCTGCCTTCTGACAATTCGTAGGCGATCGAATAAACCCCCACTTCCCACCCTTCTGCTAGCAGACGTGCAATCCTTGGAGAATAAATTCACAGAGTTACACGGAAGATTAAACTACCAACGGGACATTAAAAACGGTAACATCTTATGCTTCATGGAGTCATGGCTGAACGACGACAATATCAACATACAGCTGGCTGGTTATACGATGTCCCGGAAGGTTAGAACAGCAACGTCTGGTAAGACAAGGGGCGGCGGACTATGTATTTTTGAAAATAACAGCTGGTGCACGATATCTAAGGAAGTCTCAAGCTATTTCTCGACTGAGGTAGAGTATCTCATGATAAGCTGTAGACCACACTACCTACTAGGAGAGTTTTCATCTGTGTTCTTCGTAGCTGTTTACATACCACCACAGTCAGAGGCTGGCACTAAGACAGCATTGAATGAGCTGTATTCCTCCATATGCAAACAATAAAACGCGCACCCAGAGGCAGCGCTCCTACTAGCCGGGGATTTTAATGCAGGGAAACTTAATTTCTAACAATAGCGAGACGATAAACAGAGGGGTACCAAATTTCTATCAGCATGTCACATGTGCAACCAGAGGAAAATTAACTCTGGACCACCTATATCCCACACACAGCGACGCATACTAAGCTCTCATTCGCCCTCCATTTGGCAAATCTGACCATATTTCTATCCTCCTGATTCCCGCTTACAAGCAAAAATTAAAGCAGGAAGCACAAGTGACAAGATCAATAAAAAAGTGGTCAGATGAAGCAGATGCTAAACTACAGGACTGTTTTGCTAGCACATACTGGAATATGTTCTGGGATTCCTCAGATGGCATTGAGTAGTACACCACATCAGTCATTGGCTTCATAAATAAGTGCATCGATGACATCGTCCCCACAGTGACTGTACGCACATACCCCAACCAGAAGCCATGGATTACAGGCAGCATTCGCACTGAGCTAAAGGCTAGAGCTGCCGCTTTCAAGGAGCGGGACTCTAACCCGGAAGCTTATAAGAAATCCCGCTATGCCCTCCGACGAACCATCAAACAGGCAAAGCGTCAATACGTCAAATCGTACTCCACCGGCTCTGACGCTCGTTGGATGTGGCAGGGCTTGCAAACCATTACAGACTATGAAGGGAAGCACAGCCGAGAGCTGCCCAGTGATACGAGCCTACCAGACGAGTTAAACTACTTCTATGCTCGCTTCGAGGCAAATAACCATGAAACATGCATGAGAGCACCAGCTGTTCAGGAAGACTGTGTGATCACGCTCTCCGAAGCCGATGTGAGTGGGACCTTTAAACAGGTCAACATTCGCAAGGCCGCAGAGCCAGACGGATTACCAGGACGTGTATTGCGAGCATGTGCTGACCAACTGGAACGCGCCTTCACTGACATTTTCAAACTCTCCCTGTCCGAGTGTGTAATACCAACATGTTTTAAGCAGACCACCATAGTGCCTGTGCTCAAGAACACTAAGGTAACCTGCCTAAATTACTACCGACCCGTAGCACTGACGTCTGTAGTCATGAAGTGCTCTGAAAGACTGGTCATGTAAGAATATGCCTAAGAGCAAAAAAGCTGAATCAGCTGCAGCGAACAGGCGTATTGCACAAAGAATGAGAATTTGGCAATTTGTGATGTGTTGAGCAAGTAAGAAGGTAAGAATTATATATTGGCTAACTGTTACACCACATTTCAGTGAGCACATTGACTCAGAGACAGGCATGTGAAAGGAAAAACCGTCAGAGTAAAACTCATCACCTCTCTAAGAACAGCAGTCTATCTATACAGTGTTGAACACACAGAAGTTATACGGTGCCTTCGGAAAGAATTCAAACCCACAACACGTTTATATAAGGTCCCATAGTTGACAGTGCATGTCAGACCTACCTGTAGCACTCACGTCTGTAGTCATGAAGTGCTTTGAGAGGCTGGTCATGGCTCACATCAACACCATTATTCCAGAAACCCTAGACCAACTCCAATTTGCATACCACCCCAACAGATCCACAGATGATGCAATCTCTATTGCACTCCACACTTCCCTTTCCCACCTGGACAAAAGGAACATCTATGTGAGAATGCTATTATTTGACTACAGCTCAGCGTTCAACACCATAGTGCCCTCAAAGCTCATCACTAAGCTAAGGACCCTGGGACTTAACACCTCCCTCTGCAACTGGATCCTGGACTTCCTGACGGGCCGCCTCCAGGTGGTAAGGGTGGGTAACAACACATCTGCAACACTGATCCTCAACACAGAGGCCCCACAGGGGTGCATGCTCAGTCCCCTCCTGTACTCCCTGTTCACTTATGACTGCACGGCCAGGCATGACTCCAACATCATCATTCAATTTGCCAATGACACCGACAACGGCGATACAGCCTATAAAGGAGGTGGTGCCAGGACCACTCCCTCAACGTGATCAAGACATAGGAGATGATTGTGGACAACAAGAAAAAGAGGAGAGTTTCAAGTTCCTTGGTGTCCACATCACCAACAAACTATCATGGTCCAAGCATACCAAGACAGTCGTGAAGAGGGCACGACAAAACCTATTCCCCATCAGGAGATTGAAAAGATTTGGCATGGGTCCACAGATCCTCAAAAGGTTCTACAGCTGCACCATCGAGAGCATGGTTGCATCACTGGTTGCATCACTGCCTGGTATGGCAACTGCTCAGCCTCTGACCGCAAGGCACTACAGAGGGGCCAAGCTTCCTACCATCCAGGCGGTGTCAGAGGAAGGCCCTAACAATTGTCAAAGTCTCCAGCCATCCTAGTCATAGACAGTTCTCTCTGCTACCGCACGGCAAGCAGTACCGGAGCGTCAAGTCTAGGTCCAAGAGGCTTCTAAACAGCTTCTACCCCCAAGCCATAAGACTCCTGAACATCTAGTCAAATGGCTACCCAGACTATTTGCATTGCCCCCACCTCTCTTTACACCACTGCTACTCTCTGTTGTCATCTATGCATAGTCACTTTAATAACTCTACCTACATGCAAATACTACCTCAACTAACTGGTGCCCCCGCACATTGACTCTGTATCGGTACCCCTCTGTATATCGTCTCGCTATTGTTATTTTACTGCTGCTCTTTAATTACTTGTTACTTTTATATCTTATTCTTTTCCGTATTTTTTTGAAAAGGCATTGTTGGTTAGGGCCTCGTAAGTAAGCATTTCACTGTAAGGTCTTCTACACCTGTTGTATTCAGTGCATGTGACTAATAACATTTAATTTTATTGAATGTAGTGAGGAAGACTGACTGATTCATGTGAAAAAAATACATCTGAAATGCACAGACACAGAGGATATTTAGAGGTTGAGACCTTTGGCAAGAAAACCATGTAAATCATTACTAACAAATACATGCCTCATTATTTGATCATTACTTACCTTTTTAAATGTATGGATTTACATTATTATTCCTGACAAAATGCAGATATATTTTAGGGTCTTGTTCAACATAGCCTAAATCATATGGGAAAAACAAATCTAGGATATGATGTCACCCTCTTTTCTTGGCATCCCTAAAAGGCATATTTTACAACCCTCACATGGACACATATACACAAACACAGACTCGCACACACAGACACACACACAGACACATACACAGACACCTACACACCCTTCACATGGACACAGCTGTGATCATTTGCCCAACTGGCACATTCCATTCCACCACAGGCCACCATCGTCATAGAGTGGCAACTGTGACTAACTGCCTCTGTAATAAACGAGAAAAGAGAGAGGCTGGCGTCTCCACAAGGACAAGCTTTTAACACTCAATATTGTCAAACTGCATAATGTCTGTCCTTGTCCTAGAGGTTATGTGCCATGTGGCTCTAGTTTTTAATTTCCTCACCATACACATCGACCTTGACCTCTACAACTTCAAGGGCTAAACTATAGGAGTGTGTAAAACCTCAAGTAGATTCCATTTGAGACTGCACTGTACTGGTATTACTATCATTTGTTCACTCAAATGTGACCTTAGCATCAAGATACCAGGGCTGGGGTCAATTCCATTCCACTTCTGTCAATAAACTGAAATTCCAATTTCTCTAAGTGCTTCTCAATTAGCAAAATGTGGAATTGGAATCTCAGTTTATTTCCAGAGTTGGCTGAATTTAAATGGAATTGATCCCAACCCTGCTAGATACTGTGGGTTGTAAAAGCCTTCAGCAAGCATGACTTGTGAATGATGAATGAATGAGAAAAACCATATAAAATCAAGCTTTTCATAGTGATCCTGCCTTCCATTCCAACCTGTGTGTTTGCAAATGTGTTATAGTATTGATGTCACTAATCAGTAGCCTAAACAGTCCACTGTGGTTCACGTCTATGATGTTCAATGTTTAAATAATTATTGTTTCACTCAACTGGCTACAACTGTAAACCAATACCGCTATTTAACATGAGAAGATCTGTATGTACTGTGGCGACCTGTCATTCAAGGCTGTTTTGAGCCCCACCTGTTTAGCAAAAAAAGTCAATAAAAATGATGATTTTTTTGCGTGTTATTTTGGCATTAGTATGTGTCACATATCAGTTTGCAAACAATGTAAATCAAATAAAGAATCCTTGAATTAATAAAGCCGCATACAAACATGGTCTCTTTTTGCTTTCTTGAATAAGGCAGCTTCGAAATGCAGGTGTTTCATCATCCTAGTGCTTTCTGGGGTGGTGGTGGGGCAGCCAGCGAAAAATAAGAAGCGTAGGGTTGGTAATGTTCTCTAGTTGCACCGTAGATTGGTTCAGTGTTCTGTCACTCATGCGGACACTACGTCACCGCAAAATCTACGTGGAGAGCTCGAAAATTCAAGCCCCTTGGGTGCTACCATAGAGTTGCATTAGAAGTGCCCATTCAAGAAGGCTCAAGGTCATTGGCCACAGATAAAAGGATGTCAAATCACGTTATATCTACCATAGTGTTGATTGGACTGATCATGTCAACATCATACATTCAACATATTAGCTAGCAAGCTAGCATTCATCATCATATATCAAGTTGATTATCTACTGGCAAATCCTTTACAATCCTTGTCATATGAAGAGAAATTATAGATAAAATGTATCGGTGCTCATCGGCCATTGGACATAAACATTACACAATAAGTTTGAAATTGCAAATTCCACAATGAGTGGTTTGGAAGGAATCAGTGGCTAACTGCAAGCATTGCAAAGCAATCAATAGCCTGCTATTCAGTAGAGTGGGTGTGTGGTCCAAGTCTGGGTTTAAGGGTCTCTTTTCCAAGCTTAAAATGATAAACATTCAACATTGGCCATGCTGTCAATCCAGCATGACTTCTGCCTTGTTCAAAACAACTGGAAACTCGGAACTGGGAAATCTCAGAATTCAGTGAGTTCAAGACAACTGGGAACTCAGAAAAAATGAGCTTCAACTGGGAAAATATGGTTTGAATGGTCATCCAACTCTGAATTTTTAGTCGGGAACTCAGACCTATTTCTAGAGCTCTGACCTGTCATCATGATTCAACCTTGTTTTTTCTGAGTTCCCAGTTGTCTTGGAAGCACCATCAATCTAGAGAATGCCAGACTTTGATGACAAAATGTTCACACCAAGGACCGTTGCACCATCTTCCTGTTCACATGAGCACAACAAGGTGAGTCCAAAAATGTATTGTATGCTGCTGCATAAGTGATGCAATATGCCAGGGAGATACTAAGAAAGTAATACTAAGTGTATGTTGTGTAGTAAGATGTTAGTAGCCCATGTGCCTCACCCTAATCATTTGGTCCCCTTTCCCCTCATAACTTAGCCTACTGTTCTGACTTGGTGGTACACATTTAGCCTATAGCCTGTTTTAGAGAAATGTAATCATTGAATATTGTAAGAGCTTTCATTGTCTGCATATATGCCCCCTTTATTTATCCTACGGTTCAGACTTGGTGTACAGGGAGAATACCATAAGAATTGCCCATGTTCTGAATTCAAAAGTGCTGAACAAATAGTTATATTGACTACATCCATCCTAGCTCACTCATTAATGTCTTAATTTGTAACGCTCTGATCTGTTTCACCTGTCTTTGTGATTGTCTCCACCAATCTCCTGGTGTCACCTGTTTTCCCAATTAGTCCCTGGGTATTTACTCCTGTGTTCTCTGTTTGTCTGTTGCCAGTTCGTCTTGTCGTGTCAAGTCAACCGGCGTGTTTTTTTTCAGTGCTCCTGATTTTTTCCTTATCTCCGTTTTTGTAGTCCTCCCGGTTTTGACCCTTGCCTGCCCTGACTCTGAGCCTGCCTGCCACTCTGTACCTCCTGGACTCTGACCTGGTTTTTTGCCTGTCCATGACCTGTCTCGTCTGCTCCTTGGATTATAATAAATATCAGAGACTCAAACCATCTGCCTCCCGTGTCTGCATCTGGGTCTCGCCCTGTATCGTTATATAATCGAAATTACGGATTGCCTCTTATTCGCTCGAAGTCCCCTTATGCCATAGTTTGTACATCTCAGTTGTCAGCAGAAACCACATTTGTTTAAGCAAGTCAGCAATATCAGCTATGTTTTTTTTTAAGGCAGTAAATGAGGCTGAATGAACTGTTTCGCTGACAGACAAGGCTCCACTGATAGCCAGGTGTAACAGTGGTAAGGTGTTGGGACTGCTGTTGGGACAGCTTTATGTAGGCCCTAACAGTTTCTGGGCAACCTTTGTCACCGTTATAGTGCAATTAATGTATTGTTTAGTGTTGTGTTGTGTAGTGGCTTTGCTGGCATGCATCTAAAACATGTTTTGGGAGTTTCCCCCACCAAGATTTACATGCTAAAATTGCCAATGTGTATGTATGGTGAATTATTTTGTTAATAAAAGCTGTGCCTATATTGTTACAGGTCAAATTGTCCTATTCTTACAAGAAGAGTTTACAAACCCACATATAACAATGTTCAATGTTTTAAATTCAGAACAAATAATAAATATACAAAGCCTTCTGAAAAACTGAAACATCTTTGTCGTCTCTGGTCACTGAACCACTGGACTGAGTAAAATGTATCTTACCTTTACAGTTCCCTTTCAGCAGGCAGCACCATAGGGTGACTGACTTGTCTTCAAATAAAAGGAGAGTCTAAGACTAAAGTCAACGAACAGATGCACATTCTCTGGCAACATATTAAGAACACTTACACAGTCACAAACAAATGAAACGTCTGTTGACAGATTTTCAGAAAGCAGAGAACCACACCAGATGTCCAGAAGAACAGCACAATGACCTAAAAGACATAGAAATCATCTTCACACATGCAGATAGACTGGAGGGGACCATGCAGCAGCAGTAGGCTTTGGCTTTTAAACATCTTTCCCCAGGATGTGCTTTAGCAGCTTGGTCAGAGATGGTGCTGCAAGGCTTTGAGTCTGTTTCAGTGACTTGTTGGATTGAGCTCTACGTGTCTGTTTTGGGTTTATTGGTATAGCTGTCCTGCTGGGACAGTCCCATGGCATGACTGAGGTAAGCCATCAGGATATGCTTACACTGACACAGGAGGAGGAATTTTAGCTAGCTTATTAAATCTAATGCGTTGGAGCCATGAGAGTGTGCAGCTTTTCTCTTCTGTGTGTGTGTCACAAACAGAATTCAACTTCAGGCAAGTTTGCACATCCGCTTATCATCATCATGACTAATATATGTATGACTCATTTGTTTTTAACTTATGGTTATTACATATATAAAAAATGCAATAACCACAACGTCAGTATTTGTCATACCAATATAATAAGGTAGGAAGAATGTATTATATTCCCCAAAAACATTTGGCAAAAATAAGTTCCATCATCTCAGGGATATTTTTCAGAGTAACAGTTCAGTACACAGTGGTCTCTCTCATGCTGGTCTGTGGTTCTGGAGCCGGGAGCCTGGGCTTTCAAGGTCTGTAGACTGTCCAGCCAGTATGCTCCATGTGAAACCCCCAGTGGCCCACTAGGGTGACCTAGTTCTGTTTGATAAACATAGACCAATGATGCGGATGATGACGCGGTCTACAGTGAGACTGTGGCCCTGCCCCTGGTCTGGTCTGGCCCTGATTTGCCCTAACTGACCCATGACGGGGTCACAATGATGATGACATGGTCTGCAGTGTCCTTAAAACAACACAGACAGCTCTGGCTCTATGTGGGAGAGAGGGGGAGAAGTGTGGTCAACCTCACTGTGAGGTACGGATATACAGTATTCTGTTTTCAGGGATATATTCAGAGGCAGCTGAGGGTTGATGGGATTTTGGGGTCTTATTGGTTTTGGGCTCCTGGGTGTCATATGGGATGGACAGGTTTAAATGAGATGTAAAAAGACCACTTGTGCCAGTGTCTTGCTAATAATGATCCAATAAGGATCTCTTTTATCTCTTGAACATCAGTCTAAGAATATAAGACTATGATTGACCCTTTAGTCTCTTGCTGCTTTCTGTTTCTCGGGTTGATTTTAGCATTCAAGGTGTAGCTAGTAGCCCACATGGTTTTGTAGCAAATAGAAACCCCAAATCAAAGATGAAACCTGACCAAAATATCCCCTGTCTGCTCAGTGCTACTGTTATACAGATTAACATGTGAGCACTTTCTGGGAGGGGGTAACCCTGAAAGGTTGAATTCCGCATCTTGTCTTGCTCAGGATCTATGCATTACCCAAGACATAGAGCCTGATCCGACGAGGTGGTGTGTGTGTGTTTGTGTTTGTTTGTGTGTGTGAGTGTGCTTGCGTGCATAGGTTTTGTATGATGTCTTTGTAGTTGATGGCTGTATGTTCTATTAATATATGAATACGTTATTATTGCTCTGTGCTCACCAGCAGGCTCTTGTTCTTCCTGAGCACAGTGTAAGTGAAGGCTGGGCAGGGGCAGTAGTGACAGGAGGTGTAGCAGGTGCACCACTGAGAGCATCTTTACTGGCTGCATCAATGCTTTGTATGGTAACTGCTTGTCATCCAATCGCATGTCACAGTACATCACTGTGGCTGAGCTTCCTGACATCCAGGACCTCCATACCAGGCGGTGTCAGAGGAAGGTCCTAAAAATGGTCAAAGACACCACCACCTAAGTCATAGACTGTTCTATCTGCTACCGCATGACAAGCGGTGCTGATGCACCAAGTCTGGAACCAACAGGACCATGAACAGCTTCTACCCCCAAACCATAACACTGCTAAATAGTTAACCAAATAGCTACCCAGATGATCTGAATTGACCCCCCCACCCTAACTCTTTTGACCCATCTGCTTATTATTTATCCTGTTGCCTAGTCACTTCACCCCTTCCCATACGTACATACAGTATCTATCTGAATTACCTCGTACTCCTGCACATTGACTCAGTACTGGTATCCCGTGAATATAGCCAAGTTATCGTTACTCATTGTGTATTTATTCCTTGTTTTATTATGTTTCTATTATTTTTCTATGTTTCTCTCTGCATTGTTGGGAAGGGCCCATAAGTAAGCATTTCACTGTTAGTCTACACCCGTTGTTTACAAATCATATGACAAATACCATTTGATTTGATTTAAAGTGTACAGCAGCCCTGACCCGACCATTACATTCAACAAAACAATTTTTAAAATATTTTTTTTTAACCTTTATTTAACTAGGCAAGTCAGTTAAGAACAAATTCTTATTTACAATGATGGCCTACACTGTCCAAACCCGGACGACGCTGGGCCAATTGTGAGCCGCTTTATGGGACACCCAATCACGGCCGGTTGTGATACAGACTGGATTTGAACCAGGGTGTCCGTATTGACGCCTCGAGTTGTAGTGCCTTAGACCGCTACAGACACAGTAACAAAAACAACAAGTAGGATTCAAAGACAAAGGCAGAGCTGGACAAAAACACAGGACTGTGGATTTATGCAAACAAGGAAATACACAACCATGGAAAGATTCTCTGAATCATCAGTGTTGTAGAAGAGAGAGAATGTCTTGTGTCTCTAGCAAGTACTTGATCGAACAAAGTTTTCCAAAAATTATGTGAATTCTGTTCGTACTTATACTGCCTTTGTCTGCCAGTGATAACAGCTTGAGTCAATTCTACACATGTTCACAACAGCTGAGGAAGGAGCTCTGAAAACAGTCAATCAGTAGAACAGGTTGAGGAATGAGGTGAAACAAGCTCCCACTGACCTCATCTCATCCTTATCTCACCAATCCCTGAGCTCCTCCAAAGAGCCCTAACACATCCTGCTAACTTCACCCCAAGTGGTGAGGGTAGGCAACATCACCCCCGCCGCGCTGACCCTCAACACGAGGGCCCCACAGGGATGTGTGCTTAGTTCCCTCCTGTACTTCCTGTTCACCCACTACCGCGTGGTCATGCACGACTCCAACACCATCATTAAGTTTGCTGATGACACAACGGTGGTAGGCCTGATCACCGGCGGCGATGAGACAGCCTACAGGAAGGAGGTCAGTAACCTGGCATTGTGGGGCCGGAACAACCACCTCTCCCTTAACGGAGTTGATCATGGACTACAGGAAACGGGAGGGGGCAAGCACACCCCCAGCCACATCGACGGGGCTGTAGTGGAGCAGGTCGAGAGCTTCAAGTTCCTCGGTGTCGACAGCACCTCCTCCCCCTTGGGAGGTTGAAAAGATTTGGCATGGACCCTCAAATCCTCAAAATGTTCTACAGCTGTACAATTAAGAACATATTGACTGGCTTCATCACTGCTTGGTATGGCAATAGCACTGCCTCGAGCACTACCTTGATCACTACAGAGGGTGGTCAGGACAGCCCAGCACATCACTGGATCTGAGCTCCCTGCCATCCTGGACCTCTATATCAGGCGGTGTGAAAGGATGGACCGGAAAATAGTTAAAGACTCCAACCACCCAAGCCATGGACTGTTCTCTCTGCTTCCGCACAGCAAGCGGTACCAGTGCATTTAGTCTGACACCAACAGGCTCCTGAACAGCTTCTATCCCCATGCCATAAGACTGCTAAATAGCTAACTAAATAGCAAACAAAATGGCTACACGGACAATCTGTGTTGACTTTTGTATTTTATTCTTATTTTTGCGCTGTCTCCATTCACACTCACAGGGCCCTACACACTATGCACACTGACACTCCAACACACATACAAACACTCAATCCATTATTTGCTCACACACACACACATACATTTATACTGACTCTACACACACCCACAAACAATCATCATACACGCTGCTGCTACTCTGTTTATCATAGATCCTGATGCCGAGTCACCTTACCCCTACACATTTCTACCTCTATCGATCCAGTATTCCTGCACATTGTAAATATGGTATTGTAACTGACCTTGTATATAGTATGCTTACTTACTTTATCGTGTTCTTCTTATTTCTTGTTTGTATATATTGTGTGTTTTTGTTCTACCTTGTTATTTGTATTATTACATTGATATAGATTACTGCATTGTTGGGGTTAGAGCTTGCAAGAAAGACATTTCACTGTACTTGTCCATGTGTCATTAAATCTTGGGGCTTGTTCAGGATGATGTTACGTTACAGAACATTCAGATAGGAATAAATGTATGGTGTAGAACAAATATGATTGTCCGTCAGATAGAATATGGAATTGTGTCAGGTCTGTTCATTCTATTTTTACCTGAAACATCCACAATGTTTTACATCACTAAATACACCCCTGGTGTCTGGAAGAGGGAGCATGTTAAACATCTATTGGATTTAAGAGTGGTAGACAGTAATCTCATAAAGCTAGCCAGGTTTTTCCAAATATTGCATATACTCCTACAAATACTGTAGCTGTAAAGTATACCTAAACTCGCATGCCAGACAACAACTCCTGGCCATACCAGACACTTAGTCCATACTCAGTGGTGGAAAAAGTACCCAATGTCATACTTGAGTAAAAGTATATATACCTTAATAGAAAGTTACTCAAGTAAAAGTAAAAGTTACCAAGTAAAATACTACTTGAGTAAAAGTCTAAAAGTATTTGTATAAATATACTTAAGTATCAAAAGTAGAAGTTCAAATATAAATCATGTCAAAGTCCTTATATTAAGCAAAGCAGACGGCATCATTTTCAGGTTTTTAAATGTATGGATAGCCTGGTGCACACTCCAACACTCAGACATAATTTACAAACGATGCATTTATGTTTAGTGAGCCCGCCAGATCAGAGGCAATAGAGATGACCACGTATTCTCTTGATATGTGTGTGAATCGGACCATTTTCCTGCCCTGCTAAGCATTCAAAATGTAACGAGTACTTGTGGGTGTCAAGGAAAATGTAAGGAGTAAAAAGTACATTATTTTCTTTAGGAATGTAGTGAAGTAAAAGTTGTCAGAAATATAAATAGTATAGTACAGATACCCCAAAGTACAAAGTATTTCTACTTAAGTACTTTATGCCACTGTCCATACTTTGTGAGGGACTCAGCTCCAGCCCCATTCTGAAGATGACGCATGAGGGCATTAATTCAGAAGATTACACAGCCTCGTCACCACAACTAATGACTCTCAACATGGCAGAAACAGGCTCCATTATTCACAGTCGTGTAGTCCCTTCCTAGTGACCTATAAAATAAAACACCCCATTCATTGAAATGTTACATTATAAACGAGTTACTCCGCAGGGACAATTCCATGGAGTCGATTTAAAAAGTGACAAAAGCAGAGTAACGAGACTGAAAACCACCCAGCTGAGAGCACTGGAGGGAGACTGTAACCGTGGTGTGTATTCGTTCACTCCCCCTCAAGGATTTATGAGCATTAAATTGATATAACAATGCCGGTATAGACAATCCATCTACAAACCAACTCAATGCTTTTACAGTAGTTGAGGGGGAGTGAACAAGTGCACACTTCAAGGAGAGGGGAAAATGGGAAATTTGGCCTGACATATTGTTAGGTTCTAATTCTCAGTGTAAAAAACTCAACGGACATTATGAAAGCTTAACCAAGTTTATTCTTCCCAGAGGATCAATACAGCTGCATTAGACAAAAATATTTTCACACAACCACTGAAGCACAAGCATTTCGCTACACTCGCATTAACATCTGCTAACCATGTGTATGTGACATTTTTTAAATTATTTGATTTGATTTGATTTGATTTACCCCTTCCTCCTAAGCTGAGTCTCCTCCTACACATCTGAACAAACATTGTGTCTTTACTGCTAGGCAGGACACAAAGTGATACGGGCCATAAACATTTATTTCTCCCTTAACGTTACCTGACCTGATCTTGACCCCCTTCATCAGTAATACATGGCTCTCTCCCCTTATCAATGCCTGCCATGTGACCTGATATAATGTAAACGTTATACATTACCCTCTCTCCCTCAGTGACATGAATAAGTATATTTCATATTCTCAGAACCCAGCAGTATGAAGGACTGACCATACAAGATACCTTGGCACACAAAACTACCATCTGTGTAACTGAAACCAGGGAAATGAAAAGAAAGGATAGCAGATGAAAAAAAGAGGAGAAGGGAGTCTCATTTATCAACCTCTTGTTCATGTAAAACAAACTCATGAGAGAAGCAACATGGCTACTATCAGTTAGTGTCCCACACTAGAACTAAGGGAGCCTCTAGCCAGGGCTAACAAGGTAATACAGACACTGGACTGTAGGCTACTGTCTGACTAGGGATTCTGCAGCGAGGCATTTTAAAGAGAGAACATAAAACACACACTGTCAATGGCCCTGGTTTTCATTTGGAGGTTTGCAAAATATAAGAAAAATAGGATGCAGGTGCTGTGGCAATCCTCCACCACTATGAACAACACCATGACATTCAACGTTGTGCCACTTGGGCAGCAGTGTTAATTTCGTCAACAAAACTCATTGTTTAACACCTATTTTTCAGAGGCACTGACTAAATTGCCCCAGAAAAAACTATAACTAAACGAAAACTATTTGTGACTAAAATCTGACTACTAAGTGGACTGGAAAAAACTACACCAGGCACACACAGTCTCCATCAGCTGGTGAACTACGGGGGAGCAAGCGATGAGTGTGGGCAGACAGGCAGACAGGCTCCGCTCCAGCTCTGCCTCCGATTACACACATGCGACTCTCTTGCTTCCCCATAGCTAACCAGTTACCACCATCATTCTAGTTAGCTACCCTTTTCTTGGTTAAGAAACCCAAACTGCTTTATGAAATAAAAAAACAATAGCAACATTAAGTTTAATAGTAAAAACAGTCTAGTTATGTTTTTCTCTACCTTGAGTATAGAAAATGTGTCTGTCTTTGAATTTGCAGTCTCGCTCAACCCTACCATTTTCCACACTGAATTTCATAGCCAGGTTCTGTAGCCAATGTACAAGTCAAGTCTCCTACTTTTCCTCAGAGAAAACAGCTTGAGAGATTACCGTTCAGAAGATAATAATACGGGCGCAATTTTTTTTTCTTTCTATCGTGCATTGGTGGGCCGCATTTTACATTAAAAAAGCATATCGCGGGCTGTTCTAAAACTAGGCTACTTGTGGACCAGACCATTAATCACTTGTTTAGGTTACACCTTGTTCAGTCATGTTACCTCATTAGCTAGCTATAGGCCTAGCTAACAACCTGGGGCGCGTTCAGTAGAACGCAACGTTTTGGAACGTTCAGAAAGAAATATACTATGTAGAACAAACATGCCTCTCTGACATGTTGAATAAGAAATAACCTTGGCTCTATTCATGGAATGCAACGTTTGAGAACATTTTGCAACTGAACGTGGCCCTGGTAATATTACCAGTGGCCTATATGCAAACATTTGGTGGCACAGAAAGAAAGAAAAGGCAAACAATTTATTGACTAAATTCTTCTTGCCACTACACTATATCTAACTGGTTGAGAGAATGCCAAGAGTGTGCAAAGCTGTCATCAAGGCAAAGTGTGGCTACTTTGAAAAATCTAAAATATGTTTTGTTTAACACTTTTTTGGTCACTACATGATTCCGTATGTGTTTTTTAATAGTTTTGATGTCTTCACTATTATTATGCCATGTAGAAAATAGTATAAATAAAGAAAAACCCTTGAATGAGTAGGTTTGTCCAAACTTTTGACTGCTACTGTATATTTGTCATATTTATACTTTTGGGAAGAGAATAGGATGTTATGATGAAAAACATGTTGGTAGGACAAGGCTATGTATGTTTGTGCACATGGAAACCAGGGATTTATGTTTACTATGGGTTAATGATCCAATACAAATGTGATGTGACTAAAATGTGACAAAAAAAAGAAATAAAAGGTCTTTCACTACTGAATCAGAGGAAACCAGGAAACCAATCTCAACCACCCAAATATGGTGTGCCCTCCCCCTCAGACCACAAAACAAGGCACCCTAACCTAAATGAAGACCAGCTTATCCCAAACACAAACACCCACACACTTTTGTGTGGGTCGCTGGTTCGATTCCCCGAGCTGACTAGGTGAGCAATGTGAGCAAATGTAAAAAATATAATGTATTTTATTTCCATGGGACTGGCCTAGGCCAATCAGAGATGCTGAAGCTTCTAAAGCATTAGAGTAATTGAAAACCAGCTCACATTTGGGTATTTTTTGTCGTCTGTTGGCATTTCAGAATGTACTACTGTTAAGCTCTGGCCACAAAACCAACGGGTAGGCCCAACATAAAACCACACTTAAACGCTCCCTGGTATTCTCCTTCCACTGTTTGGCAGGTGTACAAGCTATCCTAACAGGGGACTCCACAGTCAGCTAGACTGCAAATCAAGCAAATCGAGCTACTTCAATCTCAGCAAATGACATGAACATGAGATTCAGCTCCAGTGTGACTGGAGTTGGCTTCTCTATTTTTATGGTAGAAATGCCGGGTTCTCGGGGCACGACTTAGAGGGAAGCCATCATGTGCCAGAGAGCTCAGAGGTTTGGAGCGACGGCTTTGTCATCAGTCCATCAGTGCCAGCCCCAATTATCAGTTACAACCCGTCAGGGAGGACTATAGAGGACTGTAGTTGTTTGTGGGAAGTCACGACAGGCACAGGGCCAATGATGCATCTTACTCAAGGCTTCAGACTGCATCATAACTCTGGATTGTTTGGCTAGATTTGTCACAAAGGGGTGAAATGTCTGCCTTTGAGCGTTAACTCAGTCATATTTCAACCAAACATGGTAAATATTTAACCACATTTAAGGCCTCAAACTATAACCACATGGCAGAGATCCATGTAAAACTTTATTGCAGGAAGGAAAGAGGAAAAGTGACAAAAACACAAGTCAGCAGATTCAACACGTGCATGAATCTGCAAACTGTTAACTTTTCCTTTTAAAGCAATAAACTGACTTTTTAAAAGTCACTGAGGGCGACCCTGATTACATTTCAACAGGAAGGATGGTTTGGAAAAGCAAAGGCTGAGTGGGTGAAATGATAACACAATTGGAGAGCTGCTGCTACTGCCTGGGGTTTACACAGAGTCAATATCCAGGGGCTAAGATTTGGTGAGGACTCATCAGCAACACCCCCAACCCCCCTCAACCCCCCTCTCTACCCTGTGGCCCCATAGACTAATATACATTAATGGGGAGACAGAAACATAATTAGAGACATAGTGGTCTGAGCAAAGGTGCAAACGGAGCAGCTGCACCCCCACTTGCAAAGTAGGGGTGCAAAAATCCTTCTTTAACCTGTCTCCTCCCCCTTCATCTACACTGTTTGAAGTGGTTTGAACAACTGACATCAATAAGGGATCATAGCTTTTGGATTCATCTGGTCAGTCTACATCATGGAAAAGGCAGGAATTCGTAACGTTTTGTATACTCAGTGGATATAATCTTTATCAGATTGCATTTTGCACCCCCTTACCCCGTGGCTCCCAAGCCACTGTCTTGGTTCAGTGCAGTTAGAAAGCACTAATGGCACCACTGGTGTTTAAATTAAAAGGCACCTGCAAAGTAAAATTGATTAACTGTAGTTGAAGTCGGAAGTTTACATACACCTTAGCCAAATACATGTAAACTCAGTTTTTCACCATTCCTGACATTTAATCATAGTAAAACTTCCCTGTCTTAGGTCAGTTATGATCACCACTTTATTTTGAGAATGTGAAATGTCAGAATAATAATAGAGAGAATGATTTATTTCAGCTTTTATTTCTTTCATCACATTCCCAGCGAGTCAGAAGTTTACATACACTTAATTCGTATTTGGTAGCATTGCCTTCAAATTGTTTAACTTGGGTCAAACGTTTTGGGTAACCTTCCACAAGCTTCCCACAATAAGTTGGGTGATTTTTGGCCCATTCCTCCTGATAGAGCTGGTGCAACAGAGTCAGGTTTGTCAGCCTCCTTGCTCACATACGCTTTTTCAGTTCTGCCCACAAATGTTCCATGGGAGTGAGGTCAGGGCTTTGTGATGGCCACTCCAATGCCTTGACTTTGTTGTCCTTAAGCCATTTTGCCACAACTTCGTAAGTATGCTTAGGGTCATTGTCCATTTGGAGACCTATTTGCGACCAAGCTTGAACTTCCTGACTGATGTCTTGAGATGTTGTTTCAATATATAGACATAATTTGGCTTCCTCATGATGCCATCTATTTTGTGAAGTGCACCAGTCCCTCCTGCAGCAAAGCACCCCCACGACATGATGCTGCCACCCCCGTGCTTCATGGTTGGAATTGTGTTCTTCGGCTTGCAAGTGTACCCCTTTCTCCTCCCAACATAACGATGGTCATTATGGCCAAATAGTTCCATTTTTATTTCATCAGACCAGAGGACATTTCTCAAAAATAACTATCTTCGTCCCCATGTGCAGTTGCAAACCGTAGTCTGGCTTTTTTTATGGCGGTTTTGGAGCAGTGGCTCCTTCCTTGCTGAGCGGCCTTTCAGGTTATGTCGATATAGGACTCGTTTCACTGTGGATACAGGTCCTTCACAAGGTCCTTTGCTGTTGTTCTGGGATTGATTTGCACTTTTCGCACCAAAGTACGTTCATCTCTAGGAGACAGAACATGTCTCCTCCTTGAGTGGTATGACGGCTGCATGGTCCCATGGTGTTTATACTTGGGTACTATTGTTTGTGCAAATGAACGTGGTACCTTCAGGCGTTTGGAAATTGCTCGGATGAACCAGACTTGTGGAGGTCTACAATTTTTCTCTGAGGTCTTGGCTGATTTCTTTTGATTTTCCCATGATGTCAAGCAAAGAGGCACTGAGTTTGACGGTAGGCCTTGAAATACATCCACAGGTACACCTCCAATTGACTCAAATGATGTCAGTTAACCTATCTGAAGCTTCTAAAGCCATAATTTTCAGAATGAGGGTTGAGTCTAGTGTACTGTTGTGGTTGGGGTGCCCGACCTGAAAGCTCGCTCCACAATGTTTTTATCCGCTATTGAACGCAGTTTATCCCGTCTTAAATTGTATTGATTATTTGCGTTAAAAATACCTTAAGTTGTATTAGGAAAGTTGTTTGAAATGTTTGGACAAAGATTACAGGTAACTTATTAGATATTTTGTAGTCATGTTACGCGAGTTGGAACCGGTGTTTTCTGGATCAAACCCGCCAAATAAATGGACATTTTGGAGATATAACGACAGAATTAATCGAAAAAAAGGACCATTTGTGATGTTTATGGAACATATTGGAGTGCCAACAGAAGAAGCTCTTCAAAGGTAGGGCATGAATTATATCGTTTTTTCTGAGTTATGATTTTTGACTGGTACTGTATAATTTGAGCTGCGAGCACCACAAGCAAATTCACTGTATCATTTCACATTGCCTGCTGTAAAAATTAGGGGTTCAATGAGGGTTCTAAGATCTTCAAAGTTCGTCGAAGAACCTTAGGCTTCTTGGCACTGAAAAATGCCCCCAAAAGGTTCTTTCAAGAATCTCATAGGTGGTGGGGTAAATTGAGGAAACTATTTAGTTCTTGGGGGTTCTTGCAGAAACCTAACAGCCCAACCAAAATGTTTTGATTTGAATTTAGCACTTAACTGAAAAATGTAAAGATCTCAATTTAAGTTAAGGTTTCTCCATTTATGATCTAAATTAAAATTGTCTTTATGATGACACCATTGATGAGATCTGACTCTAAACATGAAATATTGTTAATTATCAGGTATCCTATTGAAATATTGAGTGCCATAGTCTGATTTCTACACCAGAAGTGAATTGTTATCTGTAGGAGGAATGTATATGGTGGAGACAATTAAGCTTGGAATGTACTGAGTAAAGGAAAGGCAATCACATGTTGGCAGGCACTGATAAGGGTGGAGAGATGTGGTTTGAAGAATGGGGGGCCTAGGTTAGGTCAGGTCACATTAAAGGAGAAGGAACAATTTATTATGCGCATCACTTGATTTCCTGACTAGCAATAAAGATGTAATGTTTAGAGAGAAGGAAAACGTCACCCAAATTGGGGTTTATATACTACCACTGGTGGAACCATGTCTTTGTCTTATGCAGCTGTATGACCCAATGGGTCAATAAACTTGGTTTAAGTTTTACTAGTCGTCCGTGAGTTTTACTCACATGTGTAACGGTTGTCGTCTTCCTCTTCTGAGGAGGAGTAGGAAATATAGGACCAATATGCAGAGTGGTAAGTGTTGGTCATATTTATTCCACTGAACTCAGAGAACAAACGAACAAGCGAATAAAGAAAAAAAGAAACGGTCCCGAATGGTGGAAAACACTGAAACGGAAAATAACCACCCACCAACAAGAGTGGGAAAACAGGCTACCTAAGTATGGTTCTCAAACAGAGACAACGATGACCGCTGCCTCTGATTGGGAACCATACCAGGCCAAACACATAGAAATATAAACACAAGAACAAAACATAGAATGCCCACCCCAACTCACACCCTGACTCATCTAAAAAAGAAACAAACAAAAGGAACTAAGGTCAGGACGTGACAACATGGCTGTTGTTTGACACTTTCTCCCCTTTTAAAATAATTTCCCCAAAAAATGTCAATCCAGAAAATTGAATCAGTTCAATGGATATCAATAAAAAAAGAGGTGAGAATATGTAAGAATACGTTAAAGGGTATTGCTGCATTGGGCGCAGATGACTAAACTGCTCCCTTATTTGTGTGTGTCTGTGTCTGCTTGTATACTGATGAGAAGTCACACAAAGGTATGTACAATTGGTATTGGGTTGCCGCATAATGTTATGCAGATCACATGTATCATCTACAGTTAATTTGTATTAATGGTTTATCTAAAACCTTATAGGACTCGGTCACAGCAGCTATCTTCTTCCACCCATAACTCTTCAATGAAGATCCCAAAGGACTCTCTGTAACCGATGTGAAATGGCTAGCTAGTTAGCGGGGTGAGCGCTAATAGCGTTTCAATTGGTGACGTAACTCGCTCTGAGACCTTGAAGTAGTTGCTCCCCTTGCCCTGCAAGGGCCGCAGTTTTTGTGGAGCAATGGGTAACGGTGCTTTGTGGGTGTCAGTTGTTGATGTGTGCAGAGAGTCCCTGGTTCGAGCCCAGGTAGGGGCGAGGAGAGGGACAGAATCTATACTGTTACATTGGTGCCGTGACCCGGATCACTGGTTGCTGCGGAAAAGGAGGATGTCAAAAGGGGGGTGAGTGTAACCAATGTGAAATGGCTAGCTAGTTAGTGGGGTGCGCGCTAATAGTGTTTCAATTGGTGACGTCACTCGCTCTGAGACAAAGTAGTTGCTACCCTTGCTCTGCAAGGGCCGTGGCTTTTGTGGAGCAATGGGTAACGATGCTTCGTGGGTGTCAGTTGTTGATGTGTGCAGAGGGTCCCTGGTTCGAGCCCAGGTAGGGGCGAGAAGAGGGACGGAAGCTATACTGTTACATCTCTACATTATGAACAAGGTATGTGTATGAAAATCGTTGTCAAAAGTGAAAATATGTTGCATTCAAATTTACCACAAAAACCAAGGTGCTAATCATCTGTATAATTATTATTTTTTGCATTTATAGACTTCACCCTCCCTACACCTCTGATGAAAATAATAGGAAACCTGTTTGATCACCATGCACTTCAAAATCATTCTGGCTATGGATAGCCTGCAAAGGCCGTTCAACACATCAACATGTCAGAGGATATATCCAATGGACTTTCGGCTCTGCTGGATGTTTACCTCGTATTTGTTTTATTCTGCTTTTATGCTTTTAACTAAAACCATAATAAACACTGACAACTAAAATGTTGTGTTATTGTTATGCTGATTATTAATAATAATAATAATAATAATGGGGGGGTTGAACTTTTTACCCCAAAAGGTTATTTGAGGAACCATTAATAGGAGTTATTTGAAGAACTTATAGGGGTTGCCCCAGTTTCAATTCCAAGAACCCATAAAGGATCCTCCAGGAACCTTTTCTTTTTAGAGTGTGTAATAACCATAATGAGCACGGGCATGTCTGATTAGGCTTCTCTGTAAGTGCAGATTCTGACTTAGTAGCCTTCCATCAGCAGCTTTGTCGATATAACAGAGGTAAAAAAGAGTCAATTATTGTGAGTTACTGGACACATTATTTGTGGCCTTGCTCATGCATGCAGTATGGTGTGGGTCTTCATGCTACAGCTGGGTCTCATTTAGCGATTATCCCATGCCCATGCCCTAACAGTCACTACAAATCTTTGTCATTTTCACTTGAAGCAAACACTTCCCACGAACAAGTCACTTGCAGCTGAAACAGATGTTGTTCCGAGTGCGTCTGCCAACCTTGCAGCTGAAACAGATGTTGTTCCGAGTGCGTCTGCCAACCTTGCAGCTGAAACAGATGTTGTTCCGAGTGCGTCTGCCAACCTTGCAGCTTTTCTTCCCCGGGAGCTGTGTGCAATTTTGCTGCTGCCTTGGCCTTCACATGTCTCTCACGTAGCCCATGTGACAGACTCTCTCCTGCTCATGGTGTTGTTCATGCACAGCTTGAACAAAACATGTGCGTTAACAGCAACCAAGTCAAGAATGTTGGAGAACAACTCAAGTTCCTCTCACCTAGTACAGCCATGCCAGCTGATCCAAAACATCAGACACTCGCTCACTTGCTACCCGATATGAATCCTTTCACAGATATGGAAAGTCATTCAGATTAAATCAGAATAACAATCATCAGAGATGTCATGATCCATTTGGTCCTACCATCTGAGTCGTTTTCATTCAGATTTCGTAGTATTGGTCTTGCCATTGTAAATGACTCATGCTCTCACTGTGTAGCCTTCTCCCAGGGCAGGCTTAATGCAGGGGTTTAACATGGCTGAATCCCCCGGCCCAGGTCCGTGGGGGGCGCAAGGGGAAGCAAAAAATGAAATACTAATCATTTTTACCCCCAGAAATGATAGAGGAAATATATACTGTATACATTATACATGTAATATATAGGGCCTCGTTTTTTTTTACTGCAGCCACCAACCACAGGAAGACTCAGGAGCCAGCTCTCAATGAGTGTAGACAGCCTGCTGATGCCTGCTGTCGCTCTGCTAATCATCAGATGGGGGAGGACAGGAGGTAGGGGGGCCACGTGGGTAACTGGGGGGGGACCAGCCTTGATTGGGTAACTGTTTAATAAAAATATAGATATAAACTGAATAATAAATACATGTGACTGATCAATTGTGTGAGTCTCAGGCTGGGCCCCAGCCTGTAGATTGCGCATATGTTTTTGTTGTTGTTATTATAATAATGTTTTATCCAAACACAGGAGCCCGCTCTCAATGTTCAAAATTAACGAGAGAGCATCATTTAGCCACAGTGGATCAATATGTATGTATGTAATGTATAAAAAAATAACTGTGGATTAAGTTTGCCAAAATAAAGGGTTTTGGGCCATAATGAGCTACCAGAACAGCTTCAATGCGCCATGGCATAGATTCTATAGGTGTACCTAAACCATGCCAGGAAAATGCACCCCACACCATAATATATACTTTGTAACCCTTATTAACTTAAGTGTTTCCTTTATTTTGGCAGTTAACGCAGTTTGGGCAGCATACACTCCAAATATGTCACACCCTGATCTGTTTCACCTGTCTTTGTGATTGTCTCCACCCCCCTCCAGGTGTCGCCCATCTTCCCCATTATCCCCTGTGTATTTATACCTGTGTTCTTTGTTTGTTTGGTGCCAGTTTGTCTTGTTTGTCAAGTTAGCCAGCATTTTTTGTTCTCAGCGCCTGCTTTTCCCAGTCAATCTTTTTCCTCGCCCTCCTGGTTTTGACCCTTGCCTGTCCTGACTCTGAGCCTGCCTGCCTGACCACTCTGCCTGACCCTGCCTGCTTACCTGTACCTTTGCCCCACCTCTGGGATTATTGACCTCTGCCTGCTTTGACTTGTCTATTGCTTAACCCCTGTTGGATTATTAAACCATTGTTAATTCAACGTTGTCTGCATCTGGGTCTTACCTTCATACCTGATAAATATGCAGGTTGTTGCATTGTGGCCATGGACATATAATCCATAGAAGGGTTTTGTAACCTCTTACCCTGGCAATTTGACTGTGAAACTCATGGGTACACAAGCAATGGTTGTCAGTCCTGGGAACTGCCATCTATGGATTATATTTCCATGGTTGGTTGCGGCTGTCGGTTTGCCTTTTGCAGATTTCAAAATACAATTGCGGGAAAAACATACAGTTTGAAAGCAAATGGCTACTGCTGAATAGAGGAGACTAATCTGTCTGTAGAACCAATATTATTCTTTTTCTTAACAACTCCTAATGTTTTTGAAAACAACAGCATTGTTTTCAAAGTATTTAATCTGGAGATAGGCTATTGGCATGACAAGCTCACCGGCCATCACCATGAGAAGCTTATGGCTGTTGTAGCCTGTTGTAGCCTATGATAAACAGTACCAGTCAGGTTTCTTTATTTTATAAACAGTACCAGTTTCTTTATTTGTACTATTTTCTACATTGTAGAATAATAGTGAAAACATTAAAACTATGAAATAACACATATGGAATCATGTAGTAACCAAAAGTGTTAAACAAATAAAAATATATTTGAGATTCTTCAAAGTAGCCACCCTTTGCCTTAATGACAGCTTTGCACACACTGCACTTTTTTGGTTACTACATGATTCCATATGTGTTATTTCATAGTTTTGACATCTTCACTATTATTCTATATTGTAGAGAATAGTAAAAATAAAGAACAACCCTGTCACGGCTTCTATAAGTATTGGGTGGAGGAGTCAGGCGCAGAGAGCAGGGTAGTTCAAAAGATGTGGATCTTTATTTTCCAAAAAACCCGAGAGACGGTCACGCCACACACAAGTGCGTGTAAAGACCCAGTCAAACAAACAAACAAGACAAAACTGATCGGAAAAATGAATATCACAAAATAATCACACACCATAAACAGAAAAACGAGCCCGCACAAAAGCCGGAGGGCCTACTGGGTTTAAATAGCCCATAACCAAAACCTAAACACGAAACAGGTGCAACTAATCAGACACAACTAAATGAAACAGAAAAGGGGATCGGTGGCAGCTAGTAGGCCAGCAACGACGACCACCAAGCACCGCTCAGACAGGAAGAGGCACCATCTTCGGCGGGATTCGTGACGCTACCCCCCCGACTCACGGCTCCCGCAGCGCGCCGACCCCGGCCTCGAGGGCGATCCGGAGGGCGAGGCGCAGGGTGATCCGGTGTGGAGGCGGTGGAAGTCCTTCAAGAGGGAAGGATCCAAAATGTCCCCCACTGGTACCCAGCACCTCTCCTCCGGACCGTACCCCTCCCAGTCCACGAGGTACTGCAGGCCCCTCACCCGGCGTCTCGAGTCCAGAATAGCTCATACCGTGTACGTCGGGGACCCCTTGATGTCCAGAGGGGGCGGAAGGATCTCCGGCACCTCACCTTCTTGTAGAGGACCAGCTACCACCGGCCTGAGGAGAGACACATGAAACGAAGGGATAATACGATAATAAGAGGGAAGTTGCAATCTATAACACACCTCGATTATCCTCCTCAGGACTTTAAATGGCCCCACACACTGCGGCCCCAGCTTCCGGCAGGGCAGGCGGAGGGGCAGGTTTCGTGTCAAGAGCGAGACCCTGTCCCCTGGTGCGAACACAGGGGCCTCACTGCGGTGGCGGTCAGCGCTCTTCTTCTGCCGTCCACCGGCCTGCTTGAGAGCGTCCTGGACTGCCCGCCAGGTCTCCCTAGAGCACTGTACCCACTCCTCCACCGCAGGAGCTTCGTTCTGACTCTGATGCCACGGAGCCAGGACCGGCTGGTAGACCAGCACGCATTGGAATGGCGACATGTTCGTGGAGGAGTGACGGAGTGAGTTCTGGGCCAACTCCGCCCATGGGACGTACCTCGCCCATTCTCCTGGCCGGTCCTGGCAATACAACCGCAGAAACCTACCCACTTCTTGGTTCACTCTCTCCACCTGCACATTACTCTCGGGGTGATAACCAGAGGTCAGGCTGACCGAGACCCCCAGACGCTCCATAAACGCCCTCCAAACACGGGACGTGAACTGGGGACCCCGATCAGATACGATGTCCTCCGGCACCCCGTAGTGCCGGAAGACGTGAGTAAATAGAGCCTCTGCAGTCTGTAGGGCCGTAGGGGGACCAGGCAATGGGAGGAGACGGCAGAACTTAGAGAACCAATTCACAACGACCAGAATGGTAGTGTTCCCCTGAGATGGGGGAAGATCAGTAAGAAAGTCCACCGATAGATGAGACCAGGGCCGTTGTGGAGCCGGGAGGGGCTGTAACTTCCCTCTAGGCAGGTGCCTAGGAGCCTTACTCTGGGCGCACACCGAACAGGAGGAGACATAGAGCCTCACGTCCTTGGCTAAGGTGGGCCACCAGTATTTCCCCCTAAGAGCCCGCACCGTCCTCGCAATCCCCAGACGACCTGAAGAAGGTAGTGTGTGAGCCCACCGAATCAATTGATCACTGACACCAAACGGAACGTACCTGAGACCGGACACTGTGAAGGCGCAGGTTCCAACCGCAACGCCCGCTCGATGTCCGCGTCCACCTCCCATACCACCGGAGCCACCAGCCTAGAAGCTGGAAGGATGGGAGTAGGATTGATGGACCGGTCTTCAGTGTCATAGAGACGGGACAGCGCGTCGGCCTTAGTGTTGAGGGAACCTGGGCTATAAGAGATCTTAAATCTAAATCGGGTAAAGAACATGGCCCATCTAGCCTGACGCGGATTTAGTCTCCTCGCCGCCCGGATATACTCCAGATTGCGGTGGTCAGTCCAGATGAGGAAAGGGTGTTTAGCCCCCTCTAGCCAGTGTCTCCAGTAATTGGCAAACCCTTAAAACCGCTGCACCTCCTTTACCGTGGTCGGAGTCGGCCAATTACGCACGGCGTTAACGCGGTCACACTCCATCATCATCCCCGAGGTGGAAATGCGATAACCCAGGAAGGAAACGGCTCGTTTGGAGAACACACATTTCTCAGCCTTGACATGTGCGGCACGTGTGGCAGAATAGATCAAGATGTCATCAATGTATACCACCACACCCTGCCCGTGCAGGTCCCTGAGAATCTCATCTACAAAGGATTGAAAGATGGCTGGAGCATTCTTTAACCCATACGGCATGACGAGGTACTCATAGTGGCCTGATGTGGTACTAAACGCTGTTTTCCACTAGTCTCCCTCCCGAATACGCACCAGATTATACGCGCTCCTGAGGTCCAGTTTCTAGTAGGCCGGCGACAACGACCGCCGCCCAAACAGGAAGAGGCACCATCTTCAGCGGGATTCGTGACAAACCATTGAATGAGTATGTGTCTAAATTTTGGACTGCTACTGTGTATACTGTATATGTTTTTCCTGTTAATATTGTACAATCTGTGTGTCGCTTCAATGGCCTGGGCTACTGTTGGTTTGAATTCAAGACCAGATTGATCTCAGTTTGTCAGTCAGAGTAGCCACTCATTTCAGTCATTTGTGTGGTAATAAAAAGATTCAGCATCACACGGCTATGTAAATGCATCATACGGACATATTTCTGTATTTCAAAAGTTACATATGTTAAACTTGATTGCTGACATGGAAAGCATGTGGGTCTATAACAACAATGGACTAATGAAACAAATACCAAAATAGTTTTTGAGTTATCTTTTAATCCGGCCCTGACTACTCCAAGTAGGTGTAGTGTAGACTATTCTGACATTTCTTTGTCCATAAAAATGATGCCAGCTGATTCATAATTTCAACTGGCTGAGAAAAGCTGTTTGTCTGTCTGTCTCGTCCCGACTCCTGACACGTTCATTACTATGGGACAGCTGGTGATGGAATTTCAATATTGAAACAAAGTTGCAAATGTTGGAGAAACAGACACCAAGGTTTATACAAATCTCTGCTGTTGAAAACCAAATGCTAGTTTTAAAAGAACTGGAAGATAATGTATAGATGCTTTTTATAGTAGAGATACATTTTATAAATTGCCTGCATGGGCTGATGAGACAGTGGATTGCGCAGTGAGATGGAACAGAGTAAATAGGCATTAACCAATCAGCATCCAGGATTAGATCGACCCATCACATAATTGACAATTGATATTATTGTCAGCCATTAGACTATTGTCAATTTAATCTTATCTTTAGGCAACATCTTTTATTATATGTGTGAAATTAGTTTCAATATAGTTTAGGTGTAGTTTGGACAGGCAAACTGAGCAGGCAACTGTTGTTTTTTAGTCAGAAAATACACTATAATTATTTTAGTATTTACATTTACATTCAATCAATACATTTTCTGACTGATTCAATTTGTATTTGGTGTCCTGAGGTTTCTTATGACCTATTTTAACATAATAAACTACTCTCACTGTCAACCGCATTTCTTTTCAGCAAACTTAACATGTGTAAATATTTGCATGAACATAACAAGATTCAACAACTGAGACATAAACTGAACAAGTTCCACAGACATGTGACTAACAGAAATGGAATAATGCGTCCCTGAACAAAGGGAGGGTCCAAATCAAAAGTATCAGTCGGTATCTGGTGTGGCCACCAGCTGCATTAAGTACTACAGTACATCTCCTCCTCATGGACTGCATGAGATTTGCCAGTTTTTGCTGTGAGATGTTACTCCACTCTTCCACCAAGGCACCTGCAAGTTCCCGGATATTTCTGGGGGGGAATGGCCCTAGCCCTCACCCTCTGATCCAACAGGTCCCAGACGTGCACAATGGGATTGAGATCTGGGCTCTTCTCTGGCCATGGCAGATCACTGACATTCCTGTCTTGCAGGAAATCACACACAGAACGGGCAGCATGGCTGGTGGCATTGTCATGCTGGAGGGTCATGTCAGGGTGAGCCTGCAGGAAGGGTACCACATGAGGGAGGAGGATGTCTTCACTGTAACGCACAGTGTTGAGATTGCCTGCAATGACAACAAGCTCAGTCCGATGATGCTGCCCCAGACCATGACGGACCCTCCACCTCCAAATCGATCCAACTCAAGAGTACAGGCCTTGGTGTAACGCTCATTCCTTCGACGGTAAGTGCAAATCCGACCATCACCCCTGGTGAGACAAAACCTTGACTCGTCAGTGAAGAACACTTTTTGCCAGTCCTGTCTGGTCCAGCGACAGTCGGTTTGTGCCCATAGGCGACATTGTTGCCGGTGATGTCTGGTGAGGACCTGCCTTACAACAGGCCTACAAGTCCTCAGTCTAGCCTCTCTCAGCCTATTGCAGACAGTCTGAGCACTGATGGAGCAATTGTGCGTTCCTGGTGTTACCTGGGTAGTTGTTGTTGCCATCCTTTACCTGTCCCGCAGGTGTGATGTCAGAATGAACATCATGGCCTTTATAGTTATGGCAGGGTTTCCCAAACTCGGTCCTCGGGACCCCAAGAGGTGCACGTTTTGGTTTTAGCCCTAGAATTATACAGCTGATTCAAATAATCAACTAATCATCAAACCCAAAAACCAAAAAGTGCACCCCTTGGGGTCCCGAGTACCGAGTTTGGGAAACGCTGAGTTATGGAATTCCGGTGCTCTGAGTGTTAAAACACTTCTTCAATATAATTTATTGTAGCAAAACCTAAGAAATGGTTGTGTTATGGTCATAAATATGGATTCCCCTTGTTAAGAAACAGTGTACTCTTGGCTTAGTTACAGTAGACATGTCAATCTCACTCACCAAAACAGGGCTGGTGTTGCTACACATATCAGGTCTAATCCTTACAAAGAGAAGGCAACTGCAGAGAGCTAAACATATATGTTTAATTGTTCCTAATATTCCAAATATTAGCCAGTACCCAATGCTGTGGCCAAACAGTCACCTAAAGTTATGGATGAGCCAATGTGGCAAACAAAGAGTTGCAACCTCTGAGCAGGGAAAGGCCAGCTTATTCATTAGTTTCACAGCAGACATAAAAATAAATCAAAGACCAGAGCAACAAGTCCCAGAGTGGCTCCTCTCCCTAGCCCAGAGCTACAAAGTAGCATTAGGCTAAGCTCTGCAGACGGAGTAAGGTAGGTGTTATTGCAAGCTTCTTCTCAGAAGTGATGTCCAAGTGGCTGTGTCATGGTTCCAGACACTAAATCAAGGGTCTGAAGTTTCTGACCTCATAAAAGCATTGAGCTGCTGGACAGAGTCAGGGGTGTGGGTTGGTGAGATGACAGTGGCCAGACATGACGCTACTGACGTATCTGACCTTGTAGGTGGGTCTTAAACATTTGGGATTTAAGACCCACCTACTGTCACACCCTGATCTGTTTCACCAGTCTTTGTGATTTTCTCCATCCCCCTCCAGCTGTTGCCCATCTTCCCCATTTTTAAAATTTTAATTTTTTAAATTTCACCTTTATTTAACCAGGAATGCTAGTTGAGAACAAGTTCTCATTTACAACTGCGACCTGGCCAAGATAAAGCAAAGCAGTGCGACACAAACAACAACACAGAGTTACACATGAAATAAACAAGAGTACAGTCAATAACACTATAGAAAAAAAGAAAGTCTATATACAGTGTGTGGAAATGGCATGAGGAGGTAAGGCAATAAATAGGCCATAGTAGCAAGTTTTAGCAAATTAACACTGGAGTAGGTCTCCCCAGCCTGGTGGGCCCTGTGGCAGCCCCACGCACCAGGCTATCTCTGTGTCTTCTCCATCCAGAGTCTCCCTCCAGTCCGGACCGCCCGTCTGTCCGGAGCTGCCAGAGCCGCCCGTCAGTCGGTAGCTGCCAGAGCCGCCCGTCAGTCGGGAGCTGCCAGAGCCGCCCGTCAGTCCGGAGCTGCCAGAGCCGCCCGTCAGTCCGGAGCTGCCAGAGTCGCCCTTCACTCCGGAGCTGCCAGAGTCGCCCTTCACTCCGGAGCTGCCAGAGTCGCCCTTCACTCCGGAGCTGCCAGAGTCGCCCTTCACTCAGGAGCTGCCAGAGTCGCCCTTCACTCCGGAGTTGCCAGAGTCGCCCTTCACTCCGGCGCTGCCAGAGTCTCCCGCCTGTCCGGCACTGCCAGAGTCTCCCATCTATTCGGGGCTCGCTGCAAGGGGCCCCAGTCCGGGGTCAGCGGCGAGGGTCGCCGCTCCAAAGGCACCGCCTAAGTGGGCCAAGACTAAGGCAGAGTGGGGTCCACGTCCCGCGCCAGAGCCGCCACCGCGGACAGATGCCCACCCAGACCCTCCCCTATGGGTTTAGGTTTTGCGGCCGGAGTCCGCACCTTTGGGGGGAGGTACTGTCACGTCCTGACCTTAGTTTCTTTTTTATGTCTCTATTTTAGTTTGGTCAGGGCGTGAGTTGGAGTGGGCATTCTATGTTTTGGTTCTGTGTGTTATATTTCTAGGTGTTTGGCCAGGTATGATTCCCAATTAGAGGCAGCTGTCAATCATTGTCTCTGATTGAGAACCATACTTAGGCAGCCTGTTTCCCACTATGGGTTGTGGGTAGTTGTTTCAGTGTTTGCACCATACGGGACTGTTTCGGATTTCATTTATTCTCTTGTTCTTTTGTATTTAGTGTTCAGTTAATTAAAGGAAATATGAACACGTACCACGCTGCGCTTTGGTCTACTCCTTCTTCCTCAGACGAACATCGTTACAAAGGATGGCACTGTGATAGACTGCATCCAGTTTGCTGAGTAGAGTTGGAGGCTATTTTGTAAATGACATCAGCGAAGTTGAGGATCGGTAAGATAGTCAGTTCTACTAGGGTATGTTTGGCGGCATGAGTGAACGAGGCTTTGTTGCGAAATAGAAAGCCGATTCTAGATTTAATTTTAGATTGGAGATGTTTAAAATGAGTCTGGAAGGAGAGTTTACAGTCTAGCCAGACACCTAGGTATTTGTAGATGTCCACATATTCTATGTCCGAACCGTCCAGAGTAGTGATGCTAGTCGGGCAGGCAGGTGCGGGCAGCGAACAGTTGAAAAGCATGCATTTCATTTTACTAGCATTTAAGAGCAGTTGGAGGCCACAGAAGGAGTGTTGTATGGCATTGAAGCTCGTTTGGAGGTTTGTTAACACAGTGTCCAAAGAAGGGCCAGATGTATACAGAACGGTGTCGCCTGCATAGAGGTGGATCAGGGAATCACCCGCAGCAAGAGCGACATCGGTGATATATACAGAGAAAAGAGTCGGCCCGAGAATTCAACCCTGTGGTACCCCCATAAAGACTGCCAGAGGTCTGGACAACAGGCCCTCCGATTTGACACACTGAACTCTGTCTGGGAAGTAGTTGGTGAACCAGATGAGGCAATCATTTGAGAAACCAAGGCTGTTGAGTCTGCCGATAAGAATACGGTGATTGACAGAGTCGAAAGCCTTGGCCAGGTCGATGAAGACGGCTGCACAGTACAATCTTTTATCAATGGTGGTTATGATATCGTTTAGTACCTTGAGCGTGGCTGAGATGCACCTGTGACCAGCTCAGAAACCGGATTGCACAGCGGAGAAGGTACGGTGGGATTCGAAATGGTCAGTGATTTGTTGATTAACTTGGCTTTCAAAGACTTTAGAAAGCCAAGGCAGGATGGATATAGGTCTATAACAGTTTGGGTCTAGAGTGTCACCCCCTTTGAAGAGGGGGATGACTGCGGCAGGTTTCCAATCTTTAGGGATCCCATTATCCCCTGTGTATTTATACCTGTGGTTTCTGTTTGTCTGTTGCCAGTTCGTCTTGTTTGTTTACGTCAACCAGCAGTTTGTGTCTCAGCTCCTGCATTTTCCCAAACTCTCTTTTCTTGTCCTCCCGGTTTTGACCCTTGCCTGTCCTGGCTCTGAGTCTGCCTGCCTGACCACTCTGCCTGTCCCTGAGCCTGCATGCCGATTGGTACCTCTGCTCCCTTCTGGATTACCGACCTCTGCCTATCCTGAGCCTGCTGGCCGTCCTGTACCTTTGCTCTTACTCTGGATTATCGACCCCTGCCTGCCTTGACCTGTCTTTGCCTGCCCCTGTTGCTACAATAAACATTGTTACTTCGACAGTCTGCATCTGGGTCTTACCTTGATACCTGATACCTACAAGGTCGGATACTTAATGATACA
This sequence comes from Oncorhynchus tshawytscha, assembly GCF_018296145.1. Taxonomy (NCBI): domain Eukaryota; kingdom Metazoa; phylum Chordata; class Actinopteri; order Salmoniformes; family Salmonidae; genus Oncorhynchus; species Oncorhynchus tshawytscha. The sequence continues at coordinate 22,727,009 of NC_056458.1, forward strand.
GTGTGTCAACAAAAAAAATATTTGCAACATAAAAAAGTTGCTTTCCAAGAATTATGCCCTTTGAAAAGCTGCTTCAAAAGAACATGTTGCTATTCCGCCAAAAACTTTCCCCTGATTCTCTGTGCCCTGTCACAACCAATGGGTCACAACTGTCAACCAGTGCACAACCTCATATCCTCACGGAAAAGGTCACCTAAAGTTATGGATGAGCCAATGTGGCAAACAAACAGAAGCAAGCTATGAGCAGGGAAAGGCCAGCTTATTCATTAGTTTCACAGCAGGCACAATAATAAAACAAAGACCAGAGCAACAAGTCCCAGAGCGGCTCCTCTCCCTAGCCCAGAGCTACAAAGTACATAGGAAAAGGGGGTTAAATTATTAGGCTAAGCTCCTCCGACTGAGTTAGGTGTTATTGCAAGCTTCTCCTCAGAAGTGACGTCCAAGTAACTGTGTCATGGTTCCAGACACTAAAGTTTCTGACCTCATAAAAGCATTGAGCTGCTGGACAGAGTCAGACGCGTGGGTTGGTGAGATGACAGTGGCCAGAGACCTACATGATGCTGACAGATTTACCCTAAATAATGCTCCTGGAATCTTTCTGGAAAATGTTTTCGTAAAAGACGGGGCAGAGTACCCCTGCTAACACCTGTCCACCCAACAGCCTACATAAGGTCCCCTAGCCTATTTTTCAATGATTTGGACAGAAATACTCACTTGTCTCACAAATGTATTCTTGAGTTAATGTCTTCCATAAGTGGTGCTAAATGCCATAATAGTGTAAATCAATCCAACACTGTGGAAGCAATGTGCAATCAATCAAACAGATTCATTCATCATGTGTCCTCGGGTACTGGGGTGAGGAGCGTATTGTGTCCTTCACAGGCAGAAAGGTGATATTTGTAGTCATGATACAGAACAATCAGGTAGAGATAATTATCTGTAACTCCATGGGTTACGTCCTGGTTATGAGCGTGGAACACAGAGAATAGGGCAGGTTTTTAACAATGATTTACAATTATAGATAAAACTATAGACCACTACTACAAGATATCTTGGCAAGCATAACTAACTACCATCTGTGTAACTGAACACTGGGAAATGAGAAGGGAGAGCAGAAGAAAAGAAGAGGAGAAGGGAAAGCAGGAGTCGCATTTATCAACCTCTTGTTTATGTAAAACAAACTCATGAGGCAACATGGCTACTATCAGTTAGTGTCCCACACTAGAACTATAGGAGCCTCTAGCCAGGGCTGACATTATCACGACTTAGGATATGACCCAGATGCAGACACGGGAGGCAGATAGTACAGTTCTCTATTTATTAGAAACAAGGGGCAGACAAAGGGCAGGTCGAGGTTTGTGATCGGGTCAGAGTCAGGCAGGTACAGGACGGCAGACAGGCACGGGGTCAGGACAGGCAGAGGTTCGTAATTAGATCAGAGTCAGGCAGGTACAGGACGGCAGACAGGCACGGGGTCAGGACAGGCAGAATGGTCAGGCAGAATGGGAAAGTCTGCTGGTAAGACCTAACAAGACAATATGAACTGACAACCGACAAACAGAGAACACAGGTATAAACACATGGGATAATGGGAAGATGGGCAACACCTGGAGGGGGGTGGAGACTAGCACAAAGACAGGTGAAACAGATCAAGGTGTGACAGACAAGGTAATACAGACACTGGACTGTAGGCTACTGTCTGACTAGGGATTCTGCAGCAAGGCATTTTAAAGAGAGAACATAAAACACACACTGTCAATAGCCCTGGTTTTCATTTGGAGGGTTGCAAAATATAAGAAAAATAGGATGCAGGTGCTGTGGCAATCCTCCACCACTATGAACAACACCATGACATTCAACGTTGTGCCACTTGGACAGTTGCCCCAGGTTACATTGTTGTATTGCCCATTATAATGTAATTGACATGTTGATTAAAATCCCCTGGAGACCAAAGTTCAATTAAATTCAGAGAAGGACAAACTATTTCCTCCTGACGAAGAATTCAGGGGAGGAGAGAAACAAAAGGTCTTCCAATACTGAATCAGAGGAAACCTTGAATCTCAACTGCCCAAATATGGTGTACCCTCCCCCTCAGACCACAAAACAAGGCACCCTAACCTAAATGAAGATCAGGTTAACACAAACACCCACACATTTACGCACTTCCTCCCTCGGGATGTGTCCCAATACTTCTGAATGACCTCCTTTCCTCCATGGACAGAAATGTCCAGGGGAGGGGTAGATTGAAAACAATAGCTAGGTGACATTTGCTCTCAAATCACATCCTCCCTAAAGATTAGTGGTCAAAAGTTTAAAATAAAAAATAAAAAAAGTTATCTAAGAGAAATGACATAGCTAAGCATTTCATGATTTTGGGGGTTTATGTTTTTAAAGAACAACAAAGCCACGGTAATGAGTTACTCCAAATATATTGGAAGATAGCACAGCTCACTGATGCTGTACAGAATCTTTCCAGATCCTTGATATCCTTCATCTTCACTTATGGACTGCCCTCTTCAATTCAAACCACAGGTTTTCAATGGGGTTCAACCAGTAGAAGCAAAATAGCCCCTTAACATCTAACCATAGATCCGCCTACAATGGCACTTGGATTGAACCGGTGCTTATGGTCATATGACACAAAAATAGATGTCTTTGGCCAAGCACACCAGCGGTGTAGCGCAGATTAAGGATATCAAGGATCTGGAAAGATTCTGTATGGAGGAATGTTCTGAGATCTCTCCCAACGTGTTCTCCAATCTCATAACACATTTTAGAATGTGTCTTAAGTAATGAAAAAGTAATGAAAATAGGGGATTTTCAATAGGGGATTTTCATTTATACAGTCTTTTGGCTCATCTCTATCAAGGAATCAAATAACTTTGGACCTGACTATATGTTGTAAATGGTGTGATTGGAAGACTTATCTTCTTGTTTCTTTTAAGGCTTTCCAACACTTTATCTGCGTGGTAGGATTTGTGCATTCTTTTCACTCACACATATGTTTTAATCACATCATTAAAAATATTGACATTTCTTTTTAAATGTAGAACTGAATTTGTGCCCGGAACCACATCATATTATAGCTTAATCATTTTGAATAAACATCACATCATTTGACCACAGAGGTCACCAAAACCTTGAGGGAAAGGGGATAAAACAATTTCTCCTAAAAAAAAACAGAAACCACTGTCTGTATTTAGCCTCATTGTGTTTTTTCTGTCCCATTATATAAAAGCAGTCGAAGGCATTTACAGGAAACTTAAGTCACAAAACCACAAACTGAACTACACTGACTGGACTGGACAGGCCCTGCTATCAGCCAAGACAACATGACCTACAGGGAGTCTGGGACTGGTACTGTAGGGAACAGTTATGGATTCTGGTGGTTTTCCATGAGAATAAACACAGCAATATATGTTAAGAACTGTTTTGAAAGAGCACAGTTTGAAATATATGGCAAATAGAACCAGGTGGACATCATAAATATATAGGAGAGGTTTAGGGAAGAGGAAGGACAAGAATTAAGAACAAACAAAATAAATCTATTGTAAAATAGACTGTGTCCACTGTACAGTATGTATAAGCTGGAAATACAGGCCTAAGCGTTGTTGTTCACTAGTTTGCTCCAACTGGGGGAGGGGTGGAAGGGTTGGAGGGTAATAAAGGAAATATAAATATATATATATATAAAAAAGATATGTGTATAGACAGTGGGGCAAAAAAGTATTTAGTCAGCCACCAATTGTGCATGTTCTCCCACTTAAAAATATGAGAGAGGCCTGTAATTTTCATCATAGGTACACTTCAACTATGACAGACAAAATGAGAAAAATAATTCCAGAAAATCACATTGTAGGATTTTTAATGAATTTATTTGCAAATTATGGTGGAAAATAAGTATTTGGTCACCTACAAACAAGCAAGATTTCTGGCTCTCACAGACCTGTAACTTCTTCTTTAAGGGGCTCCTCTGTCCTCCACTCGTTACCTGTATTAATGGCACCTGTTTGAACTTGTTATCAGTATAAAAGACACCTGTCCACAACCTCAAACAGTCACAGTCCAAACTCCACTATGGCCAAGACCAAAGAGCTGTCAAAGGACACCATAAACAAAATTGTAGACCTGCACCGGGCTGGGAAGACTGAATCTGCAATAGGTAAGCAGCTTGGTTTGAAGAAATCAACTGTGGGAGCAATTATTAGGAAATGGAAGACATACAAGACCACTGATAATCTCCCTCGATCTGGGGCTCCACACAAGATCTCACCCCGTGGGGTCAAAATTATCACAAGAGCGGTGAGCAAAAATCCCAGAACCACACAGGGGGACCTAGTGAATGACCTGCAGAGAGCTGGGACCAAAGTAACAAAGCCTACCATCAGTAACACACTACGCCACTAGGGACTCAAATCCTGCAGTGCCAGACATGTCCCCCTGCTTAAGCCAGTACATGTCCAGGCCCGTCTGAAGTTTGCTAGAGAGCATTTGGATGATCCAGAAGATGATTGGGAGAATGTCATATGGTCAGATGAAACCAAAATATAACTTTTTGGTAAAAACTCAACTCGTCGTGTTTGGAGGACAAAGAATGCTGAGTTGCATCCAAAGGACACCATACCTACTGTGAAGCATGGGGGTGGAAACATCATGCTTTGGGGCTGTTTTTCTGCAAAGGAACCAGGACGACTGATCCATGTAAAGGAAAGAATGAATGGGGCCATGTATCGTGAGAAGGGGTGGCTTTGTAAGAAGCATTTCAAGGTCCTGGAGTGGCCCCATAGAAAATATTTGGAGGGAGTTGAAAGTCCGTGTTGCCCACCAACAGCCCCAAAACATCACTGCTCTAGAGGAGATCTGCATGGAGGAATGGGCCAAAATACCAGCAACAGTGTGTGAAAACCTTGTGAAGACTTACAGAAATGTTTGACCTCTGTCATTGCCAACAAAGGGTATATAACAAAGTATTGAGATAAACTTTTGTTATTGACCAAATACTTATTTTCCACCATAATTTGCAAATAAATTCATTGAAAATCCTACAATGTGATTTTCTGGATTTTTTTTCTCATTTTGTCTGTCATAGTTGAAGTGTACCTATGATGAAAATTACAATACTTTTTTGCCCCACTGTATGTATGTGTATGTATGTATATATTTGCCAAAAAATAGATGGGGAATTTGAAGTGATGCAGGCTACAATCTATCTGCAATATTAAAGCTGATCTACCCCCTAAAGAAAGAAAAAAAATCTATGAAATAACCCATATGGTATCATGTAGTAACCAAAAGATAAAACAAATCAAAATATATTTTAGATTTTAGATTCTTCAAAGTAGCCACCCTTTGCCTTGATGACAGTTTTGCACACTCTTGGCATTCTCTCAACCAGCTTCATGAGGTAGTCACCTGGAATGCAATTAACATGTGTGCCTTATTAAAGGCTAATTTTGGGGATTTCTTTCCTTCTTAATGTGTGTGAGCCAATCAGTTGTGTTGTGACAAGGTAGGGTTGGTATACAGAAGATAGTCCTATTTGGTAAAACACCAATTCCATATTATGGCAAGAACAGCTCAAATAAGCAAAGAGAAATGACAGTCCATCATTACTTTAAGAGATGAAGGTCAGTCAATCCGGAAAATTTCAAGACCTTTGAAAGTTTCTTCAAGTGCAGTCTCAAAAACCATCAAGCGCTATGATGAAACTGGCTCTTATGAGGACCTCCACAGGAAAGTAAGACCCAGTTGCCTCTGCTGCAGAGGATAAGTTCATTAGAGTTAAAAGCCTCAGAAATTGCAGCCCAAATAAATGCTTCACAGAGTTCAAGTAACAGACACATCTCAACATAAACTGTTCAGAGGAGACTATGTGAATCAGGCCATCATGGTTGAATTGCTGAAAAGAAACCACTACTAAAGTGAAGCATGGAGGAGGAGGTGTGATGGTGCTTTGCTGGTGACACTGTCTGTGATTTATTTAGAATTCAAGGCACACTTTACCAGCATGGCTACCACAGCATTCTGCAGCGATACTCCATCCCATCTCGGTTGTGCCTAGTGGGACTATTATTTGATTTTCAACAGGACAATGACCCAACACACATCCAGGCTGTGTATATTTACTTTTTAAGCTATTGTTTTGTAAACATTGCCTGATTTAAGGTCAACAACCATTTGTCTATTTATATTTGTGAGTTCTTTGCCTTTCACCATGGGGATAAATTAAACATGTATTTTACATACGTGTTACCTCATTTGAATACATCAGTGACACAGACGTGTCACAATACAGTTTTTAAAATTAGATGAATTCAATAAATGCAATTTTATTTGTAAGAATCTTTATGGATGACAATAATTTTGTACTTGTTCAACAAAATCTCTTTCTCTGAGCAACTGTATCGGTATAAAATAATATAATTTTCCTTTTCTGCATACAATATAGCTGAGTTTGTATTATTTATTTCATACAGTATTTTATGTTCGTCTTTATCAAGGGTGCTAATAATTTTGGAGCTGACTGTAAGTCCACGGTAACCGTCGGTATATCTCGGGATACTGGTCACCAGTATTAAACCCTAGTACAAAGTGGGCAGCAGATGTTCACCTGATATGCTGTCCATCCACTGGAGGATGAGACACAGGTGACAGAGCGCTGGTCCACCAGGTCCAGGGCCTGCAGGGCACAGGAGCCAAACACAAACCTTGTCCTGGGAGAGAGACAGGGACAGGGGACAGGCAGGGAGAGGGACCCATATTAAGGCTAGCTCTTTTAATGGAGAAAATACTAAACCAGGCAAATTACCCTTCAGGATTAACAAAAGACAGGACAGGATGTGACCCAGCCACAGCTATGGCCACAGCACCCACTACATCAGGAAATGCCTCACCAACCAGCCAACCAATAAGGGAGGGTATGTCTGTTTAGGTGACAGTCACGGCATCTCCATCTCACTGTGGCCACAAAAGGCCATTCACTCATCCACCAGTTTCCCCAATAAAACACACTCACTCAGTATCAGTAACGTGAGACCGTTTTTAGAAGGATCACCCCTACAAAAAGCTATGACTATTGTGTTGTGGTGTATTTTGATTGTCATGGAGTGTTCCAAACTATTTTTAGTGACCTTAAATGTGATGTGTGTAGGATTGGCAAAAAAAGATGTCCGGAATGGTAAATGTGATTATTGGTAAAACAAGGTGTGTCCATGATGAGAAAGGGTTTGGTGCAACACCATGAGAAGAATCCCAAGTCAAATAGAGGTGAAAGGTACAGTAACACTCACGCAATGAGCAGATCATCAGCAACTGCAAAGAAAACACACAAAAACAGTGATGGAGTTAGAATAATTTCTTTATCTGGTTTTAAATAAGCTATAGGCCTAAAATAGGATCTTTTTTTCATGTAACCTTTATTTAAACTAGGCAAGTCAGTTAAAAACAAATTCTTATTTACAATGATGGCCTACCCCGGAAGATGCTGGGCCAATTGTGCGCCGCCCTATGGGACTCCCAATCACAGCCAGATGTAATGCAGCCTGGATCTGAACCAGGTACTGCAATGACCCCTCTTGCACTGAGATGCAGTGCCTTAGACTGCTGCCCCACTCGGGAGACCTTATTGCTAAATAATTCCACAGAGACAGTATAATGAAAAGTGAATTCGCAATTTGCTTTTATTTCTTTAATAATCATGAAGACAGTAAGAGAGGAGGAGGCTGACAGCTTCTGGAGAAAGTAAGGGCTTGACCTCAATGAAGAGGAGTGTAGCTACTGACATCATGAAGGGCATAGAATAGCCTAGGCATACTATCTCTCCCTAGCCCACATCATGCAATGCCTTCTGCAGTCCTCCCTCTTGTGCAATAGCATGCCAGGATTTTTTCTCTTTTTAATTCTCAGGAAGCCTGCTATAGGGTATACTATATTCACAGGAAAGATTCAGGTTATAAATCAGCACTTGTTCATCTTTTCTTGAACTATGTTTTCAAAGACGTTCAACATTTGGTTTGGAAAGGAGGAGTTCATTTTGATCTCTTTGATCCATAGGCCATTATTCAAAGTCTGGTCTCTGATACAAACATAGTCTACTGGTGATGACTAAACCCGTGTGTGTTAATCTCAGGGGGCGAGAGAGGAAATATCAGTGGTGCAAAGTAAAGAGAGAAATTACAAAAAATCGTTTAGAATTAAATCCATGTCCAAAATGTTGAAGGGAGAATATGGCTGGCTGATACAATTAATGGAACAGTCTTCAGTCCAATGAGAGTTGTGTTGTGTTGTCTCAACAGATGTGATAAAAACAGGAAACTCAGACAAAATGGTTAGTCATAACAAAGCCATAACAACAGTGCCATCTGCTGGCTAGCACACCTGACTAGAGATGTGTTTGCATGACATTCACACAAACTAGTGGGTTTTATTCAAGCTATAACTCACTTAGAGTTTTCTCTTCTGTCTTCTGTATGTCTTTGAAGATTTGTTCAGACACCGCAGGTAAAAAATAAAGGCATCTCAGAACCTGCAAATGTGCCAGAGAAAAGTTTATGGGCAAAGCAACATTAAAGCACGAGATACAAAATGTATGATACAAAATTAATCAGAGGTCTACCTGTAATCCATTAGAAGCTCGCAATATTTATAGTGCATATTGGGATTGGGATATATGTTGGTCAAAGTACTAAGTTGTTTACATTATATTTAGCCAATAGTAAAATAATAGCTATAGTAATTTGTATCCCTCATTTACTCAATTGTTTCCTTTATTTTGGCAGTTACCTGTAATTCATTCAGTGCCTATAGAAAGCCCTTTGGCTTTCTACAGCCCTTTGGATATCTTCACATTTTATTGTGTAACAATGTGGGATTAAAATTGATTTAATTATCATTTTTTTTGTCAACGATCTACACAAAAAAACACTTTAAAAAATCTATAATTTTTGAAAGATGAATAGAAATAAACAACACTAAAATACCTTGATTAGATATGGATTCACATGTTAGAAACACCTTTGGCAGTGATTAAAGCTATGAGTCTTCTTGGGTAAGTCTCATAAGAGCTTTACCCATTATTCTTTTCATGGCTAGACAGCAATTTTTATGTCTTGCTATATATTTTCATGTGGACTTAAATCAAAACTGTTATTTGACCATTAAGGAACATTCACTGTCTTCTTGGTAAGAACCTCCAGTGTAGATTTGGCTTTGTGTTGTAGGTTATTGTATTGCTAAAAGGTACATTCCTCTCCCAGTGTCTGATGTAAAGCAGACTGAAGCAGGTTTTCCTTTAGGATTTTGCCTGTCCCTAGCTCCATCACGTTTTTTTTTTATCCTGAAAAACTCCCCAGTCTTTGCCAATGTCAACCATACCCACATGATGCAGCCACCACCATGCTTGACAATAGGGAGGCAGTTACTCAGCGATGTGTTGGATTTGCCCAAAATTAAGTCTTTGCATTTAGGCCAAAACGTGTATTCCTTTGCAGTGTTTTTTTTCTTGCAGTATACTTTAGTGCCTTACAGTACATATGCATGTTTTGGAATATTTTAATTCTTAATATTTGTGTTCTTCTTTTCACTCTGTCATTTAGGTAATTATTGTGGAGTCACTACAAAGGACGACTGCATCTTTGATGTGTCAGGGTGGTTTAATACATGATCCACAGCATAATGATTGACTAGAACATGCGTAAAGACACAGTATATTCACTGTCTGTTTTATTGTTGTTACTCATCTACCAATCACTGCCCTTCTTTGAGGCTTTTGAAAAGCTCTCTGGTCTTTGTAGTTGAATCTGTGCTTGAAATTCTACACTTGACTGAGAGACCTTACAGATCTATGTTTGGGGGACAGAGGACGGGGTAGTCATTCAAAAATGATGTCAACCCTATTATGTATTTATGCAATGACTACATTTTAGTTATGTAATTTGTATTAATTTGTCAAAATTCATATATTTAAAAAAAATCACTTCGAAATTGAGTCTTTTGTGTAAATCAATGAAAAAAAAGTACAATTAAATCCTTTTCAATCCTCCCCAAGTTTCTAACAATTGAGAAAGAGGGTGTTTAAAATATAAACTCTGTAGGCCTACAAGAAATAAGAGACAGGGAATTCTCCATGTCAGCCATTTTCCCCACTTTTCTTCAATCACATAATCTACATCAGCCATACTGAACAGGCAGACCGTAGTCCAGATCCGTATGTTAGTAAAACATTTCCTAAATAATACATCTTGCCATATGGAGAATTATACACTGCTCAAAAAAACAAAGGGAACACTAAAATAACACATCCTAGATCTGAATGAATGAAATATTCTTATTAAATACTTTTTTCTTTACATAGTTCAATGCGCTGACAACAACATCACACAAAAATGATCAATGGAAATCAAATTTATCAACCCATGGAGGTCTGGATACAGGCTGATCCAACTTTGATGTAATGTCCTTAAAACAAGTCAAAATGAGGCTCAGTAGTGTGTGGCCTCCACGTGCCTGTATGACCTCCCTACAACGCCTGGGCATGCTCCTGATGAGGTGGCGGATGGTCTCCTGAGGGATCTCCTCCCAGACCTGGACTAAAGCATCCGCCAACTCCTGGACAGTCTGTGGTGCAACGTGGCGTTGGTGGATGGAGCGAGACATGATGTCCCAGATGTGCTCAATTGGATTCAGGTCTGGGGAACGGGCGGGCCAGTCCATAGCATCAATGCCTTCCTCTTGCACGAACTGCTGACACACTCCAGCCACATGAGGTCTAGAATTGTCTTGCATTAGGAGGAACCCAGGGCCAACCACACCAGCATATGGTCTCACAAGGGGTCTGAGGATCTCATCTCGGTACCTAATGGCAGTCAGGCTACCTCTGGCGAGCACATGGAGGGCTGTGCGGCCCCCCCAAAGAAATGCCACCCCACACCATGACTGACCCACCGCCAAACCGGTCATGCTGGAGGATGTTGCAGGCAGCAGAGCGTTCTCCACGGCATCTCCAGACTCTGTCACGTCTGTCATGTGTTTGAACCTGCTTTCATCTGTGAAGAGCACAGGGCGCCAGTGGCGAATTTGCCAATCTTGGTGTTCTCTGGTAGATGCCAAACGTCCTGCATGGTGTTGTGCTGTAAGCACAACCCCCACCTGTGGACGTCGGGCCCTCATACCACCCTCATGGAGTCTGTTTCTGACCGTTTGAGCAGACACATGCACATTTGTGGCCTGCTGGAGGTCATTTTGCAGGGCTCTGGCAGTGCTCCCCCTGCTCCTCCTTGCACAAAGGCGGAGGTAACGGTCCTGCTGCTGGGTTGTTGCCCTCCTACGGCCTGCTCCACGTCTCCTGATGTACTGGCCTGTCTCCTGGTTGCGCCTCCATGCTCTGGACACTACGCTGACAGACACAGCAAACCTTCTTGCCACAGCTCGCATTGATGTGCCATCCTGGATGAGCTGCACTACCTGAGCCACTTGTGTGGGTTGTAGACTCCGTCTCATGCTACCACTAGAGTGAAAGCACCGCCAGCATTCAAAAGTGACCAAAACATCAGCCAGGAAGCATAGGATCTGAGAAGTGGTCTGTAGTCACCACCTGTAGAACCACTCCTTTATTGGGGGTGTCTTGCTAATTGCCTATAATTTCCACCTGTTGTCTATTCCATTTGCACAATAGCATGTGAAATGTATTGTCAATCAGTGTTGCTTCCTAAGTGGACAGTTTGATTTCACAGAAGTGTGATTGACTTGGAGTAACATTGTGTTGTTTAAGTGTTCCCGTTATTTTTTTGAACAGTGTATGAGAACTACCCTACTTTAAAAAAACTGGATAGACCAGCCTACATTTTCAAGCTGGTCCATGCTGGTTTATGCTGATCCATGCTCTTCTATGCTGGTCTGACCAGCATGGTCTAGCTAGCTGGTTAAGCTGGCTGACCAGCTGGTCAAGCTGGTGATGCTGGTGACCAACTCATGCTGGTATGCTGGTGACTAGCTAATACTAGTAGGGTATGCTGGTGATGCTGGTGACCAAGCTGGTCTATACTGGCCTATGCTGGTCCTACATAGTCTAGCTCCCTCAAACTCAACTCTGGACTTCAAAGCTAGTTTCACTTTGTTGTTTCATTGTTCCACACTAATCAGGGACTTAGACCTGGGACAACACGTGGGTGCAATTAATCTTCAGGTAGAACAGAAAACCAGTAGGCTCCGGATGTTGTTGTTTAAGAGTGGAATACCCCTGGTCTAGCTGGTCAAGCTAGACTGGCAAAACCACAGCCATCATTATCACATTTCCCAGCATGCTCTATTGCAGTTAGATTTTTATATATTTTCAATATATTTTTTGTTTGTTGTGTTTTGCATTGATTGATTTATAAATGTTATGCACAAAGATAAATAACATACATGTTTCTAAACTAATGGAATCTGTTAGTTGGATTTATTGCACCCGTTACTGAAATGGTTGTTCCAGTTTAAATGGTTTGTCTTTCTAACCTTGACAGTCATTCTGAATGCAGATTTTGGGTAAATAAAAGTTTCTTGGATATCACCAGTATTGCTGGATTCCAATAGGAATTAAATATCACTTTGCAAGCTGGCATAATATGACTTGCAGGTCTGATATGGCCACTGTATATTAGAGACAAACTTAGCTGAGGAATGCTCAACTCAGTAGAGGACAGGGCTACTGCATACAGGGCTATTGCAGACGACGACTGAGGAGAGAAACAAGTACAGGAAGTTCCTCTACGATCTTCGCAGAGTCATCTAACGAGTTAAAGGACAATATAGGTATAAGGTGGACTGATACTACACAGGTTCCAACGCATGTGGCAGGGGCTACAGTCCATTATGGATTACAAGCAAAGACCTAGCCCTGATCTGCCCAATGATGCCTCTCTTCCAGACGAACTCAATGCATTTTATGCACGCTTCCACAATAACAACATCGTACCATGCGTGAGGGCCTCCACTGACCCAGAGAACTGGGTGATCTCTCTTTCCCAGGCCGAAGTGAGTAAGGTCTTTAATCAGGTCAGAACTAGCAGCAGGGGTGGACGGTATTCCAGGGCGCATTCTCAGAGCATGTGCAGATCAGGTGGCAGGCATATTCATGGTAATATTCAACCGCAATTTTCAGTCTGTAATCCCCACGTCTTAAAATGGCTACCATCATTCCTATTGGAATGAACTCTAAAGCTTCATGCCACAATTACTACTACCCTGTAGCACTCACATCTGTAATCATGAAGTGCTTTGAAAGGCTGGTATGGAACACAAGTCCATCATCCCAGACACCCTAGGCCTAGACCCACTCCAATTTGCATATTGCCCTAACAGATCCATAGACAATGCAATCTTAATTGCACTCCACTGCCCTCACCCACTTAGATAAGAGGAATACCTATGTGAGAATGCTACAGCTCAGCGTGCAACACCATTGTTCCCTCCAAGCTCGTTACCAAACTTAGGACTCAGGGACAGCTGCATCATTGAGAGCATCTTGACTGGCTGCATCACTGATTGGTATGGCAACAGCACCTCCCTCAATTGCATGGCGGTACAGACAGCCAGGTACATGTCTGGGGCTGAGATCCCTGCCATCCAGGACCTCTATATCAGGCAGTTTGAAAGGAAGGCCCGGAAAATCGTTAGACTTCAGCTACCCAAGCCATAGACTGTTCTCTCTGCTTCCGCACGGCAAGCGGTACCGGTGAATCAAGTCTGACACCAACAGGCTCCTGAACAGCTTCTATCCCCAAGCCATAAGACTGCCAAATAGCTAACAGAATGGCTACACGGACTATCTGTGGTGACCCTTGTATTTTATTTTTGCACTGTCTCTATGCACACTCAAAGGACTCTACACACACTGACACTCCAACACACACATAACATGCACACACATTTATACTGACTCTACACCTGCACGCACACACACTCACATACAATCTTACGCTGCTGCTACTCTATCATATACCCTGACACCTAATCACCTTACCCCTACACAGATCTAAAATAGTAGGCTGGTGGGAGGAGCTATAGGAGGATGGGTTCGTTGTAATAGCTGGAATGGAACCAACTACATCAAACATGGAAAGGTGTTTGACTCTGTTCCAATATTCCATTCCAGCCATTACAATGAGCCTGTTCTCCTATAGCTCCTCCCAACAAGCTCTGATATCTACAGCTATCACTCCAGTGTCCCTGCAAAATATGGTATTGGAACTGGTTCTGTATATAGCTTCTTACTTTCTCATGTTATTTCTTATTTCTCATGTGGTTTTGTTCTACCTTATGTTATTTTTAGCTCTACATTGATATAGATTACTGCATTGTTGGGTTTGAAGCTTGCAAGAAAGGCATTTCATTGTGCACGTGACATTTAAACTTGAAACTTGAGTTGAGCGTTCCTCAGCTACATTTCTAGTTGAACAAGCAAGGCATATTGTTTTGTTTTTACACGGTTGACTGGCCTGCCCTGCTGATCCTGAGAAATATGTGTGGGGGTCCCGTGTGATTGTTGATAGATTATTGAGTTTGCAACACCAGGTTTGTGGGTTCAAAGGCCAGTGCGAAAAAGTATGAAAATCACTACTGTAAGTCGCTCTGAATAAGTGTCTGCTAAATGACTAAAATGTCAATGTAAAATATGTTCAGGAGAGTAATAGTTCTCTCTAGCTGCTTTATTTATATTTCTTTGAGCATGTTTAGGTTGTATTTATCCCATACAATTACTGGGATGAATTTGACTCCAATGGAAAGGTGGTATGATATGTTTAATGCAAGATGAAATGGGTGTTTCTATAAATGTAGACTGTTGAGTGTATTTCGTTATACCAAGCTGCAATCCTATACCTGGGCAATTACATTAGTTTCTCAAATTACATGTTCTGAATTGAAGACCACCGGACTGCTTTAAGCGATACATTTCCTATTTTTCAGGAACTTGGACAGGATGAGGGAAGGAGCTGTTGAGATCTCAGGTCTCTACGGCACCTGTGGTGTGTCATTGCAGAAGGATGGACAAGGGTGTCTGCCCCTATCCAGGAACCTCATGATGGACTTGAGGGACCAGCCATCTGGCTTAAAAAGCCTGTGTCTGTCATGGGCAGTGAGGTATTCAGGTGGGACTGCCCAAATAAGGAGGCCCTAAGCACACATTGACCAAATGTATGCTAACTGACTGTCTTGGCTTATACAACAAATAGGCTATCAACCTTTTGTTGTGATCAGCTTATATTACACAGTTTTCATTCTGTATTTTTGTCTATAGACCAGGTAGAGTCTATCTAACTTTACCTGTTCCCTATGTCTCTCTGGCTGGGAAGGTTCAGGATGTATTTCCTGCTATTTTCCCTGGGCCAGCCACTGGTCATGGTCTGAATGGGCACCGGCCCTGATCCGCCAGGACCCTTCCCACCTCCTGCTGTGGGCCAAAGGAGACCGGGCAGCGGAGGACATATGGTGAGAGACCAGGTCCGTCAAACAACGATGAGAAACAGCATAGACTAGAACTTTTACCTCAATCATTCATGTCTGTTCTCTAAAAAAGTTTCAGGCATACCTCATGGCAGGTCCCCACATTCCAGACCAAAGATTGCATTTCTTGTCCAAGTGTAGCAAAGGGATCAGGGCATCTGCGACCTTGCTCTCTTCGCCACACCAAAACAACTGGCACTCGCAGAGTTACCACCACTCTGTAGCTGCTCTCCTGGCTTTTGCCTACCATCTGTTAGTCTTCAGCAGGAATGTGAAAAGGCTGTTCCATTGAGGGTTCTTCGGCATACCAAAAACATTTTAGCAATGAAAGTTGATTGTTTTGTTAGTCATTTCACCACACTGATATATTTTTATTTATTTAACCTTAACTGACTTGCCTAGTTAAATAAAGAACAAATTCTTATTTACAATGACGGCCTACCCCAGCGAAACCCAGACAACACTGGACCAATTGTGCGCCACCTTATGGGACTCCCAATCACTGCCAGATGTGATGCAGCCTGGATTCAAACCAGGGACTGCAGTGACACCTCTTGCACTGAGATGCTGCACCACTTATAGATGAGCCTTGCCTTGTATTGGATGGAGCCGTTAGTCTCTTGGCCTAGCCCTAGACTAAGTGATAGAGGTCACAGAACTTGTAACCCAATGACCGATCAGAGAAGGAAACAAAGATGCAAACATTTGAGGTGGAGAACTGATCCACTTTATTGATTGGTCTGAACTCTTGTAATAGACTATTAAGAGACATTGTGCGATACAAACATTGCATTTCAACATCATGGGATACATGGGTTTAAGTCTCAAATTTTAAACATCCCAAAAAAAATTGCATCCAGATTGGATATCAACGAAAAAAGTAGTACACTATATAGGGAATAGGTTGCCATTTTGGACTCAACCATTGAGCTGAAAAGATGCACTAATTATTTTCTGTCTTCATTTCGATTTTCTTTAAGATTCAAGTTTTGTAAACGTTTTGTCATTGCCGTTGTAAACACTTGACATCCCATCAAAAATAGGATGTTGAATAACTGATGTTGAAAATGATAACAAAAATCTGAGCTCTAGGACTTAAAACAAATCAAAATATTTTTGGGGAAAATAAATCTAGTTTAGAGCAGATTGGGATTGTTATTTAAGCAAAGCAAAAGCTGAGAGAACCAAAATGGAACATTACTGTCAATATCAATGTTGACCTTGTCAAAATTCAAAATTTAAAGAAGCTACATGTCTGTTGACAAAAAAACGGCTGATATTAATCTAGAATATTGAGAATAGATTAAGAGGCCATGGATTTGAATAGTCACCATGACAGCAAAAAAGCAACTCTTCCTTAACATCTTGACTGTACCCCAAACAAAAGTAAAACTGCAATGCATGTCACACTACAAAACCATGTACCAGCTACAAGAGAAGACAGGAACTCGGTCATAAACATCCAGGTTTCCATGAGTGATGGGCAAAGTCAAAGCATATCTCAGTACAATCCTCTGCATGAGCGTGAATAAGTTATACAACAGGTAGAAAGTATGCTTTTGTTGTCAAAGGTTACAAAGCAAAAAGTGCAACAATGGTGCAGACCATTTATGTTTGGTTAGTTGTCTTTTTTTGTCTAAAACATAAGACAAATCACACAAATCGGTTTTCTGTCTGGACAGTATACAAAAAAAAAGGACTAAGGATACAAAACAAAAACATTAAAAAACACCAACTTATATCTCTGAGAAAATGTGTTTAAAGCTGCCTTATTTTTCTCCAGCCACAAGGCATGGGCAAACCTCTAGGAAAGGTTCCCGATGTACTTTAGTTACCATGACAACATGGGTTGCAGAGTACTGTAAGTAGAACATTCTGCACTTGTTGGAAACCCTAGAGGGATAGCTACGGGTCAGACTGTGTGCCATACAATACACCCACCGTAGTGGTGGTCAGCTTAATCCAAAAACTATTGGCTCAATGACAGAGTTCAGATCAACATGGGGGCCCAGAAGTAGTCATGAGGAGAAGAAACAACTTGGGACAACATCAAGCTTATTAATTAGTCTTCTTTCACCTTTCTGCTTGCTCCTACACCAGTGTTCTCAACTTGTACCAAATACATGAGTTTTGTCTCAAGGGTGTGGTGACTGACTGACAAAAGCTTTCTTTAAGTTCTAGATCAGGGGGAATATTGTTACATCCATGCATCATCTTTCTCCACAGTGTTGCAAAGACAGGCATCAAATTACAAAGCCGCAATTGAAATGTTAACATGTGTTTGTTTCATTCACTTATGTCCACAACAGGCTTTGGTGGTGCTTGGTGGTCAGGGTTTCTCCTACAGTTCTCCCCTCATTATCAAGTACAACCCACAGGTTCTGTCTCTCAGCTTCACCGTGGTGCTAGATAGGTGGGGGGTAAGAGATGGACAGGGAGAGACCGACTGATATTCAAGATTAACCCCCCCCCATTCATTCAAAAACAAAGTGGATCCATTTAAAAGCATCACTAAAAGTTCAGAAAAAAAACCCACTGCAAAAGGTTACTCTATTTACATACAATGATTTTTCTTAAAGACAAAAGCATTTCTTTACAGAAATCAACCACAAAAAAAGTGTTGGTTTTTTTTCATCTTTTTACATACAAGTTCTTCATCTTTCATCATATCTTCCACTCAGGCGTTCTCCATCCTGGCAGGCTGTGTCTATCAAAGCTTCTGGACGTAAAGGGAGTCAGTCAGTCCATCCTGAAGATTCCAGCCCGTCAGAAGTCACTCGCTGTCTTTCTTCCTGCTGGCAGCTAGAGGGCGCACTTGAACCAAAAGGGATACTGCCACACCCCCCTGTTCTCCCCACACTCGATCAGCACCAGTGAGTGAGGATAGTTTTTTTGGGGGGGCATGCAGGCCTGTACTGAGAGGCCTGCCCTTCCTCTGGGGTGGGATGGGAGGCAGGTAGGATTATTGTGGCAGGGATCAGTCGTCACTGTCTGACAGGGTCTCATACTGCTCCGACAGTAGGGGCTCTCGCTCCCATACACGCTGTTGCTGCTGGGGCCCCAGAGGGCCTCCAGGTGGGGGCTGCTGGGCCTGTATGGAGGTGGGGGGGGTGCTGCTCAGCATGCGCATGGTCAAGGGGTTATAGGGGAATTGCATGGAGCCTGGAGAGTAAAGTGAGACAGGATAGTCATTAGAGGGATTCAGACTGTTTTGTGTCTAATATGTCAGGCTGAAAATCTATTTTTGAGATACAAGAAAATAAAATCCAGATTTCTGAATACCTGTGTGGCTGTTAATGTGGAATGATGGCCAGACAGTCAAGGTTTATATGGGCTAAAGGCCTTTACCTGTATGGGCTAGGGGGCAGCATTTTCACTTTTGGATGAAAAGTGTGCCCAGAGTAAACTGCCTCCTATATGCATATTATTAGTAGTATTAGATATGAAGTTTCTAAAACTGTTTGAATGATGTCTGTGAGTATAACAGAACTCATATGGCAGGCAAAAACCTGAGAGAAAAAAATCTAAACAGGAAGTGGGAAATCTGAGGCTTGTAGTTTTTCAACTCATCCCCTATTGAAGATAGTGGGATATTGGTCATCTTGCACTTCCTAAGGCTTCCACTAAATATCAACAGTCTTTAGAATGTTGTTTGATGAGTCTACTATGAAGGGGGGCTGAATGAGAAGGGAATGAGTCAGAGGTCTGGCAGAGAGCCAGGGGCTCGTGACGCGAGGTCATGAGAAGGTTACCTCTCGTTCCATTGCTTTTCTACAGACAATGGAATTCTCCGGTTGGGACATTATTGAACATTTATGATAAAAACATCCTAAAGATTGATTATATACATCGTTTGATAGGTTTCTATGACCAGTAATATAACTTCATCAAAGGTAAGTGAATATTTTTAATGCTATTTCTGACCAATGTTGACTCCAACATGGCGGATATCTGTTTGGCTTGATTTGTCGTCTGAGCACCGTACTCATATTATGCTTTAAAAAAAGAAAAAATAAGTGAAATCTGACACAGCGGTTGCATTAAGGAGAAGTTTATCTAAAGTTCCATGTGTAATAGTTGTATCTATTATCAATGTTTATTATGAGTATTTCTGTGAATGGATGTGGCTCTCTTTGGCTGGAATTTTTTTTTCTGTGACTTGGTGGTGACCTAACAATCGTTTGTGGAGCTTTCGCTGTAAAGCCTTCTTGATATCAGACACTGTGGCTGAATTAACAAGAATTGTATCTTTAAAATGGTGCCTAATACTTGTATGTTTGAGAAATTTGATTTATGAGATTTCTGTTGATTGAATTTGGCGCCCTGCAATTTCATTGGCTGTTGGCGAGGGGTTCCGCTAGCGGAACGGGTTACTGTTCCCAGACAGGTTAAGTACCTGTGGACGAGGGCCGGTCCTCCCAGGACCAGGCTGGGGGCTGCTGGTGGTAGTCTCCCTCTGAGTGGACGGAAGAGACTGATGAGGGCCGCTCTGCTGCGGTGTATGCCTGGCCTGGGTTGGGCGACTTTGACTTTCGGCTGTTGGCTTTGCTCTGCAGTTTCTGTTTGCCTGTTGGACAATCAGACAAATACAAGAGTGTTAGCAATAATGCAATAGAGTTAGCAAAAGCTTAGGACTAGTCTGGTGAGTTTGTTGTAAATATCAGAATTTCTAAGAATTTGATTCCCACAATGGGCCTATAGAGACAGTAATTTCCTTGTGTGTGCATGTGAATATTCCTATATGTTTTAGTTGGCTGTATGTGTGCTTGTGTGCCACTGACCCATGCTAGGTGAAGGGTTGGCCTCCTGGCGGGCCTCGTTACTGGGGGTGTTAGAGCTGGGCTGAGGCCCTCCCTGGTGCTCCTCTGGCCTTTCTTCCAGGTTCCCCATCAGGGCCTTGCGAATTATGTCCTCCAGGCCCAGGTTACTGGCCGGGTCGCTGAAGGAGTGGTTCCTGGGGTTCACGCTACCTGGAGGGCCAAACACACAACGGACGATTAGACAGGGAAGATATGGAGCAGCCAGCACGGTCGTGTTCTTTAGGGTATGCAAACAGAAAACAGAGTTTAAATTTATTTTATTCCATTTTGGTGCTTACTGAACACTACCTACAAGTTGCTGGTTTAAATGATTCTAGTTTGTTTGAATGGTGATAGAAATATCTAAACGCACTTGAGCTGGTCACAGCAGGCAAGTTGAAGATCTCTGTGCCTGGTTGTGCATTTCCTGAAAGGAGAAATGATAGCACAGTAAACAAAATGTCTGAAACAAAAAAATGGTGCTAAAGACAGAGTTCATTGTTAGTCGTTTTATGCCTTCCTTTACAATGTTTCCCCTTGTGAAAATGAGAAATGAGTGCATGCATCCCATTATATGTTCATATAATACTGTATAAGTTGAGTTCCATCAAATGTCACATTATTTCTATTTTGGAAAGCTTTGTTCAATGACGTTAGTACAAGGTAGATAAGAAGAGAGCACACTTACCAACATCAGAATCACTGACACCAGAGGAGTTCAACTTACGAATGATCTCCTGCTTCTTGGATTTCACCATAGGGGAGGTGTTCTCCAGCCTGGTGAAGAAGGAGGGCAGGTAGCTGACACTGCCAGGGGAGCGAGAGTCACCCCTGTAACCAGAGAAAGGCCACCACAGGGGTTAAGAGTCAGGCAGCAGATGGCTGAGTAGGCTAGCGTGCAACTGGCACCTCTCCACCCAGTTTCCACTCCGTTGGCATGCCAATTGGGTCACAGCTGCCCACAAGACACATTCCGCCCATGGGCACTGAATCCATGTGTCCTTGTGCCAGGGGAAGGTATTCAGAATCCACCACACACACACGTAGACATACAAAAAAAATCTGTCATGCTTTTTAGTTTGTCACTTAAACCTTAAAGACACCAAAACATACAAATATGCCTAGTTATAACATTGAAAGACAATGTAAGGTGAATATAAACAAATCTTATGAAGATATGCCAGTCCTACACACCTCATCTCAGGCTGGTCAGCCTCTCGCCTCTGTGGTTGCTGCTGCTCTCTGGCCTCTTGTTGTTTATCCTGGTAGCTCTGGGGAGGGGAGATGGGCTCATAGCTCTCTATCGCCCCCCTGCCACCCCGATCAGGGGATTTACCAGGTCTGGGGGAGGTACAGAGGAAAAGAGCAAAAAGTGAGAATCTGATGGAGTAGTCAGAGGTGTACCACCAGGGTTATGTTCAGTAGGGAGAAAACATTTTGCATGGAGGTACTACCTGAACACAAGTTTTTGTTTTTCGTTGCAAAACATTTTGCTATGGTGTACACCCTAAATGACCATGTCTCAGGCTGGCTTGGTGAAGAGGCTGTGTTGGGCTACCGCCGGGTGCTGTTACTGTACCTGGCTCTGGGCTTGTCAGGGGCATTATCGGGAGACACTCTGCTGGGTGTGGGTCTCTGGTGGTGTGACGGGGCCTGGGCCTGGTTTTCTGGGCTGTAGCGGCTGGGGACCTTGGCACGACCCCCGGGGCCCAAGATAGACACGGGCAGCTGGGCACTCTGGAATGTGGTGGTGGCAGAGGAGGAGATGGTAGTGGAGGACTGAGGAGGGTCCTGGTTCCTGGCAAAGTCCTGGGTGATGATATGCTATAAAGGAGAAAGAGGAGAGGACAAGGGGACAGACAGATCAGGGAGATGTTAGTACTTGGAGGCACACATACATTTTCACTACTCTTAAAAGTATTTATCTTAAGATGTCTAGTAGAGGCTGTTGTCAGAGTTGTTGAGATCATCATTTGCAGTTCAGTCGATGGATCACTCAAGATATCATCACTCAACAAAAAGTGGTATAGGAGGCATACTGTACATACATTTTTGGTAAAGTAAATTGTATTGGTTACACAGAATATGGATACTTTGCCTCAGGATTCAGAAACCCAGTTGAAAAGGGTTATGAATGAATGAGTCATTGGATGTGTTCCAGGCTGACTACATTGCAGTTGCCTGATATATCTCTGATTAGTTTTAACATATTAGATAACCACATAATGATATATCAATCTGATGGCCGACTGCACAGGCAATGACATGGCATGCAACTGTGGAAAGCTACCAGTGTGTCTTACCGAGATGTGGTCAGCCAGGGTCATGACCCGGTGGGTCTTGGGGACCTGCTGGGACTGGGAGTACCCTCCGTCAGCCTGGGAGGAGGGCGGCTGCTGTGACTCTGCTGACTGGCGGTAGCGGATCATGTCAAAGGGACGCATGCCAGCTGCTGGGTGAGAATATTCCACACACACACACACACAAGTTGCGGGAGGGGAGATGAGGAGGGGTAGCACTGTATTGCATGCCAGCACCAACTGAAATACATTTGCCTCCAGCAGACAGAAATAGCTTGTGCAGCGGTCTGGTGACCAGACGGGGGCTAGTGGGGAATGGAATGGTGTCGTCTGCTATATCTGTTGTACTCAAATGACTCGGGTGGAGTCATTCGGGTTGTAGTATGTTTACACCATATCATCACTATAAGATACAGTATGCCTCTGCAGTAACCTGAATTCCTGGTTAAATTTTGTATTGAAGTCAGTTGAGTACAGATATTGTACTCAATGTAGGACATGGTAGGTAACTTAAACCTTGGAAAAGGAAAACAGTACTTGAGAAAGTGATTCAGAGCACCAAGAGAATACTTCAAGTCTCCATATATGGCATCTATAGAGCTTTACCGGTCAGTCGGGCAGGGCCAGTTTCCCAGACACATTAAGCCTAGCCCTTGACTGAAATGCACTTTCAATAGATATTCACTATTGAGCAAGCATTTTTTTGTCCAGGTGCAGGCTTAATCTGTGTCAGGGAAACCAGCACTGACAACACATGTTTTTTTCACTGTATATAGTGCCATCTCACCTTGTGCTGCTGCCTGTGCGGCCCGGTCCCTGTCGGCTCGGTCCCTGTCGGCCCTCTCCCTGTCGGCCCTCTCCCTGTCGGCCCTCTCCCTGTCGTCCTGCTGCTGCTGGGACTGGGCTGGAGAGTTGGCTGGGCTGATCACATCGATGGCTCCTCCACTGGGGATCTCATACCTACTGGACGACACTGCAGGGCCAGGAACAGACACACACACTTATAAAACAACCCTCTCACTAACATATGAGATATTATTATAATTTGTATTTATTTTATTTGCTATGTTGTTAAGTCTTATATGTTAGGAATGTTGGGAATTAAACCGCAAACCAAATCTATATCCAGGTCTCTAACCACCACAGCAGTGTTCCGTACTGCCTTCCATCCCATCTGTCCCATTGTGTCTACGTTCTATACTGTTCCCTGTTGTTCTATGTGGAAGACTCACAGCTGCTGGAGGAGTCGGAGCTCTGGGAGCCTCTCTCCCGGGAGTCCTTGTCCGAGGCGATCTGGCTCGTAATGATGACGTCAATGAAGTTGGCGGCCGTGATGGTGGTCTTTCCTCTGGTCCTCAGCTCTTCCTCGATGCGTGACTTGCTGGGAGGACCCTTGTCCTTACTCCCCTGGGAACCACTGGGCCCCTCAGCGTATCCTGGGTGGAGTTTCCCCCCTGGCAGAGACATTGGGCCGTAGGGAGACTGCATGGGGCGCCTGTCTGCCTCCTGCTGCTGCTGCTCGTGCTGCCGCCTGGCCACCGAGGATGATAAAGACATGTCGTCGTCTCGGTCATGCTTGGAAGAGTCCTTGCCTTTGTTGACGTCCATTTGAGGGGCGGAGGCGGCGGCGTCCACCAGGGCAGCCAGGGCGTCGGCTGCAGTGCTGTAACGGGCTCCTGCCTGGGCTGCTGCCGCTGCCGGCCTGGAGGGGGAAGAGAGAGGCAGAGGGTTATGCCTCAATCACACCGATAGC
The DNA here is from genome assembly GCF_018296145.1 of Oncorhynchus tshawytscha. Lineage (NCBI taxonomy): Eukaryota > Metazoa > Chordata > Actinopteri > Salmoniformes > Salmonidae > Oncorhynchus > Oncorhynchus tshawytscha. The sequence continues at coordinate 22,751,341 of NC_056458.1, forward strand.
GTCATCTTGCAAAATGGTATGCATGCAACACAAGTTAATCATTCACCTTCTGTCAAGCTGGCTACGCATGGTTTCATGCATACGTTCGATAAATCCAACATATGCACCACACAGAACACACTGTCTCTGCAAAGCTGCATGGCAAACGCAGCATTCCTTTGGAAATTAATGCACTTCTGGTGTACCGCAATGACGCCATCGGTGATGGAGGCGTTAACATTGTATTGATAGATATCTATATATACATACATATACATACACACACATATATACACAACAAAAATATAAACGCAACAATTTCAAACATTTCACTGAGTTACATTTAATTTAAAGAAATCAGTCAATTGAAATACTCATTAATCTTCAATGATAATCTATGGATTTCACATGACTGGGAATAAAGATATGCCTATGTTGGTCACCTTAAAAAAAATCAAGTGGATCAGAAAACCAGTCAGTATCTTGTGACCACCAGAGTATGTGAATGGAATGAAGAGCAGTGTGACTAGAGTGCAGAGTTAGATTCCAAAAAGGCTGGTGCGTCGGCCTTCTTGCACGCTACCAATTTCGCTCCAGTGGCACTCACTTCATGACCTCAGGGCATGCCCGCTCCAGCATGCATTTGTAGTCTACTTATGTGCTGCTATAGTCCCTTGCTTTAGCTACTGTCATGGAGTTCACTAAATATTGATGGTATACTTACTATGTGCACATGCTAAATGAAAGGAATGAGATGGGTAGCTAACTAAGTGTGTCATTGTAGCAAAGTATTTATAAACTAAAACTCAGATCTCTTAAAAGTTTTCATTTTTCTCCAATACACACACACACACGATCATAATATGATTTTGTCTCAATAGGCCTGGCATATTCTCATTTTCAAGGAGCTTTCAATTTTGAATGAACCAAATGCCTACCTATAAGAAAAAAAAAACTCTGCATCTATGCCCAGCCTGGCAAGAGTGGCCAAAAGGGTGTTTAGCATCTCCAGTGGGCTCTGCAAGCATGGTGAGGATATTCTCCATTGCATGAGCCTGAAGCCACATTCTCTCGCCAAACTCCTGTTTTTTTTTTTTTATTATTTCAAAAAAGGCAATGCAGATTGAGACTAACATTGCATTTTTTGTTTAATTTGTATTTAATTGTAAGTAAGTCACAGCCTGTATGCGCAATTTATAGACTAATGATTTAATACAACAAAATGTTGTTTAAATGCTGAGCACTTTATGTTCCTACCAGCCAATTGTGTGGCACTCGCATTTCTTTGTAGGCTACAGCCTTGAAATAATATATCCTAAATAATACATTTTCTTTCCGTGTTTGGCTCCTGACCTATTTAGAGTGTTTACATACTGTTTAATATGACATGTAGCCTATTTGAAATGATGACATTGAACTTTGTTTTTTAAAATACTTGTCATTCAAATCATATGGTTTGGTTTAAATACTTCAAAACCAAATAGTAGGTCCAGGCAGTCAGAAAAATAGATGGGTGTTGGTTAAATTGTGCTTTTAATGAATGGTTTTTCCCCCTGTGAGCGCAGGATGGTTTTTAGCGGAGCGGTTGGAAAGGACGTTGAGCGCCAGAACGGTGTGCAAGCATTTGCCTCATTCAGCGCAACACATCTCCTTCGTATAGGGTTGATCAGGCTGTTGATTGTAGCCTGTGGAATGTTGTCCCACTCCACTTCAATGGCTGTGCGAAGTTGCTGGATATTGGCGGGAACTGGAACACGCACACGGAACTGGAACACACATCCCAAACATGCTCAATGGGTGAGTTTTGCAGGCCATGGAAGAACTGGGACATTTTCAGCTTTCATGAATTGTGTAAAGATACTTTGTAAAAATGTATTTTACATTTATTTAACTAGGCAAGTCAGTTAAGAACAAATTCTTATTTTCAATGACGGCCTAGGAACAGTGGGTTAACTGCCTTGTTTAGGGGCAGAACAACAGATTTTTACCTTGTCAGCTTGGGGATTCGAACTTGCAACCTTTCGGTTACTAGCCCAACGCTCTAACCACTAACCCTTGCGATGTGGGGTCGTGCATTATCATGCTGAAACATGAGGTGATGGTGGCGGATGAATGGCTGGACAATGGGCCTCAGGATCTCATCACGGTATCTCTGTGCATTCAAATTGTGATAGATAAATACAACTGTGTTCGTTGTCTGTAGCTTATGCCTGCCCATACCATAACCCCACAATGGGGTAAACCGCTCCCACACGAAGATATACACATTGTCTGCGGTTGAGAGGCCAGTTGGAGGTACTGCCAAATTAACATGAAATTCTCTGGCAACAGCTCTGGTGAGCATTCTTGCAGTCAGCATGCCAATTGCACGCTCCCTCAAATCTTGAGACATCTGTGGCATTGTGTTGTATGACAAAACTACACATTTTAGAGTAGCCTTGTATTGTCCCCAGCACAAGGTGCACATGTGTAATGATCATGCTGTTTAATCAGCTTTTTGATATGCCAGAGGTGGATGGATTATCTTGGCAAAGGAGAAACGCTCACTAAACATGGGCCCAACACTTTACATAATGCGTTTATATTTTTGTCCAGCACACACGCACTTGGTCAAAGGTTTAAGAACACCTACTCATGCAAGGGTTTTTCTTTATTTTTACTATTTTCTACATTGTAGTTGGTTGGTTGAGAGAATGCCAAGAGTGTGTAAAACTGTCATCAAGACAAAGGTTACTTTTTTGGTTACTACATGATTCCATGTGTTATTTCATAGTTCTGATGTCGTCACTATTATTCTATAATGTAGAAAATAGTAAAAATAAAGAAAACCCCTTGAATGAGTAGGTGTGTCCAAACTTTTGACTGGTACTGTAAATATATAGAACAAGGGAGAGGGTAAAGAGTAGAAGGGCTGTTATGTTCTGTGAGCATGTACACGGTTTTCATTGCAAATGGCATAACATTTAGTGCAGGCAGGTATGCTCCTGACGTGTTGCGATTTGCAACTGAAAGTATGCCCATAAGAATGGATTAACAGTACACACACACTAAGACTCAGAGTGTACATGAGGTGAGGTCAGGGCTTACCAGGCCAGAGCGGAGCAAGCTTAGAGACTCACATGAGAGGGGTGATGACGCCCTTGCTGTTGGCTCCCTGGAAGATGCTGGGCCGCTGCTGCTGGGCTTCCTGTGATCTCATAGAGGGGGAGGGGCTACGCAGGTATCCACGGCTACCTGGTCTGTCTGGCTGCCCAGGACCTGGGGACAAATAAGAGGGGACTTCAATAACAGAGAAGAGCAATTCAAAGTTGGAAGCATATAATGGTTTTTCCAACACTGTGCAAAAGACAGGCTACATAAATCCTTAACTCTGTGAGAGCATCTGTCCATCCAGGTCCAATCGAAATAAACGACTATTATATAGTTCACATTCACATGCATTTTTGTATTATTGATGACACAGTACAGAACTATACAATATAACGATGAGTCTCACCTCCACGCATGTAGTCATTGGCAACCGCTGCAGCCACTGCTCGCTCACGCTCTCGTTGTCTTTGCTCCTGTTCCCGCTCTCTGTGCTCCCTTTCTCTCTCTTTTTCTCGGTGCTCCCGATCACGCTCCCTCTCTCGTTCTCGCTCCTGATTGGCCGCTGCAGTAGCTGCGAGGTGGGCTTGGTGGCCTGTAGACACAAAGAAACAAAAAACACACAGCAGGGTTACACACCATTAGGGCTGCAAAGGGTCAGGAAATTTCCATGGGAAGTAAAGCCCGGGAATTTGGGGAATTTTGTTTAAATTCATCAAAAAAATGTTAGCTTATAACAGTGAACCTTTTCTGTGGGATACACAAGGCAATTCTAGGTCTTGTGGCATATTTTGGTTAAACTATCCTAAATTCAATGGAATTGCACCCTCTGCATGCACAGTCCGTCCGGTCACCTTGGACACAGTTCAATGTCAGACAGATGTTGCAGGAGTTTTGTGTGATCTAAATCAAAGGCTTTGGACACAACTTGCAGACTTGTTTACGTGTTGCTGTGCGTTGTTGCCAACCTTACTTTGCTACCTGACAACTTTATGGTTTTTATTTTTTAATTACCGTTTATATTTTTGTTTTTTCCCTTAACTTTTTTTCCTTTCTCATTCAACTTTTTCACGTCAGGACCTCCAACAGCCGAAGCTAAGTAGTAACATTAACATGATGCCTTCTAATTGCAGTCGCTGTACTCATAATATACAGGAGAACGATCACCTTACGGCGAGGATAGCTGTGCTACAGGCCCAGCTTCAGACGCAATCGTTAGGCAAGGGTAATTTCAGTGTAGCAAAGGATGAAACCGCGTCTGTGCCACCAGTAAGTACAGATAGTAACGTTAGTATAAATCCCCTCGCACGGTCCCCGCAGCCAGACAACTTTCTCACGGTTTCTGGAGGGAAATGCTGTAGGAATGCTCAACCGGTGTCGCTCATTCAGCCGACAGAAACTTTCAACCGGTTTTCCCCATTAAGCAACGAGTCGGAGTCAGAGGCCGAGCCTTCTCGTCTCTACTCCTCCCATTACGGGGTCTGAGACGCCGAAGCTTCCCACCATTAGCTCTGACAAATTGAAAACTCTAGTCATTGGCGACTCCATTACCCGCAGTATTAGACTTAAAACGAATCATCCAGCGATCATACACTGTTTACCAGGGGGCAGGGCTACCGATGTTAAGGCTAATCTGAAGATGGTGCTGGCTAAAGCTAAAACTGGCGAGTGTAGAGAGTATAGAGATATTGTTATCCACGTCGGCACCAACAATGTTAGGATGAAACAGTCAGAGATCACCAAGCGTAACATAGCTTCAGCGTGTAAATCAGCTAGAAAGATGTGTTGGCATCGAGTAATTGTCTCTGGACCCCTCCCAGTTAGGGGGAGTGATGAGCTCTACAGCAGAGTCTCACAACTCAATCGCTGGTTGAAAACTGTTTTCTGCCCCTCCCAAAAGATAGAATTTGTAGATAATTGGCCGTCTTTCTCAGACTCACCCACAAACAGGACCAACCCTGACCTGCTAAGGAGTGACGGACTCCATCCTAGCTGGAGGGGTGCTCTCATCTTATCTACCAACATAGACAGGGCTCTAACTCCTCTAGCTCCACAATGAAATAGGGTGCAGGCCAGGCAGCAGGTTGTTAGCCAGCCTGTTATCATAGTGGAGTCTGCCACTAGCACAGTCAGTGTAGTCAGCTCAGCTATCCCCATTGAGACCGTTTCTGTGCCTCGACCTAGGTTGGGCAAAACTAAACATGGCGGTGTTCGCCTTAGCAATCTCACTAGGATAAAGACCGCCTCCATTCCTGTCATTATTGAAAGAGAGCATGATACCTCACATCTCAAAATAGGGCTACTTAATGTTAGATCCCTTACTTCAAAGGCATTTATAGTCAATGAACTAATCACTGATCATAATCTTGATGTGATTGGCCTGACTGAAACATGGCTTAAGCCTGATGAATTTACTGTGTTAAATGAGGCCTCACCTCCTGGCTACACTAGTGACCATATCCCCCGTGCATCCCGCAAAGGTGGAGGTGTTGCTAACATTTACGATAGCAAATTTAAATCTACAAAAAAAAAAAAGAAAAGCAGTTTTCGTCTTTTGAGCTTCTAGTCATGAAATCTATGCAGCCTACTCAATCACTTTTTGTAGCTACTGTTTACAGGCCTCCTGGGCCATATACAGCGTTCCTCACTGAGTTCCCTGAATTCCTATCGGACCTTGTAGTCATAGCAGATAATATTCTAATCTTTGGTGACTTTAATATTCACATGGAAAATCCACAGACCCACTCCAAAATGCTTTCGGAGCCATCATTGACTGTTTTTTCCAACATGTCTCTGGACCTACTCACTGTCACAGTCATACTCTGGACCTAGTTTTGTCCCATGGAATAAATGTTGTGGATCTTAATGTTTTTCCTCATAATCCTGGACTATCGGACCACCATTTTATTACCTTTGCAATTGCAACAAATAATCTGCTCAGACCCCAACCAAGGAACATCAAAGGTTGTGCTATAAATTCACAGACAACACAGACAGACTCCCTCTGTCTACCCAAGGATGCCAAAGGACAAAAATCAGTTAACCACCTTACTGAGGAAATCAATTTAACCTTGCGCAATACCCTAGATGCAGTTGCACCCCTAAAAACATTTCTCATAAGAAACTAGCTCCCTGGTATACAGAAAATACCCGAGCTCTGAAGCAAGTTCCAGAAAATTGGAACGGAAATGGCGCCACACCAAACTGGAAGTCTTCCGACTAGCTTGGAACTACTGTACTGTGCAGTATTGAAGAGCCCTTACTGCTGCTCGATCATCCCATTTTTCTTACTTAATTGAGGAAAATAAGAACAATCCGAAATTCCTTTTTTGATACTGTCGCAAAGCTAACTAAAAAGCAGCATTCCCCAAGAGAGGGTGGCTTTCATTTCAGCAGTAATAAATTAATGAACTTCTTTGAGGAAAAGATCATGATTATTAGAAAGCAAATTACGGGCTCCACTTTAAATCTGCGTATTCCTTCAAAGCTCAGTTTTTCTGAGTCAGCACAACTCTGCCAGGACCTAGGATCAAGAGAGACACTCAAGTGTTTTAGTACTATATCTCTTGACACAATGATGAAAATAATCATGGCCTCTAAACCGTCAAGCTGCATACTGGACCCTATTCCAATTAAACTACTGAAAGAGCTGCTTCCTGTGCTTGGCCCTCCTATGTTGAACATAATAAACGTCTCTCTATCCACCGGATGTGTACCAAACTCACTAAAAGTGGCAGAAATAAAGCCTCTCTTGAAAAAGCCAAACCCAGAAAATATAAAAAACTAAAATCGGCCTATATCGAATATTCCATTCCTCTCAAAAATGTTAGAAAAGGCTTTTGCGCAGCAACTCACTGCCTTCCGGAAGACAAACAATGTATACGAAAAGCTTCAGTCTGGTTTTAGACCCCATCATAGCACTGAGACTGCACTTGTGAAGGTGGTAAATGATCTTTTAATGGCATCAGTCCGAGGCTCTGCATCTGTCCTCATGCTCCTAGACCTTAGTGCTGCTTTTGATACCATCGATCACCACATTCTTTGAGAGATTGGAAACCCAAATTGGTCTACATGGACAAGTTCTGGCCTGGTTTAGATCTTATCTGTCGGAAAGATATCAGTTTGTCTCTGTGAATGGTTTGTCCTCTGACAAATCAACTGTAAATGTCGGTGTTCCTCAAGGTTCCGTTTTAGGACCACTATTGTTTTCACTACATATTTTACCTCTTGGGGATGTCATTTGAAAACATAATGTTAACTTTCACTGCTATGCGCGGATGACACACAGCTGTACATTTCAATGAAACATGGTGAAGCCCCAAAATTGCCCTCGCTAGAAGCATGTGTTTCAGACATAAGGAAGTGGATGGCTGCAAACTTTCTTCTTTTAAACTCGGACAAAATAGAGATGCTTGTTCTAGGTCCCAAGAAACAAAGAGATCTTCTGTTGAATCTGACAATTAATCTTAATGGTTGTACAGTCGTCTCAAATAAAACTGAAGGACCTTGGCGTTACTCTGGACCCTGATCTCTCTTTTGAAGAACATATCAAGACTGTTTCAAGGACAGCTTTTTTCTCATCTACGTAACATTGCAAAAATCAGCAACTTTCTGTCCAAAAATTATGCAGAAAAATGAATCCATGCTTTTGTCACTTCTTATCTGTCGGAAAGATATCAGGTTAGACTACTGCAATGCTCTACTTTCCGGCTACCCGGATAAAGCACTAAATAAACTTCAGTTAGTGCTAAATACGGCTGCTAGAATCCTGACTAGAACCCAAAAATGTGATCATATTACTCCAGTGCTAGCCTCCCTACACTGGCTTCCTGTCAAGGCAAGGGCTGACCTCAAGGTTTTACTGCTAACCTACAAAGCATTACATGGGCTTGCTTCCTACCTATCCCTCTGATTTGGTCCTGCCGTACATACCTACACGTACGCTACGGTCACAAGACGCAGGCCTCCTAATTGTGCCTAGAATTTCTAAGCAAACAGCTGGAGGCAGGGCTTTCTCCTATAGAGCTCCATTTTTATGGAATGGTCTGCCTACCCATGTGAGAGACGCAAACTCGGTCTCAACCTTTAAGTCTTTACTGAAGACTCATCTCTTCAGTGGGTCATATGATTGAGTTTTGTCTGGCCCAGTAGTGTGAAGGTGAACGGAAAGGCTCTGGAGCAACGAACCGCCTTTGCTGTCTCTGCCTGGCCGGTTCCCCTCTTTCCACTGGGATTCTCTGCCACTAACCCTATTACAGGGTCTGAGTCACTGGCTTACTAGGGCTCTTTCATACCGTCCCTAGGAGGGGTGCGTCACTTGAGTGGGTTGAGTCACTGATGTGATCTTCCTGTCTGGGTTTGGCGCCCCCCCCTGGGTTGTGCCATGGCGGAGATCTTTGTGGGCTATACTCGGCCTTGTCTCAGGTGGAAAGGACTTTGTGGATCTGAAGCTCTTTCCCTTGTTGACTCAATCATCCTCCAAATCCCACCAACATCAGCCACCTCAGAGCGCAACTGGTCCTTGTTTGGGAACACACACACACACCAAATCTCGCAACAGGCTGACCAGTATAAGGGTTGAAAAATTGGTGGCCATCCGGGCAAATTTGAGGCTTTTTGAGCCTGACAGCAAGCCATCCTCAACAAGGTTGGAAAGTGACAGTGAAGATGAGGCCTCAGAGTCTGATGTTCAAGAGGTGGACATTGAGGAGGTCCAGGGAGAAGACATGGAAGACGGGGGAAGACAAACAAAGCTTAAATTTAGACTATCACCGTGATGTTGACCAGACAGTCTTTCAACAACGGTCGCATGGTAACATCTCAAATAGAGGTCGACCGATTATGATTTTTCACCGCCGATAACAATTATTGGATGACCAAAAAAGCAGATACCAATTAAATCGGCCGATTTTTATTTATAATAATGACTATTACAACAATACTGAATGAACACTTATTTTAATTTAATATAATACATCAATGAAATCAATTTAGCCTCAAGTAAATAATGAAACATGTTCAATTTGGTTTAAATAATGCAAAAAAAAGTGTTGGAAAAGAAAGTAAAAGAGCAATATGTGCCATGTAAGAAAGCTAACGTTTCAGTTCCTTGCTCAGAACATGAGAACATATGAAAGCTGGTGGTTCCTTTTAACATGAGTGCTCAATATTCCCAGGTAAGAAGTTTTAGATTGTAGTTATTATAGGAATTATAGGAATATTTCCCTCTATACCATTGGTATTTCATTAACCTTTGACTATTGGATGTTCTTATAGGCACTTTAGTATTGCCAATGTAACAGTATAGCTTCCGTCCCTCTCCTCGCTCCTCCCTGGGCTCGAAACAGCAACACAATGACAACAGTCACCATCGAAGCAGCGTTACCCATGCAGAGCAAGGGAAACAACCACAGGCTCAGAGAGAGTGACGTTTGAAACGCTATTAGCGCACGCTAACTAGCTAGCCATTTCACTTCGGTTACACCAGCCTCATCTCGGGAGTTGATAGGCTTGAAGTCATAAACAGCGCAATGCTTGACGCACAATGAAGAGCTGCTGGCAAAACACATGAAAGTGCTGTTTGAATGAATGTTTACACGCCTGCTTTTTTTTATTTTACTTTTATTTAACTAGGCAAGTCAGTTAAAACCTGTTGCGACTCTAGGGGCAGTACTTTTATTATTGGGAAAAAAACGTTCCCGTTTCAAACGGGATATTTTGTCAGGACAAGATGCTAGAATATGCATATAATTGACAGCTTTGGATAGAAACTCTAACGTTTCCAAAACTGTAAAGATATTGTCTGTGAGTATAACAGAACTGATGTTGCAGGCGAAAGCCTGAGAAAAATCCAATCTGGAAGTGCCCCAGGTTTTGAAAGTGCTGCGTTCCAATGAGTCCCTATTGAGCAGTGAATGTGCCATCAACGAGCTTACGCTTTGATTACGCTCCCGGACCCGGGTTTGAGAGTCACAAGAAGTTAAGAACAAATTCTTATTTTCAATGACGGCCTAGGAACAGTGGGTTAACTGCCTGTTCAGGGGCAGAACGACAGATTTGTACCTTGTCAGCTCGGGGATTTGAATTTCCAACCTTCTGGTTACTAGTCCAACGCTCTAAAAATGTTATTAAAAAAAAAATTGGCGCCCAAAAATACCGTTTTCCGATTGTTATGAAAACTTGAAATCGGCCCTAATTAAATTGGCCATTTCGATTGATTGGTCGACCTCTAATCTCAAATTGAACTTTTAACAAAGCGCGTGTCTGATTTTGAGAAGAGAAGTTACTGAACTATGTGTTCATTTAGATCTGGTCCATAGAGGTGCGTAGAGGTTTGTTCAGATTCTCAGAACTCGGGAGTGTAGCAGGGCAGTGAGGTTAGGAGGAGGGTACAAAGGAACAAAAAGGGTGTCAGGTTGGGGTTGGGGCAGGATGGGGTCCTCACCTGGAGATATGGAGGCTTGGTTGAAAGGCCTAGGAGGGAAAGGGGGTTGAGCTCCAGGGATGTAGGTGATGCGGTCCAAAGTGGGAGTACCTGTTCCCCCAGGATGAGGCAACAGGATAGTTGGAGGCATCTGGGCTAGATCAATAATCCCTTTTACAGACAGAAGCAAAGGGCCAACAGTGAGCAACATGAACCAAATCCATAGGATCAATTTCAAGAGTTATGAATGAACACTGCGTACAGTAGCCTTGGTTTTACCGGTCACCTTACTCTGAACAGTGCTCAAAAATAATAATTTTATTTGTTTAAGGGCTGCTTTAAAAAAATATATGTTAAGGTGTGTGGAGTGATGGTCACCTTGTAACCACTGGACAAATGAAAATTGGAAGTTTGTCAATACCCAATTTATAAAATTAAGTATTAGCTGTAGTCAGCTGCAGCCCTAAAATATACATAAACAAATCAGCTATAGTAAATTAAATTAAATCAATATGAGGCCATTTGTGAGGGTCATTTGCTTCTGGGCGTCTGGAAAAAGGTAGCCACTAATTCACAAGCACAGTCTGCTTACTATCCCCCCACCTCCCTCCCATGAGAGAGGGACACACAGCCAGCCAGCCGCCAGAGTACAGTACCTCGCGCTCCGGGAGGGTAAGACAGAGCTATCGGTTGCTGTTCCCGTGGCGACAGGCCCCTGGCGACGTCGGGCCGTGGGATAACCTGCATCTGCTGGGAGGTGATATAATCATTGAGGATGGTCTGCCTCGTGTTCTCCATGGTGTACAGCTGGTAGGTGTTGTGGTAGCCCGTTGGGGACGGCTGCCTCGGGAACATGTACGCAGCTGCAGGGGGAAAGAGGAGGATAGATGAGGAGCAAACAGAGACCAATAATATGAATAATAGGCACGCTCCTTACTAGTGATGCACCGATATAACATCTAAAATAATCCTATTTTATAAGACAGTTCTTATTTGATTAATTGTGGTCGGACCCATCTATGTGAAGCAAGCCACAATAAGGATTAGCCTTCAAAATAAAAGTACCGCATAATTCTACTATTTGTATCATTTGCATCACTGTCAATGACATACTTTTATTTTGAAGGCAACCCGCAAATCCCACTATTGTGCCTAATCCTTATTGTGGCTAGCTTCAGAACACATGAGCTGGCTGGTGTTTGCAGACTTTATTTGTACAGCTTTGACAGTACTACTTTATATTTTTTGACACGCAAAGACCCAAACGGCATTCCATAGTATGTATGTCGTGAAGGTAATAGTAGTGACGCTATTCCTGTGTAACTCCGGTAGGGCAACATCTGAAAAATAGAGCACTTGGTTGTGTGTACCGGTGCTCAACCAGTCGGCGAAAGCCAACATCACCGACGACAGAGAACGGTTGATTGTCAAGGGCAATGAATTACATTTTCTTGGCTTTAATGGATTTCGCCTTTGAGTTGTCTCGCAGACATTTTCTTACTCTTTCAAATGACTGCTCGATCCACACAGCAGACATTGTGGGCTATGTTAGGAAAGCTGTGTTGCATGTGTAGCGCAACATTTTACGTGGCGTCATTATACCATGTACCAACGTTATATAGGTATGCACGGTAGCTTTGACATCGGTTTTTAACGTCGGCATTAAACTAGACATCGGGCCGTTACCGATGTTGGGTTTTTAGTAATATCGTCCGATTCCGATATTTTCACCGATATATCGTGCATCCCTACTGACGTCAACTGACTCAACCTGAGACTGGACATTCAGTGCCTATGAATGAGAGACGCCAAAGATAACCTTCATCAGTTTACCCAGAATCCTCCTATCATTCCAGGATTCAGGTCTATTACTGTGTCATTTAATGGAGGTTGGCTTAGGTTCATTGGAGTGGCTGTGTAGCATGTCCTACCTGGGTCCAGGACGGCCCTGTGGAAGAGGGCAGGGTCTAGGTGTGGAGGTAGGTGGAACCTGGGCTCTCCGGGGGCCATGGGGCGGTGGTGGGGGTCGAAGGGGCTGTGGGAGGCCATAGGGTGGTTGGGGTCACCCCCTGACACAGGAGACTTGGCTGGAACACTGTCCCTCTGAGTGGGGGTCATGGTACTCTTCCGGTCATGGGACGCAGGCTTCCCAGAGCCTGGATAGGGGAGAGATGATCACAATTACAAATGGGTTTCATCAATACAAAATCACAAAGTCGGTTTATATATAGTACTGTAAACATAACTAACTAATATAAAAATGTGTTCACTTTCAATGTCGGAAAATTGTAATGATGTAAAGACCCATAGCAACACATCATTGCTTGTGAACTGATTGCTGTACAGCGAAACTACATGGTGCAGTCAGATACAGCTGACAGGATACATCTGCATTGAAAGTGAAGACTAAGAGGGATGGTCAGACAAGACGTACCCTCCTGTCCTCGGCCCAGCATTGGTGAGCCTCTGGACATGGAGCTAGTGCTATAGTTGACCGGGGTCCTGCGGGCGTCGGCGTCTTGGTACATGCCCGGGCTGAGCTGGGACTTTCCTTGCTCCTGGTGGGTGGAACGCAGGACGGAGGTTGCCGAGTTGACCACAGAGGTGTGGCGCGCTCGCTGCTCCGCTGCCGCCTTGCTCTCCTCATACTTGGCCCGCTCCATGGCCTCCAGCGGGGGCATGGTGTGACCATGGGGCAGCCTACTGGGACTGGTGATCAGGGACTTGACGTTGTGCTTGATGGCCGACTGGCTCAGAGGATGGCCCTGGTAGAGAAAGGAGAGGAGGGATTAGAGTCTGCTGGTGACAACGGACAGACCGACACGATGCACTCAGTAAAATCAGGCTAATAAAAAACACTCTCACACGCCTACACACATAAATGTGTTCACTCTCTCTCAAACACACACCTGGGATATAGAGCCCTCCATGGAGGCTCGGATGTTGGCAGCCATGTCGGGGGTCTTGCGGGGGTCCTGTCCAGGCTGCTCCTGGCGGGGGATCTCGTGGATGGAGCGGCCCATCTCCTTAATGGTGTTCACCCCCTCGTAGGGCTTACCCTTACCTATCCCCCCCTCAAAGGAGCGGATGGGTGGACTCTCCCTCTTTATCTGCTTGCCGTACTTCATGCTCTCCTCATAGGCCTCTGCAGAGGTTCTGGGTGTACCTGGAGTGGGAAGAGAAAAACACAAAGCTGGAATCTGTACATGGTGAAAATGACAAGATATTACAACAACAAAGAAGTTCCTTCAAACAACAAACACATTTTCTTTCCCTTGGACATCATTGCACATGAGATTGAACAGCATTGTTCCTCTGTTTCATCAACAAAACAAAAACAATAACAAATGCGTTGGGGGGGAGTGAACAGTGGTGTCATTGCAGATTTCAGCTTTAATGTGGGTTACATTTACTGATAGCTTAATTACCTTGCATGATGGATCCAGTCATCATGGGCCTCTCCTTAGACTCCCCGTGGGGACTGTCTCTGGGCAGGGCTCGGCTGATCAACCCTGACAAACACATACACAGTCAGTCACTCTCACACAGTGGCCTGAAGGAAAGGAAGAAAAAAAAACACACACACGCCTTACCTTCGAAGGGGGCTCCCTCTCTCCCGGGGTGGCCTCTGGCGACCTCAATCATATCGTAGGAGCGTTTGAGCTCATGGCCTGTCCTGGGGCTACGCGTGGCCTCTCTTGGGTTTTTAATGGCTACGGAGACAGGAGCTGATTTACAGATATACAAAAGGATCAAGTCAGAGTGACCACTAACAGGCCTTAGCCTTACCGTCGTAGGAGAGGATGTGTCCACTCTTGCCTTCGTAGATGACGTGTCCCTTGGCCAGCTGTTCCCGAGCCTTCTCTGGGCTGCTCAGGTCCTCCGTGGGCAGCTTGGTGATGGTGCCCTTCAGCAGGTCAGCCGCAATGCTGGACCCGGACAGGGCTGGCGTGCCCTGGTCACACGGAAGAGAGTGAAAGGGAGAGAGAGAAATAGGTCCAGAGAGAAGGAGAAGATCAGAAACTATTTAATACATTTGACATTTCCAAGAATATTAGACTACTTCATAGAATATACACGGATTTACATAATCATAAACTAAATTGTTCTATAAGACATCCATAGACAGGGTGGTGCTTGGACACACATACTTAGCAATGTTAGTGACATTCTAATACCTGTGTGATTGATCCTCTGGCTGGGTTTCCCCTGCTGATACCCCCATCCATTGGGCCTCCTAGAAGGAAGACAACAGAGAGACAGGTTGGTATGCATGGATACATGAGGGCTGTACAGTTGGCATTTTATTCCTGCTCAGAATCACTCATGCTCAATTCCAATTTTCCCCTCATTCTCCCCAAAATGTGCACTTGTTGACTCCAAGGATGTAAAATATCATTGGTGTAAGAAATATGGTACACTCTGGCTACACTAATGTAATGCTTCTAAATCTTTGAAGGGGAGTGAACAAATGCACACTTCAGGGTGAAGTGTGGAGCAATGGCCTGAAGTACACACTACACCCCCATGTCACCTCAGAGGTCAGTTGTAGAAGAAGTTGTGAGGAGGACTGCTGGTGAGAGGAGATGCTCGTTGAACTTGGGCTTGTAAAGGCCCACTCCCCCCCTCTCCCTCCCTCCATCCCTAGCGTGCCACATTCTGTCAGGTCTGTGCAAACAGAGGGCTGGAGGGAGGTAGGGTGGAAGTCAGTGCCAGACTCCTTCATTTCATTCTTCTCTTTTCTCCCTCAGCCTGAGATAATGCTCTTTTTCTCTTAAATTTCTCGGAACTGGGTTCAAATAGTATTTGAAATATTTTGCCCCAGAAATGCAAATCCCAACAATCTGCCACTACAAGCAGGCAAACACTGAGTATTTGAACACAGGTGTGGTTTCTGAGTATTCACTGTTGGAATCTGCATCGTTTGGTGAGTGACACTCACACACTTTACCACGGTGAAAGGGGAAACACACCGAAGGATAGACAGGTTGACAAACAGATTGAAAGGTTGTGGGATGGACAGACAAACACGCACCTCTGACTACCCCCTCATACTGCGTGCGAGAGAGGAGTCCCTCAGACTGGCCACGCGGAGAACACTGCTCCTGCTTAATGTAGGACACTAGAGAGAGGGAGGGAGGTGGAGAGAATGAACAGGGGACAATTAGGGAAGGGAAGTGGGATATTTGGGACTGTCACATCAGGTCTGAATGCGATTAAACTTTACAACAACATGCCACCTCTCTCATGCAAATCTAATAGCAGTGAGAGGACAGGAGCTGATGATAGACAGCAGGGATATGTTCCAATATCCACACTAGCATACCACTTAGTAAGAAGACATGTATTGGGCATTTATTGTAAGTAGTATTATAGTTTAATCATTGGGAATGTGGGTAGGGTGTGTGTGTTGTCCAGACTGGCTTGTCATACCAGGCTTGGTGGGGTCCTGCTGCCTGGGCAGGCCCAGAGATATGGAGCCCACAGAACTCTTTGCCCCCTCTGGGCCACCGTAGACAGCATGAGACGGTAGGTACGTACCAGGAGTCCCCTGAAATGGCCGGAACAGACAGGTTAGAATCAGGTCAGGATTGCAAAATTCCAGTTGGTTAACCAAGATTTCTGAAAAACCCTGAAACTTGTCTGGAAATATACAGCAGGGAAATACAAGGAAGGTGCAGTGTACACAAATAAAGGTGGATCCAAGTGACATGTACCAAAGTTTCCCCTTTGGCATAATGGCTAGTAACCATTACTAAATACAGACTACAAGGGCAAATACAAGGGCAAATACCCTTATCGGTTTCTTAGTAAATCATTATCACACAGATACTGCTATATTATGACTGAATGATAAAGAGAGAATGGTGCCGAATAGAACATACCAAAAACTCCAGCTACAGTGCCGTTTCTAGGCACAAGGGCAGGGGTTGCCAAACTTTTTTGGCCTGTGATGTAAAAAAGTGATGTCATCAATAGCAAATGCCTACTTTTTTAAATTGGGGCTATGACATTCTATTACAAATCAGTCTGACAGTAGATTTGGCAGTATTTCGATCTGAAATAAGTATGGTTTCAAGTGACTGAAACGCATGTGGAAAGGCATTGGGGAGTTCAGAAGATCATCAGGCAATAATTTTGTATGATCTTCTGTGTAGAAAAGATCATCATCATTGATGATATTATTTTTCCCAGTCTGATTTAGTGCCTGCTCATGTCATCCAGTGATGGGGTCATGACATTTTGTAGCATAAACCATCAAATGATAGAGCCACATCAGTAGGAAGAAAACAGAAACCACTGTTTATTACAACCGCATCTAGTGGCTGCCGGAGGTTACTGACGTAACACTAGTTCTAAGACCCAAGCGCATTTAAAACGTATTTCAGAGTTTCTCGCATAACCCCATTTTGAAATCAGGCGACCCCACATTACGTCGCAACCCCTAGTTTGGGAAACGCTGCACAAGGGACATGAGCGCTTAGAGGCCCCACAACCGCTAAGGCACTCAAAATGCTAGAAACGGCCCTGTCCAGCTACACCTGTGTCGGTCTCTACCAGGGGGCTGGCTGGATCTGAGCCCTCCCCTGATGGATAGGGGTCTTACCTGGGAGATGGAGCCACCCTGGATAAAGGAGGGCTTGTCTGTGGGTTTGGAGGTTGGAATTAATGGAGGAGGAGATGGAATGTTGGCGGGTCGGCTGTGTCTGGAGAAAGTCACACGGACTCCATCAGGCAGGCTCTGGACCACCTGGTTGGGAGCTGGCTGGAGCACTGGGAGAGGAGAGAAAACAGTAAAAGTTAGAAAGTGACACACACACACACTCGATAATACGGTCACTTAGCGTATGGAAAGAGAAAACACACAAAAGAACATGTGGCAAGAATAGAGAATCCAGAGGCACTGAAAAGTATCTGCACGATTGCACCAAAAACACTTCAGGAATTTTTTTTCAATTGATGTCCAGTGTGGATAATTTTTTCTTTGGGTGCCATTCCTTCAATTTGCTACTAAATTCAGCTCAAATTGTTTCTCATTCTCAGCCAGTGAATTATTCATTAGTCTTGCCAACAGGCTCCACCCACATCCCATCTCCCATCTATGAGTGCATTATGATCAAACATTGATTTGCCCTAATGCTGCTCCCCCAGATGTTTAAGCCTGCCGCCACAGATTTCCCAGACTGCAGTGTTCTAACATGTTAGTGAGTCACAGTGACCGGGAGTGACCTGCCTTGAGGAAGCAACGCCTGCTCCTTTCCTACCTACCACACACCCGTCCTCCATGCCCCTGCACTACTAAATCAAAAATGGTATATTTGTCTGGGATAGTTCCTACAGAAGGCACAGATGTCAGCACCCTGGCAGCTCACACAGGAGATAAGAAAGCAAGGTACTCCATAATGAAATACTGATAAAGCCTTACTGCAGCCAGGCTGTGTGTATAATGTTAATTCATGATAGGGACAGATAGATGCTCAAGGACAGCTACACTACAGCTGAATCTACTCACAGAGACAATGGGGAAAGAGTATGGGGGTGGAGTGCGAAAAGAATAAGGCCACGAGCTTAAGCCAATGGAACAAGAGTTGGCTACGGCACAAACAGTATAGGGAGGCTAGGTGAATGGTAGAGAGGAGGTCAGATGGGGTAGGACAGAGCAGAGGGCGGTTACCTGGAGGCACGCTGTAGCGGGAGGCGTTGGGGTCATTGGGCTGAGGAGAGGCCTTGCACATGTCCCTGGGAGAGAGCCCGTAGGGAGAGCCTGGCCGACCAGACTGGGCCTCCTGCTCCAGAGCCATCTTCATATCATAAGGCATGTAGGGGAAGGGCTTACCTGGAGAACACAACACAGAACAGAGACACATGAATGAAAACACTACCACAACAAATTACACACACACACACACACACACACACACACACACACACACACACAAATAGACAAAGAATCATAAGATGAAACACAATTTAAGGAAATCCAGTTCTCTGAGGACACATGCTGTTGATTTTGAATATTCATTCCAAATCAACTAAAAATGATTGAGAAGCATCTTGACATGGATTTGCAGTTCACAAAAAAAAAGAAGGCTGCTGTAATGCACGAACACAAAGTTCAATTTTGCAGGCTTCTTCAAACATGGTATTGCGAGACTACCCGAAAACCTTTGTGGCTGAATGACTCTTCTGCCGTTCAAAATAGGACCCGCTTCTCTGTCTGTCTGGGAGGCACTGACTGTGTCCTGCTCTGACACAATCAAGTCACACGCCTTCAAAAGTCGACCGCAGAATCCCTCTCTTCCCCCAGAGGCATTTCAGGAAAAACAAGCCTTCCCCATCAGAGGCTTCATGGTGGCATCAGAGGTGAAATGGGGTCAGCTAACATCTTGTTCTGGCTCAGAAATACATTTTAGAGTGGCAGTCTGAACCTGCTCTCTCTCTCCTCTCATATTTCCTTTTTTGGCAGTGAACTACAGCGAACGTGTCAGAAAAATGCATTGGCTACAAATAGGCTGCTGTTGGTTGAGAGGCTCAGGTAGGTAGGGGCTCAGAGGGAGGATATCGGTGTGTTTGTATGTACTCTCTCTTACCCTCCCTGTCCACTATGGTGGGGCTGTGGTTGGTGAAGCCAGGGCAGTTGGTGGGTTGTCTGCTGCGCTCGGGGTCAGCCTGGTCCTGCCTCTGTTTCTCCTCGGCGTGGGCTGACTCGTGCACAGCCGTGATCTGGTGCTGGAACATGGCAAAACCGCTTAGGGGGGCTC
This sequence comes from Oncorhynchus tshawytscha, assembly GCF_018296145.1. NCBI lineage: Eukaryota > Metazoa > Chordata > Actinopteri > Salmoniformes > Salmonidae > Oncorhynchus > Oncorhynchus tshawytscha. Next base: position 22,770,592 of record NC_056458.1, read on the forward strand.
CTATGGAAATTCCACCAGGACCAAAAGGAACCACCTACAGGAAGGGGGCGAGGAGAGATGCCCATGTGAGGAAGACTGGGGGGGACACAAGCTCTGTACAAGTGAAGCGAGCGGCTGATGCGTTGCCCACTAACACTGAAGTTTCTCGATCTACATTTGTAAGAGTACAGGAAAAGTAGATGTTGATTGGACTTCAGGGTCAGAATTAAACGCAAAGTACTAAGGCATGACTTTAAACCATCCCAGAGAAAAGATAATGGACATTATTGGATGACAAATGTAAAACAGCTAAACAGTTGTCAGATTTGATAGTGTTCGTGTTTTGCACGTAGTGCTTAAACAATCCAGTTTGTCTGATCTCAATCCATAAGAAATTAGGAGACAGAAGCACCATAGAAGAGGCCATTGGAGGGAAAGAAATTTACATCAGAAAACAATTTGACAGTGTCAGTACATTAGCATGATTGATTACACAAAAGATGGGCACAATTTGATTGATTTAAATCCATGCTGACACATTGCTCAACTGATTGAATGACAGAAGATTAATGATTGGTAACAAATTGATTGATTGACAGGTTGGTTGGAAAAATGCTGGGGATGATGGACTCACTTGACAGGGAGGTTGGTCTAAACAAGACATGCTTTCACCCTGCTGCCTGCCTCCGTGTGCCTGCCTCGCCGAATGGGCATATCTGATCATAGAAAAGTGTGGGTTGCTATAGTGACTGACCATGGGCGGGATGGCAGCGGCGCGCTGCTGGAGCTGCTGCATGTTGAGGTGGGCCTGCTTGGCCGTGGACATCAGCACTGAGCCAGGAGGGCTGAGCAACGAAGGCTTGTCCATACTAGAGAAAATCCTGAGGTCACAGGAGATAGGGGTAGACAGGAGAGGAACGGTGAGACACACTGTTCAGAAAGAGTTGCAGTAATGGTGAAAGGAGTTACAATAAAGGAGTCCTGTATGGAATGATTCAATTACCACTAATAATATCAACCATTTACCACCTTAATAATTAATCTAAGTACATTTTGCCCTCATCTGATCCCCTATACTGATAGTATCAACAGCTGAGTGATCATTAGCTTCACCCAAAGAGCTTTGTTTTTTAAGTCCAAATGTGTTTTTTAAGTCCATCCCTGTGATCATCATCCTGACCCACCTCTGTCTCTCGGGCTCAGCGTCTACATCTTCGTCGGCGCTGCAGGTGGCACTGGAGTCGTTGTCTGAGTGGTGCCCCTCCCTCTGCTTCTCTGGCTCCCCCTTCTCCTTAGCAGAGTCAGGCTCCACCTTCACCTGCACCTCCCCGGCCCCCCCAGGCTTCATGTCCACATCCTGGGGCTCGCTCTTGGGGTGCCCATGGCCCTCGTAGGCCACCCGTGCCCTCTCCCCATCCTCCTGAGAGCCAGGCTCTCTGGCCTCTCCCTCGGGGCTCTTCTCCAACTTGACCCTCAGCTCCCCGTAGGAGGGCTCCTGGACCCTTCCATTGCTAGCCTGGCCCTTGTTGGACCACTGGTTCTCTGACCCTCCAGCTCCGTCTCCCCTCAGGGAATCCCCTCCAGCCTTGGAGGGGTCCGACGGGGACGGGGCGCTCTCAGTGTCTGAGCTGTTATCTCCACCTTTATGGGCACACAGAACAGGAAAAGACATGGGTGAGACACACTTAAATCACTCTGTATGGCATACATAGTAAGTGACCCTGAGGAGAGGGACACCTATAATGATCCAAGCAGATAGAAATGTTATGGATAAAAATATGCAGTATAGATAAAAACACAGACCACATACAATGCAGAAATATTCTGCAAACCAATGATGCATGCAATGTTGCCTGTGTCTGGCACTATTGCCATGGAGAGAAGAAACCTGAACATTGAATCAAAAAAGCATGTGTCGATGCCAAGATAAATCTCTATCACAGGTCAAACTGAATCAAATCAAACACCAAAGAGTCTGTCCAAATAATGTGACCAAAACCAAATAATCTAAATGTGTCCCCTCTGACAGAAGCAGGGTTTAAGAACACTGAACACTCCCCTCCCAGCAGCATTACTGCCTTTGCTCAACCACGTGACACTCAATCAGCAGGCAGTTACACCAACCAACCAAGACCTTGAGGACAGTTTGAGTTTCCTTGGGAGTCAATGAGAGCTTCAAAAACAACACATAATATAGTGACCTTCTGTAGTCCAGACACAACTTTACAAATATCTGATTGTAGTTGGTTGTCATCAGGAGGGGCAGCAAGGCAGCAGGAGGGATAGAGAGAGACAGAGACTAGCAGGCTACAAGGGTACGGGGAAGCCTCTACTACCTCCCTCCTCCCAGTCAGGTGAGAGGCTCAACCCTAAACCAATTTGCTTCACCTCAGCCACTTTGCTTAACCACAACCAAAAGCTAGAGGGAGATGGGCTCCACGCCAAAAGAGAAAGAGAGATAAAGAAGGGGAGAAGAAAGAGGGAGAGAGAAAGAGATGGCCAAGAGCAACAGTCGGTGAGTGATCGGTTTGTGACAAACCCAAGGGAGACATTGAATTCATGAGGACATTTAGGGACAGGATGAAATGGAAAGGTACCAGACAATCTGGACTCACATGCATTAACCTATCCACATACATGGCAGAGCATTGCAGGGCAAGGGATTTAAATATTCAAAACAGGCCCTGTTACGACAACATTTTAGAACTTTAAGAGTGGAGAGAGAGAGAGCAAGACCGAGAGAGATAGAACACTACAAGTGGAGAGTGAGAGAGAGGGGGAGAGAAGAGACACAGAGAAGGAGAAAGAGACCGGGTGATGGGGAAAGAGCAGAGTTGGGGAGAGAGTGGGAGAGGGGTAGAGAGAAAGAAACCGGGGGAGGCCCGGTGGATCAAAAGAGTGGAGCAGCACTCCACGTTCCATGCAGTACGCTTTCTTCAAAGCCAAGGAACAGTTACATAACCCAGACCCAGCAGTCAGAATTAGTTCACATCTTTTATCTCTCGCTTTTCCCCCCTCCTTCTCCCTTTCTATTTGATCCCTTTTTTCTTTCTCATTAAAACTACAGACAGTATAGAGAAAATACCGGGGCTCCTTCGCCATAATTCAAATCAAATTCTCAGAAGACAGACAGTTCAAGAGGCTCTTTCTGAAGTGGACTCACTCTTTTAGACTTCGCTTCACTCTTCCATAGAGGCGTTTCTCTAAATCTTTCTCATTCACACACAACTACATCGTTTATTCACTCAAATCAAATGTAAGTAAATAATCATCAAAAACAATTCTTAACAATGGTTGTGTTTGTGTATTTGTGCTGTACAGACAGTGTAAGTGTGTCTGAATGCGAGGATATACAGATGGATGGTGTGCGACATCTCTCTGACTGACCATCACTATCCTCTGGGTTTTGGTCATCGTCAGCTGAAGCCATGCTCTCGCTCTGAGACGGGTCTCGATCTCCCCGTGCCCGCCGTGTGTCCTGAAGAAACACAGGTTATAGAACAAACATCAACTTCACTGCTCCTCTGATTATTACAGAAAATCGATTAAAGATAGTGACATACATTCAAGTTCTAACAGACGTTAAAGAAAAGAAAACTTTTCATATTGTACCTGAACAATGTTATTAAGCACTAAACTGAGAAAATTAACTGAAACTGGTAGGGACTGCCTGGATGATAAAGTATACTCTTTTATTGCCATTGTATTTACATTTTTCATGTGCCCATATGAACACAGCCCTGGTAATTAATTGTGTTGAGTGTTGCCGTACCTGCTTGTGCTGCTGGAGCAAGTTGTCCAGGTTGTGCCGTCTCTTGTAGTTGAAGTAGAAGTTCTTGCACTGAGCCTCACTCTTGGTGCCCACCATCTTGGCAATGGCTGGCCAGTTGCGCCCGTGCTCGACAAGCCCTGCCAGAGGAGAGAGAGGGAGACTGGGTTGGGATCTGAACCTAAAACAGGCCCAGATTAAGCATATTCATTGAATATTAACCTACTACAGATTGACACCATCTCACCTGGTAAAATCCTGCAGGCCAACAGCATTTATCTAATCCAACAATTAGCTTTAATGGAGTCTCAAACTGTTTACGACAGACTACGCTTACAGAGAGGTGCAGTGGACTGGAAGATCGACAGCCGATTACCTTTGACATTAGGGTCTCTCTCCAACCTCCCTCCCCCTTCATCCACTGCATTTCTGAGCTAAAGGACACTGACACTTTGACAAATCACCTCAGACTGGAGCCCAGAATAGGACAAAGGTCCCTTACAACGCCATCTGAACTAATAAAACAGAAGACGCCGGACAGAACATTTAGCGTCGGGTTTGAGTCACTTGTAATAGTCTTATGATTAGATATTTTTTTTGTAGTAGTAATCACTTCAAAATGATAATGGTGGTCCAGTTGCCCTATTTAGTGTTGGCCAGAAAACCACTGAAAACACCTACAGTATATAACATGGACATTATCCATTCTCCCCCCAAATTATCAAAGACACCAGCCACCAAAGTCAAACTATTCTCTTTGCTACCACAAGGCAATCGGTACCGATGCACCAAATCTGGAACCAACAGGACCCCGAAGAGCTTCTACCCACAAGCTATAAGGCTGCTAAAATGGTTAGTTAAATAGTTAACCAATAGCTACTCGGAATACCTGCAATGACCCTTTTTGCACTAATCTCTATTGACTCATCACATACGCTGCTGTTACTGTTTATCTATCCCGTTGCAATCGGAAAGTATTTAGACCCCTTGACTTTTTCAAAGGTGTTATATAACATTACAGCCTTATTCTAAAATGTAATCCATTGTTTTTCCCCTTCATTAATCTACACACAATACCCCATAATGACAAAGCAAAAACAGATTTTTGAATTATTTGCAAATTTAAGTATAAAATATCACATTTACATAAGTATTCAGATTCTTTATGCAGTACTTTGTTGAAGTACCTTCGGTAGCGATTACAGCCTCAAGTCTTCTTGTTATGACGCTACAAGCTTGGCACACCTTTATTTGGGAATTTTCTTCCATTCCTTTCTGCAGATCCTCTTAAGATCTTTCAGGTTAGATGGGGAGTGTCGCTGCACAGCTATTTTCAGGTCTCTCCAGAGATGTTAGATTGGGTTCAATTACGGGCTCTGGCTGGGCTACTCAAAGACATTCAGAGACATGTCCCAAAGCCACTCCTGTGTTGTCTTGGCTGTGTGCTTAGGGTTGTTGTCCTGTTGGAAGGTGAACCTTCGCCTCAGTCTGAGGTCCTGAGCTCTGGAGCAGATTTTCATCAAGGATCTCTGTACTTCTTCCGTTCATCTTTCCCTCGATCCTGACTAGACTCCCAGTCCCTGCCGCTGAAAAACATCCCCACAGCCTAATGCTGCCACCACACTTCACAATAGGGATGGTACCAGGTTTCCTCCAGACGTGACGCTTGGCATTCAGGCCAAAGAGTTCAATCTTGGTTTAATCAGACGAGAGAATCTTGTTTCTCATGGTCTGAGTCCTTTAGGTGCCTTTTGGCAAACTCCAAGCGGTCGATCATGTGCCTATTACTGAAGAGTGGCTTCTGTCTGGCCACTCTACCATAAAGGCCTGATTGGTGGAGTGCTGCAGAGATGGTTTTCCTTCTGGAAGGTTCTCCCATCTCCACAGAGGAATTCTACAGCTCTGTCAGAGTGACCATTGGGTTCCCTGACCAAGGACCTTCTCCCCTGACTGCACTGTTTGGCCGGGTAGCTAGCTCTAGGAAGAGTCTTGGTGGTTCCAAACTTCTTCCATTTAAGAATGATGGCGGCCACTGTGTTCTTGGGGACCTTCAATGCAGCAAACATTTAAAAATTTTAATTAACTCCAATCAAGTTGTAGAAACATTTCAAGGATGATCAATGGAAGCAGGATGCACTTGATCTCAATTTAGTCTCATAGCAAAGGATCTGAATACTTATGTATCCGTTTTTCATTATTAATACATTTGCAAAAATTTCTAAAAAGTGGGCAAAACATAAAAAGGCTGTTGTGAAACTACGCAGAACACTGTGCCAGCATCTAATGTACACTATTGTTAGGCAGCCCAATGAATGAAAGTGCACCTTTCAAACATGTCATCTTTTAAAAACTCCCCCTCTGTATTGTCTGGTCTGGAGGAGCTTCAGATTTAGGACCTTGGGTATCAGTGGCATCTCTGCTAGACCTCTAAATTAACAGCCCTAGTCACTGTATGATTACAGTGATTCACTTTTGGCTGTGAATGTATGACCAACCAAATGATACCAATGGCAAAACAGAATACTGTATCTGGCATCAGCATTCTGCAATACAGAAAAACACAGCAGAGGTAGTAACTCCCTGGGATATATAGTCTAGGTTTGTTGACTGAAGTCTATGTACGGAAAAATGTACATGGGTTGGGGGAGGCATGACCAAATCATTTCCAAATCCACAAACCCACCCTAGACAGCCTTAATTAATCCCCATTAATCCTTCTATTTACTCTCCTGTCCAATGTGCTTAGCCCCATTGGTCTCTCATGCTGCACTTCCACCTAAGACTTACCCCACACCAAAGTAATGCCAGTGTTTTCTATTAAAGTAAGCTCTAGTGTTATTGTTTCTCCATGTGACGCTAAAAATTGTGGGCGAGCAGAATCAACAACCTCTGCATTATCAAGACCGTTACTTTGTGAGAAGGTGCTAAAGTTCACAGTTAGCCATTATTATGGAAATGACTGCTGAAAAGTACCAGTGGCCTGGCATTGGCCCCAAGGAGGAGCAGGTCCGCCGGCACCATGGCCCAGTGAGACACGGGTGCTGGTACACGTAGATGGAAACAGAAAAGTCTGAGCCTTTTAGGTAAAACACCAGGATAAATTATGGAAACTCGACATATCTCGCCCTCTCCCTTTTTCTCCCATTGTCCACCAGAGTCTACACTGACAAATTTGGAGGAGTACTGGCCTGGCTGGAAGGTAACTATGGGTCGATGGGGTCAATCTCCCATGGACTGAGTGACGCAACTGGCGAAGGCAGAAACGTTGTTGTGTCCACTGTCAATAACTGCATGAAATGAAAGACTCACCTCTCAAAAGGAGTAGTTTTGGAGAGAAAAATGTTTTGGGGTAAAGTCCTATAAGATCCAGAGGCCTGGCAAAGTGTTTTTGTGAATAATAGATATGATCTTTAGAGGAAACTCAAACTGTCACGCTCTGTTACTTCATACTTTGGCCTAATAGATCAGTTTTGATCGGCACGCAGAACAGAGCCATTGCAGTTAGCTACTAGAAAAAGTATCCTCGCTCAAACCACTCGCCCTAAAAGCCAACCACCAGTTATGCACCCAGCCAGGCGAGTGTCAGAGTGATAGTTTATGTGGGAGCAAACTTGTATTTGTGAGAGGTATTGACATGTTGAATGCACTGAACTGTCTGTTTGAACTACTGGCACACAGCTCCGACACCCATGCATACCCCACAAGACATTCCACCAGAGGTCTCTTCACAAGCCCCAAGTCCAGAACAGACTATGGGAGGTGCACAGTACTACATAGAGACAGAAATACTTGGAACTCTATTCCACATCAAGCAACTCATGCAAGCAGTAGAATCAGTTTTAAACAGATAAAAATACACCTTATGGAACAGCGGGGACTGTGAAGAGACAAGCACAAACACATGCATAAGATAACATACAGACACACACGTACACATGGATTTTGTGTCGTAGATATGTGGTAGTAGAGTAGTGGCCTGAGGGCACACACTTAATGTGTTGCGAATATATTGTAATGTTTTTAAAATTGTATAACTGCCTTAATTTTGCAGAACCCCAGGAAGAGTAGCTGCTGCCTTGGCAGGAAGTAATGGGGATCAATAATAAATACAAATTTTGAGTAGAGAGATCAAACTAGAAAGAGAGAGGGGTGAGAGAAACAGTAGATAGAGAAATAAAACAAAAACACTACCTTTTTTGGCAACCTCCATCTCCTCCTCGGTCCAGCGAGAAGTCTCTCCGGTTTCACCGTTCCCAGCAGCAGCTCCTCCTGCTTAAGTCACAGAGAGAGAACAGAAACCTTCATAATCAGCCCACAGAGAGAGAAAGTACAGTACCAAGCTCGTTCCGCTTCTCAGCCGTCTTGCTTCTCATGGCTGCTAATCTAATAATCAGTTTACATTCTGTGGCTCGCTGCCGAGACCTACCCCTCACGCTCTCTCTTACACTCCCTTTCTCTCGTGCTCTCTCATGCTCCCTCCTATTTCCCTTCGCTCTCTCTCTCCCTCCCAACCCCCTCCTCCCTCTCCCCCCCCAAGGGGAGGGTCCGTGTCACCTGATCTGGCTCTAAACAGCGGAGTAGAGACGGGCCTCCCAACATCCCCCTCTTTGGGAAACGGCCTTGGACAGAGACAAAACAGACAGAGAGAACAGCCAACAGATTTACCACTCATCTCGCTGCTACACTGCAACAACCATTAACCCCACACACACACACACACACACACACACACACACACACACACACACAGGTGCTGATGGAGGCTGGGGCTGAGAGAGAGTGAACCCTGGCCCACCCTATTCCACTGGACCCATAGAGATTGTGTAAACATTTGGACCAATATAGCTGCAGTACGAACCCGACATTTACACAAAACATTTTTACTAAGGAGATACATTCTTACGGTTTAAACGGCTCCTAGCGAACGGTCTACGGCCACACAGACTTAAATCTACTCAAATGTTTACTGAATCACTGCTCCTGTCCCGTTCAATATGTTCGCCTAATCTTACTGCCATTCCCTCATGACCCCATCATGGCTTTCAAGGTCCAGGGAGGTGGGCAGGTCATTAATCTCAGCTGGCTCTTTGAAGAGATAGGGGGCCATTTTGGACTGACCCTATACAATGGACTGCTTTTGACCTGGCCCATAGGACTGGTGAAACTCTGAATGAGATCAAACTGGGTTTTAAAACACAAACACTAGGCTTGGGCAGTATACAGTACAGTGCTGCTTGAAAGTATGTGAACCCCTTGAGCAATTACAGATTTGTTTTTACCATGAAATCTTGATTTAATCAGAACCAGTCTTTGTGATCTGACATTACAGGTTTATATTTACCAATACCACATGCTGGTGTAGAGGAAATCATGCATGTAGAAGAATAACAAAATTAAAAGGAATTAGTGCAGGTGCAAAAATAAGTGAACCCCAAGTTGCATTGGTTAAATCAAGTAGGTAAGTAAAATCAGGTGGGTAAATAATTGGGTACCAAATGAACCAATCAAAGGAGAGATCGTTAGGAATGAGTTTGGGCAGGACTCTGATAAATACAGATCAGAAACCTGGTCAGTTTGGTGTTACCCATCCAGGTGAATACAAACCACACCATGCAGAGAGGATAGGAGATCTCAGAGGACATCAGGACGAGGGTACTGAGAGCACATCAGTCTGGGGAAGGCTATAAAATAATTTACAAATGGAGAGCATATAACATGACAGCAACTCAGCCTAGAAGTGGACACCTTCCAAAAATATCCCCAAGAGCCAAAAGAAAATAAATAAAATCAGGCAAACCCAAACATAACATCTAGAGATTTGCAGGCCTCTCTTGATGCAGCTAATCCAAGTTTACAATTTTAAAAGGCTAATTGGTCATTAGAAACCCTTTTGCAATTATGTTAGCACAGCTGAAAACTGTTGTTCTGATTAAAGAAGCAATAAAACGGTCCTTCTTTAGTGTAGTTGAGTATCTGGAGCGTCAGCATTTGTGGGTTCGATTACAGGCTCAAAATGTCCAGAAACAAAAGACCTTCTGAAACTCAGTCTATTCTTGTTCTGGGAAATAAAGAATAGTCCATGCGAGAAAATGCCAAAAAACTGAAGATCTCGTACTACTCCCTTCACAGAACAGCGCAAACTGGCTCTAACCAGAATAGAAAGAGTGGGAGGCCCCGGTGCACAACTGAGAAAGAGGACAAGTACATTAGTGTCTAGTTTGAGAAACAGACGCCTCACAAGTCCTCAACTGGGAGCGTCATTAAATAGTACCCGCAAAACACCAGTCTCAACATCAACAGTGGTGCAAGGTCAACAACTTCGCCCTCAACGTGGTCAAGTCAAAAGGAGATGATTGTGGACTACAGGAAAAGAAGGACCGAGTACGCCCTCATTCTCATCGACGGGGCTGGAGTGGAGCAGATTGAGAGCTTCAAGTTCCTTGGTGTCCAATTCACCAACAAACTAACATGGTCCAAGCACACCAAGACAGTCATGAAGAGGACACGACAAAATCTATTCCCCCTCAGGAGACTGAAAACATTTGGTATGGGTCCTCAGATCCTCAAAAAGTTCTACAGCTGCACCATCGAAGAGCATCCTGACGGGTTGCATCATTGCCTGGTATGGCAACTGCTCGGACTCCGAACGCAAGGCACTACAGAGGGTAGTGCGCACGGCCCAGTACATCACTGGGGCCAAGCTTCCTGACATCCAGGACCTCTATACCAGACGGTGTCAGAGGAAGGCCCTAAAAATTGTCAAAGACTCCAGCCACCCTAGTCATAGAGTGTTCTCTCTGCTACCGCAAGGCAAGTGTTACCGGAGCACCGAGTCTAGGTCCAAGAGGCTTCTAAACAACTTCAACCCCCAAGCCATAAGACTCCTGAACAGCTAATCAAATGGCTACCCAGACTATTTACATTGCTGCCCCCCCCCACACCACACACACGATGCTGCTACTCTGTTATTATCTATGCATAGCCACTTTAATAACTCCACCTACATGTACATAATTACCTCGACACCGGTGCCCCCGCTCATTGACTCTGTACCGGTACCCCCTGTATATAGCCCCGCTATTGTTATTTACTGCTGCTCTTTAATTATTTGATATTCTTATCTTACTTATTTTTAAAGGTATTTTCTTAAATGCTTTGTTGGTTAAGGGATTTTTCCTTCATCTTGTTCAACTATTACCATTCACCTGCAAAAAAGATTGCTCGCATGTGCAAGTGCCTTTTGAATTTTTGTTAAGGGCTCGTCTACTACACCTGTTGTATTTGGCGCATGTGAAAAATAAAATTAGATTTGAACCGAAATGCAATTCATGGGAGGGTTGCTAGGAAGAAGCCTCTGCTGTCAAAACAATTACCAAAATGCCCATCTTAACTTTGCCAGAGACCACCTGGACAAACCTGAAGGTTTCTGGAAGTCCATTCTCTGAACCGATGAGTCCAAAATTAACCTTTTTGGTCACAATCAACACCGCTATGTCTGCGGAAAACCCAACACTGCCTCAAGTCAAGCATGGTGGTGGGAATGTCAAGAAAAAAGCCAGACTACAGTTTGTAACTGCACATGGGGACAAATATCATATTTTTGGGAGAAATGTCCTCTGGTCTGATGAGACAAAAATGGAACCGTTTGGCCATAATGACCATCGTTATGTTTGGAGGAAAAAGGGGGAGGCTTGCAAGCTGAAGAACACCATCCCAACCGTGAAGCACAGGGGTGGCAGCATCATGTTGTGGGGGTGCTTTGCTGCAGGAGGGACTGGTGCACTTCACAAAACAGATGGCATCATGAGGAAGGACAATTATGCGGATATATTTAAGCATCATCAAAACATCAGCCAGGAAGTTAAAGCTTGGTCGCAAATGGGTCTTCCAAGTGGACAATAACCCCATGCATACCTACAAAGTTGTGGCAAAATGGCTTAAGGACAACAAAGTCAAGATAGGGCCATCACAAATTCCTAACCTCAAACCTATAGAAAATGTGTGGGCAGAACTGAAAAAGCGTGTGCGAGCATGGAGGCCTACAAACCTGACTCAGTTACACCAGCTCTGTCAGGAGGAATGGCCCAAAATTCACCCAACTTATTGTGGGAAACTTGTGGAAGGCTACCCAAAACGTTTGACCCAAGTTAAACAATTTAAAGGCAGTGCTACCAAATACTAATTGAGTGTATGTAAACACACTTACCCACTAGGAATGTGATGAAAGAAATAAAAGCTGAAATAAATAACTATCTACTATTATTCTGACATTTCACATTCTTGAAATAAAGTGGTGATCCTAACTGACCTAAGACAGGGTATTTTTACTAGGATTAAATGTCAGGAATTGTGAAAAACTGAGTTTAAATGTATTTGGCTAAGGTATATGTAAACTTTCGACTTCAACTGTACCAATCCAGTCAATACCTTTGAAACTATTTCTTTAGCGAATTTTTATTAATGTTTATATTTGAAGCTACTCTTTAAGCAAATACCTGCAGTCAACTTGTGCAATACATTAGGAGATAAAGAAAATCTCATTCTTCATTTCACCTGTCACATAATTTCTCATTATAAAGCTTACCGGTAGTCCCCAGTCAAGTGGTGTATGTTTACTCACTCTTGTGCAGCATGCGCCAGGGGACATAGTTACAGTATAGAATGCACAACTAAATGTTAGTAGTTATAAGACCTATCTATCTATAAGCTCTATCTGGCTAAGTTAACAGTGTAAAATGTGCTAAATGCAGTTGTGCATTTGATTTGCTGATTTAGAAGCTTGTTAGCTAAATGGTTAGCTTCTTTCAAAATGAAAGCTTTGCTTGGTAAAATCAGAGAAATCCCCTCCTGGATTCTAGAGCATTGCTGTCTAATATTTGTTTTGTGCCTGCAGCAAACTATGAGTAACATTTTTTGTTACTTGTATAACTTTGAGCTGGGATGTCTGTCCTGCAAATAATTTCAGTCAGAGACCATATAAAAATTTTGCAATATGCTCGTTAGCATTCTCTATGGGATTTTACATGTACTTGTTAACGGCTAACCTTTGGATTTCAAAGGCTCAGTGGGGTTTGAAAATAGCACTCCTTTGTGTTCAGTGGTGGTATTACCGAATATCCCGGGATGGCAAAAGATAAAAGGTATGACTATGTGGATACCGCCCAAGCCTAACACACACAAAACCAGCACGGAGGCTGTGAATCAGCAGAGGAGAAGAGAGGAGACAAGCAGTCTGCTCAGCAGTCAGTCATTTCAGAAGATTGAACTTAAAATGGTCCTATGCAAATCCCTGACGCACCAGAGCCAAGAGGGGACAAGGGGTTGACAAACTGCACCTTATTTCCCAGTCTGACTTAAAAAAGGACAGCACAACATGTAGGTTTTGGTCAATACAGAAATTAGCCATAAAGACGAAATTCCTTAAAATAATACAACTTGATTTTACATCCTTGGATGGATATTCACCTTTCTGAGATGGATAATCAATTATTCCATTCAAATCTTTACAAGGATGTAGCTTAAATTCACCTTTCGAAAACACTTTTGTGTTTGCTTGAATGCTCTGGTCAGAGACCTGAGCCTGCACTGTCTTGACGTTCAGCACACATCAAAAGAATCTCTCAGAGCAGCACAAGGACAAATGAAGTGGTTCGGCTGAGGTACAGCTGTGAGGAGCCATGACAACAGGTCCACCCCAGACACCACACTATTGCCATTGTGATGATGGCTAGGGTATAGGCTAGACAGACGGAACCCCTGGCTAGGTTACAGAAGTGAGACAGTCTGTTATGGCATTGTGTTGAGGAGCAAAACATCAAAAAGAAAATCAACCTGAACCTGGTGAACCAGGGACCTATTCAGTGCGGTGACATGATAGAAATATAGCTAATGAATAGAACTGACTCCAGTTGTTAACTGCCCACCCTGTCACGTGTGTGTAAATGTACCTGGGGTTAATTATATAGAATGTGGTGTTTTTCTTGAAGCAAGAGGTGTTTCAGCTCAGCTGTATGACCATTGGGACTTATTTAGGCAAGTTGTGCCGTCCTCTTCTATAGCTGGGACCTATAAAAGCATCCTCACAATGCTATTATATTTCAGGGCCTTTCCAGGAAAAAAAGTTGATCTCTCACATAAGATAATCATGAAGCCACAGTTTACTCCCCACACACTTGTTCAAACCTCCATAGCTAAGGAGCAATACCACGAGTTGACAGGAGTTGAGACTTATTATCTACTCAGTCCCATTGTCACAAATACAACATAACCACAAAACTAAAAGCGTAGAATAGCTGAGGTGCTTACCTCCTCTGTTAGGGTCCATGGGGGGCTCACCCGGTGCAGATTTGGTGGGCTCTCTCACAGCCTTCTGGGTAGTAGGCTCAGGTTTGGAAGGCTGAGGGGGCTCGGAGGGTAAGAGAGGCTCGGGTGGCGGTGGCTCCTCGGCCGCCACAGAGGCAGCCTCATTGGCCATGGAGCGCGTGGTGATCCTTCCCTTGCGCCGGCCCTGGCTGTTGGCAGTCTTCCTGCCACGTGGCGTGCTCTGCTCCTTACCGTCCTCGTCCTCCCCGCCGTCACACTTGTCTTTGTCTTTTCCGATGTCCCTGGAGGACACAAGAGAAGGGATTGTTTTATTTTATTCAACTCCAATTAATTTTGAGATGGAGAAGGGATTAGAAGAATTGAGGAAAAGCTAAATGAAAAAGAGCTACTGACTTAAGAGAAGAGCCCGGCAGACATCTTGACCCCAGGAATCGGATCCATTAGCCAGATAACTCCCTGCCTTTTTACCCAGCTGGATCAGTGGGCAGCAGTTAGTCATGACTCATGTGTCCTAACCAACCATCAAATGAGAAATGCAAGTGCCTGTAAAAAAATAAATGTTTTTTGTTGTTGTTGTAATTATTATTTAGACTTTCCTAAGCATTTAGCTATGCAAATAATAGGCTTGTACAGTTTATGAAAATGTCCATTGTGGAATTTTCAGGCACTTGCATTTCTCATTTGATGGTTGGTTAGGACAATTCTTCTAAACCCTTGATCTCAAAATTAACTGGAGTAGAACATCCGAAGGAGAGAGGACAGGAGTAATCGATGGAACATTGAAAGCAGTCGGGTGGTGAGGTCAGCCTGGCCATCACCCCAGAGAAGGGCAGTGGTTCTCTCCCACTCTATGGCCTGATTTACAACACATCTATGAGGGCTCCAGAATTCCCGTCACCTCAACTGAAGGTAAACATTTACTGGGAGGTACAGATTCTCAGAGGTGGATCGGGCCAGAGGCTGACTATAGCCAGGACTAAAAGCTGTACCTGTGGGAAACCCATGCAAAAGTGCATACGCACACAGAGCTATTCAAAACTCACCTGGAGTCCTCCTTTTCATCTTTCTCTTCCTCTTCCTTATTCTGCTCGTCCTCTTTTTTCTCTGACTTCTCCAACTTGTCCTCTTCAGGTTTATCGTCTGACTTTTCTTCTTGTGAGGATCGTGTTATTTGCTAGAAAAAAAAACAAGGATACATTTTTTAAATTACTATTTTTAAAATGTATACATGGCAACTCTTCACCAGTCATCAAATAGGGAGATTCTCTACTCTCTCATGATGCCAGACAGAGAGCACTCTAGTCTATTCAAGTTCATCATGATGATGCAGTTCAATCTGGGCCAGAAAGTTAACAAAAAGGCAGCCCACTGCTCATTAATGTCTAGTTTTAAAAGTCTGGCCATGTTTGAATTCCTATTTAGTGACCGAGTGAGTGGGGTTAATGAGGCACACAGCTAAAACAGCTCGCCATGACCCACTTTCCTTTTAAGGCAACATAATAGTGGTGCGCTAAAACAACACCCTTTAGGAAAGAAAAGGAGTCAGGATGAAAAATAAGTGACACCGTAAAAAATACCAAATGATGGGAACTGATTATGTTTCAATACCTGTGTATTTCTGTAACATGGCTAAAACACCTTTCTCCTACACATTGCCTGTGTGACTAGTTAACTTCTCGGGAAGGTATGGTCCGCTTTGCACGTGTCCCAGAGAACTAAGAAGATCAGATGTACCAATGCATACACAATCTTCAGTATTATCTAGAAGCCATATGTTGCCATGTTGAGCAGTGTTAATGTAAATGACCAATGAGTCGGTATAGGTGTTTTTGCACTTGACCAATGAGAATGAGACCAATGAACACGTGCAAGTTGAGGAGGTGTAAAACTTGTCTGGCATAGTGTTTCAGCTGAGCACAATCCTTCCGTTGGGGTGTAAATTAAAGACTTGAATTGGATTCAAGCATTTGTTCTCAATATCTTCATTACCATTCACAAAGCAATAAACTGACGGACCTACAAATCACAGCATGAATCTTACAGCGACCTACGGTTTATTTCAGATATGATATACCATTTCATGGCCTATTAATGCACTCTCCAGCCAAGCGAAGCCACAAATCAAACAGCAGTTAAATCTCTTTACTGTTGCAGCAATCACCCAAACTCAATGTCTGACCCCTTACACATTCAGAAGCCTGCTAAAAGTTCACTGAGTGTTCTGCTGCTTAATTCTTCAGACTAAAGAGAGAACAGACAGACTGTCCCAAACTGAACAACAGTACTATGTCATAATGTGACAAGCTAGCCTAACTGCCCTAGGGTTATTCCCCCATTTACCAGGCAGTCCAATATCCTCAAAGCTAACCAAATAAGAAAAGAAAGGGAACCAGGAGTGGAGTTTAACAGCCTGGTCATGCACCCAGTGTCAATAAGATGACTATGGCTTCCTTTGATGATCTTCACATGGAGAGGGTGTCCACAGGATCATGCCACACACACACACACACACACCATAAGTACAATACATGCGATTGTTCCCCCTGGATTCAGCTGGTGTAGAAAATCAAAGGCCTCACATGACAACTAAATGAAGAGAATTACAGTGAAAGATGGGGTGAGTGATAGGGTGTCCTGAACCCACAACCACCCCAACCCATCAGAGTTCATATATGCAATCATTCAAGTCATTATGATTGCCCATGACAATTAGTAATCACATTAGCTTACAGCAAGAATGCAGATACTGTACAAACCAAGATTGACTTTTGCAGCCACCAATCAATATAAAGCTTTTGGCAGATGCACCAATGATGAAAAGTATCTAAATGTTGCATTTTGTATAAAAATACTGAAGTACACATTTATATACAGGATCAGTCAAAAGTTACTCATTCACCTACTCGTTCAAAAGGTTGTTTTTTATTTTACAATTTTGTACATTGTAGAATTATAGTGAAGACATCAAAACTACAAAATAACATATGGAATCATGTAAACAAAAAAAGTGTTAAGTCAAACATATGTAATATTTTTGATTCTTCAAAGTAGCAACCCTTTGCCTTGATGACAGCTTTGTACACTCGTTGCATTCTCTCAAGCAGCTTCACCTGGAATGCTTTTCCAACAGTCTTGAAGGAGTTCCAATTTAAGCAGAGCACTTGTTGGTTGCTTTTCCTTCACTCTGCGGCCCAACTCAGCCCAAACCATCTCAATTGGGTTGAGGTCATCTGATGCAGCATTCCATCACTCTTCTTGGTCAAATAGCCTTTACACAGCCTGGAGGTGTGTTGGGCCATTGTCCTGTTGAAAAACAAATGATAGTTGGACGAAGCGCACACCACATAGGATGGCGTTTTTCTGCAGAATGCTGTGGTAGCCATGCTGGTTAAGTGTGCCTTGAATTCTGAATAAATCACTGGAGTGTCGCCAGCAAAGCACCCCCACACCACCTCCATGCTTCATGGTGGGAAACACACATGCGAAGAGCATCCGTTCACCTACTTTGCATCTCACAAAGACACAGCAGTTGAACGCAAACACCTCACATTTGGACTAATCAGGCCAAAGGACAGATTTCCACCTGTCTAATGTCCATTGCTAGTGTTTCTTGGCCCAAGCAAGTCTTTTATTCTTCTTACTGGTGTTTTTTAGTAGTGTTTTCTTTGCAGCAATTTGACCATGAAGGCCTGATTCACCCAGTCTCCTCTGAACAGTTGATATGTTTGTTACCTGAACTCTGTGAGCTGCAATCTGAGGTGCAGTTACTTGCCGATTTCTGAGGCTGGTAACTCTAATGAACTTATCCTCTGCAGCAGAAGTAACGCTGGGTCTTCCTTTCCTGTGACGGTCCTCATGAGAGCCAGTTCCATCATAGCGTTTGATGGTTTTTGCGACTGACCTTGAAGATTTGTTCAAAGTTCTTGACATTTTCTGACCTTCATGCCTTAAGAAATGGACTATCAGTTCTCTTTGCTTATTTGAGCTGTTCTTGTCATAATAAGAACTTGGTATTGTACCAAATAGGGTTCTATTGTCTGTATACCAACGATACCTTGTCACAACACAACTGAATGGCTCAAATGCATTAAGGAAAGAAATTCCACAAATTAACTTTTAATAAGGCACACTTGTTGATTGAAATGCAATTGTTTGGTTAATACATGATTCAATATGTGTTTTTTCATAGTTTTGATGTCTTCAATATTATTATACAATGTAGAAAATAGTCAAACTAAAAATAAATCCTAGAATGAGTAGGTGTCCAAACTTGACTGGTAAAGTATATCCACATAGTGAACTTTCATAACACATAAGCATACATTACATACATATTTACCAGTAATAGTTTAGAATGTATTCACTAAAAGCAGTAGATAATAGATAGCAGAACCCCTGGGTCAGATACAGGTCTGAAGACAAGTCCTACAGAGTGATTGAGAATAGAGCAACATTCTTTATTATCATTGCTGGCGCAGAACACCACAGACTACCTCCCTCCTCTGCCTGTTCCACGAAAGTACTGTGCTGGAACAAGTCTGGCTATGCCAAGCCAAACATCCCATGCTGGTACCGGATGGGGCCAAGGAATTTCAAAACTCAGTGGTGAGGCAGAGGGGGAATGAGGCAGAGAAGATAAAAGGAGAGCGAGCAAGAGTGAACGAGAACAAGAGCGAAATAGTAGAAACCGGGAGAAAGGCAGAGAAGATAAGTAGATTATTTAAAAAGCATGAAGAGGGACAAGGATGAATTTGAATGCATGAAGACAGACATTATTGGTGGGCTCGATCTACAGACAGATCAGAGAGACCATTTGGCCAAGTAGACATGGGTCGTGTTCAGCAAAAAAACAGAAAACATTTAGCAACAACAAAAATCTGTGTTCCTTTTGGAGACATTCAGGTAATACCACTTGTGAAACTCCATTTAAAAAGGTTTAGGGACCACAGTTATTCCTCCACACTAGAGCAGTCCTGGTGGGGTCAGGGATCACGTGTGTTTATTTTGGAGGCCATCTGGGCACCATGATGGCATTCCTGTCTTCTCTCCCCATTCTGCTCAAGTGCTTCCAGTGCTGCTTCCACACCACTGATGTTCTCCAAATCTCAATGGAGCCCTGTTTGCCAGTTTTTTTAGACTGTTTTTCCCCCCCTGACCTGGTCTGAGTTTTAATTTCTCCCCTCTCTCACCTTCTTTTCACTGGTTCCCTAGTGCTGTTTGAGTAAGGAAATGACAACCACAAGATCATCTTTTCCTTTTCCTAACCTGGAGTTTAAATGGGTCATCAGAGAGATCTTTGAAACACACACACATGCTGTTAACTTCTCTAGGGTAGGGGACAGCATTTGGAATTTTGGATGAAAAGCATGCCCAAATTAAATTGCCTTCTACTCAGGCCCAGAAGATAGGATATGCATATAATTAGTAGATTTGGATAGAAAACATTCTAAAGTTTCCAAAACTGTTAAAATAATGTCTGAGTATAACAGAACTGATTTGGCAGGCGAAAACCTGAGAAAAAAAATCCAGCTTCCTGAATGGATTTATTTGTTTTTATTTTTCTATTCAATGCCATTACAGTATCCATTGACTTAGGACTCAAATTGCAGTTCCTATGTCTTCCACTAGATGTCTACAGTCTAGAAATGGTTTCAGGCTTGTATTCTGAAAAATTAGGGAGTAAGAGTAGTCTGAATGAGTGGACCCTGCCGTGTCACAGAGCTTTTTCATGCGCGAGACCGGGAGTGTGCCTTTCTTGTTTACCTTTTATATTGACGTTAATGTCAAGGTTGAAATATTAGCGATTATTTTGGCTAAAAACAACCTGAGGATTGAATATAAACATCGTTTGACATGTTTCTATGAACTTTACGGATACAATTTGGATTTTTTTGTCTGCCTGTTGTGACTGCGTTGGAGCCTGTGGATTACTGAAGAAAACGGTCGAACAAAGGGGAGGTTTTCAGATATAAAGCGAGAATTTATCAAACAAAAGGAACATTTTTTGAATAAATGAATGTCTTCTGAGTGCAATCATATGAAGATCATCAAAGGTAAGTGATTACTTTTATCTCTATTTTTGACTTATGTAACTCTTCTACTTGGCTGGTTACTGTTTGTAATGATTTGTCTGCTGGGCTATGTTCTCAAATAATTGTATGGTTTGCTTTCGCCGTAAAGTATTTTTAAAAATCTGACACCGTGGTAGGTTTAAAGATGAACTTCTTGTGAATCCAATGTAAAATAGTTATCTTTTCTCAATTTTTGTCATGAGTATTTCTGTATTTGAATTTGGCGCTCTGCATTCTCACTGGATGTTGGCCAGGTTAACAACCTTCAATGAGGAAAGGGAGTAGAATAGACCGTTCAAAAATACCCAACTACTATCTACCGCTAGCTATTCAACCTACCCATCTACCTACAATTCAGTTTGGTATGACCTTCAACTCAAATGGGGGGGAGGGGAGCTTAACCCTTTCAGAAAACACTCTTGTACAATTAAGTCAGAATTGATTTCCTCTCCAAGAGAGCAAAGAAAAACAGAACAAACTTATCTACCGCAAGCCATCTAACCCACCTACCTACAGTTCAGTTTGACCTTTTACAATCCAATGATCCAATAGGCTAATCCAATTAGATAACAAACTTACTAGAATTTCTGTCCTCCACTGGACTCCAGACCTGGGTTCAAATACTCTGTGCTTTATTGAGCTTGCAAAACAGCAAAACCCATCCACATGGCACTCCAGGTGGGCTAGATCAAACAAGTATTTGAAAGACTCAAATAGCATTTGAACACCGGTCTAACTCAAAACAGTGGATTGTCCACTCTCCCCCTGCATGTCATGATCCAGGTCACTGTGCCAAGTAGGCACCTGGTCAGGCGCTTAAGGCAAGGTTTGGCTCTCTTGGCGTCGCTACAGAAAGCTAATGGGTTCTGCTTGACTGCTGCTAGATAAATATTCACTGCCAAGTGATTACGAAGAAAACGAACAAGGGAGGGAAACCACTTCTTGCCATTGCATGTCCAACAGAAGCAGGCATTATTGAGAGTAGTGTAAAAAAAAAAAAGACGTGGCAATAGTGCTGACTGATTTCCCTACAATTACATTCCTTAATTTCTTCTCCTGCCGTCTGTGTGAAAGTCTGCCACCTGCTGTAGACTAGAGTAACATCTGTGTGGCTTATAGTGTGGGTAGTAATTCCCATGTAACCTGCATGTGGACTTGGTTACAGCCCAGTGAACTGAACTCCTCTAGGTCACCTTTGACTCCATGACACACACGCCCTTTGGCCCTGGAGGCCATGGCTGGAGAAGGTCAGCAGGCTCTGTCACCTCATAAAATAACAGCTTTTCCAGTCCGGATCCATTTCAACATCCGCATGGCAATGCAAGCAGCCAAGCAGAGGAATACACAACGGGTCTGGTGGATAGACAGACATTTTGGAAATACAAGTGTAATGGTATATACTTTCTGTGAATGCTTTTCTCCAGTGTTCAATTTGGTGTTTTAATGCAAGCACTTGTAATGCAATAACTATGGAGGTGCTAACTACTAACACAGGTCAATATAAAATATACAAAACAGATCCATGCGACATCCATATAGCAAAGTATGAGGAAAATATTAGATTTCACAACAAAAAAGTCCATTGCAGGGGTATTTAAGAGTAGAGAGTTAAGTGGGGGGGCACAATTTTTTTTTTAAACTATTTTTGCTTTGTCATTATTGGGTGTTGTGTGTAGATTGACAAGGATTTAATTTTTTTTTTTTTAGAATAAGGCTGTAACATAACAAAATGTGGAAAAAGTCAAGGGGTCTGAATACTTTCTGAATGCACTATATATACATTTTTTTCTCTCTCGAATGTCAGATGATCTGGGCTAAAAGACAGTTTTTTATATATATTTTTAAAGAGAACACACCTGTGTCTCGTTACAGAAGCCCAAATTTGATATTCTCTCCATTTGATATACGACTTGGCCTATTAATCCACTCTTTCAGTTGAATGCATTCTACATTTCTGCTGCAGCGATATTTCTTGATCAAACTAATGAATCTAACAGAGTTCTAGGTTCAGAAAGTTAAGTTGCTTTTGAATAACCCCAAAACATGGGAGGCCTAAGGTAATGAAAGAGAGATTTTATATCTTGCTATTGTTTCTTCTAATGAGAAATTTGAACAAACCTTACAGCTGAGCAAAGCATTGTAAGACTGAAAGGACGCATGCATAAGTCCCCCCTTGCTGTTGCAAACCAAACTACAAAAAACCTAATACTACCAACTGAAATATCATTAAATCAAAGTTAAATTAAGACAATTTAAAGTTATGAAGAGTTGTGGAAAAAGTACCCAATTGTCATACTTAAAAAAGTAAAGATAACTTTAACCTCTTGGTGTTAGGGGGCAGTATTTTCATTTTTGGAAAAAAACCATTCCCGTTTTAAACGGGATATTTTGTCAGGACAAGATGCTAGAATATGCATATAATTGACAGCTTTGGATAGAAAACACTCCCAATGTTTCCAAAACTGTAAAGATATTGTCTGTGAGTATAACAGAACTGATGTTGCAGGCGAAAGCCTGAGAAAAATCCAATCAGGAAGTGCCCCAGGTTTTGAAAGCGCTACCTTCCTATGACTCCCTATTCAGCTGTGAATGTACCATCTACGAACTTACGCTTTCTACGTATTCCCCAAGGTGTCTACAGCATTGTGACGTAGTTTTACACATTTCTGTTGAAGAATAGCCATAGGCGGCCACATTGCGTAAATTGTCACATTAGGTGGCTCCGAGAGAGATTCTTGCGTAAAATACAGAGGTAGCCATTATTCCAATCGGTCCTAGTGAAAAACGAATTGTCCCAACGGATACAGTGCCCTGCGAAAGTATTCGGCCCCCTTGAACTTTGCGACCCTTTGCCACATTTCAGGCTTCAAACATAAAGATATAAAACTGTATTTTTTTGTGAAGAATCAACAACAAGTGGGACACAATCATGAAGTGGAACGACATTTATTGGATATTTCAAACTTTTTTAACAAATCAAAAACTGAAAAATTGAGCGTGCAAAATTATTCAGCCCCTTTACTTTCAGTGCAGCAAACTCTCTCCAGAAGTTCAGTGAGGATCTCTGAATGATCCAATGTTGACCTAAATGACTAATGATGATAAATACAATCCACCTGTGTGTAATCAAGTCTCCGTATAAATGCACCTGCACTGTGATAGTCTCAGAGGTCCGTTAAAAGCGTAGAGAGCATCATGAAGAACAAGGAACACACCAGGCAGGTCCGAGATACTGTTGTGAAGAAGTTTAAAGCCGGATTTGGATACAAAAAGATTTCCCAAGCTTTAAACATCCCAAGGAGCACTGTGCAAGCGATAATATTGAAATGGAAGGAGTATCAGACCACTGCAAATCTACCAAGACCTGGCCGTCCCTCTAAACTTTCAGCTCATACAAGGAGAAGACTGATCAGAGATGCAGCCAAGAGGCCCATGATCACTCTGGATGAACTGCAGAGATCTACAGCTGAGGTGGGAGACTCTGTCCATAGGACAACAATCAGTCGTATATTGCACAAATCTGGCCTTTATGGAAGAGTGGCAAGAAGAATGCCATTTCTTAAAGATATCCATAAAAAGTGTTGTTTAAAGTTTGCCACAAGCCACCTGGGAGACACACCAAACATGTGGAAGAAGGTGCTCTGGTCAGATGAAACCAAAACTGAACTTTTTGGCAACAATGCAAAACGTTATGTTTGGCGTAAAAGCAACACAGCTCATCACCCTGAACACACCATCCCCACTGTCAAACATGGTGGTGGCAGCATCATGGTTTGGGCCTGCTTTTCTTCAGCAGGGACAGGGAAGATGGTTAAAATTGATGGGAAGATGGATGGAGCCAAATACAGGACCATTCTGGAAGAAAACCTGATGGAGTCTGCAAAAGACCTGAGACTGGGACGGAGATTTGTCTTCCAACAAGACAATGATCCTAAACATAAAGCAAAATCTACAATGGAATGGTTCAAAAATAAACATATCCAGGTGTTAGAATGGCCAAGTCAAAGTCCAGACCTGAATCCAATCGAGAATCTGTGGAAAGAACTGAAAACTGCTGTTCACAAATGCTCTCCATCCAACCTCACTGAGCTCGAGCTGTTTTGCAAGGAGGAATGGGGAAAAAATGTCAGTCTCTCGATGTGCAAAACTGATAGAGACATACCCCAAGCGACTTACAGCTGTAATCGCAGCAAAAGGTGGCGCTACAAAGTATTAACTTAAGGGGGCTGAATAATTTTGCACGCCCAATTTTTCAGTTTTTGATTTGTTAAAAAAGTTTGAAATATCCAATAAATGTCGTTCCACTTCATGATTGTGTCCCACTTGTTGTTGATTCTTCACAAAAAAATACAGTTTTATATCTTTATGTTTGAAGCCTGAAATGTGGCAAAAGGTCGCAAAGTTCAAGGGGGCCGAATACTTTCGCAAGGCACTGTATATTATCGAATAGATATTAGAAAAACACCTTGAGGATGGATTCTAAACAACTTTTGCAATGTTTCTGTCGATATTATGGGGCTAATTTGGAATATTTTTCAGGGTTGTGGTGACCGCAATTTCGGCGATTTCTCAGCCAAACGTGAAGAACACACGGAGCTAGTTCGCCTACAAAAATAATATTTTGGGGAAAAAATGAACTTTGGCTGTCTACCTGGGAGTCTCGTGAGTGAAAACATCCGAAGTTCATCAAAGGTAAACGATTTAATTTGATTGCTTTTCCGATTTCCGTGACAAGGTTACCTGCTGCTAGCAAGGCATAATGCTATGCTAGGCTATGATAAACTCACACAAATGCTTGTCTAGCGTTGGCTGTAAAGCATATTTTGAAAATCTGAGATGACAGGGTGATTAACAAAAGGCTAAGCTGTGTTCCAATATATTTCACTTGTGATTTTCATGAATAGGAATATTTTCTAGGAAGATTTATGTCCGTTGCGTTATGCTAATTAGTGTCAGATGATGACAACGGTCCCGTTCACGGGATGGGGTGTCACTAGAGGTTAATAGAAAATGACTCAAGTAAATGTCACCCAGTAAAATCCTACTTGAGTAAAAGTCTTTGGTTTTAAATATACTGAAGTATCAAAAGTAAATATAATTGCTAAAATACACTTAGGTATGAAAAGTATAAATCATGTCAAATTCCTTATATTAAGCAAACCAGACAGCACCTTTTTATTTATTTTTACAAATAGCCAGGGGCACGCACCACATGAAAGATGGCGCTAAAAGAGATGGTCGCTTCGAGTCCTGAAGAAACTATGCTGTATTTTGTTTTATGTATTATTTTCTTACCTTGTTACCCCAGGAAATCTTAAGTCTTACTACATACAGCCGGGATGAACTATTGGATATAAGAATGACATTAACTTACCAACACAACAACCAGGAATTACGACTTTCCCAAAGTGGATCCCCTGTTTGGACCACCACCCAGGACAATGGATCTAATCCCAGAAGCCGACCTAAAACAACGGCGCCGCAGAAGGGGCAGACGGAGCGGCCTCCTGGTCAGGCTCAGTAGACGTGCGCATCTCCCACCACTCCAGAGTATACTACACACCAATCTCTTGACAACAAGGTAGACAAAATTAGAGCAAGGGTTGCCATCCAGAGAAACAGAGATTGAAATATGGATCTCTCGGGATATGTTGTCAAAATCGGTTCAGCCACCAGACTTCTCCATGCATTGCACCAACAGACACACACCTCTCTGGGAAGAGGAAGGGCAGGGGTGTATGCTTCATGATTAATGACTCATGGTGTAATCATACAGGAACTCAAGTCCTTCTGCTCACTCAACCTAGAATTCTTTACAATCAAATGCCAGCCATATTACCTCCCAAGAGAATTCTCGTCAGTAATCATCACAGATGTATACATTCCTCCTCAAGCAGACGCCAAAACGGCCCTCAAGAAACTTCACTGGACTCTATGTAAAATGGAAACCATATATCCTGAGGCTGCATTTATTGTAGCTGGGTCTTTTAACAAAGCAAATTTGAAAACAAGGCTACCTAAATTCTAATCAGCATACTGATTGCAGTATTCGCGGGAGTAACACTCGATCACTGCTATTCTAACTTCCGCGATGCATACAAAGCCCTCCCCCACCCACCCTTCGTTAAATCCGACCACGACGCCATCTTGCACCTACCGTCTTATAGGCAGAAACTCAAACAGGATGTACCAGTGACAAGAACTATTCAACGCTGGTTTGACTAATCGGAATCCACGCTTCAAGATTGTTTTGATCATGCGGACTGGGATATGCTCCGGTCAGTCTCAGAGAACAACATTGATCTATACGCTGACTCAGTGAGTCAGTTTATAAGGAAGTGCATTGGGGATGTTGTACCCACTGTGACAATTAAAACCGCCCCTAACCTGAAATCGTGGATGGATGCCGGCATCCGCACAATACTGAAATCGTGAACCACCACATTTAACCATGGAAAGAGGTCTGGGAATATGGCTGAATATAAACAGTGTAGTTATTCCCTCTGCAAGGCAATCAAACAAACGAAATGCAGGTACAGGGACAAAATGGGGTCGCAATTCAGACACAAGACATATGTGGCAGGGTCTACAGGAAATCACAGACTACAAAAAGAAAACCAGCCAAGTCACGGACACAGATGTCACGCTTCCAAACAAACTAAAACGCCCTCTTCGAGGATAATACAGTGCCAGCGTCGCGGCCCCGCTAACAAGACTGCCTACATTGAGACCCAATCACTGGCCACCTTAAATGGATCACTAGTCACTTTAAACAATGCAATTTTAAATAAAGCCACTTTAATAATGTTTACATATCCTACATTAGTGATATGTATATAATACCATTTTTTCACCTTACCTATGCTGCTCGGCCATCCACATATTTATATTCTCATTCACCCCTTTAGACTTGTGAGTACTATGTAGATGTTGGGGAATTGTTAGATATTACTGCACTGCCGGAACTAGAAGCACAAGCATTTCGCTACACTTGCATTAACATCTGCCAACCATGTGTATATGTGACCAATAAAATTTGATTTGATACCGTTTAGTGAGTCCACCAGATCAGAGGCAGTAGGGTTGACCAGGGATGTTCTCTTAAGAAGTGTGGGAATTAGACCATTTTCCTGTCCTACTAAACATTCAAAATGTAACAAGTACTTTTTGGTGTCAGGGAAAATGGAGTAAAAAATAAATTATTTTCTTTAGGAATGTAGTGAAGTAAAAGTTAAAATAGTAAAGTAAAGTACAGATACCCCAAAAAACTACTTTAGTAGTATTTTATACCACTGGTTATGAGTAGAGTATTTTCCAAACTATTCTAAGAAAGTGTTTGTCCTAAAGTTGCAGCTTTTAAATGGGAATAATTATCAAAGTCTATGCTATTCTCAATCAAATATTTATTTTAAAATTACAAATATTTTAGGCTACAAGCTGTGAAAGTGAGCAAACAATACCAAGATGGAAAAATCTAATGAAAAGTCAAAAGAAAAAACTTTCCACAGCTGTAGCATAAATGTGTAGTTGGCCTAGGCCTATTTCCATATTATTCTAGCAATGTTCAACCTAACTAAAACGCATATAGAACCTAGGCCAGTAAGAGAGGAGGATGAGGAAAATGCAAATCAGTTTATAATTATCCAGTTCTGAGGACAGCAGTTGCTCTCCAGCCATTAAGATTTACAACCCATCACAAGACGCACAGCCAGCGAGGCTCGAAGACGGTCACTCGCGCCATCTACGCGCTTCGGCACACAGACACAGTTAGTAGCCTTAGCTACTACATATCTCTTTCATTCCCCAGCTCCACCAGAGTGGAATAGACTATTCGAAAAGATTTGGCCCCACTAAATATATTTTGTCAATGTCATTTTTAAAATGTTTGTTTTACATGTTTTGGACGGCCGCGAATGAGCAATAACATCGTCTATGGGCAAGCGCAGATAATTATTTCCGACCCCTTCTATGTACCTCACTCATTTTCAGTCACCCTGGGAGAGAAAAGGGAGAGGGGGGACAAGTGACTTCAACTTTCAGACAAGTACACAATCCGTACAAAATTTAACACGTGGTTAAAAAAGTTAAATGTTAGAGTGTAGCCTATTTATATATTTGTAGATAGCGGGCACATACGCGCAAGCAACTAGTACATCATCAAGAACAAAAACCAGGCACTGTAGCTATGCAACTGTGTGATTGTGCAAGAGTACAGAAAAAACTAACTGTACTCAAATCCACAGTGTTCCCCATTGTAAACTTTAAATGGGTGTTAAGGTTAATAGGCAGAAAGTTTTTAAAAAATGCAAGCAATTGTGGCTGTCCCAAGAAACTGAAAGAGGGAGAGAGAGAGCGAAAAAGCACGATAGAGGAGATGGGAGGGGGGGGGGAAGAGAGACAGAGCCAACACACACCACAGTACTGGTTTCAAAGCCAGACGCCACATACCTGCAAATTCATTTGTCGGTCATAAAGGCCCTTTGCCCCTGAGCAAGCCACAGCCTATGGGTGTAGCAGGCGTGAGTTTGGCCAGACCCCTGGTAGCAGTACCTCCATAGCAGCGGTAACGGTAGCAGTACTACAGATACTGCAGGACAGGATAGCAGCATCATAACAGAGCTCCTTAGAAGGGCTGCCTGGCCCCGGCACTGCTCCACATATTCCAGGAAAGCATGTCATCAAGCCGCTTAAACCGCTTGAAGAATCGTCCATCTCACATGCACATTTTAATCTATGCGGGGTCACTCAAGGTAATCCCCGTCGAGCGCTTGTCTTTGATTGGCACTCGCAGCAGCACATCAAGTTTTTTGGGCCTGTCAGATCGCTGGGGCATACCACTCTGCTTTTACTGAGGGGGGTTATCGGTTGTCTCTCGCTTACAGCGAACCAGAGCAAACCACAGAGTAGACTGTCAGTGTTTTTTTTCCTCTCTCCCTCTCTCACTCTTTTTCCATTGCTCTCTCTCCCTCTCGCAAATCACTCGACCCAGTCTCTGAGGAAGTTCAGATAATTTACACAAGCTCCAGCCAACGGCTTGGTCAGGTTGAGCTGCTTTCTACCATATGACAAGGCCGTGGCGTTTTCACTTCACTGACAATGGGCATTTTAAATGCATACCGTAATACATGACATTATTAACTTAATCAAACTTTCATGACGAGTCAGTTAAGAAGTAACTCCTATATATAATGACAGCCTTTCAATAATGGATACAAACACATTTTTTCCACACTGTTACATAACCCTTTACAGCAGAAGAGCTGACTGGCTGATAAATTTGCATGTGAGAAGGTCAGTGGCTGTGTGCTCTGGCTGAACAAGGCTAATAGTTGTGATTATTGGACTGATGATGCGGAGGGCTGCTGGCCACATCATGCCTCCTGTGACCCCAGAACCAAACTTGTGATATAGAGATCTGGAGACTGGCTAGGCCACTCCAGGACCTTGAAATGCTTCTAACGAAGCTACTCCTTCATTGCCCGGGCAGTGTGTTATACACCCTTTGTTGGCAATGACAGAGGTCAAATGTTTTCTGTAAGTCTTCACAAGGTTTTCACACACTGTTGCTGGTATTTTGGCCCATTCCTCCATGCAGATCTCCTCTAGAGCGGTGATGTTTTGGGGCTGTTGCTGGGCAAAACGGACTTTCAACTCCCTCCAAAGATTTTCTATGGGGTTGAGATCTGGAGACTGGCTAGGCCACTCCAGGACCTTGCCCGGGCGGTGTGTTTGGGATCATTGTCATGCTGAAAGACCCAGCCACGTTTCATCTTCAATGCCCTTGCTGACGGAAGGAGGTTTACATGTGTGGTCTTGTATGTCTTCCATTTCCTAATATTTGCTCCCATAGTTGATTTCTTCAAACCAAGCTGCTTTCCTTTTGCAGATTCAGTCTTCCCAGCCTGGTGCAGGTCTACAATTTTGTTTCTGGTGTCCTTTGACAGCTCTTTGGTCTTGGCCATAGTGGAGTTTGGAGCGTGACTGTTTGAGGTTGTGGACAGGTGTCTTTTATACTGATAACAAGTTCAAACAGGTGCCATTAATACAGGTAACGAGTGGAGGACAGAGGAGCCTCTTAAAGAAGAAGTTACAGGTCTGTGAGAGCAAGAAATGTTGCTTGTTTGTAGGTGACCAAATACTTATTTTCCACCATAATTTGCAAATAAATTCATTAAAAATCCTACAATGTGATTTTCTGTATTATTTTTCTCATTTTGTCTGTCATAGTTGAAGTGTACCTATGATGAAAATTACAGGCCTCTCATCTTTTTAAGTGGGAGAACCTGCACAATTGGTGGCTTACTAAATACTTTTTTGCCCCACTGGATGTCCCTCTGTCTCCGAGGCAAACGGAGTCCTACCTTTTTGTTTCTGCTTGTATAGACTGACATATAGTAACAGTCGCTTCCTCGAACTACACTGAACAAAAATAAACAAAACATGTAGTGTTGGTGCCATGTTTCATGAGCTGAAAAAAAAAGTATCCCCGACTTTTTTCATAAACACAAAACGCTTATTTCACTCAAATGTTTTGCATCCCTGTTAGTGAGCATTTCTCCTTTGCCAAGATAATCCATCCACCTGACAGGTGTGGCATATCAAGAAGATGATTAAACATCATGATCATTACACGGGTGCACCTTGTGCTTGGGACAATAAAAGGCCACTTTTTGGTGCAGTTTTGTCACACAACACAATGCCCCAGATCTCAAGTGTTCACGGAGTGTGCAATTGTTATGCTGACTGCAGGAATGTCCACCAAGCTGTTGCCAGAGAATTTAATGTTCATTTCTCCTCCAACGTCATTTTAGAGGTTTTGGCAGTATGTCCTACCGGCGTCACAACGTGTAACCACGCCAGCTCAGGACCTCCACATCTGGCTTCTTCACCTGCAGGATCATCTGAAATCAGCCACCTGATGAAACCGAGGAGTAGTTCTGTCTGTAATAAAGCCCTTTTGTGGGGAAACACACACCCCCCCCCCACCCCACTCTGATTGGCTATATCTGGCACTCCAGACAGATTTAGCCAGATTTATTTATTTCAATTGACTGGTTCTCTTATATGAACAGTAACCCAGTAACATTTTTAAAATTGTTACATGTTGAGTTTATATTTTGTTTAGTATATGTAAAAGCCATTGTCAGAAGCCAGACAATCCTTTAAATGAGCTCAAGTAGTAGTAGCAAGAATGTTGTGTCTTCACACACAAACTAGTCTATTCTCTCATCAAGTATGAGTACAACACACACATGATTCTTGCGACTTGACTGGTGGAATTAATCTATAGTGGTTCAGAAGTAGAGAAGTCCACTCGGGCCTCTACTCTGCAGTTATACCCTGCTACTCTGCCAAGTGAGATAAGACTGAAGGTCACCAGGCAGTGGCAGAAACAATAGTGAGAGGAACACGATGTTACATCCGTGATAAAATACGATGTACTATTAAGATACTGTTAATACAACTGCACCACACCAACACTTTCTCATCAATTATACCCACTTATCACACCTGTATTTCATTGTACATATTTTCCATAGACAGTGGTATGTTAGAGGGAGAAGATGAGACGGACCAGTGAATCAAACCTCGGTCTCCAGGGGGTGTGCAACATTTGGTCTGGAGACAGCAGGCAGCGGCAGCACTATTGCTAGACTAATCGATTATTAATTATCTGACATGGTGCCTCTTGGTGCTCTGCCCTTAATACATACATAGATAGAATGTTCTATAAGTACAGGGTCCACAGGGATCATGTACAGTGGGATCTGGAATTACTTAGCAAAAAATACTAATAAATAGCCTAGTACAAATACCAAGTTATATTGTATGGGCATATGACACAAAAATAGAAATCTGACCATGCACACCAGCGGTGGGTAAAAGAATGCATATGAAGAAAATACCTCATCCATACTGTAAATATGGTGGTACTTTTGGTGTTATGGGGCTATTTTGTTTCCACTGATCCTGTTAAGGTCAAAAGCATTATGAACTTTACCCAGTACCTGGAGATTTTAGCCAAAAACTTGGTTGCCTCTGACAGGAGGCTGACACTTTGTCTTGCTGGAAGATCCACTTGCGGCCATAACCCCAAGCACTAATCAAAATCCACAAAAATGTTTAATTGGTCACAAAATCAAAATTTTATAACTGGCCATCTCAGTCTCTGAACACCATTGAAGAGGGCAGTCTATAAGCGCAGATGAAGGAAATCAAGGATCTGGAAAGATTATGTACAGATGAATGATCTAAGATCACTTGAGATCAGATGAAAACCTTGTTTAGACTTTCTAAAATTTAAATTACAAAGGCTGTAATGTAACAAAATGTGGAAAAAGTGAAGGGGTGTGAATACTTTCCGAATGCACAGTATGTAACGCTAACCCACATTCAGACCACTGCTCAAATCCAATGGAAAACACTCAATCATCAACTCAACTGCAGCCTCCAACTATGTTTTATTTTTTTCTACTCTCCAAACAGAGAGCCTTGTTGGATTTGAATGAGGGAAAACAGAGTATCAGGGCTGACTAGGCGATTACGAAACAAAAATGACAAAATGTGCATAAACCTCATTGATTAAAACTCCTCCAGTGTTCTTGTGAGAGAGGGAAACAATATAAAACACATCTGAAGTAAAACAGCACGGGCACGCCGTTGGTAAGCAGAGCTCCAAGGCACGGATAACCTTATTGAGTGAAGTGAAGTCTGCATCTCACCCAATGTAAAAGCAACTGCCGCTCTCTCACTCCCTCTGCAGAAATAAAGGTTCTGACAAGTTTCTCACCATAATCAAATTGAAGAAATTACCTTAAACCCTCCAAAAAAGTTAAACAAGAGAGCCTACTGATGCGTATCAACATATTTTAGCAGTTAGGATGGACGGAGACTAGAATTGAGGATGACTGGGTGAGTTCACAGAGAGGGAGTCTGACTTTCCTTTTTGACCTCTGTCTCGCTTTCTCTTCCCTCAGGCTCTGGAAAGCAACACGGAGCCTCCCGACTATGGCAACCAGATTAAAAAGATTCCTGGGAACGTTTGCTGCTCCCCAGCCCTTCCATAAATCAGTCTCAGCAAGCCAGCCCAGACCTAGCTCCACTCTGTTCTGCTTCTATGCCTGGGGCCTGGTTCTTATTTACCCACACAACACATCAAGAGCCTTCGCTCACTCAGCTCCCAAACCTCACACTCCTCACAAGCCTCTATAATTCTACTGCTAACCTGATACACAGAGAGAGGGAGGGAGGGAGAGCTGAAGAGGCACTGTGGGCTAAAGGTCACTACAAGCGCCACTCTGTTGATCTATGTGCATGCATGCGCCTTTTTGGTAACATTATATCCTTGCCGATCTCACGCCCATTCACAAGGGGGCAAAAGCAAAGTATTTAATTTGTGTCTTTTAATTTTGAGTCGCTTTCCCTTGCAAGTAGGGGCGGCAGGTAGACTAGTGGTTAGAGCGTTGAGCCAGTAACCGAAAGGTTGCTAGATTGAATCCCCGAGCTAACAAGGTAAAAATCTGTAATTCTGCCACTGAAGAAGGCAGATAACCCACTGTTCCTAGGCCGTCACTGTAAATAATTATTTGTTCTTAACTGACTTGCCTAGTTAAATAAAAAATAAATAGTAGCTAGTTGGCAGCCTGGCTAGCTGGCTTTAGCTTGGCTAAAAGTACAGCAAGCTAGCTAGCCTTTTTAGCTTCTCACATCTCCATGTGAAATAATCAGATTCATAAAAATAAATAAAATATGCCAGGCAAATATTATACTTGCCTGTGTAATATATTCCCATATCAGCAAAAAAAATAGAATGTCATGTTTTGGTCATGGAGAAAAAAAAGCACATGGCTAGCTACAGCAGGGTCCACCATTTCACAATAGCCTGGAATCATTACTTCTAAACAAAATACTTGTAGTCTTCTCATTTGTTGTGAAAGAAAAAAAACTGACAATTGTCTTCCCTTGCTAGCAAGTTGGCGAAAACACTGCAAGCTAGCTAACCTTTAAGCTTCTCACATCTTCATGTGAAATAATCAGATTTATATAGGCTATAGGCTACTTTGATGCATAGCCAATAGCATATACAGTGGGGAGAACAAGTATTTGATAACCTGCAAAATCGGCAGTGTTTCCTACTTACAAAGCATGTAGAGGTCTGTCATTTTTATCATAGGTATACTTCAACTGTGAGAGACGGAATCTAAAAAAAAAATCCAGAAAATCACATTGTATGATTTGTAAGTAATTAATTAGCATTTTATTGCATGACATACGACAGAGCCTGGGCGCGAACCCAGAGTCTCTGGTGGCACAGCTGGCGCTGCAGTACAGCGCCCTTAACCACCCGGGAGGCCCCACTTTCTATCAAGTGTTTCCCAAAACTCCCATGAAGCTCTGCGACACAACACTGGAGAGTTGCTTCAAGAATAATGGCTGACAAAAATACTAGGACCTAAACAAATGTAAGTAATTATAACTTCACAACGAATCATGTAAAACATTTACAATTTAGAGGAATATGTTAGTTAATGTGGAGACAAACAATCATGTATATTTTTCTTAAGTTAATTTAGGCAAATCATTAATTAACAAGCTGACTAGCTAACATAGCCAGCTAGATATACATTTAGCTGGCTTTATGTGCGTTTGAAATTTGTATGAATTGTAATTCTTGTTATTTAATGCAGGGATGCAAACTGGTGAGGGCCCAAAAAGGTGAAACGGAAACGCATCAATACTGTGTAAACTGCAAAACAATTGCCTTATTTTCAGAGTAGGGTTGTCAAGATACCAACATTTTACTAACGATGTGATGCCAAGTCAAGTATCAAGATACCATTTTCTATAAGTTCTGCACGTGTGCTACACAAAAACAAACAGATCCACCTCCTTCCTATGATTATATTGGTTTAGGGCTGTCCATGACAAAAACTTTTTTTTTTTCTTGGTCTGTTCTTTTGACCAATCAAAATTTGTAAATGTGTATTTTCCCTTATATAGACACACCCTATATGTTTTAATAAAATCTACCGTATGTAGGCAACTGAGCTTGTCTGATGCTTTAAGTACACTGATTAAATAATTTAGACACAAATGACTAGAGGGAGTCTGAGATCCAGATTGCCTAACCAGAAAAAATTAACACATTTGTTTTTCTCAACCCTCTTCCCCCCGCTGCTGCTGGCCTTTGCAGATTCTGATTTTACACTCCTAATAGGCTACACCAGGGGTCAGCAACCTTTTTCATTTGGAGTGCCAATTATTCATACCATTTTCTACCGATCTGTGTGCCAGTTATGATTTTCATATGCACATTTTCGTGGAACAGTTTCATTCCATTTATAATAAAGTCTTCGTATCTCAAAATCATTGTCATGTGTTTAATCAAAATTCTATCCAAATCTAAATGAAAATGATGAACCTAAAATTAACTTCTATTACCATTGCCAACTATGTAAAAATAACCTACATAAAGCCAACAAATAAAAATATTGCAGCCTGCAGGTAGAAAATATCCTGATAAAAACAAATATCCTAGAAATCACATTGGCTACACATGACCGGTCTGCAAGGAACTTGATACAACGTTTCAACTATTAACTTGGGTCAGGCCTGAAGCTCATGCTAGAAAACTTGCACCATTGTATAAAATATTCTGGGCCCTCAGAGTTTCCTGTTCCAGTGAGCTCCGGACAGACATAGCTATAGGCTTTGTGCGCAATGGATAAGAAGAAAATCAGGTAGGCCTATTGTATGACTTGTCCACCGGAACAGAGCATGTAATTTATTTCCCCCTTTCACGCTGAGTGATTATCGAAAGAGAGCTGGAAAGATTTTTCAAATAGGCTATGTGGAGGAACTATTGTCACTCTCAATGGATGTAAAAAAAAAATTTTTTTTAAACTTTCTGTTTGAGGTGAAAGAGAAATTACTTTGAAAAGTTCCACAGTGGTGGCGAGCTCGATCCCCAAAAGGCCACATTTATAGGCTTACATTTGTGCACAGGCCAAGTAGCATAAGCCGTCTTCTACGTATAATTAGGTGTCCTAAATTAAATAAACCAAAACGTGTTCCTCACAAGTGTAGCTGAGGTTGTGCACTCTGCAAATAACAGTAAATTGAAGGCAAAAAAGGCAAATAACAGTAAATTAATTGCATTTTTCAAAAATTACCATAACCAAACATTGTAGATTCAAATTTATAGGAATTAATGGTAAAATGTACTACTGGTACTGGTGTGCCATCCCCACGACCTATCGTGGGGATGACCAACAGCCTATCGTCCTAACAATTGACTAAATGGGGTCAGCCCTACATGCAAGGGATTTTTTGTTTAGCTTTTTCTATTTCGCTTATGCCATATATAGTTCCTTAAGTGATTACCCTTGGATGTTTGCGTACGTTTTTTTAAGCATTATAAAAAAGGCAAAAAATATATTATTTTGCAGAAAATGTTACTTATTATTTTATAGCTGATTTGCTCATATCCAAATTGATGGTAACTTGGATGGCAAAAAACGAAGTTAGCTAGCTAACATTACTAAACAAGGTCATTTGTTATCAAACAAAATATTAGCGGCCCACAAGTAGTTTAAAATGGCCCATGACCTGATTTATTGAATCATATAAAATGCGCGATTCGTGGTAGAAAGGGAAGAAGATATAGCTCTGATAATATAGGGCATAACTTTTGAGTTGTTTGGTCTATAGACACGCGGTTTTCAGCAATGTAAAGCCGCAATGTGGTCGCTGTGCTCTGTTTTTCCCTCTATGACAGTGGCACTCGGAGACGGCGATGACAGTGAAACCTAGCCAGACCGTAATGTGCACTTGTTCTTACAGCCAAGGTTCAAATATACAATGTATCCACATTTCTCGTGCTCGAGCCGCTACAATAATTAAACAAATGTAACAGAAGCCTCACTGTCAGCACACCCCAGATCGCCACCACAGCTAAATAACATTTTAAAAATGATGGAGATGCGCAGAAAGAGGGAACGGAGGGAAGCAGCGGAGTAGGCTAATGTAGGCCTAATGCCAATGGCTGGTTAGGTGATGCGGCTGACTGACGACAGCTGTCACACGTGATACTTGATGAAGCACTGATTCTGATGACACATCTGACATCACACTCTGAACGGTGTTTGATATTCTCATTGTAGGAAGCCCAGGGATGCATTCTGTGCTCAGTCAATTTCAATATGAGAAACATGTGGGTGAAAGATTGACTGCTGGCATTACACATCTGGCTAAAAGACTACTGTAGCTGTGCTGGAGCCACTTTTATTGATAACTTTGACACCTTCTGGAAACAGAAGATACTCTACAGGAATGACGGAGTCCATCCAAATCATCTTGGCTCCTGGACTCTGTCCCCGCATTTCAAGGCTGCGTTGAAAACATGACTGGTAAATGATCTAAGACCAGCTCAGCTAATCCCTACCATTGTGACAATGAGTCGTCATAATGCTGCATCAAATGTACATGATCATTGGCAAACACAATGTAAGAAATTAAATGTATGTACCCCTAATTGCACTGAATACATCTGTTTATCCCACAGCTATTGTAAGCAGAAATCATGAGCCAATAAACCAGAGTTACACTGTTAGCACTGAGGCGGTGTGCAATAGGAGGAAGACCACTTTATGCAGCTCACCCTGCACTGTCAATGTAAATAAAATGAGTAAGTCTACTTCTGATAAGCTTCCCAGTAAAGCATGAAAAACAATCCAGCAACCCAGAAAAGTGCTAAAAATAGCCCATATTAACATATGTAGCCTAAGAAACAAGGTCCATGAAGTCAATAACATGCTTGTAACAGATGACATTGATATTCTGACTCTCTCTGAAACTCACTTAGATAACACCTTGGATGATTCAGTAGTAGCAAAACATGGTTATAACATCTACCGAAAAGACCGAAATGCCAATGGAGGCGGTGTTGCGGTCTATATTGAGGACCACATTCCTGTAAAGCTTAGAGACAATCTAATGTTAAATACTGTTGAAGTAATATGGCTAGAGGTTAATCTGCCTCACTTGAAGCCCATTCTTGTGGGAAGCTGCTATAGACCACCAAGTGCTAACAGTCAGTATCTGGATAATGTGTGAGAAATGCTTGATAATGTATGTGATATCAACAGAGAGGTATATTTTCCAGGTGATTTAAAATATTGACTAGCTATAATCAAGCTGCCCACTCAGGAAAAAACTTCAAACTGTAACCAGTGCCTGCAACCTGGATCAGGTTGTCAGTCAACCTACCAGGGTAGATATAAACAGCACAGGAATTAAATCATCAACGTGTATTGATCACATCTTTACTAATGCAGCAGATATTTGCTTTAAAGCAGTATCCAAATCCATAGGATGTAGTGATCACAATTATAATAGCCATATCTAGGAAAACCAAAGTTCCAAAGGTTGGGTCATACAACAGGTTTTGTAGTGATTCATATGTTGATGAAGTAAAGAATATTTGCTGGTCTGTGGTGTGTGAGTGAGGAGCAACCAGACGCTGCACTTGACACATTTATGAAACTACTTATTCCAGTTACTAATAAGCACACACCCATTAAGAAAATGACTAAAAACTGTTAAATCCCCTTGGATTGATGAGGAATTGAAAAATGGTATGGTTGAAAGGTATGGCAATTAAGTCTGGCAGCCCAACTAATTGGCAAACGTACTGCAAATTAAGAAATCATGTGAGTGAAGAAAACTACACTATGTAACAAAGACAAATTATATAAAACATGATTTTAAAAAACTTTGGGACACCTTAAATTAAATTTTGGGTAAAAAAGCCAACTCGGCTCCTTCATTCATTGAATCAGATGGCTCATTCATCAAAGACCACTGATAATGCAAACTTCTTTAATTACTTTTTCATTGGCAAGATTAGCAAACTTGGGGATGACATGCCAGCAACAAACATTCACACTACACATCCAAGTATATCAGACCAAATTATGAAAGACAAGAATTGCACTTTTGAATTCCGTAAAGTCAGTGTGGAAGAGGCGAAAAAATGATTGTTGTCTATCAACAATGACAAGCCACCAGGGTCTGACAATCTAGATGGAAAATGACAGAGGATAATAGCAGACGATATTGCCACTCCTATTTGCCACATAGTCAATTTAAGCCTACTAGAGTGCGTGTGCCCTGAGGCCTAGAGGGAAGCTCAAGTCATTCTGCTACCCAAGAATAGTAAAGCCCCCTTTACTGGCTCAAATAGCCGACCAATCAGCTTGTTACCAACCCTTAGTAAACTTCTAGAAAAAAAAGTGTGTCTGACCAAATACATGGCTTTTTCACAGTAAAGAAAATTGACAACAGAATTTCAGCATGCTTATGGGGAAGGACACTTACACAAATGAATGATGATAAAATGATTGTGGGGGCTGCCTTGTTAGACTTTGGTGCAGCTTTTGACATTATCGATCATAGTCTGCTGCTGGAAAAATGTGTGTTATGGCTTTACACCCCCTGCTATATTGTTGATAAAGAGTTAATTGTCTAACAGAACAGAGGACATTCTTTAAATGGAAGCCTCTCAAATATAATCCAGTTAGAATCAGAAATTCCCCAGGGTAGCTGGTAAGGCCCCTTGCTTTTTTCAATTTTTACTAATGATATGGCACTGGCTTTGAGTAAAGCCAGAATGTCTATGTATGCGGATGACTCAACACTATACACGTCAGCTACTACAGCGACTGAAATGACTGCAACACTCAAAAAGCTGCAGTCAGTTTCAGAGTGGATGGCAAGGAATAAGTTAGCCCTAAAACTAAAATCATTGTATTTGGAACAAAACACTCACTAAACCCTAAACCTCGACTAAATCTTGTAATAAATCAACACCATAGTACCCTCCAAGCTCGTCATCAAGCTCGAGACCCTGGGTCTCGACCCCGCCCTGTGCAACTGGGTACTGGACTTCCTGACGGGCCGCCCCCAGGTGGTGAGGGTAGGCAACAACATCTCCTCCCCGCTGATCCTCAACACTGGGGCCCCACAAGGGTGCGTTCTGAGCCCCCTCCTGTACTCCCTGTTCAACCACGACTGCGTGGCCATGCACGCCTCCAACTCAATCATCAAGTTTGCGGACGACACAACAGTGGTAGGCTTGATTACCAACAACGACGAGACGGCCTACAGGGAGGAGGTGAGGGCCCTCGGAGTGTGGTGTCAGGAAAATAACCTCACACTCAACGTCAACAAAACTAAGGAGATGATTGTGGACTTCAGGAAACAGCAGAGGGAACACCCCCCCATCCACATCGATGGAACAGTAGTGGAGAGGGTAGCAAGTTTTAAGTTCCTCGGCATACACATCACAGACAAACTGAATTGGTCCACTCACACAGACAGCATCGTGAGGAAGGCGCAGCAGCGCCTCTTCAACCTCAGGAGGCTGAAGAAATTCGGCTTGTCACCAAAAGCACTCACAAACTTCTACAGATGCACAATCGAGAGCATCCTGGCGGGCTGTATCACCGCCTGGTATGGCAACTGCACCGCCCTCAACCGTAAGGCTCTCCAGAGGGTAGTGAGGTCTGCACAACGCATCACCGGGGGCAAACTACCTGCCCTCCAGGACACCTACACCACCCGATGCTACAGGAAGGCCATAAAGATCATCAAGGACATCAACCACCCGAGCCACTGCCTGTTCACCCCGCTGTCATCCAGAAGGCGAGGTCAGTACAGGTGCATCAAAGCTGGGACCGAGAGACTGAAAAACAGCTTCTATCTCAAGGCCATCAGACTGTTAAACAGCCACCACTAACATTGAGTGGCTACTGCCAACACACTGTCAATGACACTGACTCTACTCCAGCCACTTTAATCACGGGAATTGATGGGAAATTATGTAAATATATCACTAGCCACTTTAAACAATGCTACCTTATATAATGTTACTTACCCTACATTGTTCATCTCATATGCATACGTTGATACTGTACTCTATATCATCGACTGCATCCTTATGTAATACATGTAACACTAGCCACTTTAACTATGCCACTTGGTTTACATACTTATCTCATATGTATATACTGTACTCGATATCATCTATTGTATCTTGCCTATGCTGCTCTGTACCATCACTCATTCATATATCCTTATGTACATATTCTTTATCCCCTTACACTGTGTATAAGACAGTAGTTTTTTTTTGGAATTGTTAGTTAGATTACTTGCTCGTTATTACTGCATTGTCGGAACTAGAAGCACAAGCATTTCGCTACACTCGCATTAACATCTGCTAACCATGTGTATGTGACAAATAAAATTTGATTTGATTTGATTTGAATCATGTGGAAAATGAGCAAATTGAGATGAGTAAACTGCTTGGAGTAACCCTAGATTGTAAACGGTCATGGTCAAAACATATTGACGCAGTAGTAGCTAAGATGGGGAGAAGGCTGTCTATAATAAAGCAGGTCCTACAGGCCCTAGTTTTGTCGCACCTTGACTACTGTTCAGTCGTGTGGTCAGGTGCCACAAAAAAGGACTTAAGAAAATTGCAATTGGCTCAGAACAGGGCAGCATGACTGGCCCTTGGATGTACACAGAGAGCTAATAATAATATGCATGTCAATCTCTGAAGGCTGAAAATGGAGAGATTGACTTCATCACTTCTTTAATTTATGAGAGGTATTGACATGTTGAATGCACCGAGCTGTCTGTCTAAACTACTGGTATTTCCAAAGCCCATTCATTAACACAAATACATTTAGCCATTCCCTAGTGAAGATGCTCTCTAGAACTCACGTGGTTTCTCCCTCGCCGTCTGCCGTAGTTGCGTCTCACCAGTGTCTTGTAGTTCTGGTTCTTCTTGGTCAAGTAGTAGTACAGGACACAATCGGACACACACTGCAGAGAGAGAGATGACAGAGGGACATGAGCCCATGAAACATTTAAATAACAGACAAATGCAAACCATGTGCTTTTGGGTTTGTTGGATTAACTTCATAAACATATGGGGGAGAGTGGAGAATAGGCTTTACTACAGAGTAAAATCACCAGAGAATGAATTCAATCCACTGTAGCTCACCTTTCTCTCTAGATAAGAAGCAATGAGGCCAAAATTTTTTGGGTGCTGAACAAACCTGTGAGAAAAACAAGGGAAAATAGTCACGGTTAAAGCTACATTTTGCGATTCAAAAAATAAAACGGCAGACCCGCCACTTGTTTTGGTATACAGCTGAGGGATGGTTGCCTGGCTACCCAGACTCCTTGCTCCGGCCAAAGGCTACACTAACACCCACAGACTTAAGTTTCTTCTCTGGAAAAGTCTGGATCGGAGTACCTGCCCGACACGTCACAAAATGCTTCTGATTGGTCCAGAAACCGATGGGTTGGGCCAGAGCCAGAAAACACTTAGTTTTTCTTAAGAATCCCTCCTGTTCTCCACTCATTAACTGCACCTGTTTGAACTCGTTACCTGTATAAAAGACACCTGTCCACACACTCAATCAAACAGACTCCAACCTCTCCACAATGGCCAAGACCAGAGAGCTGTGTAAGGACATCAGGGATAAAATTGTAGACCTGCACAAGGCTGGGATGGGCTACAGGACAATAGGCAAGCAGCTTGGTGAGAAGGCAACAACTGTTGGTGCATTTATTAGAAAATGGAAGAAGTTCAAGATGACGGTTAATCACCCTCGGTCTGGGGCTCCATGCAGGATCTCACCTCGTGGGGCATCAATGATCATGAGGAAGGTGAGGGATCAGCCGAGAACTACACGGCAGGATCTGGTCAATGACCGGAAGAGAGCTGGGACCACAGTCTCAAAGAAAACCATTAGTAACACACTACGCCGTCATGGATTAAAATCCTGCAGCTCACGCAAGGTCCCCCTGCTCAAGCCAGCGCATGTCCAGGCCCATTTGAAGTTTGCCAATGACCATCTGGATGATCCAGAGGAGGAATGGGAGAAGGTCATGTGGTCTGATGAGATAAAAATAGAGCTTTTTGGTCTAAACTCCACTCGCCGTGTTTGGAGGAAGAAGAAGGATGAGTACAACCCCAAGAACACCATCCCAACTGAAGCATGGAGGTGGAAACATCATTCTTTGGGGATGCTTTTCTGCAAAGGGGACAGGACGACTGCACCGTATTGAGGGGAGGATGGATGGGGCTATGTATCGCGAGATCTTGGCCAACAACTTCCTTCCCTCAGTAAGAGCATTGAAGATGGAACGTGGCCGGGTCTTCCAGCATGACAACGACCCGAAACACACAGCCA
Source organism: Oncorhynchus tshawytscha (assembly GCF_018296145.1). Classification (NCBI taxonomy): domain Eukaryota; kingdom Metazoa; phylum Chordata; class Actinopteri; order Salmoniformes; family Salmonidae; genus Oncorhynchus; species Oncorhynchus tshawytscha. The sequence continues at coordinate 22,814,001 of NC_056458.1, forward strand.
GGGCAACTAAGGAGTGGCTCCGTAAGAAGCATCTCAAGGTCCTGGAGTGGCCTAGCCAGTCTCCAGGCCTGAACCCAATAGAAAATCTTTGGAGGGAGCTGAAAGTCCGTATTGCCCAGCGACAGCCCTGAAACCTGAAGGATCTGGAGACGATCTGTACGGAGGAGTGGGCCAAAATCCCGGCTACAGTGTGTGCAAACTGGGTCAAGAACTACAGGAAACATATGATCTGTGTAATTGCAAACAAAGGTTTCTGTACCAAATATTAAATTCTGCTTTTCTGATGTATCAAATACTTTTGTCATGCAATAAAATGCAAATTAATTACTTAAAAATCATACAATGTGATTTTCTGGATTTTTGTTTTATATTCCGTCTCTCACAGTTGAAGTGTACCTATGATAAAAATTACAGATCTCTACATGCTTTGTAAGTAGGAAAACCTGCAAAATCGGCAGTGTATCAAATACTTGTTCTCCCCACTGTATGTGATCGTAGACAAATGTAAGCAAGGACTGAAATTGTTTAAATCAAATAGTGTATGTTGGGCTTCTTGTGGTCAATTTGCAGTCTACAAATTTGTAATTATGTTCCAGCCCCCTGACCATCTGCTCAAGAAGAAATCGTCCCACAGCTGAATCTAGTTGATGATCCCTGCTATAAGGACAACAAAAAATTATTGGTACTCACTTTTCTTTGAAGATCCCCTTCTCGTGTTCGGTCCACACATTCATGAACTGCCGAGCCTTGTACACCTTCATGGGGTCATCCGTCAGGCCGTTCATGTTGATGAACCTGACTCGCCTCTGCTCGGTGTCGTACATCATGGGTGGGATGACTGACAGCTGTCTCATCTGCTTCTCGTTATTCTATTGGACGAGAGGAGGGGTTAAGCTATTTACATTTTTGTTAACCTTGTTTCAACTTGAACTTGACTCTGATAATGGCTGCATCCAGATTCTACACCGTTCTTCCTAAGTATGTACTTGCTTCGTCATTAATTTAACAGCATAGGATTGATGCAAGCATTGGCTGGAGGGAGTTTCAACCACTGTGAAATCCATGACAGGAAGTGCATAGAGAGAAGGGTGGACAATCGAGATGTAGCCAATGACACGCCTACAATTCTTGAGAACTAGAGGAAGTGGTAATGGACGATGACCTTTAACTGAGATGTTTCAAAGTTGACAGCGCTCACCTCCTGTTCAGAAAGGCCATCGATGATTTCAGAAATCTCATGCTCGCTTCTGGCAATGGTCGCAGACATTCCAGTTCCTCTCTGACCAACCCTAAATTGGAGAACAAACACAGATATTAAGAAACATAATGACCTTTTAAAAATACCAAATGTGCATCCTCCATATAACAATACTGGGTAGGTGCCACATCAGTGTGCCTCTCCTTCCCTCATGACCCTTCCATTACCTCTTCACTTGAGGTTTTAAAAAAAAGAAGAAAAAAAAGGAGGCTAAATCAAGCTGTAACAAACAGGTTCTGAGAAATCTTCAAACAAAGCAGGGAGAACATTGTCTGCTAACAAGGCTGTTTAAGCATACAGGAATAAGTGTACCTCCTTCACCACTCCTTTAATCCTTAAGAGTTGATTGATGCACCCTTCCAAATCTGTCTGTTTAAGCTAGCAATGATTTTTGTATGGGCTACGTCTCAACCCACCGCATTCGCCTAGGTCGGCCTTCCACATCTCTAGTGGAAAGTGGCAGAGCTATAGCGCCATTTGACATGCCAAAAATCGGTCATCTCACAAAAACGTAAGTAGCGTCCGAAAAGTTTGGCCCATAAACTATTATGACCACTACCTAGAAAGATGACTCTCACGAACATTATGGTATTAATGTTAAGTATGTAATGTTAAGTGTGTAATGTTAATTAATGTTAAGTATGTAAGTGGTTGTGTGCCTCCCCCCCAAAAAAATATTGTTAAATATATGTCCACATTTAAAAAATATATAATCCGAGGTCTAATATCTTTTAGATATAGGACAGACACTGGAAGACCTTATTCCTTATGATACATTTTTTATTTTACCTTTATTTAACTAGGCAAGAACAAATTCTTATTTTCAATGACTTTTTCGAGGCTAATCACTGCTTGCGCTCTCTCTCTGCCTGGTCTAGTACTACCAGTCTGAACAAACAGCCCTGACCTGCCTCTTAACAGCCTTGCTCTGAGATTTCAGCGAAAGACCCATGCCTGTGTGCCAGGAACAGCCAGGCACTGGCTGGACTCTGTCCCCTGACACAGCCAGCTGATAAGCCCACTGCAGACTGCCTTCAGCACACCACCTAGGATGCATCTGAATAGTGTGAAGAGGCCTCCTCTCTCTCCATGTTTCTACTCCATCATTATGCACTGACCTGAAAGAAACTGGACTGGTGATAGCAATTTCTGATTATATCAGGCATTGATTGTATTGCTTTCACCTTTGTGTGAAAACAGTGTGAAGAGGGTAGGAACCTCGTCAATGCATTTTGAGGCGGCGGCGAGAGGACGCAACCAATCAATGGAAGACTTTAGATTAATCTGCTACATCGTAGCCGCCAAGAAGAACAAGAGAAAAGTATAATTCCAGTTCACTGTTCCCTCAGTTTACCTCTGGAAGCGCTCCTGCTGCTCTCTCTGCTTGCGTATCTCGGGGAACTGTCTCTCATAGTACTCTCTGGTGCGGCTATCTTTGGCCTTGCGACGCGGGTTGTTCTCCATCCGCTCCACCTTCTTCTCCCAGGCCTCCATTAGCTGGTCGTAGCGCTGGCAGATGTTCTGTTCCTGAACCACACAATAATACACATTTATAAAAAGGGGATTTGAATGTTGAGGTACAACATGATGACGATGACCTAAAGCAAACCTTAGCCATTTGCTTTCAGAGGTAAGTCAAGATATTCTACTTAGCCATGGCTATATCCAAAAATCACATTTTCTGCTGATGATACCCTGCCCTATTGGTCATATTTCGTCTCTCAAAACATAATGCTGGCCACAACTGTCAAATCCAGAAAGTTCCATTTGCCATCTTGGACTTGAAATGTGAGGTGTTTGATGTGGAACATTACAGCTTTTACAAATGATGTGCATTAACCAAGAGTTTACTGTTACAAAAGAGAGAACATTTTTTATTGAAGAGAGAGAGTCCCATACACGGAGGACAATACAGCCTTGTTTCCACTTTCAACCAGAAAGGGCCAAACAATCCACCTTCCTCTTGGCAGGTTGCCAAGCTGCGCACTGTGCTGCCATTGTCCTGACCCTGCCTGGAAGCAGCCAGCTAAAAGTCGCACTCAGTTAACCATAGCTAGCTACTTTCATCATTTAAAAAAGGAAAACGTTTACAATGGGGGTGATCATTAGTAAAAACTATTTTTAGCTATGGGCTGACAAGAGTAATTTCGCTAGCCAGTGCTGTTTTGGTCTGAGGTCTGTCCCTTTGATGACATTGGTTACTTAATCCATTGACTAAGGGAAAGCCACTGATTGGACTTGCAGTACCATACTAGTAGGGATGCAAGGAGATACCCTGTTCAAACAGAATTTGTGTTATAAACATGTCAACCATGAAATTCTAAAACCAATAAGAGGGCATGTAAGCTAAAGCTAGCGTGCGTGACTGGCACCTATTAATTTAAAATTCAATTGACGTCAAAGACCTGCAGCGGACAATAAAACGCCACCAAATTGAGAAATGCGATGCAGTTTAACATACTGTATTATTGTCCATGGTCCGTTTGGGTCATCTCTATGAGAGCACAGCTTGTGTGGAGGAGATTTACAACCATGTCAGTCAGGCTGTCCGTGTGTGTTTGGGTTCAATTGTTTGTATCAGTCTGTTTTGTTCAAAGCATTCAACACATTCCTTGAAGTTTCCTTCCCTTGAATCCCTCCCTCAAAAGCAGGGAGAGAGACTTACCCTTTGTTTACGAGCATGGTTCCTTCTCTTGAAAAACAGAATCAGTTTCTTCCTCATCACTTGATTACTGGGAGAGAGAGAAAAATTGTTTGGTCAGTGAGGTGTGCACTGATCTAGGGCCCATAGGGACACTACTGTTACTGTAAACAATACAACAAAATGATCCTGTAGGAAATAGTAAACAGGTACACAATATTATATGTTCACAAAACATGCCTATTTAATTGCACTAAAATAATCAACCTAACTATCTGCCTTTCACCTCTCCATGGATGTAAAGAAATCGATAAGGAGAGGATCCTGTATCAACAACACAACCGCTGTCTATCATTGGTCAACAAGAGCTGGGCAAACAACATCACTACTTCCTTCCTACAACACAGCAGCAGAGTCATTACTTTAGAGGGGCACCAAACCATAGAGGGGAGAAAGCATCTGTGGTGTAGTAAAAAGCATTCTCTCCAAAAGCAACATGCAGTGCATGAGGTATTTCACACAGAGATTGCAGACACAGTAAACAATCCTGAAGAAACAACAGGGTCATTTTAGATTTTATGTACTTGCCGTCTGATCTGTGTGTAACACGTACTCTACACAAACGGGCCATGGGAGGTGCTCTCATGACCTTAACTAGGGTTGCAAAGGGTCGGGAACTTTCTGGTAAATTTCAGGATTTTTCCGGAAATTTTCCATGGGAAGTTAAGCCAGGAAATTTTGCTTAAATTCATCACAAAAAAGTTAGTTTATAACAGTGAACCTTTTCTGTGGGTTACAGAAAGCAATTCTAGGTCTTGTGGAATATTTTGGTGAAACTATCCCCAATTCAATGGAATTGCACCTTGTGCATGTACAGTGCACTCTTCCATCACATGTACAGTTATGGCTAAAAGTTATGAGAATGACACAATTATTCATTTTCACAAAGTCTGCTACCTCAGTTTGTATGGTGGCAATTTGCATATACTCCAGAATGTTATGAAGAGTGATCAGATAAAATGCAAATTCCCTCTTTGCCATGCAAATGAATTGAATCCCCCAAAAACATTTCCACTGCCTTTCAGCCATGCCACAAAAGGACCAGCTGACATCATGTCAGTGATTCCTTCGTAAACGCAGGTGTGAGTGTTGACGAGGACAAGGCTGGAGATCACTCTGTCATGCTGATTGAGTTTGAATAACAGACTGGAAGCTTCAAAAAGGAGGGTGGGGCTTGGAATCATTGTTCTTCCTCTGTCAACCATGGTTACCTGCAAGGAAACACGTGCCGTCATCATTGCGTTGCACAAAAAGGGCTTCACAGGCAAGGATATTGCTGCCAGTGCACATAAATCAACCACTTATCGGATCATCAAGAACTTCCAAGGAGAGCGGTTTTATTTTTGTGTTGAAGGCTTCAGGGCGCCCAAGAAAGTCCAGCAAGAGCCAGGACCTAAAGTTGATTCAGCTGCGGGATCGGGGCACCACCAGTACAGAGCTTGCTCAGGAATGACAGCAGGCAGGTGTGAGAGCATCTACATGCACAGTGAGGCAAAGACTTTGAGGATGGCCTGGTGTCAAGAAAGGCAGCAAAGAAGCCACTTCTCTCCAGGAAAAACATCAGGGACAGACTGATATTCTGCAAAAGGTACAGGGATTGGACTGCTGAGGACTGGGCTAAAGTCATTTTCTCTGATGAATTCCCTTTCCGATTGTTTGGGGCATCCGTAAAAAAGATTGTCCGGAGAAGACAAGGTGAGCGCTACCATCAGTCCTGTGTCATGCCAACAGTAAAGCATCCTGAGACAATTCATGTGTGGGGTTGTTCCTCAGCAAAGGGAGTGGGCTCACTCACAATTTTGCCTAAGAACACAGCCATGAATAAAGAACGGTACCAACACATCCTCCGAGAGCAACTTCTCCCAACCATCCAGGAACAGTTTGGTGACAAACAATGCCTTTTCCAGCATGATGGAGCACCTTGCCATAAGGCAAAAGTCTGAACTAAGTGGCTCGGGGAACAAAACATCGATATTTTGGGTCCATGGCCAGGAAACTCCCCAGACCTTAATCCCATTGAGAACTTGTGGTCAATCCTCAAGAGGCGGGTGGACAAACTAATACCCACAAATTCTGACAAGCTCCAAGCATTCTTTATGCAAGAATGGGCTTCTATCAGTCAGGATGTGGCCCATAAGTTAATTGACAGCATGCCAGGGCAGATGGCAGAGGTCTTGAAAAAGAAGGGTCAACACTGCAAATATGGACTCTTCGCATCAACTTCATGTAATTGTCAATAAAAGCCTTTGACACATAGTAATATCTGACAACAACAAAAAATCTAAGGACACTGAGGCAGCAGACTGTGAAAATTAATATTTGTGTCATTCTCAAAACTTTTGGCCACGACTGTACAGCTGATTCTCAAGATCTTGCACACTAATGAGATGATATAGAGCCCACACTACTACACTGTCTGAGTCAAGGACTACATGCTTTCTGGTAAATTTTGATTACAATACTGGGTGGGGTGAATATATTGCATATGACATTTTTTGATAACTAGTAAATAGTCATCACTGCAGCTAATGTAGAAGGAAAAGCTGTGTACATTGGAAAATACTGTGCCAAATCATGTGTGAAGGCAACAAAGATGCAGAATCATCTGGCCAAGTGCATGAAGTTCCCCCAGCGCTCACAACAGGCAACCTCTGACGAAAGTCCCTCAACTTCTATTTGAGGTGAAAATTATGAATCAGATACCTCGTCAATAGCAACAGCTCACGGTCCTTCTGAATCAGAAGTTTTTCTTGACTCAGTGGAGGAAGGTAGTCGGAGAAAGGCTGATGAATGTCTTGCTCGAGCTGTGTTTGCAACTGGTTCACCTCTGATGCTCACAGGCAATGTGTATTGGAAGAGATTTCTGAATGTTCTTCGCCCAGCATACACCCCTCCAACCAGACATGCTTTATCTACTCATTTGCTGGATGCAGAGTTCAACAGAGTTCAAGGTCGAGCAAATCATAGAGAAAGCAGACAGTAATAGAATCATCTCTGATGGGTGATCGAATGTTTGTGGGCAAGGAATAATTAACTACATCATCTCCACCCCTCTACCAGTATTCCACAAGAACACAGACACAAGCGACAACAGACACACCAGTCTCTACTTTGCAGATGAGCTGAAGGCAGTAATCAATGACCTTGGACCACAGAAGGTATTTGCACTGGTGAAAGACAACCGTGTGAACATGAAGGGTGCTTGGTCTGAAGTGGAGGAGTGCTACCCTCACATCACACCCATTGGCTGTGCTGCTCATGCATTGAATCTGCTCCTCAATGACACCATGGCACTGAAAACAATGGATACACTCCACAAGAGAGCCAAGGAAATGGTTAGGTATGTGAAGGGTCATCAAGTTATAGCAGCAATCTACCTCACCAAGCAAAGTGAGAAGAATAACAGCACCACATTGAAGCTGCCCAGTAATACCCATTGAGGTGGTGTTGTCATTACGTTTGACAGTCTCCTGGAGGGGAAGGAGTCTCTCCAAGAAATGGCCATATCACTCTCTGCCGATATGGACAGCCCCTTCAAGAGGATCCTCCTGGATTATGTATTTTGGGAGAGAGTGGTAAGCAGCCTGAAACCTATAGCAGTAGCCATTGCATAGATTAAGATAGACAATGCCATTCTGTCTGACGTTGACACTGCTTGCAGATGTAAGAGAAGAAATCCATACTGCCCTGCCCAATTCACTGTTGCGCCAAGCAGAGGAAACTGCAGTTCTGAAAGACATCAAAAAGTGAAGACTTCTGCCTGAAGCCCATACACGCCGTAGCGTACATGTTGGACCCCAAGTATGCTGGCAAGAGCATCCTATCTGGTGCAGAGATCAACCAGGCCTATGGTATGATCACTGCCGTGTCTTGCCACCTTGGCCTGGATCAGGGCAAGGTTCTTGGAAGTACACTTCCAAGCAAGGGCTTTGGGATGGAGATGCAATATGGCAGTCATGCCAACATATCTCATCAGCCACCTGGAGGAAAGGACTTCGTGGATCTGAAGCTCTTTCCCCTGTTGACTCAATCATCCTCCAAATCCCACCAACATCAGCCACCTCCGAGCGCAACTGGTCCTTGTGTGGGAACACACACACCAAAGCCCGCAAAAGGCTGTCCAAAACAAGGGTTTAAAAATTGGTGGTCTCCGGGAAAATTTGAGGCTTTTTGAGCCTGACAACGAGCCATCCGCAACAAGGTTGGAAAGGGACAGTGAAGATGAGGCCTCAGAGTCTGATGTTCAAAAAGTGGACATTGAGGAGGTCCAAGGAGAAGACATGGAAGCCTGAGAGGAAGACAACTAAAGCTTTAGTTTAGACTATCATTTTACAGATGTACAGTGGGGCAAAAAAGTATTTAGTCAGCCACCAATTGTGCAAGTTCTCCCACTTAAAAAGATGAGGCCTGTAATTTTCATCATAGGTACACTTCAACTATGACAGACAAAATTAGATTTTTTTTGCCCCACTGTATGTTGAAAATGTTTTTGGGAGATTTTATTTTTTAAACATTTTAATTCACCTTTATTTAACCAGGTAGGCAAGTTGAGAACAAGTTCTCATTTACAATTACGACCTGGCAAAGATAAAGCAGAGCAGTTCGACACATAACAACACAGAGTTACAAATGGAGTAAAACAAACATACAGTCAATAATACAGTAGAAACAAGTCTATATACAATGTCAGAAAATGAGGTGAGATAAGGGAGGTAAAGGCAAAAAAAATGCCATGGTGGCAAAGAAAATACACTGCTCAAAAAAAAAGGGGAACACTAAAATAAAACATCCTAGATCTGAATGAATGAAATATTCTTATTAAATACTTTTTTCTTTACATAGCTGAATGTGCTGACAACAAAAATCACGCAAAGATTATCAATGGAAATTAAATGTATCAACCCATGGAGGTCTGGATTTGGAGTCACACTCAAAATTAAAGTGGAAAACCACACTACAGGCTGATCCAATTTTTATGTAATGTCCTTAAAACAAGTCAAAATGAGGCTCAGTAGTGTGTGTGGCCTCCACGTGCCTCTGTATGACCTCCCTACAACGCCTGGGCATGCTCCTGATGAGGTGGCAGATGGTCTCCTGAGGGATCTCCTCCCAAACCTGGACTAAAGCATCCGCCAACTCCTGGACAGTTTGTGGTGTCCCAGATGATGTCCCAGATGTGCTCAATTGGATTCAGGTCTGGGGAACGGGCAGGCCAGTCCATAGCATTAATGCCTTCCTATTGCAGGAACTTCTGACACACTCCAGCCACATGAGGTCTAGCATTGTCTTGCATTAGGAGGAACCCAGGGGCAACGCAGGGCCAACCGCACCAGTATATGGTCTCACAAGGGGTCTGAGGATCTCATCTCGGTACCTAATGGCAGTCAGGCTATCTCTGGCGAGCACATGGAGGGCTGTGCGGCCCCCCAAAGAAATGCCACCCCACACCATGACTGACCCACCACCAAACCGGTCATGCTGGAGGATGGTGCAGGCAGCAGAACGTTCTCCACGGTGTCTCCAGACTCTGTAAGGTGCTCAGTGTGACACTGCTTTCATCTGTGAAGAGCACAGGGCGCCAGTGGCGAATTTGCCAATCTTGGTGTTCTCTGGCAAATGCCAAACGTCCTGCACGGTGTTGGGCTGTAGGCACAACCCCCATCTGTGGACGTCGGGCCCTCATACCACCCTCATGGAGTCTGTTTCTGACCATTTGAGCAGACACATGCACATTTGTGGCCTGCTAGAGGTCATTTTGCAGGGCTCTGGCAGTGCTCCTCCTGCTCCTCCTTGCACAAAGGCAGAGTTACATTGGAGTTACATTGTGTTGTTTAAGTGTTCACTTTATTTTTTTGAGCAGTGTACAATATAGCAAGTAAAACACTGGAATGGTAGATCTGCAGTGGAAAAATGTGCAAAGTAGAAATACAAATAAAGGGGTGCAAAAGGAGCATAAATAAATAAATAAAATAAATACAGCAGGGAAAGAGGTAGTTGTTTGGGCTAAATTATAGGTGGGCTATGTACAGGTGCAGTAATCTGTGAGCTGCTCTGACAGCTGGTGCTTAAAGCTAGTGAGGCAGATAAGTGTTTCCAGTTTCAGAGATTTTTGTAGTTCGTTCCAGTCATTGGCAGCAGAGAACTGGAAGGAGAGGCGGCCAAAGAAAGAATTGGTTTTGGGGGTGAGCAGAGAGATATACCTGCTGGAGCGAGTGCTACAGGTGGGTGATGCTATGGTGACCAGCGAGCTGAGATAAGGGGGGATTTTACCTAGCAGGGTTTTGTAGATGCATGGAGCCAGTGGGTTTGGCGACGAGTATGAAGCGAGGGCCAGCCAACGAGAGCCTACAGGTCGCAATGGTGGGTAGTGCATGGGGCTTTGGTGACAAAACGGATGGCACTGTGATAGACTGCATCCAATTTGTTGAGTAGGGTATTGGAGGCTATTTTGTAAATGACATCGCCGAAGTCGAGGATCAGTAGGATGGTCAGTTTTACAAGGGTATGTTTGGCAGCATGAGTGAAGGATGCTTTGTTGCGAAATAGGAAGCCAATTCTAGATTTAACTTTGGATTGGAGATGTTTGATGTGGGTCTGGAAGGAGAGTTTACAGTCTAACCAGACACCTAGGTATTTGTAGTTGTCCACATATTCAAAGTCAGAGCAGTCCAGAGTAGTGATGTTGGACAGGCGGGCAGGTGCAGGCAGCGATCGGTTGAAGAGCATACATTTAGTTTTACTTGTATTTAAGAGCAATTGGAGGCCACGCAAGGAGAGTTGTATGGCATTGAAACTTGCCTGGAGGGTTGTTAACACAGTGTCCAAAGAAGGGCAAAAAGTATACAGAATGGTGTCGTCTGCGTAGAGGTGGATCAGAGACTCACCAGCAGCAAGAGCGACATCATTGATGTATACAGAGAAGAGAGTCGGTCCAAGATTTGAACCCTGTGGCACCCCCATTGAAACTGCCAGAGGTCCGGACAACAGACCCTCCGATTTGACACACTGAACTCTATCAGAGAAGTAGTTGGTGAACCAGGCGAGGCAATCATTTGAGAAACCAAGGCTGTCGAGTCTACCGATGAGGATGTGGTGATTGACAGAGTCGAAAGCCTTGGCCAGGTCAATGAATACGGCTGCACAGTATTGTTTCTTATCGATGGCGGTTAAGATATCGTTTAGGACCTTGAGCGTGGCTGATGTGCACCCATGACCAGCTCTGAAACCAGATTGCATAGCAGAGAGGGTATGGTGAGATTCGAAATGGTCGGTAGTCTGCTTGTTGACTTGGCTTTCGAAGACCTTAGAAAGGCAGGGTAGGATTGATATAGGTCTGTAGCAGTTTGGGTCAAGAGTGTCCCCCCCCTTTGAAGAGGGGGATGACCGCAGCTGCTTTCCAATCTTTGGGAATCTCAAATGACACGAAATAGGTTGAATAGGCTAGTAATAGGGGTGGCAACAATTTCGGCAGATAATTTTAGAAAGAAAGGGTCCAGATTGTCTAGCCCAGCTGATTTGTAGGGGTCCAGATTTTGCAGCCCATTCAGAACATCAGCTGACTGGATTTGGGAGAAGGAGAAATGGGGAAGGTTTGGGTGAGTTGCTGTGGGGGGATGCAGTGCTGTTGACCGGGGTAGGGGTAGCCAGGTGGAAAGCATGGCCAGCCGTAGAAAAAAGCTTATTGAAATTCTCAATTATAGTGGATTTATCAGTGGTGACAGTGTTTCCTATCTTCAGTGCAGTGGGCAGCTGGGAGGAAGTGTTCTTATTCTCCATGGACTTTACAGTGTCCCAGAACTTTTTTGAGTTAGTGTTGCGGGAAGCAAATTTCTGCTTGAAAAAGCTAGCCTTGGCTTTTCTAACTGCCTGTGTATAATGGTTTCTAGCTTCGCTGAAAAGCTGCATATCACGGGGGCTGTTCGATGCTAATGCAGAATGCCATAGGATGTTTTTGTGTTGGTTAATGGCAGTCAGGTCTGGGGAGAACCAAGGGCTATATCTGTTCCTGGTTCTAAATTTCTTGAATGGGCAATGCTTATTTAAGATGGTTAGGAAGGCATTTAAAAAAGAAACGAGGCATCCTCTACTGACAGGATGAGATCAATATCCTTCCAGGATACCCCGGCCAGGTTGATTAGAAAGGCCTGCTCGCTGAAGTGTTTCAGGGAGCGTTTGACAGTGATGAGTGGAGGTCGTTTGACCGCTGACGCATTACGGATGCAGGCAATGAGGCAGTGATCGCTGAGATCTTGGTTGAAGACAGCAGAGGTGTATTTAGAGGGCAAGTTGGTTAGGATGATATCTGAGGGTGCCCGTGTTTACGGCTTTGGGGAGGTACCTGGTAGGTTTATTGATAATTTGTGTGAGATTGAGGGCATCAAGCTTAGATTGTAGGATGGCTGGGGTGTTAAGCATGTTCCAGTTTAGGTCGCCTAGCAGCACGAGCTCTGAAGATAGATGGGGAGCAATCAGTTCACATATGGTGTCCAGAGCACAGCTGGGGGCAGAGCGTGGTCTATTGCAGGCGGCAACGGTGAGAGACTTGTTTTTAGAGAGGTGGATTTTTAAAAGTAGAAATTAAAATTGTTTGGGTACAGACCTGGATAGTAGGACAGAACTCTGCAGGCTATCTTTGCAGTAGATTGCAACACCACCCACTTTGGCAGTTATATCTTTGTCTGAAAATGTTGTAGTTAGGGATGAACATTTCAGAATTTTTTGGTGGTCTTCCTAAGCCAGGATTCAGACACAGCTAGAACACCCGGGTTGGCAGAGTGTGCTAAAGCAGTGAATGAAACAAACTTAGGGAGGAAGCTTCAAATATTAACATGCATGAAACCAAGGCTATTACGGTTACAGAAGTCATCAAAAGAGAGCGCCTGGGGAATAGGAGTGGAGCTAGGCACTGCAGGGCCTGGATTCACCTCTACATCACCAGAGGAAAAGAGGAGGAGTAGGATAAGGGTACAGCTAAAAGAAATGGGGGCAATAAAATAGCTTCAAGGTATAATGTACAGACAAAGGTATGGTAGGATGTGAATACAGTGGAGGTAAACCTAGGTATTGAGTGATGATGAGAGAGATATTGTCTCTAGAAACATCATTGAAACCAGGAGATGTCATCGCATGTGTGGGTGGTGGAACTAATAGGTTGGATAAGGTATAGTGAGCAGGACTAGAGGTTCTACAGTGAAATAAGCCAATAAACACTAACCACAACAGCAATGGACAGGGCATATTGACATTAAGGAGAGGCATGCTTAGTCGAGTTATCAAAAGGGTCCAGTGAGTAGTGAGGTTGGTTGGGGTGGAAGGATCATTGGGGATCATTCAATATTCTCTTTTGTTGTTCAGTGAAATCATTCCATGTGAAGAGTCAACTCATTTAATTAAAGTTCAATTTGTAACTAAATGTTTTTTTCTATTGGAAGGATTTAATCATTTGCAATTATGTCTACTTATGATAAGGTAAAAGGTTTATGTTCGTCTCCATATGATATGGTAAATATATCCAAAGCAAAAAACATCTATATTTAAGTGGTATGAATAGTGGAATTCCTGCCAATTCCCACAGAGCATTTCCACCACTGAATATTCCCAAAATGCGCAATCCTACACACCATCTCTCCTTAGGACACCATCGCTGAGGGGTAAGAACAGTGGTTGGGCCACCTTAAGCGCAGACAAGTAAAGTCCTTGATTAAAAGGCCTCAACCATAGGCCAGTATCTCATGGTTAGACCTAGACATCCTGGCCTTCAACCCTACATTAACCTAGCTATATGTTTCCTTCACTTTACACCGACGGATCCTCTTTTTCAATCTTTCTCACTTGTGTCAATGGAGCAAACAGAGAATTCATGACCCGGCTGACAGTGCAGACAAAACTCAACCATTAATTATCAACATAGAGGTTTGTTTATATATATATATATAGAGGTTTGTTTATATATATATATATATAGAGGTTTGTTTATATATATATATATATAGAGGTTTGTTTATATATATATATATATATATAGAGGTTTGTTTTATATATTTATATATATATATATATATATATATATATATATATATATATATATATATATATATATATATATATATATATATATATATATAAACAAACCTCTATATATATATAAACAAACCTCTATATATATATATATATATATATATATTTCCACACACATACCGTGGGGCAACAAGGTATTTAGTCAGCCACCAATTGTGCAAGTTCTCCCACTTAAAAAGACAAGAGGCCTGTAATTTTCATCATAGGTTCACTTCAACTATGACAGACAAAAAATAAAATCCAGAAAAACACGTAGGATTTTTTATGAATTTATTTGCAAATTATGGTGGAAAATAAGTATTTGGTCACCTACAAACAAGCAACATTTCTGGCTCTCACAGACCTGTAACTCCTCTGTCCTCCACTCGTTACCTGTATTAATGGCACCTGTTTGAACTTGTTATCAGTATAGAAGACACCTGTCCACAACCTCAAACAGTCACACTCCAAACTCCACTATGGCCAAGACCAAAGAGCTGTCAACGGACACCAGAAACAAAATTGTAGACCTGCACCAGGCTGGGAAGACCGAATCTGCAATAGGTAAGCAGCTTGGTTTGAAGAAATCAACTGTGGGAGAAATGATTAGGAAATGGAAGACATACAAGACCACTGATAATCTCCCTCGATCTGGGGCTCCACGTAAGATCTCACCCTGTGGGGTCAAAATGATACCAAGAACGGTGAGCAAAAATCCCAGAACCACACGGGGGGACCTAGTGAATGACCTGCAGAGAGCTGGGACCAAAGTAACAAAGCCTACCATCAGTAACACACTACGCCGCCAGGGACTCAAATCCTGGAGTGCCAGACGTGTCCCCCTGCTTAAGCCAGTACATGTCCAGGCCCGTCTGAAGTTTGCTAGAGAGCACTTGGATGATCCAGAAGAAGATTGGAAGAATGTCATATGGTCAGATGAAACCAAAATAACTTTTTGGTAAAAACTCAACTCGTCGTGTTTGGAGGACAAAGAATGCTGAGTTGCATCCAAAGAACACCATACCTACTGTGAAGCATGGGGGTGGAAACATCATGCTTTGGGGCTGTTTTTCTGCAAAGGGACCAGGACGACTGATCCGAAAGAATGAATGGGGCCATGTATCGTGAGATTTTGAGTGAAAACCTCCAGCAGCAAGGGCATTGAAGATGAAACGTGGCTTGGTCTTTCAGCATGACAATGATCCCAAACACACTGCCCTTGCAAACGAAGGAGTGGCTTCGTAAGAAGCATTTCAAGGTCCTGGAGTGGCCTAGCCAGTCTCCAGATCTCAAACCCATAGAAAGTCTTTGGAGGGAGTTGAAAGTCTGTGTTGCCCAGCAACAGCCCCAAAACATCACTGATCTAGAGGAGATCTGCATGGAGGAATGGGCCAAAATTCCAGCAACAGTGTGTGAAAACCTTGTGAAGACTTACAGAAATATATATATAACAAAGTATTGAGATAAACTTTTGTTATTGACCAAATACTTATTTTCCACCATAATTTGCAAATAAATTCATTAAAAATCCTCCAATGTGATTTTCTGGATTTTTTTCATAGTTGTTGAAGTGTACCTATGATGAAAATTACAGGCCTCTCTCATCTTTTTAAGTGGGAGAACTTGCACAATTGGTGGCTGACTAAACACTTTTTTGCCCCACTGTATATACATACACACCATACATGCAAGAAACAAAGTGCATACTCACGTCTTTATGTTGTCATGGTAAACTTTTGTATCCGATGGCTGATTATACAGGGGCTAAGAAAAAGGGAGGGGGGATAGAAATCAGTCTAAGTAATGACTATCATTTGCTACTAGTATTATAATAACTCAAATCATTGCTACCATATGCAGTTTTTCAAAGAACCTTATCTAGGAAACAATCATTCAACCATTGAAAAACCCCTCAACCACCTACCAGTTCAACCTTAGGACCAAGACCTTCGAATATCTTATGGGCCTCTTCAGCTTTTTTCTGAAATGTAATAAAATACACAATATGATGATAGTTAGTAGGTCTCAAAATAATAGAGTCCCTTCACTCAAAGTAGTAGTCCTTTGTGATTGAACACACAATGTGGCCTGCAGGCTCTGTGGTTCCGTGTGTTTAATTACAGCTGCATAGACTCTTGCCAGCGTAGGACAATAACTATTTGGACACATTAATTTGCTAAAATATCTTCCCTTTTCCCCCCTCATCTAGGTACAATTATATAAAAGAAACGCTCCAATATTTTAGACTTCCCAAGCGTCTGAACTCTAAAAATATGTATTTTTTCCCAGGCAGCACTGTGCGGCGAATCTCCCTGCCCAAAAGAGGAAAGCCAAGGGAGATTGTTGGGCCAGGCGATAAAACGAGTTTCAATAAGAAGCTCAATCAGCTGAGCGAGTGACCAAATAAATTCTCCAAAGCATGTGATCTCCATGTACTGTATTTCCAAACTAATTTACATAAGTAATAGGAATGTGTCCATCTCTGAATTCTTTTTGCATATAGTTTGCTTGTGATTTTTTGTGGTTTCTAAGCTTTTGTCCAAATTACGCATAAAGAATTGAGAAGCTACAGTTGTTTGAAAAGCAGACACACAATGCAAAGACAGAGAAAATAGTGTTCCGGTAGAGCATAATTAATAGACCTTGGTAATAGTGACAAATCACGTATCACACAAGACTGTCAACTGTAAAAAAAAAAAAGTAATTTAAAAAAAAAAAAAAAACATTAAAAAAAAATATATTTTTTTCATACAAACTCTGCCCAGATACTGCTGTGGCAGATAACCAAGACCACAAGGGGAATGTTCTACGTGGCCCGTAGCTCTGCTCTCACAGGCTGGGCTGAGGAGAAGCTTTCCTGCTAAAAGGGTTAATGGCTGCCTGAAAAGGATGCAGTGCAGACACGACCAACAGTAACCTCCACACACACACACAGTCCCTCCCTCCCTTTTCCTTCTGCTAAAAAACACAAGATACACGCAGTCTATGGCTGTACTCCTTTGATCAGTCGGGGGATTGCGCAGGAGCAGTTGGCACTCCTTCGCATGCTACCTGCCTCACCTGGGAACACTTTAGATATTTTTTTTCTACAGTAAAAAGACTACAGTAGCCACTAGGATGTAGACAAACAAGGCAACCGTGACTGCAGATGTATAACATAGCAGTAATTCCATTTACTGTAGTCTCAAAATGATTAAACATTTATATTATGTAATAAAGTTTATTTATTTTCATTTCTATTTCAAAATGGAGCACACTTTGTTAGTAGCATGTATTAAATCATATGAAATTAAGTCGTTCAAATAATTTGACTCACCCACATCATTATACCTGGATGCAAAAGTATCAACTCTGAAAGTTTTATTCATTTGGGCTAATAGCTTCTACCTGAGCACATGATACGTGGTAATTGCATGCAATTCACATATTCTGTGTCGATGGCGATAATTAGCATAACACTCTGTACTCAGTCCCTCTTCCCCATTTGCTCACTGTAGCGCTGCGCAATTCACGGCCATGTCGCGGACGCAGGCGTTGACGCCACTTCCGGCGGCGTCATTTTTTGGGAGAGCCGGGACACTCTTTCCTGTTTTATACGCACCCTTTCTCTCTCAATATGTCTCGCTCTCTGACAGAAATACACACGAGCAAAACACACACATATAAATTCACACACACAACTCCAAAGGGACTGCCTTGAAAAAATATCCATGACACATGAACAAAAAGACTTAACGGAATCCTGGATGACATTCAAGCCTTTCTAGCCATAGAAACGTATACACAAGCATTGTAAGATTTAAGTATTGTTATGCATTGCACCTCCAGATTCATAACTTTTATCAAGTATGAAGTAGATAACAGTACAGCGTGGTAAAACCACCAGACACATGGAGTTGTCTGTGTAGTCACAGGTACAGTGCCCTGGGCACTGTTAATAATTTTGCACGCCCAATTTTTCAGTTTTTGATTTGTTAAAAAAGTTTGAAATATCCAATAAATGTCGTTCTACTTCATGATTGTGTCCCATTTGTTGTTGATTCTTCACAAAAAAATACAGTTTTATATCTTTATGTTTGAAGCCTGAAATGTGGCAAAAGGTCGCAAAGTTCAAGGGGGCCGAATACTTTCGCAAGGCACTGTATAGTAAAGGTGGAGTGCAGCATGTGTACAGTAGCGGAGGATTCCCCATTAAACCCACCCTGTTCTCGTCATAGATGATCTGGACAATGCTGCGGTGCTTGTTGTGTTCCTGTGGTATGGGGGGAGGGGTCACTGGCTTTTCTGGCTCCACTGGCTTCGCCGCTTCCTCCTCCAGTTGTTGCTAAGAGACAACATCAACACATTACCTCTGTCAATAAATGAATGTGTGCAGACAAACACACACAGGAAAATATTATATGGTAAACTTCCTCTCCTCCATAAATCATACAATTATAAAATTAGGCATGGGTTTCATGCTGCATATTCACGTTTTCTAATTCCACCTCGATTCAGCTAATGGTGGTGGCTGGACAGAAAGACAAGGCTCAGTGTTAATCTGATTCCAGTCTCTGATATGTGAGGCTTATGCCGGATTATTCCCCACCCACTTGTTTTAGGGCATTTAAGAGCTCTGTAATGTAACTGATAATGGCTGATCTATGCACCATCTAAGACTATCGACTGATAGTTGAACTTGTAGTGTGTGTCCAATAGTTGAACTGGTGTGTCTGTGTGCGTTTACATGCTTAAGGTTAAGTAAACAGAAAGCCGCCTGAGATTAGGGGTTCCTGGAATACCTTGAATAAATAAATCCCAGAAAATCCTGGGAAAAGCTTCAGGAAAACATAAACATTTACTTTCTCCCAAAGCCAAGTTCAGTTTAACTTCCTGTCTAATGAGTAGGGATTCCAAAAATATGTGTTTTTTTCTATCCAACTACAAACATTTTTATGATGCAAGTTAATGCTCACTCCACCAGGTCAGGACAGGAAGAGCGCTTGACATAGCAAATAATCCCACAGGCGGGGGGGGGTACAACCTGTCGCTCTGCCTGGAGATGAGTGGCACTCCCTGAGACTTCTAGCTAACCTGTGGGGCTTAGCTTAAGGCCCTTTAACCATGCCTGGTTCACTTCCAACAGAGACAGGTTCATTTCCACCTCCTTGTTACTGAGACGAGGCTTTTCACTCAGTTATAATATCTTGTGAAATATTTGTATTAGTGGGCATGTATGCATGACAAAAATAAATGTGTTTTAGTTCAATCAACAATTCCATCAGATGTAATTTTGATGCATTTGGTTCATGGGCACTGTTTAAATCAATATTTATGCTATTGGCTAGAGCTCCAAGACAGGGTATCTTTCTTATCGACACAAATCACAGAATAATTTCAACAGGTCTGGGGCAGGCTATTAAAGTGTGTCACGTAACAGTGGCCTAAACAACCTGCTTCTTCTTCAGCTTGAAGATCTGCTGCTCCACTTTAGCGATCTCTCTGTCCACACGGTCCATGCTCTGGATCAGCTCTTCCTTGGACAATCTGGAGGGTAAGCTGTCAGGAACCTCCCCCACATGGTGCAGCCCTCCTGGAGCCTGGGACTCCGCTTTCATGCCACTGAACTGGGTCTCCTGGAACACAGACAGAGAACGTGAGTCCACTGCAGTGAACAAAGGTTCAATACATTGTGCATGTTTGAGATTGACTACAATGTAGTCAGAGTCACTGACAGACTGTACAGAATCTACAACTCAACTTGTATCCCAAATAAATTATCATTATGTGATCAAAATGAGCCATGCTGCACCACACCTTGCTGAAATCGATATCCTCAAACATATTTAAAGTCATTGAGGGTTTAATACATTGCTTTAGCCATCGTTTTCTATGTCTTTATTAGAACTAGGTAGATAGGCGACGTGCACCTTATTGACCTCCCCTACGTTGGCTCTGAGGCTGTCCTGGACCTGGTGGGACTGCAGGGGTAAAATGATTCCCCCGGGCAGGGCACCGCGGGCGAAGTGGGCCTCCGAGACAGTCTCCATGCGGGGCCGCTTGGCCTCCAGAGCCTCGTGGCCGTCAGCCTGCTGCTGGGAGGTGACACTGTGGAACTGCTGCTCGTAGCCATGACGTCTCTCTGGAGGCCTGGAGGAGGAAGGTAAACATCAGATATCACACACACACACACACATTCCTCCTGATACAGGAATAACATCTATCGTGACTACCTTCTACAATAACATCTATGCCAGGGGTGCTCAATTATTATTTGAGAAGGTCCGTTAACACAAATTTCCTAGGTGGCAAAAGTCCGGATGGATAGTCAGTCATTCATCAGCGTAGCAACAAATCCCAACCCATGCTACCCCAACCTGCTCACACCCCTCTTGTTTGCAGATTTTTGTTGTTGCAATTCTACATATTTTTCATGTCTAAACCATGTTAATATGATACCAGGGGTCATAGCCTTACCGAGATGCAAAAAATATTGGGCGACAGAGTTGTCTGATCTTACAACTAATTGAATTTTAAAGTAGATTTTTCCATTTATAGGCACTGAGATGGTCTGATGCTTTAAGCGCACCGCTTGATGAAATAATGAAGACAACAAATGACTAGGAGGGTGTCTGACTGCAATTGACTTGATTGTGCGCAGATTTGCTGCGTGATAGATAGATCAATAAATAAGTATACCAAAAATCCCTCATTCATTTAGGAAAAACATTCCCTAAACCCTTGCGCTCTTTACGTGACATGTATGCGTCGCTAGCACGTGACCAATACACCCTGACCTAAAGCATATCATAATCACATCAATAAAATGGGTTATAACAAACTCCAAACACATGACAGCAAAATGGATGCAGAGGACATGACAAAAACTTGAAAATGGGGGAATGTTTACTTGTTGCTCAGTAGGTAAAATGGGAAGTCGGATGTGTAGAATAAATTTGACTAGTTGTGGAAAATACTGGAGATGAAGAAAAATAATGTAAGGAGCAGGCACTGTATATTATGCATGCCAAACAGGTGCTGTTAGAATATAATATCACTTTTCTGATCGTTTGGAGAATGTAAACAAATTATAAGCATACCAGAGTCTGTTGTAATGTATTTTTTTTGTTTAGGGGCAAAGACTAAAATCAGAAGCATTAATTTGTGAAAGACAAGGCTCAATGAAACGCTAATTATTCAAGGGTGCCTTTATTGTATTTTAAAACGAAAATGCTTGATTGCATTTCAAATCCTGAATGACTCACATGCTGTGTGATGACATGAACAAATTAATTAAGTCATTGATTGATACAGTATTGAAATACTGGCCTAAGAAAGTTATGGTATTAGGACTAAACAGGATGCCCTCTTTGGCCTTCAGCTCAATGGTGGTTATACAAGGCTGCTATACGAAGCCTACTAATGATTACATTACTTAATATTATAATGATGGTAATAACAAAAACAACAAGGAGATCATTAAATAAATGATAAGTAATAGGCTGTTCTAACAGGGGGGGAGGAGCATAAGGCCTTCATAACAGCATAGCAAAATTTTAAAAAACTGCCAAACTGTTTATCCAGCGTGTTGTGGTTGCCAAGCCTCACGGAATCAGTAGGCTACACGAACACAAACAGAATCTCTTATTTCTGTAGATGCACAGTGGGGCAAAAAAGTATTTAGTCAGCCACCAATTGTGCAAGTTCTCCCACTTAAAGATAAGAGAGGCCTGTAATTTTCATCATAGGTACACTTCAACTATCACAGACAAAATGAGGGGGAAAAAAATTCCAGAAAATCACATTGTAGGATTTTTTATGAATTTATTTGCAAATGATGGTGGAAAATAAGTATTTGGTCAATAACAACACTTTCTCAATACTTTGTTATATACCCTTTGTTGGCAATGACAGAGGTCAAACGTTTTCTGTAAGTCTTCACAAGGTTTTCACACACTGTTGCTGGTATTTTGGCCCATTCCTCCATGCAGATCTCCTCTAGATCAGTGATGTTTTGGGGCTGTTGCTGGGCAACACAGACTTTCAACTCCCTCCAAAGATTTTCTATGGGGTTGAGATCTGGAGACTGGCTAGGCCACTCCAGGACCTTGAAATGCTTCTTACGAAGCCACTCCTTCGTTGCACGGGCGGTGTGTTTGGGATCATTGTCATGCTGAAAGACCCAGCCACGTTTCATCTTCAATGCCCTTGCTGATGGGAGGTTTTCACTCAAAATCTCACGATACATGGCCCCATTCATTCTTTTCCACCCCCATGCTTCACAGTAGGTATGGTGTTCTTTGGATGCAACTCAGCATTCTTTGTCCTCCAAACACGACGAGTTGAGTTGTTACCAAAAAGTTATATTTTGGTTTCATCTGACCATATGACATTCTTCCAATCTTCTTCTGGATCATCCAAGTGCTCTCTAGCAAACTTCAGACGGGCCTGGACATGTACTGGCTTAAGCAGGGGGACACGTCTGGCACTGCAGGATTTGAGTCCCTGGCGGCGTAGTGTGTTACTAATGGTAGGCTTTGTTACTTTGGTCCCAGCTCTGTGCAGGTCATTCACTAGGTCCCCCCGTGTGGTTCTGGGATTTTTGCTCACCGTTCTTGTGATCATTTTGACCCCACGGGGTGAGATCTTGCGTGGAGCCCCAGATCGAGGGAGATTATCAGTGGTCTTGTATGTCTTCCATTTCCTAATAATTGCTCCCACAGTTGATTTCTTCAAACCAAGCTGCTTACCTATTGCAGATTCAGTCTTCCCAGCCTGGTGCAGGTCTACAATTCTGTTTCTGGTGTCCTTTGACAGCTCTTTGGTCTTGGCCATAGTGGAGTTTGGAGTGTGACTGATTGAGGTTGTGGACAGGTGTCTTTTATACTGATAACAAGTTCAAACAGGTGCCATTAATACAGGTAATGAGTGGAGGACAGAGGAGCCTCTTAAAGAAGAAGTTACAGGTCTGTGAGAGCCAGAAATCTTGCTTGTTTGTAGGTGACCAAATACTTATTTTCCACCATAATTTGCAAATAAATTCATTTTAAAAAATCATACAGTGATTTTCTGGATTTTTTCCCCCCTCATTTTGTCTGTCATAGTTGAAGTGTACCTATGATGAAAATTACAGGCCTCTCATCTTTTTAAGTGGGAGAACTTGCACAATTGGTGGCTGACTAAATACTTTTTTGCCCCACTGTACAGTGCCTTCAGCCTATTCAGACCCCTTGACTTATTGATACGTTACAAAATGTTTTGTTTTTTTAAGTATAAATCATTAGCAATCGACCTACACACAATACCCCATAATGATAAAGAAAAAACAGGTTAAACATTTTTGCAAATGTATTAAA
This sequence comes from Oncorhynchus tshawytscha, assembly GCF_018296145.1. NCBI lineage: Eukaryota > Metazoa > Chordata > Actinopteri > Salmoniformes > Salmonidae > Oncorhynchus > Oncorhynchus tshawytscha. The sequence continues at coordinate 22,837,351 of NC_056458.1, forward strand.
AATACCTTATTTACATAAGTATTCATACCCTTTGCTAGGAGACTCGAAATTGAGCTTAAATCAAATTTTATTTGTCACATGCGCCGAATACAACAGGTATTCCTTAGTGAAATGCTTACTTACAAGCCCTTAATCAACAATGCAGTTATGAAAATACCTAAAAAAGGTAAGAGATAAAAGTAACAAATAATTAAAGCGCAGCAGTAAATAACAAGTGAGGCTATATACTGGTACAGAGTGTCAATGTGCGGGGGCACCGGTGTCGAGGTAATATGTACATGTAGGTAGAGTTATTAAAGTGATAATAGATTACAACAGAGTGTAGCAGCAGCATAGAAGCGGGGGGAGGGGCAATGCAAATAGTCTGGGTAGCCATTTTATTATGTGTTCAGGAGTCTTACGGCTTGGTGGTAGAAGCTGTTTAGAAGCCTCTTGGACCTCGACTTGGCGCTCCAGTACAGCTTGCCGTGAGGTAGCAGAGAGAACAATCTATGACTAGGGTGGCTGGATTCTATGACAACTTTTAGGGCCTTCCTCTGACACCGCCTGGAATAGAGGTCCTGGATGGCAGGAAGCTTGGCCCCAGTGATGTCCTAGGCTGTGTGCACTACCCTCTGTAGCGCCTTGCGGTCAGAGGTAGAGCAGTTGCCATACCATGCAGAGGTGAAACCCGTCAGGCTGGATGCAAGTGTATCCTGTTCCCATTGATCCTCCTTGAGATGTTTCTACAACTTGGAGTCCATCTGTGGTAAATGCAATCGATTGGACATGATTAGGAAAGGAACACACCTGTCTAGATAAGGTCCCACAGTTGACAGTGCATGTCAGAGCAAAAACCAAGCCATGAGGTCGAAGGAATTGTCTGTAGAACGCCGAGACAGGATTGAGTCAAGGCACAGACCTGGGGAATGGTACTGCAGCATTGAAGGCCGCCAAGAACATAGTGGCCTCCATCGATCTTAAATGGAAGATTGGACCCACCAAGACTCTTCCTTGAGCTGAATGCCAGGCCAAACTGAGCAATCAGGGGGAGAAGTGCCTGGTCAGGGAGGTGACCAAGAATCCAAGGGTCACTGACAGAGCTCCAGAGTTTCTCTGTAAAGATGGGAGAACATTCCAGAAGGACAACCATCTCCGCAGCACTCCACAAAATCACACCTTTATGATAGTGGCCAGACAGAAGCCACTCCTCAGTAAAAAGGCACGACAGCCCGCTTACGGTTTGCCAAAATGTCACCTAAAGACTCTCAGACCATGAGAAACAAGATTTTCTGGTCTGATGAAACCAAGATTGAACTCTTTGGCCTGAATGCCAAGCATCACGTCTGGAAGAAACCTGGCACCATTCCTACGGTAAAGCAAGGTGGCAGCAACATGCTGTGGGGGTGTTTTTCAGCGACAGGTACTGGGAGACTAGATCGAGGCAAAGATGAACAGAGCAAAGTACAGAGAGATCCTTGATGAAAACCTGCTCAGGACCTCAAACTGGGGTGAAGGTTCACCTCCCAACAGGACAACGACCCTAAGTACACAGCCAAGACAAATCAGGAGTGGATTCAAGACAAGTCTCTGAATGTCATTGAGTGGCTCAGGCAGAGCCGGACTTGAACCCGATCGAACATCTCTGGAGACCTGAAAATAGCTGAGCAGCAATGCTCCCCATCCAACCTGACAGAGCTTGAGAGGATCTGCAGAGAAGAATGGGAGAAACTCCCCAAATACAGGCATGCCAAGCTTGTTGCGTCATACCCAAGAAGACTCGAGGCAGCAATTGCTTCCAAAGGAGCTTCAACAAAGTACTGAGTAAAATGTATGAATACTTATGTAAATGTGATGTTTTTTATTTAAGAAATTAACAATAATCTGTTTTTGCTTTGTCATTATGGGGTATTGTGTATAGATTTATGAGGGGGAAAAAAACACATTTTAGAATAAGGCTATAACCTAACAAATTGTGGAAAAAGTCATGGTCTGAATACTTTTCCAACGGCACTGTATATGGATGATTTATAAAGCCAGGCACATTTAAGAGTTAGACTATTGATTATAGACGTAATTAAGTTGGGGTTTCCCATCTCCTCACTTTTCATTCAGTACATTTTACCCCTTTTTCTTGTGATATCCAAACTGGTAGTTACAGTCTTGTCCCATTGCTGCAACTCCCGTACGGACTCAGGAGAGGCGGAGGTCGAGAGCCACGCATCCCCCTAAACACGACCCGGAAGCCAGCCGCACCAATGTGTAGGAGAAAACACGGTCCAACTGATGAATTCAGCGTGCATGCGCCTGGCCCTCCACAAGGAGTTGCTAGGGCACGATGGGACAAGGACATCCCGGCTGGCTAAACCCTCCCCCTAACCCCTAAAACGCTGCCCCACTCAGGAGGGCCCCTCCTCTCTTTTCGTAGACAATTAAGGCAAATGCTGTTTTTTCATCTCCTAATGCTGCTGCTGCATCCGCCGCATTGTTTTCAACAGCAACATGCTGGTTAACTTTGCTATTATGCAGATAGCAACACAGTCTAGGAAAAGGCGCCAATTCAACAGCACATTGATGTTTCAGAACCGCGGACAGCGACCGCTATCCAACATGGGAAAATGGGCATTTGTTATAAAATAATATTTTTATTAGTGTGGTACCATTGTTCTTAGGTAATATATTCATATACAATTGCAGTAGCATGTCTCGGTGATGGACCGCACCATCCCCACGGCCTCCACAATGGACAGGCTAGAGTCAGACCGATGTCTTGTACACCATAAAGTAGAATTTTTGCTACTGCCCGACTAAATTAATCTCGGGCGACCAACAGCCTATCGACCAATTGACAAAATGGGGTGAGCCCTAGAAGCCGCATTCCGTATTGACCCTGTTCTGAGTCAGGATCCGGAACTCAGAACAGGGTTTTATGCACTAGTACATTCTATAGCAGGGATGTTCAATGTCGGTCCTATAGGGCCGAAACACTTCTGGTGTTCATCCTTACCTTCAAAAACGTGGGACACCAGGTGAGTGCAAATAAAAACCAGAACTGGAATTTAACAGTGCTACTCTATAGGATGGTTTCCCAGACACCAGATAACGGCCAGTACTAAGCTAAAAGGCATGTGGAGACTCGATTGAAAGTACTTCTTAGTCCAAGACTAGGCTTAATATAGGTCAGGGAAACTGGCCAATATGAGTAGACCTTTTTTTGTGTGCTACTTTTAGGATAACTGAAAAATCCCAGAAATTACTGTCATCATCCCCCCAACTATAATAACAGGCTTTTGAAGCTGAGGTGGCCGTTGGCATCGTTAAGTACCTCTCAGTTCCAGGGTGGAATTCCGAAAGCAAGGAAGGCCTTCGTCGACCTTGCTGGTCCTGCAGGTGACCTCGGTAGTCCGGGACGGTGAACTCCTACGCACACACACACACACACACACACACACACACACACATTAAGCAAACAATAATAACATGCTGGTTTAGACTAGAGCCAGTTGCACAGTGAATAGGGCAGGTCTGCACAGCCACGAGACACAGCCTGTTGATAACACATGGCATGTCAGAGCAGCAACACATTTCACCAAAACAGGCGCTATTGCCCAAACCAATCGATAACAATTCAAAACAAAAAATGTTTAAGATAATAAAATTACTTGTAGGGCCCTATGCATTCAGAATGCAAAAAAATAAAAAATAAATTAAAAGCCCAGCATTGCAGAATCCCTCATGTTGGATTGCAAGGGAGGCAGAGACATTTATGCCTATGATACACTATCAAAAGGGAAACCTCTCTACTTGATGATTATTAACGATTTACACAAAAGTCTTTGAACAGCCACCGCAGAGAAGCAACAAGACAATACATCAATGCACACATCCTCGAGCACCTTTTTACCTCGACAAACTAGAAATCAAAATCGGTTTCATTGCTTTCAAGTGAGGGCAGTGAATTGATGTAAACCTGTTTTTTTGGGGGGTTGAAAAGGTTAATGCACCCGTTTTTATCTAAATATCAAATCATTTCTAGGTAACAATTAAGTACCTTGCTGTGATCGTTCTCAGCAAAGAATTTCTCAAGCAATAATTTTGCTAGGACTGAGAGTGATCTGAGTGGGGAGGGGAAAACTGTTGGCAGAGAGGTTTGGAACTTTATTGATCTGTTAACTCATCTATGATGACACCATGCAGGCAAACTGTATCCCGCCACAACAGGCCGACATTTAAGGGGGTCTTTTCAATCAGCTCTTACACTAAAAGGGCACTATCATAATTTTCACATTATTCCAACCTCATAGTATAATACACAGGAAATCACATTTGACTACACTCGGCCTTTAATGGTTTCTATCAGGGAGTAATTAGCATTTCATGCCCTTTGCTATCAGCACACTGTGACCTACAAACAAACCTGAGCATGTCAATGCACTTAACAGAAAGTTCAGCCCTACCTAGACCAAACATTTCCTAAAACAACCATTATTTTTTTCCACATAGACAGATTGTAAAAACAGAAATGTACCATTGACCACTAATCAAATCAACCTAACAAACATGAAACAACCTTTGTGATCATGTTGCAATAACTGCAAGGAAAGCCTACTGCATCTCTCAACTTTGGCAGACCAAATGCTAACTAATTAAATCGCAAAACAGTTGGTGTCTGCACAAAAAAACAAAAGATAGGCATTTTAATGTATTCTCCAATTACCCAACAAATGGTCCTACACACATGCAGAAAGTTAATTTCCATGTAAAAATATCAGACATTGATGATTAGGTTGCAGTAAATGTGAAACCAGAGTGAAAGCAGCAATACTATAGGTAAACAGGTGGCCTCTGTGTGAATCAGTTCATCAAGCCCTGAGGAACGCACAACACTGAGCAGAGATAACCAAATTGATTTATAGTCATGGAAATCCAGCGCGTTCTGGAGTCATTCATCTGACCAGGGGGAAGTGGTGGAGAGAAAAACACTACACTACATAGCTCTGGTCTGGCTAGAGCCATGCTAAACTTAGCTAGAACAGTGGGTTCTGGCATATTCTAGGAGAGATAAAAACAGTGAAGTGTTCAGAAACACACACACACCTCTTTATAGGCTGCAGCTTTTTGTAGCTCTTTTCCTATCCATGCAAAAACATATGTTTTACACACTGAGTAATTTTCATAACCCAAAATAAAAACACTCAGATTAAGTCAAAAGTGTCAGACACAGAGGGGTTAGCACCTCGGCCCAGAGTCTCAACCGTTAACATCCCTAATGTGAACAACAAAGTTAAAAGTGCACTACGCAGAATTTGCTCCGCCATTTCCCAGTTGCTAAAATTCAAAACAGTTCCCCTAATTTAAGGTAGTGACAAAACAAGCAAATATAGTGTTGAGAATCACGATGGGGCTCTGTGCAGGCCAGCAACCGAGGACAGACGATTTCTACGCGCTAGAGCACTCAGCGGTCCCGTTCCGTGAGCTTGTGTAGCCTACCACTTCACGGCTGAGCCGTTTCCACTTCACAATAACAGCACTTAGTTGACTGGGGCAGCTCTAGCAGAAATTTGACGAACTGTCTTGTGGGAAAGGTGGCATCCTATGACGGTGCCACGTTGAAAGTCAATGAGCACTTCAGTAAGGCCCTTATACTGCCAATGTTAGTCTATGGAGATTGCATGGCTGTGGACTCAATTTTATACACCTGTCAACAACGGGAGTGGCTGAAATAGCCGAATCAACTAATTAGAAAGGTTGTCCACATAGTTTTGTATAAATAGTGTATTTCAGTACACTCGTAACAACTTAAACATTACAAAACATATATTTGATAAAATAACCTTGTGTAACAAATAACCCTTTCATTTTTCTGTTGACCAAATTCGTCACACTCTCACTGACCTCCGTACAAAAACTCCTTGCTTGGTGAGCAAAAATACACCGCCTGCTGAAGAGTTGGCCTCTCTCTTCTTCTCTGATTATAGTGATCATTTCAGCATTAGACGATAAATCGGTTGATCATTATAACCACAAGTGCACTGTAATAATACTAAAGCAGCCAAAGTAATTTAAAAAACTGACTTGAGAATAACTCAATTGTTGTACCTTTAGACTGTTCAAGCCAGTGGATACTCTCATGCTTTCACTTAAACACAAGAGAAGTCTGCATGATTCCAGAGCACATCCCGAGGCATGTCATCTTGAAATCTCTATTTTCCATTATATTATGGATTCAGCATTAACATGCAATAGTGAATCATTTGCATGGAGAGAGGAATTCTTGCTAATAGGTGTGTAAAAAAAAAAAAAAATTAAATTGTAAAAGATACAGTGCAGTGCCACCATTAAGAGGTTTGAGAGAGTAATGACATTTCTCTGAGCTCAGTTTCTTACCTGTTGGTGGCGTGTGGTGCTGAAGGTGTACTGGACAGAGTGTGATGGGTAGCGGCTCTGCTCACTGCTGAAGCTGCCCTGGGTAGGGGGATAGCCCGAGCTACTGGACATCCTGGCTCCGGGTTGAGCTGGGCGGGCTGTTGCTGCACTGATCAGGGGCTCTGCTGGAGCATGGCTGGAGACCCAAACCACCTGACGTAGGACAAATAGAGGGACACTGGTGTAGCATGGTATACCGATGTAATGTCGATACATTTTCAATACTAGAACATGAAAAACAGTTTGGTACTAAAATGTTACTTCTGTCAAATGTGTCTGTATCAGTGCAGCCGACCCCTTATTATAGTGCACATCGTGCCTGCCTACTTACTCATTGCTAGCCTGCACAGAGAGTCTGGGCTGGTGCATGTTAGCTCCCCACACATGCTGTACAGTAGTTAACATGCATGTAGAAATGTTGAACCTGTTAATTACTGTTCACAAAACAATGTCCATACAGGCAAAACACATTACAATGGAAGATGATACCGGTAGCTTCCAGCTTAGCAGGCTAACTGTCCTTGCTAGCTGACAGCTAAAGCCATCATCAATTCACTACCCTACTACCTTGTTTGTGATACCATAATGTAAGTCATAATGCTAAAAACGCAGATTTCAAAGCTGATTTCTACCAAACACTTTATTCATTAACTTAATGCGTCTATCACCCAAAGATGACCTATTGCCTCAGCACAATGACTGCCCCGTGAATGACGCAACTACTGGTTAAAAAAATTAAATGAGATACTTCTATGCAATGCTGTTGATCCGTACAATGCCACCACTATACTTCACTGTAGGGATGGTGCCAGGTTCTCCAGACGTGACGCTTGGCATTCAGGCCAAAATGTTCAATCTTGGTTTCATCTGACCAGAGAATCTTGTTTCTCATTATCTGATAGTCTTCAGGTGAGATTTGGCTAACTCCAAGTGAGATGGTTGTCCTTCTGGAAGGTTCTCCCATCTTTAGAGGAACTCTGGAGCTCTGCCAGAGTAATCATCAGGTTCTTGGTCGCCTCCCTGACCAAAACCCTTCTCCCCTGATTGCTCAGCATGGCCGGGTGGCCAGCTCTAGTAAGAGTCTTGGTGGTTCCAAACTTCGATTTAATAATAATGGATGCCACTGTGTTCTTGGGGACCTTCAATGCTGCAGACATTTTTTGCTACCCTTCCCCAGATCTGTGACGACACAATCCTGTCTCAGAGCTCTACAGTCAATTCCTTCAATCTCATGGCTTGGTTTTTGCTCTGACATGCACTGTCAACTGTGGGCCCTTAAATAGACAGGTGTGTGCCTTTCCAAAACATGTCCAATCAATTTAAAATTTACCACAGGTGGACTCCAATCAAGTTATAGAAACATCAAGGATGCTCAACAGAAACAGGCTTAGGACTGACCCCAATTAGTCGAGTGGTGGATTGTTCGGTTGTCTTTTTTGTTTTTGAGCAGTAACACACTCAAAAGTTTGGACACCTACTCATCAAAAAAGTCGGAAGTTCACATACACCTTAACCAAATACATTTAAACTCAATTTTCACAATTCCTGACATTTAATCGTAGTAAAAATTCAATCTTAGGATCACCACTTTATTTTAAGAATGTGAGAGAAATCATTCCCTCTAATAGTAGAGAATGATTTATTTCAACTTTTATTTCTTTCATCACATTCCCAGTGGGCCAGAAGTTTACATACTCAATTAGTATTTGGTAGCATTGCCTTTAAATGGTTTAATTTGGGTAAAACGTTTTGGGAAGCTTGTGGAAGGCTACCCACAATAAGTTGGGTGACCCCCAAATGGCCCATTCCTCCTGACAGAGCTGGTGTAACTGAGTCAGGTTTGTAGGCCTCCTTGCTCGCACACGCTTTTTCAGTTCTGCCCAAAACTTTCTATGGGATTGAGGTCAGGGCTTTGTGATGGCCACTCCAATACCTGGACTTTGTTGTCCTTAAGCCATTTTGCCACAACTTTGGAAGTATGCTTGGGGTCATTGTCCATTTGGAAGACCCATTTGCGACCAAGCTTTAACTTTCTGACTGATGTCTTAAGATGTTGCTTCAATATAGCCACATATATTTCCTGCCTCATGATGCCATCTAATTTGTGAAGCGCACCAGTCCATCCTGCAGCAAAGCACCCCCACAACATGTGACGGTGTTCTTCGGCTTTTTTGTTTCATCAGATCAGAGGACATTTCTCCAAAAAGTCTTTGTCCCCATGTGCAGATGCAAATAGGAGTCTGGCGTTTTTATTGCGGTTTTGGAGCAGTGGCTTCTTCCTTGCTGAGCGACAATTCAGGTTGTGTGAATATAGGTCTAATTTTACTGTGGATATAGATACTTTGTACCCGGTTCCTCCAGCATCTTCACAAGGTCCTTTGTTGTTGTTCTGGGACTGATTTGCACTTTTCGCACCAAAGTACATTCATTTCTAGGAGACAGAACGCGTCTCCTTCTTGAGCGGTTTGAGGCTGCGTGGTCCCATGGTGTTTATACTTGCGTACTGTTGTTTGTACAAATTAACGTGGTACCTTCAGGCATTTGGAAATTGCTCCCAAGGATGAACAAGACATGTGGTCTACAATTTTTTTCTATAGTCTTGGCTGATTTCTTTTGATTATCCCATGATTTCAAGCAAAGAAGCACTGAGTTTGAAGGTTGGCCTTGAAATACAGCCACAGGTACACCTCAAATTGACTCAAATGATGCCAATTAGCCTATCAGAAGCTTCTAAACCAATTACAATTTTCTGGAATTGTCCATGTTGTTTAAATGCACAGTCAACTTAGTGTATGTAAACTTCTGACCCACTGGAATTGTGATACAGTGAATTATAAGTTAAATAATCTGTCTGTAAACAATTGTTGGAAAAATGTATTGTGTCATGCACAAAGTAGATGTCCTAACCGACTTGCCAAAACTATTGTTTAAGAACTTTGTGGAGTGGTTGAAAAATGAGATTTAATGACTCCAACCTAAGTGTATGTAAACGTCTGACTTCAAATGTAGGTGCAGGAGCTCCACAATACTTTTGAGCTAATATTCTATAAAGAGGAACAGCAGCTCAAACAGTACAAAATTTGAGGAGCCGGTACTCATCTCCGGTGAACTCCTACCTAAGTTAAGCACTGCTTCTTATCCCTTGCGCAAATACCCTACAGCTGTCTCTGTTCCGAGCTCACTGGCGCAGGAAACTGAGGGCCCAGAATATTTTATACAATGCTGCAAGTTTACTAGTGCAAGCATCGGACCAAAGTTAATACGTTTCAAGTTTGTTGCAGACAGGCAATGTGATTTATAGGATCCCCCCCCCCCTTAAAATGAATCTGGATATTTTCTGCCTGCAGGCTGCAATGTTTTAATTTGTTGGCATTATGTAGGCAATGGCAATAATAGTTACTTTTTAGGTTAACATTTTAGATTTTTATTTACCACTTGACAATGATTGAGATATGAAGACGTTACTATAAATTAAACTGTTTCACAAAGATTTTCATATGAAAACCATAGCTGGCACACAGATCGGTAGAAATTAGAAGTTAAATTGGCATTCCACATGAGAAAGGTTGCCGGCTCTTCGTATAACCTATTACCGGAAACTTCAGGAGAGTAATGGCATAATTTGCGAACACCACCAGGAGGAGAAGAGTTGGGTAAGGTTAAGTTAAGTTTTTTTCTCTTCTTCATGTTATCTAGATCTGGTGCCCTCGAGGCATTTGTCAAATTACATCAAACCATAAAGCTTAAAGCATCAGACAAGCTCAATGCATATAGTTGATTTTACTACACCCTATATGTTGTGTCTATATACGGAAAAATACACATTTACAAATTTTGATTGGTCGAAAGAACAGACGACTTTCAGTCGACCAAGATCATTTTTAGTGAAAACAGCTCTATACAGGACGCACCTGAGCTCAATTTCAAGTGTCAATGCAAAGGGTCTGGATACTTATGTGAATAAGGTATCCGTTTATTTTTAATACATTTGCAAATAATTCTAAAAACCTGTTTTCACTTTGTCATTATGGGGTATTGTGTGTAGATTGACAAGGGAAAATGTTAATTTAATCTATTTTAGAATAAGGCTGAAACATGTGAAGGGGTCTGAAAACTTTCCAAATTCACTGTATGTTCATGCTTAGTGTTGGACTTAAAAGTATACAATTTCAATCACATTATAGGTTGCAATTTTTGTTTTGTGTAGCCTATTTAAATACCCTAAACTGTACCCCGCATTATACTGTGTAGAGTGCTGCTACCCGATATTATGGTCGGGTTAGGGCCCGTTTTTTCCATCAATAATGAAACGGGCAGGGCTTCATTAAATTGATCACTAACATTGTGTGGCCTCCACGTGCCTGTATGACCTCCCTACAACGCCTGGGCATGCTCCTGATGAGGTGGCGGATGGTCTCCTGAGGGATCTCCTCCCAGACCTGGACTAAAGCACCCGCCAACTCCTGGACAGTCTGTGGTGCAGCGTGGCGCTGGTGGATGTAGCGATACATGATGTCCCAGATGTGCTCAATTGGATTCAGGTCTGGGGAACGGGCGGGCCAGTCCATAGCATCAATGCCTTCCTCTTGCAGGAACTGCTGACACACTCCAGCCACATGAGGTCTAGCATTGTCTTGCATTAGGAGGAACCCAGGGCCAACCGCACCAGCATATGGTCTCACAAGGGGTCTGAGGATCTAATCTCAGTACCTAATGGCAGTCAGGCTACCTCTGGCGAGCATATGGAGGGCTGTGCGGCCCCCCAAAGAAATGCCACCCCACACCATGACTGACCCACCGCCAAACTGGTCATGCTGGAGGATGTTGCAGGCAGCAGAACGTTCTCCACGGCGTCTCCAGACTCTGTCACGTCTGTCACATGTGCTCAGTGTGAACCTGCTTTCATCTTTGAAGAGCACAGGGCGCCCATGGCGAATTTGCCAATCTTGGTGTTCTCTGGCAAATGCCAAACGTCCTGCACGGTGTTGGGCTGTAAGCACAACCCCCACCTGTGGACGTCGGGCCCTCATACCACCCTCGGAGTCTGTTTCTGACCGTTTTGAGCAGACACATGCACATTTGTGGCCTGCTGGAGGTCATTTTGCAGGGCTCTGGCAGTGCTCCTCCTGCTCCTCCTTGCACAAAGGCAGAGGTAGCGGTCCTGCTGCTGGGTTGTTGCCCTCCTACAGCCTCCTCCACATCTCCTGATGTACTGGCCTGTCTCCTGGTAGCGCCTCCATGCTCTGGACACTACGCTGACAGACACAGCAAACCTTCTTGCCACAGCTCGCATTGATGTGCCATCCTGGATGAGCTGCACTACCTGAGCCACTTGTGTGAGTTGTAGACTCCGTCTCATGCTACCACTAGAGTGAAAGCACCGCCAGCATTCAAGTGACCAAAACATCAGCCAGGAAGCATAGGAACTGAGAAGTGGTCTGTGGTCCCCACCTGCAGAACCACTCCTTTATTGGGGGTGTCCTGCTAATTGCCAATCATTTCTATCTGTTGTCTATTCCATTTGCACAACAGCATGTGAAATTTATTGTCAATCAGTGTTGCTTCCTAAGTGGACAGTTTGATTTCACAGAAGTGTGATTGACTTAGAGTTACATTTTGTTGTTTAAGTGTTCCCTTTATTTTTAAAAAAAAATAACAGTAGTGAGGCTTTATACAGGGGGTACCGGTACAGCGTCAATGTGCGGGGGCACAGGTTAGTCGAGGTAATATATACATGTAGGTTGAGTTAAAGTGACTATGCATAAATAATAAACAGAGTAGCAGCAACGTAATAGATGGGGAGGGAGAATGCAAATAGTCTCGGTAGCCATTTGATAAGCTGTTCATGAGTCTTACGGCTTGGGGGTAGAAGCTGTTTAGAAGCCTCTTGGAACTAGACTTGGCGTTCCGGTATCATTTGCCGTCGTCTGACACCGCCTGGTATAGAGATCCTGGATGGCAGGAAGCTTGGCCACAGTGATGTACTGGGCCGTACGCACTACCCTCTGTAGTGCCTTGAAACCGGAGGCCGAGCAGTTGCCATACCAGGCAGAGATGCAACCAGTTCTCGAGGGAGCAGCTGTAGAACCTTTTGAGGATCTGAAGACCCATGACAAATCTTTTCCGTCTCCTGGGCGGGAACAGGCTTGTCTTGGTGTGCTTGGACCATGTTAGTTTGTTGGTAACGTGGATGCCAAGGAACTTGAAGCTCTCAAGCCCCGTCGATGAGAATGAGGGCATGCTTGGTCCTCCTTTTCCTGTAGTCCACAATCTCCTTTGTCTTGCTCAAGTTGAGGGAGAGGTTGTTGTCCTGGCATCACACGGCCAGGTCTCTGACCTCCTCCCTATAGGCTGTCTCATCGTTGTCTGATCAGATTTTGTGCACCAGCTGTTGTTTACAAATATAGACAGACCGCCACCCCTTGTCTTACCAGAGGCAGCTGTTCGTTCTTGCCGATGCAGCGCAAACCCCACCAGCGTAACCAATTTCTGATTTTGGGCAGGGCCTTAAATTCGGCAGACGCAATCGGGCCTGGGTAGGGCCTAAACGTTGCGGGCATTTTTATTTTATTTGTCTGTTATTTTACCAGGTAAGTTGACTGAGAACACATTCTCATTTACAACAATGACCTGGGGAATAGTTACAGGGGAGAGGAGGGGGATGAATGAGCCAATTGTAAACTGGGGATTCTTAGATGACCGTGATGGTTTGAGGGCCAGATTGGGAATTTAGCCAGGACACCGGGGTTAACACCCCTACTCTTACGATAAGTGCCATGGGATCTTTAATGACCTCAGAGAGTCAGGACACCCGTTTAACATCCCATCCGAAAGACGGCACCCCGACACATGGGTAGGGCTCGGGCTTAAAATTCATGCCTGTGCAGTAGGGATGTACGATATATCAGTGAACATATCGGAATTGGATGATATTAGCGAAAAATGGCAACATCGGTATTGGCCCGATGTCTAGTTTAACACCGATGTGAAAAACTGACATCAAAGCTGACGTGCATATCTATAGAACGTAGGTACATGACGCCACATACAATTTTGCACTACACCTGAAAAACAGCATTCCTAACCTACCACACAGCAGACATTGTGGGCATCGAGCAGTCATTTGAAAGAGGAAGAACATATCAGCAAGACAACCCAAAGGCAAAATCCATTAACATCAAGATAATGGAATTCATTGCCCTTGACAATCAACCGTTCTCTGTCGTTTGTGATGTTGGCTTTCACCGACTGGTCGAGCACTGGTACACACAACCAAGTGAGCTATTTTTCAGAGATGTTGCCCTACCAGAGTTACACAGTAAAAGCGTTACTGCTATTAGCTTCACGACATACATACTATGGAACGCCATTTGGGCCTTTGCGTGTCAAAAAATACATGTCAAATCACACTATTTGACGCGTTAAAAAAGCTTTCATTTGACATGTCAAATAACACAGTTCTATTATAGAATGTTGTGTGTTTTGAATTTGCATGTGCAAGCCAAGCGCCACCACTACTATCAGTAGCACTGTCAAAGCTGTACAAAAAGTCTGCAAACAAGCAAACAACGCCACGAACGACGCGTTTACAATACCACGTTGGTAATAAAGCATTTGTTCGACCGCAACTTCTGGGGTAGCTAGCTAGCTTTAGCTTGGTACCTAGCTAGCACCAATACAATGACCAGTAGAAACTGCAGTCATTTTCCCTATTCTTAGCAATGATTTAGGAATCCTTGTGAGTAAGTAATAGCTAGGTAGCCACTTGCCAGTAGTTCGCCTACTCCAGTTCATGAAAAAAAATAGCTAGCCAGCTACTTAACCCTGGTGCCCAAAGCTAACGTTATAAGCAGCCAGATAGCTTAATCTGGCTAGTGAGGCTCGACCTGACCGGGTTGTGAAGCTAGCCACAATAAGGATTAGGAAAAATAGTGGAATTTGCAGTTTCCCTTCTAAATAAATGTATGTCATTGACAGTGATCAAATCATAGCTTATTTGTCACGTGCGCCGAATACAACAGTGAAATGCTTACTTACAGGCTCTAACCAACAGTGCAAAAAAAGGTGTTAGGTAAGTAAAGAAATAAAAACAGTAAAAAGACAGGCTATATACAGTAGCGAGGCTACATACAGACACTGGTTAGTCAGGCTGATTGAGGTAGTATGTACATGTAGATATGGTTAAAGTGACTATGCATATAAGATATCCCTCTAGTGGTGTGGGGGCTGTGCTTTGGCAAAGTGGGTGGGGTTATATATCCTTCCTGTTTGGCCCTGTCCGGGGGTGTCCTCGGATGGGGCCACAGTGTCTCCTGACCCCTCCTGTCTCAGCCTCCAGTATTTATGCTGCAGTAGTTTGTGTCGGGGGGCTAGGGTCAGTTTGTTATATCTGGAGTACTTCTCCTGTCCTATTCGGTGTCCTGTGTGAATCTAAGTGTACGTTCTCTAATTCTCTCCTCTCTTTCTTTCTCTCTCGGAGGACCTGAGCCCTAGGACCATGCCTCAGGACTACCTGACATGATGACTCCTTGCTGTCCCCAGTCCACCTGGCCGTGCTGCTGCTCCAGTTTCAACTGTTGTGCCTTAATATTATTCGACCATGCTGGTCATTTATGAACATTTGAAAATCTTGGCCATGTTCTGTTATAATCTCCACCTGGCACAGCCAGAAGAGGACTGGCCACCCCACATAGCCTGGTTCCTCTCTAGGTTTCTTCCTAGGTTTTGGCCTTTCTAGGGAGTTTTTCCTAGCCACCGTGCTTCTACACCTGCATTGCTTGCTGTTTGGGGTTTTAGGCTGGGTTTCTGTAAAGCACTTTGAGATATCAGCTGATGTACAAAGGGCTATATAAATACATTTGATTTGATGAACAGAGAGTAGCAGTAGCGTAAAAGAGCGGTTGGCAGGTGGTGGGTGGCAGGACACAATGCAGATAGCCCAGTTAGCCAATGTGCGGGAGCACTGGTTGGTCGGCCCAATTGAGGTAGTAGGTATATGAATGTATAGTTAAAGTGACTATGCATATATGATAAACAGAGAGTAGCAGCAGTGTAAAAAGAGGGTTGGGGGGGGTTACACAATGCAAATAGTCTGGGTAGCCATTTGATTACCTGTTCAGGAGTCTTATGGCTTGGGGGTAAAAACTGTTGAGAAGCCTTTTTGTCCTAAACTTGGCACTCCGGTACTGCTTGCCAAGCAGTAGTAGAGAGAACAGTCTGACAATTTTTAGGGCCTTCCTCTGAAACCGCCTGGTGTAGAGGTCCTGGATGGTAGGCAGCTTAATATGGTTGGCAGGTTAATATTGTCTGCTAACCTGGTGTCTTTTAGCTAAATATGCAGGTTTAAAAATATATACTTTTGTGTATTGATTTTTTTTTTTTTACCCCCTTTTCTCCCCAATTTCGTGGTATCCAATTGTTTTAGTAGCTACTATCTTGTCTCACTGCTACAACTCCCGTACGGGCTCGGGAGAGAAGAAGGTTGAAAGTCATGCGTCCTCCGATACACAACCCAAGCAAGCCACACTGCTTCTTAACACAGCACGCATCCAACCCGGAAGCCAGCCGCACCAATGTGTCGGAGGAAACACTGTGCACCTGTCAACCTTGGTTAGCGTGCACTGCGCCCGGCACGCCACAGGAGTCGCTGGTGCGCGATGAGACAAGGATTTCCCTACCGGCCAAGCCCTCCCTAACCCGGACAACGCTAGGCCAATTGTGCGTCGCCCCACGGACCTCGTGGTCGCGGCCGGTAGTGACAGAGCCTGGGCGCGAAACCAGAGTCTCTGGTGGCACAGCTGGCGCTGCAGTACAGCACCCTTAACCACTGTGCCACCCGGGAGGCCTCTGTGTATTGATTTTAAGAAAGGCATTGATGTTTATGGTTAGGTACACATTGGAGCAACGATACTCACAGCATTGATTATATGCAACGCAGGACACGCTAGATAAACTAGTAATATCATCAACCATGTGTAGTTAACTAGTGATTATGATTGATTGTTTTTATAAGATAAGTTTAATGCTAGCTAGCAACTTACCTTGGCTTACTGCATTCGCTTAACAGGCAGGCTCCTCGTGGAGTGCAATGTAATCAGGTGGTTAGAGCGTTGGACTAGTTAACTGTAAGGTTGTAAGATTGAATCCCCGAGCTGACATGGTACAAATCTGTCGTTCTGCCCCTGAACAAGGCAGTTAACCCACCGTTCCTAGGCCGTCATTGAAAATAAGAATGTGTTCTTAACTGACTTGCCTAGTTAAATAAAGATTAAATAAAGGTGTTAAAAAAAATAAAAAAACGGCCAAATCGGTGTCCAAAAATACCGATTTCCGATTGTTATGAAAACTTGAAAATCGTCCCTAATTAATTTGGCCATTCCGATTAATCGGTCAACCTCTAATCACTACAGTGCAGGGCTCTGCCAGAACTGCTTACGTTGAAGGTCCCGATCTTCCCATATTTTCAGAGTTACACTGACACAAGTGAAATCCTGTACAGAGCAATGTTTGAGAAGGAAAGCCTGAATGTTGATCTGATGAACACTTTGTCATATTAAAATCAAGGATTTGTATAAAAAATATTTAAAAAACGTCTGCTACAGGGGTGCCATCCAGACAGATATGGCGATGACAAGAATACCAAACAAGGCACATTTTTGTCTGTCAGACAAATCATGAATGGCTATGCATCTACAACGCCATGCTGCTAAAAAAATGTTGAGGGGAAGAAAATCTCCACAGTTGCTCTCCAAATCTCTGCAGTGGCCTTTTGAGTTTTTACTTCAAAATGCTTAAAACAATAAGATGGCATAAAATGCTGCTGAAACTCTATCCAAATTCATACTTGGAATGAAACTCTACACCTAGCCTAAAATGAAGCCTAAAATAAATAAATATGGTCCTCTAATTTATCTGATTGTAAACCATATCTGATACAGTTTGGATAGAGGCTACAGAAAACAAATTGCGCCAACCACAAGCACAAACAAGGCCCCAGTGTGTTTCTCATGCTTGTTCTGCATGCCTACAAGGACAGCACAATAATTGTCTTCAGTCAGGAATGTAACAGTTATAAAACCGAAGGCAATACAACATCACAAACACCAATTAAAGTATTGAATGAGTCTCTTCCACTTATTATAATGAGTCTCTTCCTCATTAATATAATGTAACAAAGTAAAAATCAATGAGGACATATTAGAGGAGACGAAACAGGTGAAGTGTGCACTTTGTTAATAAACGGGATGAAGTCTGCATCTTTAGGCCAGCTGACAGTGAACTTTTTTACATTCTCCTCAGTAGTGAGTTTCTCATCAATACAGAACATAATATCTAATATGACTCTTATCTTTTAATACCAGTTTGTTGACAGGCAGGACCAGATGTTGAATTGCAGCTGCAACGACAAAACCTACTGTTGATGCTGAATAAATAACAATCACATATTGCAACAAACCACACTAAGATCATATTAGCGCAATTTATTGACTAACCATGGATGATGTCTCCATGAAAGATGCAAATGGTTACTTTTCGGTTTGTTGATGATGTTGGTTATACAGACGTTTACAATAATAGCTACTTGGCCTACATAACATGATTACCTAGCTAGCTTAGCTAAATAGTTTGCAGATACTGCTGTATGGAGCGAACCTTTTTACATAAGGTGAAATCAATTAATAGTTATTATTGTCTAAACGTATTAAACAAGATACAGCTGCAAACATCAATAGCAACTTGACAAATGTAATGCTCGTTGCAGTCTACACCTTCCTCTGGTGTTTGCCTTGTTGGCTTGTATGCTAACTGGGTAAGCTAACTAGCTTACAATATCAATTGCTTGTTGCTGAACTAAAGTATATGTACGTTTCTTTTTAGTTTAAAATCGACGAATTAGCCTTCATCTCCCAAAAGTGTGTAAATACAGCATACTTGAACTTTATAAAGTACATGAAAACATCGGATGCTGCGAAACGACAGTGTTGTTTGCTACAATTATTCACTTTGAATTCTCAAGCAGGCCGCCATCTTGCAAAGGGAAATTTGCAGCCTCGATATATTACGCTAAAGTGGCTAACATGCTAGCTAAACGCAACCCAAAGTTCTGCTCTATTCTGAAAAACATGTAACTTCTGTGCACATATGAAGAGATAGACACTCACCTCACATTCGGGGAAAAAGTACCGTGTAAGAAGTAAATGTGTTCTTATTGGGTTTAAAGGGCTGATGCTTTGTAAACCCGCTGTTGACGGACAGTAGACGGGTCGTAGCAGACAGAACGCTGCACCACATTTGTCTGTCGATGTCCTGGCAGGATTGTAGAAATTGTTACATAGAAAAAAAATACAGTACTTTCATGATGTACATTTGCATATTTTCTCAGTGCTTACTGTGTGTGTTAAAGATGGATTAAAACAGTGATTAGACATTAAGTCAACGTTGTCTAAACTACGCGATTTAAAAAAAAAAAAATATTTGATATACCAAAGAGGATAATGTTGTGTAACGTTCAAACCATCCCCATAGACGAACTAAAGATCAATTGTCTTCCGCCTAACACAAAACATGCTTGTTGATCGTGATTTTTCATTTATCCAAAACGAAAATATAAGTAATAATGTGTCCACACTTTAGATAAATAAAAATACATTTCTTGAATAATACAAATGATCGGTTGGTTGTTTACCGAACCTTCCCCTTTCTACAGAAACGGGGAAACGTTCAGATGCCTAACTAACATTATAATTAGAACATTTCTGATTTTCATATCAACGGGATATTCGTTGACTTATGCCAATTTTCGGTGTTTTTGTAATTAGATACTGTGTATGGTCGTGGGTTCAAATGTTATGTTGCGTTCCAGAAACAGGAAATGTAGCCAAGTAACTTATTTTAGGCGGAACCTTTGCTAAATAAGACTGAAAATACGGAATGTTTATAAGAACGGCCCCAAAAAAAGTCATGTTTTATTTGTCATTTTCGTAGTCCCTTTATCTTTGTTTGGATAAAATGCATTTACGATCAGCAGAATTCAGCAAAGTCACGTAAACAATTGTTTAAATTTGTTATGTAGAGACAAGCAATTCAACTAATCTGAAACAAGCGATTTGTCTGGCGATGTTCGAGCACTCTAACTGCCTATCCAGATGATGAATGCATGTTCTTTGTACCAACAATTTTAAGACTCGAGGAACTAAATGCCTCTTCATTTGTGTATCTCAAGGTGGGTTTACAATAGAAAATCGTTTTGATTGGTCCTTTGAGCAGCCTATGAATTCCTGAACCAGAATTTGGCTTTACAGGAGACGTTGATACGGCGAATCTCCATTAAGCCCAGGAAGCAGCCTTTCAACAGCTTTTCAAACTTAATGTCAAAATACGGTAGTTACTCACGAAAAATGGACTTCCGATTTACTAACTATCGTAATTTACTGCCGCCACGGCCGGTATGTACTTCTAAAAAAGGTCTAAATAAAAATGTACAAGCAACCAAATAAATGACTATTTTCCACCTCTAATGAATCGCTCAGGTCCCAAGGATCCCGGATAGCATTAACCTTCCTGCCATGCATAGGTCGGAAGTCTACAACAAATGTTTCGGTGCATGTAATTTATTTTTATTTTTTATGTCGTTATGTAACAACGCGTTAAATGACAACATATAAAGGAATTACTTTTCTCCAAATAATTACCTAGGCAATTACTACAATCAATGTGTACAGCTTCCAGGCAGCTGTGCGGTATTGGGAATACCAGCCTCCAGAGTCATTATGCACGATTGCAAGTAAGTTGTCTCTGTCAGCGAAGCTAGCAAGTAAGCAATCTTCAGAACAATTATCATTTTGCAGGAGAACATACTGGCCAATCAGCCCCACACATTCCTTTTAAAAACACCTATTGATGGGTCTTACGCCAGTTTGGTGCTTCTTGGTTGTACCAGTAGAAATGATGCCCTTATAATTTATTTAATTTACCTACATAACAAAAATTGATTACATGCATATACACTACCCATGTTGTGCTTGGGATCCAGGTTTAGAAAGTAGTCTGCTATTTTAAATAAGAAGTGCCTGCTTAGCATACATTTGTGGTTAAGTAACCTTGTCAGAACAGTCAACCGATGGTCAATTTATTAAGCCTAACAAATAATGTGATTTTTGAAATTGGGCAGGAGACTGTGGATCTGTACGTTAGTATGCGTTAGTTGCACACAATATCTCAGACAACACTGGCCTAATTTTGACAAAACTTTGATGAATGAGGCATCTTGCCATAGAGATCTGGCATTTACAAAATTACACCGATTGGCCAGATGGTGGCGCTATAACATGAAATTGAAAATACTGACTTTGAAGGGTCACGCCACTCACCCCGTTTGACCTAAAGCAGGGGTGGGCAATTCCAGTCCTCGAGGGCCTGATTGGTGTCAGTTTTGCCCCAACCCCAGCTAACACACCTGACTCCAATAATCACCTAATCATGATCTTCAGTTTAGAATGCAATTTCAAATCAAACTTTATTTGTCACATGCGCCGAAAACAACAGGTGTAGACTCTACCGTGAAATGCTTACTTACTGTTAACCAACAGTCCAGTTCAAAAATAAGAAAATATTTATCAAGTAGACTAAAATAAAAAGTAATCATAAAAAGTAACCCAATAAGAATAACAATAATGAGGCTATATACAAAGGGCACCGGTACCGAGTCAGTGTGCGGAGGTACAGGCTAGTTGAGGTAATCTGTACATGTAGGTGGGACGCAGTGACTATGCATAGGTAACAAACAAACAGCGAGGAGCAGCTGTGTACAAAATGGAGGGGATCCATGTAAATTGTTTGGTGGTGATTTTATGAATTGTTCAGCAGTCTTATGGCTTGGGGGTAGAAGCTGTTGAGAAGCCTTTTGGTACCAGACTTGGCGCTCCGGTACCGCTTGCCGTGCGGTAGCAGAGAAAATAGTCTATAACTTGGGTGACTGGAGTCTGACAATTTTATGGGCTTTCCTCTGACACCGCTTATTATATAGGTCCTGGATGGCAGGATGCTTGGGCTGTTCGCACTACCCTCTGTAGCGCCTTACAGCCAGATGCTCAACAGTTGCCAGGTGGTGATGCAACCAGTCAGGAGGCTCTTGATGGTGCAGCTGGAGAACCCTTTGAGGATCTGGGGACCCATGCCAAATCTTTTCAGTCTCCTGAGGGAGAAAAGATTTTGTCGTGCCCTCTTCACTACTATCTTGGTATGTTTGGATCATGATAGTTCTTTGGTGATGTGGACACCAAGGAATTTGAAACTCTCGACCTGCTCCACTACAGCCCCGTCGATGTTAATGGGGGCCTGTTCTGCCCGCTTTTTCCAGCAATCCACGATCAGCTCCTTAGTCTTGCTCACATTGAGGGAGAGGTTGGTTGTCCTGGCACCACATTGCCAGTTCTCTGACCTCCTCCCTGTAGGCCATCTCAGCGTTGTTGGTGATCGGGCATACCACTGTTGTGTCAGTCAGCAAACTTGATGATGGTGTTGGAGTCGTGTTTGGCCACGCAGTCATGGGTAAACAGGGAGTACAGGAGGGGACTAAGTACACAGCCCTGAGGGGCCCCAGTGTTAAGGATCAGCGTGGCAGACGTGTTGTTGCCTACTCTTACCACCTGGAGGCGGCCCGTCAGGAAGTCCAGGAACCAGTTGCAGAGGGAGGTGTTTAGTCCCAGAGTCCTTAGCTTAGTGATGTGCTTTGTGGGCACTATGGTGTTGAACGCTAAGCTTTAGTCAATGAACAGCATTCTCACGTAGGTGTTCCTTTTGTCCAGGTGAGAAAGGGCAGTTTGGAATGCAATAGAGATTGCGTCATCTGTGGATCTGTTGGGGCGGTATGAGAATTGGAGTGGGTCTAAGGTGTCCGGGAGGATGCTTTTGATGTGAGCCATGACCGGCCTTTCAAAGCACTTCATGGCTACCGACTATGGTCTGCTTGAAACATGTAGGTATTACCGACTCAGTCAGGGAGAGGTTGAAAATGTCAGTGAAGGCCTCCCGGGTGGCGCAGTGGTCTAGGGCACTGCATCGTAGCGCTAGCTGTGCCACCAGAGACACAATTGGCCTAGCGTCGTCCGGGTTAGGGAGGGTTTGGCCGGAGGGATATCCTTGTCTCATCGCGCACTAGCGACTCCTGTGGTGGGCCGGGCGCAGTGCACGCTGACCAGGTCGCCAGGTGCACGGTGTTTCCTCCAACACATTGGTGCGGCTGGCTTCTGGGTTGGATGATCGCTGTGTTAAGAAGCAGTGCGGTTGGGTTGTGTTTCGGGGCACGCATGGCTTTCAACCTTCGTCTCTCCCGAGCCCGTACGAGAGATGTAGCGATAAGACAATATAGTAACTACCAACAATTGGATACCACGAAAGGGGGTAAAATTACAAATGATATGTTTTTTAAATGTCAGTGAAGACACTTGACAGTTGGTCCGCGCATGCTTTGAGTACACATCCTCGTAATCCATCTGGCCCAGCAGCTTTGTGAATGTTGACCTGTTTAAAGGTTTTGTTCACATCGGCTACCGAGAGTGTTATCACACAGTCATCCAAAACATCTAGTGAAAAACACTTCAAATGCTACACTTCGGGTATCAAATGACTGATCTGCACAAAATTTGATGTGGCATCAATGGACAAAGATTAAAACACGTTATTTTCCAGACAAGTACCTAAAACATAATGGCAAGCTATTGACCACTAAACATTCACGGGGGCGTGGTCTGGCACAAATACACATACAGTGCATTTGTAAAGTATTCAGGCCCCTTGACTTTTTCCACATTTTGTTACGTTACTGTCTAATTCTAAAAATGATAAAATAGTTTTACAACCTACACGCAGTAACCCATAATGACAAAGCAAAAACAGTTTTATAAATTTTTTTGCACCTTTTATTAAAAATATAAATTATATTTACCTAGGTATTCAGACCCTTTACTCAGTACTTTGTTGAAGTATTCTTGGGTATGACGCTACAAGCTTGGCACCTTTTATTTGGGGAGTTTCTCCCATTTTCTCTGCAGACCCTCTCAAGCTCTGTCAGGTTAGATGGGGAGCATTGCTGCACAGCTATTTTCAGGTCTCCAGAAATGTTAGATCGGGTTCAAATCCGGGCTGAGGGTCGTTGTCCTGTTGGAAGGTGAACCTTCGCCCCAGTCTGAGGTCCTGAGTGCTCTGGAACAGGTTTTCATCAAGGATCTCTCTGTACTTTGCTTCGTTCATCTTTCCCTCGATCCTGACTAGTCTCCCAGTCCATGCCGCTGAAAAACATCCCCACGGCCTAATGCTGCCACTACCATTTATTTTTATTAGATTTTTTTTCACCTTTATTTAACCAGTTGGCCAGTTGAGAACAAGTTCTCATTTACAACTGCGACCTGGCCAAGATAAAGCAAAGCAGTGCGACACAAACAACAATACAGAGTTACACATGGAATAAACAAACATACAATCAAAAATTAGGTATACAGTGTAGAGGTCGCCCAATTACTATTTTTCGATACCGATTATTGGAGGCCCAAAAAACCTGATACCGATTAATCGGCCGATTTAATTTTAAAAAATGTATTTGTAATAATGACAATTACAACAATACTGAATTAAAACTTATTTTAACTTAATATAATACATCAATTTAGCCTCAAATAGATAATGAAACATGTTCAATTTGGTTTAAATAATGCAAAAATAAAGTGTTGGAGGAGAATGTAAAAGTACAATATGTGCTATGCAAGAAAGCTAATGTTTCAGTTCCTTGCTCAGAACATGAGAACATATGAAAGCTGGTGGTTCCTTTTAACATGAGTCTTCAATATTCCCAGGTAAGAAGTTTTAGGTTGTAGTTATTATAGGACTATTTCCCTCTATACCATTTGTATTTCATTAACCTTTGACTATTGGATGTTCTTATAGGCACTTTAGTTTTGCCAGTGTAACAGTATAGCTTCCGTCCCTCTCCTCGCTCCTCACTGGGCTCGAACCAGCAACACAACGACAACAGCCACCACATCGAAGCAGTGTTACTCATGCAGAGCAAGGGAAACAACCACCCCAAGGCTCAGAGCGAGTGAAGTTTGAAACACTATTAGCGCACGCTAACTAGCCAGCCATTTCACTTGGTCACACCAGCCTCATCTCGGGAGTTGATAGGTTTGAGGTCATAAACAGCGTAATGCTTGATGCACAACGAAGAGCTGCTGGCAAAATGCAGTGCCGTCTTCTGCCTACCACCGCTCAGTCAGATACTTAGATACTTGTATGCTCCGTCAGATTATATGCAACACAGGACACGCTAGATAATATCTAGTAATATCATCAACCATATGTAGTTAACTAGTGATTATGATTGATTGTTTTTTATAAGATAAGTTTAATGCTAGCTAGCAACTTACCTTGGCTTACTGCATTTGCGTAACAGACAGTCTCCTTGTGGAGTGCAAGGAGAGAGAGGCAGGTCGTTATTGCGTTGGTCTCGTTAACTGTAAGGTTGCAAGATTGGATCCCCGAGCTGACAAAGCAGTTAACCCACCGTTCCCAGGCCGTCATTGAAAATAAGAATGTGTTCTTAACTGACTTGCCTAGTTAAATAAAGATGAAATAAAGGTGTAAAAACAAAATCACCGCACAAAAATACCGATTTCCGATTGTTATGAAAACTTGAAATCGGGCCTAATTAATCGTCCATTAAGATTAATCGGTCGACCTCTAATACAGTGTGTGCAAATGAAGTAAGGAGGTAAGGCAATAAATAGGCCAATAATGGCAAAGTAATTACAATTTAGCAATTTACACTGGAGTGATATATGTGCAGATGAGGATGTGCAAGTAGAAATACTGGTGTGCAAAAGAGCAGAAAAACAGAAACATATGGGGATGTGGTAGGTAGTTGGTTGGATGGGCTATTTACAAATGGGCTGTGTACAGCTGCAGCGATCGGTAAGCTGCTCTGACAGCTGACGCTTAAAGTTAGTGAGGGTGATAAGTCTCCAACTTCAGTGATTTTTGCAATTTGTTCCAGTCATTGGCAGTGGGAGAACTTGCACAATTGGTGGCAGACTAAATACTTTTTTGCCCCACTGTATTTATTTATCTACTTTCCTAATATTAAGCACATTGCTTATCTTTACAACAGAAGTATAGCCTACCTGGCTGGCATGAAAATGAACAGTCAGGTAGGGCAAACGCGTCCTCCATTCGCTATAAGTGCATAGATTTCATGTATTTTTTCCCGCTGCCCCTGTTTCGAGACAGGTGCATGATAATGGTCCATTCTAAATCAAAACAAATTTCACACATATATTACTTAGTATATGTAAAGACAAGATTATATCAAGAATAGTCTGATGGCTGATAATATTAACCTATCACTTGTGAATGATGCCCAGCATAAGGCAAGAAACAATGCCTCTTTTTGTGACTTTTTAGAATCATAGTCGCACACCTCATGTAGCCTAGTCCATAAACCGCTAAAGTGGCCAAATAGCTTGTTAAAATTAAGCACATTAATCTGCTTTACAAGGGGTGTAGAGCGTAACTGGCATACATAAGCAGCGAGTGAGTTTCAAGTTTGGGGAAGATAATTTTCTCCATAAAAATCCACCTTTTTATAATAAAAGCATTATTTGCATAAGCGCATTTGCTGTCACCTTTTGATAATTGTGTTTTCCCGCTAATGGAACATTTGCGCTTGTAGCCTACTGCCTTGTGTGCATTGCTGCGCTTATAATGTGAAGAAATAGCCTAATGGTTTAGATTGTTTAGCTTAAAATGTTGATAATCTGTTTTGTCAGCCACGTTTTTTTAATGCTAGTGGTTGTATTAATTTGGGATCTATCCTATCCCCTACTGTCCCAGACTGTTTAGAATATTAATTTCTTGCACAGAATAGGACAAATGTTGTACTATGGGGTATATAAGATTAACATAGGCTAGTGCTTTTCTGTTCGTTAGGCCTACTCATTTTTTTGGGCTGACAAAGTAAATGTGGACAGTTCTTCCAATACCTTCACTTATCACCTCGGATTTGTATAAGGACACACAGTCACTTGTAGCCTGTGAGAAAGACTTGATCACGTGATTGAGAGCAATATGAGTGAGAGGCGTTCGAGTCGCGCAGGACTCCGGAAGAAGGGCACAACGCGGCCACTGGCCGCAGAAGGCATGGATTTTTTAAGGATGGATTACGGCCACACAAAGGGGATTGCCGCCGTGAAATTCTAGGCATTATCAAGTGCTTGTCAAATAGTGAATACGAGACTGATGATGTTTGTACAGCCTGTGCAAAAAAAACAAAGCCGAGCTCATTCCATTCAAGCATCTTTTTCGCATCATGCAGCCTTACAATGTATAACACATCGACAACGTTTGTAGAACAACTAAAGTGTCATTAATAACTCTAAATGAAGCATATAGGAGTACCTATTTCTTTGTTAACTGCTCTACACAGAATAGCCACGTGCGCACTCCCTCAAATCGTTTGGAGAAAATATCCCTTCTATTTATATTATTCAGCTTAGTTCAATTGTATTCTTCATACTATAAAATATTTCTACGAAATTCTAAGCAAATATTGGCTGCTAAATGAACTAGTGTAGCCCACAGCCATTTGGCATGGCCAGATCAGGACCTAACATAATGACAACTCAGAGTATGTTATTCTGTTCTTCTGACTACATTGCCTTCATATCATGCTAATTTAGACCTGTCTAAAATAAATAATGTATTTATTCTGAAGGTGTAGGCTTTATTACATGGATTTATTAGACTTTTTAAAATGTAAAGGTCTGCTTCAGTGGCTTGAAGGCTCTGTGTGGAAGCCTGGCGATGCTCAATGTGTATGTTAATTAGCTGTAAATTACCGTGAGAATGACAGTTATTTGCTTGTCAATCACCTGCTGATTAAATTTCGTGACGTCTCTAGGCGTGTGCCTTTCCAAATCGTGTCCGATCAATTGAATTTAACACAGGTGGACTCCAATCAAGTTGTAGAAATATCTCAAGGGTGATTAATGAAAACAGGATGCACCTGAGCTCAATTTTGAGTCTCATAGCAAAGAGTCTGAAATACTTATGTAAATAGGCTATTCCTGTTATTTTCTATAAATTTGCTAAAATGCCTAAACCTGTTTTCGCTTTGTCATTATGGGATAGTGTGTAGATTGAGGATTTAAAAATTTTATTTAATCCATTTTAGAATAAGGCTGTAACGTAACATTTTCTGGGCTCTAACCAGAATAGAAAGAGGAGTGGGAGGCCCCGGTGCACAACTGAGCAAGAGGACAAGTACATTAGTGTTGAGTTGGAGAAACAGAGGCCTCACAAGTCCTCAACTGGCAGCTTCATTAAATAGTCCCTGCAAAACACCAGTCTCAACATCAGCAGTGAGGAGGCGACTCCGGGATGCTGGCCTTCTAGGCAGAGTTGCAAAGACAAAGCCATATCTCAGACTGGCCAATAAAAAGAAAAGATTAAGATGGGCAAAAGAACACAGACACTGGACAGAGCAACTCTGCCTAGAATGCCAGCATCCCGGAGTCGCCTCTTCACTGTTGAGACTGGTGTTTTGCGGGTACTATTTACCTTGTCACAACTGAACTGATTTGGTCAAACACATTAAGAAGGAAAGAAATTCCACAAATGAACTTTTAGAAGGCACACCTGTTAATGGAAATGCATTCCAGGTGACTACCTCATGAAGCTGGTTGAGAGTGTGCAAAGCTGTCATCAAGACAAAGGGTGGCTACTTCGAAGAATATGAAATATATTTTGTTTGAACACTTTCTATCTATCGCTCTCTTGTCAGACAGTGTTCTGCCTCTCTTCTAAACAGTCAGTCAGTCGTACTGGTGGCTGGCTGGCCCCTCATTCTCATCAGACCTTAATGCCCGCTGAATAGGACAGCTGTGTTGACAGTCTCTGTGCAGGGCCCCAGTGCATCATGGGGCATGGCCTTTGTGATCAGCCCTGATCTGAGCACGCTCCACTGCCGCTCCACTTGCACTGGCGTGACCTCTGTTCACCCTGTCTACTCCCTGCACAACATGAGAGGGAGAGAACTTGTCGGTCGCCGCATTGGCATGGAACAGACTGTACTGAAGTCTTCCCTCTGGCTGACTACAGCAGCAACTTCATAGATGCATCCCTAATGGCACCCTATTCCAAATATAGTGCACTAAATTTGACAAGATGCCTATGGTCATTGGTGCACTATATATGGAATGGGGAGCCATTTGAGATGCATCCCACCTCACTACTTTATAACTTCTGTAGAGGTGACTAACTTCAGTGGCCCCATCACAGCCTCATTTGGACCGATGATTGCAAAGTTAAATAAACCATACAGCTATGTGCATGGGCTACTTTTACCAATATCCACCCCCAAAAGATTTAAAGCACATTTACCTGAAAAACATTGCAAATGCAAAGTTTGTTAACACAACGACGGTTTGTGCCGTTTGTGCAGTCCTTCTGTTACCAAACAGAATGACATTGAAAGTCAATATATATAAAAAATATTTAAATAATAATATTTAAGTTAGTGTTTTTGTCAAATGTTCTGTGGAAATTGTTAAAAGTATTCCTTGTGCGTAGTTGTATGGTTTGTTTAACTTTGCAATCATTGGTTTTTGTTTGACATACATTTTAGAGTATTACATCTCTGTCTCAGTGTCATTCTCTTACCATGGAATTTCCCCAGAGTAAAGATTTTTCTGTCTGGTTGAAACGCTTCATTGTCTCAAGGGTACCCCTGGCCATTTTGGATGGGGGAAATAAAGTGACAAGGAGCTCAGCTTATAGTAAATAATGTGTGTATGTATTGAGAAGAAGCTGTGTTTTTGCATCGTAGCTCTTATCTGACTGAACAATATTTGCTACAGCTGTTTTTTTAAGGTTAAATACATGTAGGCATATTAGGGTACAAATAAAACAATGGAGAAATATTCAAAGTAAAATCACAGCCTATCATCCCCTCTGTAAAAGATAACATTTAAAGAAACACATTGCATAACAGTCAATTTAGACTACACTAGACTTCCCATCAATATTGCAGTGATTTCTTTTATATAAGACATTTTGTGTGCCATATAAGGTCAGTGTGCCGTGAAGGAGTCAACCATCCAGTGGTGGGTTTCAGCATTGTCCCAGCATGCCCTATAAACCTGACAGTGGGGATAGCAGCTCGAACTTGCCTGGCTGTTTCCTAGGCCTCTGGCTGACCCATTTGACCAGACTAAACAAGCCAGTGCCCTCTAGTCTACTGGGCAAATGTTCAACCACTCCATCCAGATCCTTGCAAGCAATTAGACATCCACATGCAAAGCCGCAGGAGGGGGGCTAGGGAAGGGGAGGGGGAGGTTACTTTAGGGCGTTTGGCACTGTTGCCATAGAAAAGCCAACAGTCACTCTGCATCCAGCTTGAAGAAAGGTCAGGTAGATCATCTGTCTTTTGTTAATTTTTCTTTTTTTTATTCTCCTTGACCTCTTGCTTAGCTACGATTGCCTGGGTAAAAACTGAATCTTACTTCTTTTTTTACAGGCTTGTGGAAGAACAGGAAGGTTAATTTGCATTTCAACGCAACATTTTACAACAAATAGACAATAGCTGTGAAGGGTATGTGACGATTAAAACTGATGATGTGTTTTAGTGTTATTTGCATGCCTTGTTATTGGAGGTGTGGTTGTGAAGCCGAACATTATTGTTCGACGTTCGCCTTTGCAACCAGAGGAAATGTCAAAATGTATGTCACGCTTGACTTTTATCCACATTGTGCCTCCATGCATACTAACCTAATAACCATGTATTAATGCTTTGGACCAAAGTCCAAAACATAAGACAACATGGAACATATAACCATAATCATCATAATGATGTAGGAGTGCAGACTACTTCAAACCCACAATACTCCCCATGTCCCCCAGCCCTCTGCATCCAGCCCCCATCCCTGTGACACAGCAACCCTAAGGCCTGACCCCCATAGCACGGGCAGGCATTTGATTTGTGTCCTGATCCATCAGCCCCTCCACAGAAACAACTGTCCAGCCCCATTGTGAAGAACCAAGGGGAACCTCTTTTCACCCTCTACCCAATCAGCTCTGCCCCCCATCCTCATTTCAAAATGTACAAGACATCAGGTCATTGCTGTCTGTCTAGTGTCTACCCTTTCTTTCTCGACACAACCGCCCTCTTGCTCTCTCTCTCATATGGTTCCCCGGGGTTGAGCTGTGGTTGTGTTTTTTAACCAAGTATGTCCAATGTCACCATGCGTTCTATTAGCCCTGTGCATCCATTTTGCACCAGTCAAACCTCCTATTCTTGTGGTTCATATCAACATATTGCTAGCAGAAAAATGGCTAACCAGAGAGCGCGAGAGAGAGAAACTGTACTGCTTCCTCCTGCCTTGTTTTCATCAGAACTGCGTCGACCCGAGTGTGTCGGAATCATTCTTGACATGCTCCACTGGCTCTCTCTCTTTTTAATGTTTGATGTCTCTGGAGGGAGAGCGAGGCAGGAGAGAGGAATGAAAGACTACATGAGCGCAAGAGAGAGAATTAGTGGGAGTGAGAGCAAGGGAGTGTGCAAGAGAGAAAGAGGAAGGGAGGGGGGAAGCTGTGAGAGTGATCAACATTTAGCCAATGAGTGCCCCCCCATAGATAGATGGTGTGTTGAGTGATCAGGTTGTCTGATGGACAGACTTGGGTAGCTCAGGAAATTGTGAGATTCAGACCTGGGTCCAAATAGTTTTTGAAATCTTTCAAATACGATGACTGCTTGATTGATTCTGCCTTGAGGTGGGTGGGTTTGCACTTTTTGGGTCTATTTCATTGGTTTCATTGTGTCAGGCAGGGCCCATGCATCCCAAAAATCTGAATGTGCATTAAGTATGTAAGGAAGGATGGGGGGTGGTCAGAAATATGGGTTAGGCCTCCCATCTGCAAATTAGAGAATTTTGGCAATTTTCTGACACCTGAAACAGCTTTTTCCTGCAATCTGAGCCATAATCATAATGCTTAATTCTATGTAAGATTTTTTTTTTTTTTAAGAAACAAAATATGCTTCTCTGTAAAAAAAGAGATTGAAAGGAATGTGAGTCTTATTCAGTACATTTAGTAATTGCTTGCTTCTCTAAAGTCTACCAATCTTGCCACTTGTCATCTCACACCAAACTGTGCATGTACAGGCCATCAAATCAAAGGCACTCCTTCAATATAAAGTCGTTGTTTTTTTACAAAAATGAAAATATGTCAGTTTGTCACTCACGTGGTTGGAGTAATATGTTCAACTACTTACTACAATGGCCCAAATCTAGCTTGTGCCTTTTAGATTTTGATCAAATCAATTAAGAATTTTTCACTTCTCATTGACGTCTTAAACCCCGGCCTGGTTTTGCAAGCGTTCCCGGAAGTCTTGCAATGTTACGCCTCTGGGTTTAGAAATTCTATGGCTCAATGAAGCACATCTAAAGTATTTGAAAGGGGTTGAATACTATTTGAACCCAGTGCTGTGTTTGTGATGTAGCTATTATGGTCTTTGTTCTCGCTGGGCTGTAGTTTCAGATAATAGGATGCTAATGCTAGTCTAGCTAACACCTAAAACTCTGTCCTCCTGACTTCAGAGTCTGGAATGACTCTATGATGTTGTCGGCACAATGCGTCGACAATAACGGGGGCTGTGCTTTTACTGTTTGGTTCGCCTCTGTGTCTTTTTCACTCAAACACCCAGCCACACACAGCCCCCAAGAGCCGGCCGTTTAAATTACAATGGTTGGATTTTCAAATCCAAACAACGAGAGGTCTCAACCCCTGAGAAAAAAATTACATTTCAGAGAACCAATCAAACCTGTTGCACAATTACTGAGTAAATATTGCATTAACAAACAGCCTCCTTTCCAGACCACTGTGGTCAAAGCTCTCCGTGCGCTGTGAGTCACGTCGGTTGTGTCAGCCAGGCTATGCTAAGGCTCCACTGACCCCTAACCTCACAGCCAGAATATACGCTGGCTGGCATAAATCTAATCATAAAAATGTATTTGTCACATGCGTTGAATACAACGGGTGTAGACCTTACTGGGAAATGCTTACTTACAAGCCCTTAACCAACAAAGCAGTTTAAGAAAGAGTTAAGAAAATATTTACCAAATAAACTAAAGTAAAACATTTTTTTTAAAGTAACACAATAAAATTACAATAACGAGGCTATATACAGGGGTACCGGTACCAAGTCAATGTGCGGGGGTACAGGTTAATTGAGGTAATTTGTACATGTAGGTAGGGGTAAGTGAAATGTGAAAGAACACATTTTCTAGTGTGTGAATATTCTGCATAGTAAGAAGTTGGCTACATTTGGTAAATCCAGCGGTGTGGTTCAGTGGCAAAAACAAACTTTTAATTCTAAAACTGGGCCACCATTTTGTTAAATTGTTGTTTTGGTTTGTTGGTGTGCTGCAGTATTCTAGTCAGGGAGAGAAGGACCTGCATAGGCCTCTGTTAATACTGCATATGTCCCAAATGGCACCCTATTCCCTATATAATTGACTACTTTCATTTGACATTTTAGTCATTTAGCAGATGCTCTTATCCAGAGCGACTTACAGTAGTGAGTGAGTGAGTGCATACATTTTCAAATTTGTTTGTACTTTCAACCAGAGCCCCAGTGTAACTCGTAACATTTTCCCCTCTTCATCTTTCGGAGATCTGCCAGACGATCCCAATGTAGAATGGAGAATCTCAATGGCCTCCTCTCTAATCCTGAAGCACTTCAGAGCACACTCCATCAACCTGGTATGATGACCAACTCATCACTGAATCTCACTATTATTTCTCATCCTGAAAAATGCTAGAAAATTTGTGTAGACTGTTGTGTGTATCGGTTTTTGTACCACATTTTTCTGATCATTGTCAATCGTGCTTTGTATCTGCGTATGTCTCTCACAGGCTTCCCAAGATCCAATAATGAAATGAAAGAGGGCCATATCTTTTTTTCTTTGTATTAACCCCACATTACATGTATAATAGCCTAATTCCAGATTGGTTTGTGCTGTCTGTCTGGTCAACTTCTATAGTCATTGTCATGCAAAATAATGGCAATGAGCATAGGAGTTGGCAAGACGGCCAAACTGATCTGGGACTTGGCTACATGTAAACATCTCTCAGGAACAACATGGCTGCCATCTGCAGCAACAGAATGTGGTTGTGGTGCTGGTTGGAGCTCGGGTCATTGTTGGCATGTTTACTCGTTACAGGACATTTACCAAAAGGAATTTGGGAATTGAGATCTTAACAAAAAATATGTCTGTAACCAACCATTAGTATTCTGACAAAAGCTGAATGCAGTCTTTCACAGATAGATAAATAAATAAGCATGAGAGGGCACAGCAGGATGCTAGCAGTTTCACCAAGCATCTCAGTGTAGGCTATCCCACTCATCTGTGTTTAAAAAAAAATCTAAGACAAAAATCTATTGGATGGTTATGTCTTCCCCATCCTGTTAAGGATAATGCACAAAAATGAACTAGATCATAAAAGAGACTACAGAAATATCATATTTCACTTTTCCCATAATATAACCTATTCATCCTATTGGTTTACTGCTGTTAGAGTTTTTAGCATGTTAAGTCCAAGCCTAGAATAAGCAAAGAATGAGTTAAAGCAGATATCCACCTCTCTCCCCTCTTGGAAGCCATTGTTATTATCTGTTTGCTTTGACAACAACGAATATTTCTAGAAACTGGTGTTTATATGTGTTATTATATATTTTTTTCTCTTCCAAGTAGGGCTGGGAATTGCCAGGAACCTCACAATACGAAATTATCACGACCCTAGGTGCCGATACGATATGTATTGCGATTCTATACTGTGATTTTATTGCGATTCGATGTTCCAAACATATTGCTCACCTTATGTCTTCTACCAAGGAACAAGAGAGAGCCATGATAAAACAAGTTTTAATCCGTCATGGAAATAAAAGTGCTGAAAACGATGGAGAACAAGCTCTGAATAAAAAATACTGGAGTTTTGGTGCAGCTACACCAAACTAGCACAAATGATATTGTGATATAGTCAAAAATGATACAGTACGATATCATCAAAAATAATATCCCCCCCCCCATCACTACCTCTAAGCCACCTCTGGCAGATTTAAAATATTTCCCTTAGGCCAGTACATGGGTTAGATTATAAGGTGGGTGGTGTCCTACTTTATGTTTGGTTTCAGGGGCATAGTCATGGTCAGCATTTAGCCTCTGCCTCACTCACTCTCAAACTACTGTGTCTTTAGTCAAGTAATTTTTCTTTCTCTTTTCATCTCAGGCTAGCCACCCGGACAGCTGATTAAACTGTGGCTTTGCAGTACCAAATAATTTCTGCAGAAACTGTCAGAAAACCATCTCCGGGAAGCTCATCTGTGTGCTCACGTTCTCACCAGGGTCTTGACCTGACTGCAGTTTAGCGCTGTAACCGATTTCAGTGTGCAAATGCTCAACTTCGATGGCCACTGGCACACTGGAGAAGTGTGCTCTTTATGGATGAATCCCAGTTTCAACTGTACTAGGTAGATGGCAGACATGATGTATGGCGACGTGTGGGCAAGCGGTTTGCTGATGTCATCATTGTGAACAGAGTGTCCCATAGTGGCAGTGGGGCATTTTATCAATGGCAATTTGAATGCACAGAGATACCGTGATGAGATCCTGAGGCCCATTGTCTTGCCATTCATCCGCCACAATCACCTCATGTTTCAGCATGATAATGCACGATCTGTACACAATTTGTACAACAGAGTGCTCCAGTTCTCGCCAATATCCAGCAACTTTGCACAGCCATTGAAGAGGAATGGGACAACATTCCACAGGCTACAATCAACAGCTTGATCAACTCTATGCAAAGGAGATGTGTCGCGCTGCATGAGGCAAATGATGGTCACACCAGATGCTGACTGGTTTTCTGATCCAACCCCCCTACTTTTTTTGTGACCAACAGATGCAGAAAGGATTAAATAGTTTACAAACCATGTTTTTAGATTAGGCCTTAATGAATTTAACTCAGTAATATCTTTGAAATTGTTGCAAGTTAGGTTTAATATTTTTGTTCAATGTATTTATTTTGCATATAGCCTACATTTCACATTGATATTTAATAGCTATCTTATGCTGTGGCATAAAGTATCTTCAAATGTACACTTTTGTTGTTTCAGGTGCTGACCTTTGATGGAAGAGGAGTGGCCATAGCAATCATACTGCCATCTACAAGTCTATCAGGTACGAACTAGACTAGACTATGTCCTTAAAACACTGTCCGTCATTGTAAGCCGGACCTGTGTGTGTCCTTTAGATTTAATTGTATGTTAATAGTGTGTTTTTGATCCGTTTGTGGCAAGCACATGCTGTCCCAAGGGAAGTACTCTAGGAAACACATATTGTCCACAGATCCAGGACCTATGCCAGGAACCAGCCCTGTAGGCTACATTCCTAGACTCCATAATTATAAAGCATACACACACCACATGCTAAACATCTCGGCACACATTAACCCCTCCCCCCACACACACACACACACACACACACCCCACCCCCACACATTGTTGCATAGTTGAGAGGTCGACCAAACCCACACTCCACCGCTGGATCTGCAGATGGCCCTGCTCTCAGAAACCCACATAAAATCCATTCCTAACGAGAGTAGGGAGGAGAACTAGCGAATGAGAGAGGAGAACTGGAGAGGACACCAGTCCAACAGTTGCATCAAACTATTGTGAAATGAAATTAAGAATGTTTGGTCGTGTCATAGTCTCCCGTGATGATAAACTAATAGATGTTAAAAATGTAGTAGCTGGCCAGCGCACACAGGAGATTTGGTTTTGGGTTCCCTCAGGAATTATTGTGATGTGTACGTAGCTACATTACAGTACAGTAAGGTTTACACAGTGAGTAAAGAAAACACTGAAATAGTATGATATGTTACATTTGGTATGGTCATATAAGACAGATGATTACTTAAGGCAAGGTCAGGGTGAATGGGTGGGTGTATAACGTGAATGTCTAGCAACCCCAAGGTAACGTTAGCCACCTAGCTAGAATTCGTAACACATCATACGTTTAGCAAATTCGTAACATATTGTACTCTGCAAATTTGTAACATATAATACGAAATAGGTGATGGACATTCATAAATGAATACATGCCATGTGATTTACGTACATAATAATATGAAATGCTCCGAGACCAGGTTGTTCTGAGCTGAGCCTCCATGGCTCTCCTCCAACACCCAGACCTCATCTCTTGTCTGGGAAGATGAGTTTGTGTTGTCCAGATCACATCCCATGATTCCCATTAGACTTAGACCCACAAGTGATGCACACCGTTTTCTCCACCATGCCAAATCCTCAGGATTTGCTGTATGGAGTTTTATTTTTGTCTCTTGGTTTTAAAAAAAACATTGTGGAAGTGTATGTATAAGGCCATCTGTATTTCGTCAACTTGGATTAAGTCTCCAATGAGATCCTGTACTGAACAGGGAAGAGGAGAAGTGAAGAGCTCTCTAGCTTTCAGTCACTGATGAGAGTGGGAGAAGAGAGGGAGAGTTACTGTAGCGACTGTGAAATATGACATGGATCATCCAGAGACCATAATCCATCCATAAATTACCATGAACCACATGACAATTCATTAGAAAACATCAACAGGTTGACAACCATCCTCAATTGCATATTATCTTATTCCTAACATTTCAGAGGTTACTTTGCTGCCTTGCTACTTTCCCTTGTGAAGGCTTAAAGATGTTGACCTTTTACCCATTTGAGCTGCAGCCAGGGAAACGGAACCTCCGGGTTTAATATGGCTGGAAGGGCCATACTGTGTCCTGATAATTATTGTGTATTGTTCACTCATACAAAGTCTTTCACTGCCCAGAACTTTGGCAATGTAATTAGTTCCCAGTCCAGATTGTATTTAACTATTTGTCTCATAGGAAAACCTGGGGCAAGTAAGCCTATGTGTAGGATTTACTTGCAAGTCAAAGTTTGTCTGCTTAGTCCTCAATAACTACTGTTTTTTTTCTTGCCCCTTCCAACAGCTATCTCACTTCTACTGGGAAGTACCAGATGGTGAGTATTTTTTATTTGACCGAGCCCTTATCAGAAATTACACATCTAAAACCATTTGCATCAGTTACATGATATGTTGCATGTTGGTAAACAGAGTTTTGAACTACAAATCTAAACTGGTACACGTATAAGCTCGTAAGGACAACAAGGGAGAACTGATCTAAAGCAGTGTAGTAGGAACTGGAGCCTAAGAAAATACCGCCATCTAGTGTTGAAATTAGTGTGTGTCACTTGCACTTAGTCAGCTGGTGGCAGAAGGGAGTAGATGGGGACACAACAAACTGGGTGATATTCCTGTAATTGTAAATAGACTGAATATGAATGAAGTACCTAAAGATTCTGCAGGAACTTTATTGTTAGTCAGCCTATTCACAATTGCAATAAAAGACAGAGGGCATTTTACAAGTGGACCTATAACTCCCCTTTATCAGTCGCCATTTGTCCCTTTCTCCCGACTGGATGTGAATCTATTGCCATACAACAACCCCCTCCTCTGGTGCACTTGTGTTTCCGCCAACACTTTATGGCTTTGGCCTTTGTAAGATAGTGGAACCACATCATCATAGCCCCTCCTAAAGCTTTGCACTGCTCAGGCCAGGGTCCAACTTTTAAACTCCTCTTAATGTAGCAGATGGGCAGATCTCTCTCTCTCTCTCTCTCTCTCTCTCTCTCTCTCTCTCTCTCTCTCTCTCTCTCTCTCTCTCTCTCGTTAACTCCATCTTGGCTCCATCTGCCTGACATCTGATTCAAACCTTCCTCTTACATAATATTCAGACCATTGAACCCAGCTGGATCTTGACTATTATTTGTGAATTAATTGTAAATTAAGTAGTTACTGCTATTACTAGATACATTATGGCTCACAGTAGAAAATATTGCATGTTTTAAGTGTTATTAGACCTATAGAGTGACTTTCTTGATCACATTTTTGAACAAACAAAACCATTTACCACTCTATACCCTGTCCTCCTTTCCCTTAATCTAGGGAACAGACGAGAGAGATGTCACATTTCTATTACTATAGGATGTGAGATCAACCTGTTCATTAGAATTGTATTTTTTATAATTTCACCTTTATTTAACCAGGTAGGCCAGTTGAGAACAAGTTCTCATTTACAACTGCGACCTGGCCAAGATAAAGCAAAGCAGTGCGACACAAACAACATTCCAGTTACACATGGAATAAACAAGCCTACTGTCAATAACACAATATAAAAGTCTATATACAGTGTGTGCAAATGAGGTAAGATTAGGAAGGTAAGGCAATAAATTGGCCGTAGTGGTGAAGTAATTACAATTTAGCAATTAAACACTGGAGTGATAGATGTGCAGAAGATGAATGTGCAAGTAGAGATACTGGGGTGCAGCGGAGAAAAGAAAAAAAAGAACAATATGGGGATGAGGTAGTTGGATGAGCTATTTACAGGTGGGCTATGTACAGGTGCAATGATCTGTAAGCTGCTCTGACAGCTGATTTCTGCCAGGACCCTTTGATTTAATGATGAAAATTGTTGGGAGAGGGATGTTTTTTCACTAGTTGATTAGCTGTAAACATGCCACACCCAGACCTTCAAGTGTGCTTTCACATTGGTACTCTGGGTTCGGTGTTGAGCGGGAGAGATAAGCATCAATGTGATTCTAAAGCTTGTTAGCAAAGCTGCATACTATTCTCCCCTCTCATTTTCACTAGCTTACCTAAAGCCTCTTTTCCCCCATGAACCATTTACTGTAGATATCCTAGTTTCACAGTCTCCTTAAAATATGTAAATGATCAGTGTTTTTCTAGACATGTTGCTTAAGGCTAGCCACCACACCCTCATAGGGTAATTGTCTTCCTAAAATCATATCACAATCAACTTTTACCAGTTGAATGTCAACAAAAATATAATACTTAAATATAATATTATAAAAATTCTCTGAAATATTTTATTAGAATATGCAAATTGCACAGTATGTAATTACAGTGCATTTGGAAAATATTCAGGCCCCTTCACTTTTTCCACATTTTGTTACATTACAGCCTTATTCTAAAATTGACAAAAATCAGATTTAAAGAAGCAATAAAACTGGCCATCTTTAGACTAGTTGAGTATCTGGAGCATCAGTATTTGTGGGTTGAATTACAGGCTCAAAATGGCCAGAAACAAAGAACTTTCTTCTGAAACTTGTCAGTCTATCCATGTTCTGAGAAAAGAAAGCTATTCCATGTGAGAAATTGCCACAAAACTGAAGATCTAGTACAACGCTGTGTGCTACTCCCTTCACAGAACAGTGCAAACTGGCTCTAACCAGAATAGAAAGAGGAGTGGGAGGCCCCGGTGCACAACTGAGTAAGAGGATAAGTACATTAGAGTGTCTAGTTTCAGAAACAGATGCCTCATAAGTCCTCAACTGGCAGCCTCAGTAAATAGTACCCGCAAAACACCAGTCTCAACGTCAACAGTGAAGAGGCGACTCTGGGATGCTGGCCTTTTATCTTAAACTTTTCCAAAAATAAAGATTTAAAGTAAGCATTTCGCTGTTAGTCTACACCTGTTGTTTACAAGGCATGAGCCAAGTAACGTTTTATTTTTAATATGACTTGGAAACCATGCCAGGGAAATGAAACCAAATCATGGATTGCTGTCTTGCCTTATCCATTGACTGCTTTCAGAGTAAGGAAGCCAATATGTAATTTTGTAATTTGGGTTAACTATCCCTTTTATAAAGATAATCACATCGAGTAGAGGGTTATTATAAAATAACCTTGTGTAAAAAGGGCTGTGGTTATTGTAGCACACAAGAATCGTATATTGACATATGTCTGTCTGTCTGAAATCGCTTCTCATATTTTCTAAAAGAATTGACACTTTCTCAAATCACAACACTGCTGAAGCAGCTCTTTATATACAGTGCTCAACAGAGACTTATGGAACATGTTTTGCATGAAAACTTGTCCTCCTTCCCATAATTACAAACAGTCAGACTGGGTTGCAAAGTACAGGAGGCTTGCACAACCACATTCCAGTGAAGCTCAACCAGTCCTGAGGAAAGAGTGACGTGGAGATCACGCGTTGGGATTGAGTCACATGAAGAACCAACAGTCCACAATGCTGCTGTGTATCCGCATGGGAATACTGTGACTGACCTAAACCAGACCACTCTTTGCCCTCAATATATTGTTCAGTTGGCCAGTTACGGAGTTCCTGGAAGGAAGTAGAATATCGAACTAGGCCCTTAGCAGCTTAATGACTGTTGGTACACTGTTCATCAAACTTAAATGAAAATGCTTGAATTCAATAATGTCACAAATATTATATTATAATTAATGCAGCTGTTTTTATCTCAATATCAAAACATTTCTGGGTAACAATGAAGTACCCTACTGTGAATGTTTTCAATTAAAAATGTAAAAAAGACACTAAAATAGCTTCTTAGCAAGGAACAATTTCTAAAGCAAGATTTTTGTTAGGACTGTGGGAGTGGTCTGGCAGGTCAGAACTCAATCCCTCCAAAACAGGCTGAAATTTCAGGCAGTCTTTTCAAGCAGCTCTTACACTAAAAGGGCATTATCATAATTTTCACAATATCACAATATTATCCCAACCTCATAGTGTGGAAATATATATAAAACACAGAAAAATCATGTTTTGGACTACAGTGGTCCAGCTCAGGTCTAGTCATTAGTCTAGATGGTGCTCAGTATATGAATTTAACCTTC
This sequence comes from Oncorhynchus tshawytscha, assembly GCF_018296145.1. Taxonomy (NCBI): domain Eukaryota; kingdom Metazoa; phylum Chordata; class Actinopteri; order Salmoniformes; family Salmonidae; genus Oncorhynchus; species Oncorhynchus tshawytscha. The sequence continues at coordinate 22,878,579 of NC_056458.1, forward strand.
ACACTGCAAAATCAGTGCACCTAAAAATAACTGATGATAACTGCTTGGTCAGTATGACCATCTCTATGCCTCCTCTTGAAATAAAATAGAAGAACTATAGCAACAGGAAAAGCGTGTTAAATCATGTATGAAAAGAAAAGACTGAAGGTTATGGAAAATGTCAGCCTTGTGTTTTAGTAGTTGCTGCTGTTACAGGACCCAACTGGCTCAACAATCTGGTGTCAGGCAGCTGTTGGCCCTGCCTGTGGAATTTATTTCATAGCCCTGCCCGACCCAACAATGTTAACATTTTTACAGTGCAGTGGATCCAGATAAGCAGAGCCAAGGAGCACCGTTTTACAATTTCTGCCTTGTTCATTCTGAATAAACAAATGTATAACTTTGGACCTGACCTCCAACGGTGCAATCGTTCACCAACTGAATCAATAGTGTAAATTCAATCCAAACCAGATTTGTTATTGGGTAAGGATGATAAAGGTTAGAACTGGGTTGATTTGTATCTCATCCTGAATCAGGAGTCAAAGGAGTTGTTCAAAGTCGAAACAATGTAATTAATTTCATTTAAAAATATATATCTGGCCTTCAAAAAATATACGCACTTACTTGTGGGGCAAACCAGTATTTAGTTACTATGGTGTGTTACCAAGCAACCTGTATTTACCATGCACTGTAAATAGCCAATAAAGTTGTTCTGTCTGAAAATAGTTTGGTCCTTCATGTCTGTATGTTTTTTTCCCCCTCATTCTGCTTTATATCTCTGAATTTCTCATTCATTTCTCATGGAGGTGCTCTATAGAGCAATAAAGGTAGAGAGACACCTGTACTGGTAGTAGTGTCAGCTTCAACCTGACATACTTTACTTGTGCAGATAAAGCTGGGAAACATGTTCTCATATGCTGGAGGCTGGACCTCATGCTACAAGTTTCTGCTCTACATTAAGAAGTATGTTTAGGATTGGGAAATGCCATGACATTTGCTCTCTATGTATTATGTTGATATGAAACAAATGTGACAACTGACAAATAATTGTATTGAACAGGTTGTGCCTTAAAGCGTGAATGAAGGGTGTGTCTTGGTGTTGATATGAGTAGACCTATATCAATAGGAGATGAGACATAACACATGCATAACACACAAGAAGTGTCAAACGTTTCCATTGTTTCATTAATTATCCCTCAACACTGATACTGTATTTATACCTAGAAAAGATTGTGACGTGGAAACAAATGAAATAATAATTTGAGCCTAAAACAGTTTTTACAGTTTCTAAAATCTCAAATGACACAAATCACGTTTGTTTTTTTATGTAGCTGGCTTTTCCAACATATCAGTGTTGTTGACACAGTTCATGGTACAGTCAGACTGGTTTGAAAAAAGTCACATTACCGACACAGTATCCACCAATCGTTGTTCAGACAAACAATATAAGCGTCCAATCACAGACTTACGGGGAGGGGGTTCTTGATGTGGGTGGTTCTAGCAATTTCTAGAGACATCTCAGCACACATTAAATAAATGTAACTCCGCCGAGAGTAATTGTTTTAAAATCATATTTTCCTAATCGATAATTCGTGTATGTGTTATATGTGTATTTATTCGAATCAAAATGAATTAATTAAATGTATAGTGTAAGTTTAAGGTTAAGGCACGGACTATATTTTCAATCGCGGATGGATATTGTCACATGACACTTTTCCACGTCGCAATGTTTTCTTAGTATAAATAAAGTGTCCGCGCCTTTCGTGAATCATATTGAACACAGAAGCAAGAACAGTGTCTAAGAAGACGTGTACGTTACATTTACTTCGAGGTTAATCGTAAGTAGATACATTCGATATTGATATTAGTTGAACTTTTGTATTTTACAGATATTCATGTGTTAACTACTGTGCTAGAGTTGTTAACGTTACGGCTTGACCTAGTTTTGTCGAATGGTTTTGTTCACCAACCGTAGTCTTTCACCCTTCCCTTACAAAATATTTTGATTTTGTACCCTACTTTAAATAAAGGCATATTTATTTAAATAAAGGCTTGTTACTATACGCCTCGTATGGCTTACCATTTACAAGTTTGCTATCCATGACTATGGTTGTCCGTTTTTTTTTCTCCACAATTTTTCTCCTTCTTTCGTTAACGTATTGTAACGACCCTGGGTTTATAAGCGCGGAAATCGACTCTGCCGCACGCGCATGCTTTTTTTCCGAGGGTTCGAGACCTGCTCCCTGCCCGTTTCATTACAGTATTTTTAGCTGGCTGGACAAAATGGCGCCCGATCGAATTCGGAAGCCAAACGACCGCTACGCAGTTCAAACAATTGTTACGTATGCTTTTGGACAGACTTTCATGAAAGTAAATGCATGCAATACAAATATTTTTCTGTTTGTATTACTTCATCCCAGTAGCTAGCAAAGTGTAATATTTTCATCTTGCGGATATGGATGTCAGTGGTGCGCTTTAATAATTAAGTTTCACTGTCTATTCAGGTGTAAAGATGCAGATCTTCGTCAAGACCCTCACTGGTAAAACCATCACACTAGAAGTGGAGCCCAGTGACACCATTGAGAATGTGAAGGCCAAGATCCAGGACAAGGAGGGCATCCCCCCAGACCAGCAGCGTCTGATCTTCGCTGGCAAGCAGCTGGAAGATGGCCGTACCCTCTCCGACTACAACATCCAGAAAGAGTCCACCCTCCACCTTGTGCTGCGTCTCAGGGGAGGCATGCAGATCTTCGTCAAGACCCTCACTGGTAAAACCATCACACTAGAAGTGGAGCCCAGTGACACCATTGAGAATGTGAAGGCCAAGATCCAGGACAAGGAGGGCATCCCCCCAGACCAGCAGCGTCTGATCTTCGCTGGCAAGCAGCTGGAAGATGGCCGTACCCTCTCTGACTACAACATCCAGAAAGAGTCCACCCTCCACCTTGTGCTGCGTCTCAGGGGAGGCATGCAGATCTTCGTCAAGACCCTCACTGGTAAAACCATCACACTAGAAGTGGAGCCCAGTGACACCATTGAGAATGTGAAGGCCAAGATCCAGGACAAGGAGGGCATCCCCCCAGACCAGCAGCGTCTGATCTTCGCTGGCAAGCAGCTGGAAGATGGCCGTACCCTCTCCGACTACAACATCCAGAAAGAGTCCACCCTCCACCTTGTGCTGCGTCTCAGGGGAGGCATGCAGATCTTCGTCAAGACCCTCACTGGTAAAACCATCACACTAGAAGTGGAGCCCAGTGACACCATTGAGAATGTGAAGGCCAAGATCCAGGACAAGGAGGGCATCCCCCCAGACCAGCAGCGTCTGATCTTCGCTGGCAAGCAGCTGGAAGATGGCCGTACCCTCTCTGACTACAACATCCAGAAAGAGTCCACCCTCCACCTTGTGCTGCGTCTCAGGGGAGGCATGCAGATCTTCGTCAAGACCCTCACTGGTAAAACCATCACACTAGAAGTGGAGCCCAGTGACACCATTGAGAATGTGAAGGCCAAGATCCAGGACAAGGAGGGCATCCCCCCAGACCAGCAGCGTCTGATCTTCGCTGGCAAGCAGCTGGAAGATGGCCGTACCCTCTCCGACTACAACATCCAGAAAGAGTCCACACTCCACCTTGTGCTGCGTCTCAGGGGAGGACAGTAAAAGTTTCCCCTGCTTCTGTTCTGGCAAATGTTCAGTTTTTTTTCACATGTTTGTTTTTTATTGAAGTCATTAAAGGCTAAATGAATGCAATTAATTTCAGTGTTTATAGATTTCTGAAATGTTCTGATACAAAACAATGGAACTTATGAAGTATAGGAAGATGGTACATTAATTCACACTTGCAGTGAAGGCATGCTATAAGACGTACAAAATACAGCCGCCTATGAGTGGTCAAGAGCATTTCACACTAAGTACTTACCAAGGCCCTATTTATGGCGATGTATCGCAGGATGGTTGAGTATTTGTCAAATTAATTCTGCCATGGTATTACGTCACTGGTTTTAAAGCTGGAGAGACTCAACCCATCTGGTCTACATGGGATGTATTTGACAATGTAGCCACTCTATTCCTAGTCTCATGCGCCAAATCAACCTCTGCCACACTGATGGCAAGGAGCAGTTTATTTTCCTGTCAGATCAACTCCACTAGGATTTAGTTTTCAATGGTGGGTAAAAGGGGAAGACAATGTGTTGGAAGCTGCTCTGAAAATGTAGTATACCATGCTACCAATTGGTTCCCACTGGAATCAACTAGTCTTAACTAAATGTACTTTGTAAGAATATAAATCTGAAGAGTCAAACTACAAATCGCAAGAGATCACTTTGGGGTTATGCTACCTGAATGTAATTTAGACACCAGTTTCAAGTGAGACTACCCTTTGCTTAAGTTTCCACAACTTTTAAGATGCATGGGCGTGTACTTCAGTAGGCGTTCTAATGGAAGATTTTATTTGACCTTTAACTAGGCATGTCGCGAACAAATTCAATAATGGCCTAGGAACCGTGTTCAGGGGCAGAACGACAGATTTTAACTTGCCAACTGGGATTCAATCTTGCAACCTTTCGGGTACTAGTCCAAAGCTCTAACCATTAGGCTACCTGCCAAAATATCCACATACATGCTAGAAGGTGCCAATAGGCTCTCCCACTAGGATTAATTTGCTCCCATTGGAAACAGGCTGTGGTTTATCTTGGCTTAGTTATAAAAAACACAATTGCTTTCTTCACCCACATTTTATTTTTGCAAAACTAATGTAGTTCTAATACTTAGCTACACCGCTGCATAGCGAGAAAGTAATTCACTACTGAAAACACTACCAATATTTGCATTTAGTTCAATGACCAAGCAACTGCAACATTGTAAAATGACAAGTTAAACGATATGTAGTTCAATACTCCCTGACACCAAATGTAAAAATAAGGGTCACAGGCAGTTAGTACTGTTTTGTACCTGAATTCCTGTTAATGAGCTTTTACTGCCCCCTGTTGACTCATTAAAACAAACCAAAGCTGCAGTGTATGGAATGGAGCATTAAAGTTATTTTCTATGCTTTGGTGTATGTGGTGAATTTTCTAAACTTTTTACACAAAACTCCAAACTGGTAACACTAGTAATGTAGCAAGTTGTATATTCAAAGCTTTTTATTGTGCATTCATTTGGTTTGGAGACATTTTTCACCACACAACAATTGATCCAAAATACATAGGACCAGTCAAAAGTTGACACATACTCATTCAAGGGTTTTTCTTTTTAAAAAAAAAAACATTTTCTACATTGTAGAATAATAGTAAAGACATCACAACTATGAAATAACACATGGAATCATGTAGTAACCCCAAAAGTGTTAAGTAAATCAAAATAGATTTGATATTTTCTTCAAAGGAGCCACCCTTTGCCTTGATGACAGCCTTGGGGGGCTCAATTGTCATATTTGAGTAACGGTAAAAAGTTCAAGTAAATTATATACATATACATCAAATACCTTATATTAAGCAAACCAGACGGCAGGGTTGATTTATTTTTTACACTGACAGCCAGAGGCACACACAACATTTACAAACAGTTGAACTTTTGTATTTTACAGATATTCATGTGTTAACTACTGTGCTAGAGTTGCTAAAGTTACTTGCTAGAATTCGGCTTGACCTAGTTTTGTCGAATGGTTTTGTTCACAAACTGTCGTCTTTCACCCTTCCCTTACAAAATATTTTGATTTTGTACCCTACTTTAAATAAAGGCTTGTTACTATACGCCTCGTATGGCTTACCATTTACAAGTTTGCTATCCATGACTATGGTTGTCTGGTTTTTTTCTCCCCAATTTCTTCTTCAAAGTAGCCACCCTTTGCCTTGATGACAGCTTTGCACACTCTTGGGGGGGGACTCAATTGTCATATTTGAGTAAAGGTGAAAAGTAAATTATATACATATACATCAAATACCTTATATTAAGCAAACCAGACTGCACGGTTGTCTTTTTTTTTTACACTGACAGCCAGAGGCACACTCACAACATTCAGAGACAATTTACAAAGTTTTTTTAATTTCAATTTAACCTTTATTTATACAGGTTTTTCTCATTGAGATAGAATCTATTTTTCAAGAGAGACCTGGTCAAACAGCAGCAATGGGAACTAAGGTTCAGACAAAACAACTTATGTACACTAACACAACATTGAACAAAACTATAGACACACATACAGTACAACTATTACGTAAAGAAACACAAATTACATTTGTGTTTAGTGAGTGCCAGATCAGAGGCAGTAGGGATGACAACTTGTTATATTGATAGGTATGTGAATTGGACCATATTGTTGTCCTGCCTGAGCATTCCAAATGTAACAAGTACTTTTGGGTTTCAGGGAACATGTATGGAAGTAAAAAGTACACATTTTCTTTAGGAATGTAGTGGAGAAAAAGTAAAAATTGTCAAAACTATAAATACTCAAGTAAAGTACAGGTATCCCCCAAAAAACTACTGAAGCAGTACTTCAAATATTTTTTTCCCGTTACTTTACACCTGACTGGTGTTATTTGAAATATGATCGCTGAAAAATATCATAGGACTGTTTTATCTTTCCATCTGAATCTGAAATAGGATTGGATCAAGTAAACAGTATTTACATTCCCCTCATAAAACAGGATTACTACCATACAAAAATTAGCTGGCTCAAGCAGCCTGACTTAAAGTTTCTCATGCAATGACCTATCCATCTTCCATAAGTGTTTGCAACCTGAAGAGGAGCCCATATAGTACATACATACTATAGAATTAAACTCCCTAAATGTCTACAGTACACTAATGGGCTGAACCCAGAACTGGTGAAGAGCTGAACACCCACAGAACGTGATAAAAGCAGCCTGTGACCCTGACCCCCTCCAACAGTATTTACATAAGGATTGTCTGGGAGATTTACCATAGTAATTTGTGTGAGAATATTGTTGTGAAAAGTGTTATAGCCTATACAGTTGAAGTCGGAAGTTTACAAACACCTTAGCCAAATACATTTAAACTCAGTTTTTCACAATTCCTGACTTTTAATCCTAGTAAAAATTTGTGTCTTAGGTCAGTTAGGATCACCACTTTATTTTAAGAATGTGAAATGTCTGAATAATACTAGAGAGAATTATTTATTTCAGCTTTTATTTATTTCATCACATTCCCAGTGGGTCAGAAGTTTACAAACACTTAATTGGTATTTGGTAGCATTGTCTTTAAATGGTTTAACTTGGGTCTAACATTTCAGTTAGGCTTCCACAAGCTTTCCACAATAAATTGGGTGAATTTTGGCCCATTCCTCCTGACAGAGGTGGTGTAACCGAGTCAGGTTTGTAGGTCTCCTTGCTCACACACACTTTTTCAGTTCTGCCCATAAATGTTCTATAGGATTGAGGTCAAGGCTTTGTGATGGCCACCCCAATACCTTGACTTTGTTGTCCTTGAGCCATTTCGCCACAACTTTGGAAGTATGCTTGGGGTCATTGTCCAATTGGAAGACCCATTTGCGACCAAGCTTTAACTTCCTGACTGATGTCTTGAGATGTTGCTTCAATATATCCACATCATTTTCCTGCCTCATGATGGCATCTATTTTGTGAAGTGCACCAGTCCCTCCTGCAGTAAAGCACCCCCACAACATGATGCTGCCACCCCCGTGCTTCATGGTTGGGATGGTGTTCTTCGGCTTGCAAGCCTCCTTTTAACTCACAACATAATGATGGTCATAATGGCCAAACATTTCTATTTTTGTTTCATCAGACCAGAGGACATTTCTCCAAAAAGTACAATCTTTGTCCCCATGTGCAGTTGCTAAACCATAGTGTGGCTTTTTTATGACGGTTTTGGAGCAGTGGCTTCTTCCTTGCTGAGAGGCCTTTCCGCACCAAAGTATGTTCATCTCCAGGAGATATAACGCTTCTCCTTCCTGAACGGTATGACGGCTGCGTGGTCCCATGGCGTTTATACTCACGTACTATTGTTTGTACAGATGAACGTGGTACCTTCAGGCATTTGGAAATTGCTCCCACGGATGAACAATTTTTTTCTGAGGTCTTGGCTGATTTCTTTTGATTTTCCCATGATGTCAAGCAAAGAGGCACTGAGTTTGAAGGAAGGCCTTGAAATACATCCACAGGTACACCTCAAATTGACTCAAATGATGCCAATTATCCTATCAGAAGCTTCTAAAGCCATGACATAATTTTCTGGACTTTTCCATGCTGTTTAAAGGCACAGTCAACTTAGTGTATGTAAACTTCTGACCCACTGGAATTGTGACACAGTGAATTATAAGTGAAATAATCTGTCTGTAAACAATTGTTGGAAAAATTACTTGTGTCATGCACAAAGTAGATGTTCTAACCAACTTGCCAAAACTATAGTTTGTTAACAAGAAATTTGTGGAGTGGTTGAAAAACAAACAAATTTTAATGACTCCAACCTAAGTGTATATAAACTTCCGATTTCAACTGTATATTCTGTATAAAAAAAAAAATTAAAAAAAATATACAGTTTGATTGAATTAAATGGGATGGTACTGCAGTTCAGGTGACACAGTTCAGCAGTCTACAATGTTATATCACTTACACACACACACACACACACACACACACACACACACACACACACACACACACACACACACACACACACACACACACACACACACACACACACACACACACACACACGCCTAATGAGGGCAATGTGTTTTGGTATTTATTAGACCAGAAGATTTAGTCTATTACCCAGACAGTCCTGGCCACATTTCCCAATGTAAGATTTTTTAATATATTTTTTAAACCTTTGCTCTAGTTAGCCACTCAACTGAACAATTGTATTTTTGCAGGCCAGCCCAGCAGGGTGCCTGTGGGCTGCTCTTGCCATATTTGATAGCTCATACACATGAAACTGTTGTTTTAGTCCAGTGTTTCCCAACTACAGTCCTCGAGTACCCTAATCAATACACATTTTTGTCAGAGAGAATGGTCGGGCTCGGAACATAATTATAATAATTTCTAAACTGCTAATTGACCGCATCTGAATCCAAAGAGAGGTTGCATTTGAAAATAACTATACTTTCATACCGTGATTACATTGAAACACGATCACATGTCTCTTTTTTTATTTGTGGGAGTACTTGGGAAAATATTTTCTAAATTACATTTTTTTTAAATGAATTCCTTGTGATTTTACAGTCTTTTTTGATGCCTAAAAAAATCACCTGGGGCGCCTGTTGCCGACCCCTGGTATAGGGTGAAGGTAATGTTTGAAATTGGCAGTCATGGGAATAAATATATTAATTGCAAGAATTCGCTGTTAATTATTAGCTGACCAGATATCTGATTTAATTAAGAATGATCATTTATACACATTATTGTTATGTTTTATTACAGTCTCCGTTTCATTATCAATTTAACAATTTAAAGCAGAAACTAAAACTGCGTTCATGGTAGGTTAGCCGAGGCACAAGTCATTGGAATTGCAGCAATTTACTTGGACTAATGAAAGCCCATGCAGTTGCCAGTGACACTAACTTCAGTGCTGCCAGTCTCACACTCGCGATCACCAGCTGTCGAACTCTGGTGACAGGAATATGGGCGAATTGACTTGGGGATCATTTTTCCTGGGTTTCCTTAATTTCAAGACAGAAAAATATGTCATCGCCGAAAACAGAAAATTGGGAATCTCATTTAGAGTTTTTCAGATCTGTGTGCTGGCATACGTGATCGGGTGAGGTGTATGTATTTTTTTATTGGATGTTAGCGATGAAGAAATAATCAATACTACAGCATGAATAATGTATTAAAATTACAATAATTATTACCATACAAAGTCGCAAATAGATTCCATTGTCAATCGTGGGTGTCTTTGAGTTCGTTCAAGCTGTCATCATGAAACGGGACTAGGGAGTTCGAGTGTTGTTCCCTCATGACTATAATATTGTAACGACCCTGGATTTATAAACGCGGAAATCGACTCTGCCGCTCAAGCATGCTTTTGCGGCACAGTCGATAGCGCGCCAGACCTCGGGCTCGAAGGTCGAGGTTTCAAGACCTGCTCCCTGCTGTTTCATTACAATATTCACGGTTCAAGACTGTGGTAAAGTTGTTTTGATATTCGTCATATATTCGGACCTTCAAACTTCAATAGATAACGAAAGATTTGAGCTACATACCTCCAGTTAGGTACTTTATGATGGGAAAAAAAAGGTGTGCAACATTGCACATGTCTTATTTTCAGACTGGAGTTTCATAATCACACATTAATTGTGTAGGTAGCCTGGCGCTCCTTCAATAGAGAACCACAGTATGAGTCATAATACCCATAAAACCTAGCGGTCAAATAAGCAAATGGTTCCAATCGTTTTTCCACCATTCATTTTACCCATCCACCTGGCTACCCCTACCCCGGTCAACAGCACTGCACCCCCCACAGCAACTCACCCAAGCCTTCCCAATTTCTCCTTCTCCCAAATCCAGTCAGCTGATGTTCTGAAAGAGCTGCAAAATCTGGACCCCTACAAATCAGCCGGGCTAGACAATCTGGACCCTTTTTCCTTTTTAAAAATTATCTGCCAAAATTGTTGCCACCCCTATTACTAGCCTGTTCAACCTCTCTTTCGTGTCGTCTGAGATTCCCAAAGATTGGAAAGCAGCTGCGGTCATCCCCCTCTTCAAAGGGGGGGGACACTCTTGACCCAAACTGCTACAGACCTATATCTATCCTAACCTGCCTTTCTAAGGTCTTCGAAAGCCAAGTCAACAAACAGATTACTGACCATTTCGAATCCCACCATACCTTCTCCGCTATGCAATCTGGTTTCAGATCTGGTCATGGGTGCACATCAGCCACGCTCAAGGTCCTAAACGATATCATAACCGCCATCGATAAGAAACAATACTGTGCAGCCGTATTCATTGACCTGGCCAAGGCTTTCGACTCTGTCAATCACCACATCCTCATCGGCAGACTCGACAGCCTTGGTTTCTCAAATGATTGCCTCGCCTGGTTCACCAACTACTTCTCTGATAGAGTTCAGTGTGTCAAATCGGAGGGTCTGTTGTCTGGGCCTCTGGCAGTCTCTATGGGGGTGCTACAGGGTTGAATTCTTGGACCGACTCTTTTCTCTGTATACATCAATGACGTCACTTTTGCTGCTGGTGAGTCTCTGATCCACCTCTAAGCAGACGACACCATTCTGTATACTTCTGGCCCTTCTTTGGACACTGTGTTAACAACCCTCCAGGCGAGCTTCAATGCCATACAACTCTCCTTGCGTGGCCTCCAATTGCTCTTAAATACAAGTAAAACTAAATGCATGCTCTTCAACCGATCGCTGCCCGCACCTGCCCGCCTGTCCAACATCACTACTCTGGACGGCTCTGACTTAGAATATGTGGCCAACTACAAATACCTAGGTGTCTGGTTAGACTGTAAACTCTCCTTCCAGACTCACATCAAACATCTCCAATCCAAAGTTAAATCTAGAATTGGCTTCCTATTTCCCAACAAAGCATCCTTCACTCATGCTGCCAAACATACCCTTGTAAAACTGACCATCCTACTGATCCTCGACTTCAGCGATGTCATTTACAAAATAGCCTCCAATACCCTACTCAATAAATTGGATGCAGTCTATCACAATGCCATCTGTTGTCACCAAAGCCCCATATACTACCCACCACTGCGACCTGTACGCTCTCGTTGGCTGGCGCTCGCTTCATACTCGTCGCCAAACCCACTGGCTCCAGGTCTTCTACAAGACCCTGCTAGGTAAAATCACCCCTTATCTCGCTGGTCACCATAGCAGCACCCACCTGTAGCACGCGTTCCAGCAGGTATATCTCTCTGGTCACCCCCAAAACCAATTCTTCCTTTGGCCGCCTCTCCTTCCAGTTCTCTGCTGCCAATGACTGGAACATACTACAAAAATCTCTGAAACTGGAAACACTTATCTCCCTCACTAGCTTTAAGCACCAACTGTCAGAGCAGCTAACAGATTACTGCACCTGTACATAGCCCATCTATAATTTAGCCCAAACAACTACCTCTTTCCTTACTGAATTTATTTATTTATTTAGCTCCTTTGCACCCCATTATTTCTATCTCTACTTTGCACATTCTTCCACTGCAAATCAACCATTCCAGTGTTTTACTTGCTATATTGTATTTACTTCGCCACCATGGCCTTTTTTTTGCCTTTACCTCCCTTATCTCACCTCACTTGCTCACATTGTATATAGACTTATTTTCTACTGTATTATTGACTGTATGTTTGTTTTACTTCATGTGTAACTCCGTGTTGTTGTATGTGTCGAACTGCTTTGCTTTATCTTGGCCAGGTCACAATTGTAAATGAGAACTTGTTCTCAACTTGCCTACCTGGTTAAATAAAGGTGAAATATATAAATAGGGGATTTTAGAAACACTTAAAATAAGGGTTGTGTTTCGTGTAGGCTTACCCTGGTGTGACATTTTGATAACAGTATAAATCTCCCTAGGACAAGGTGAGATTTATCAATATATTTGCTTGTACTTACCCCCCTGAAATTAAATGCTAATTAGCTGTTAATGTGGCTATCATAAAGAACTACAAATACCATGATGATCTGAATGAGACTGCGGAATTGAGGCAAAGGTAAGAATCTCTGGATTAACGATCTAACGCTAGCAAAATTTAGTAATTAATAAATTGGCAACATTTCAGCTAGAGATGATGTGGAGGAGCTGTCAGGGATTTGTAGTCTTGCATGATGTCCACTTTGATGATAATTGGCATTTTCGAATCTGAGTGTAAATAGAGCCAAATATATTAATAGACGTCACCTTGTCCGAGAGAGATTTACACTGTTCAAAACATCACACCAGGGTAAGCCTACATGAAACACTGCCCTTATTTGAAGCATTTCTAAAATTCCCTATGGGAAAAAGGAATGGTGGAAAAACAATTGGAACCATTTCCCTGTTTTGACCGCTAGGTTTTATGGGTATTTTAGCAACATTTCTTGTTAGATGTTTTGACTAGAACCCTAAAATTGTATCATATTACTCCAGTGCTAGCCTCTCTACACTGGCTTCCTGTTAAGGCTAATGCTGATTTCAAGGTTTAACTGTTAACCTTCAATGCATTGCATGGACTTACTCCTACTTATCTCTCTGTTTTGGTCCTGCCATACATAATGTACCTACACATATGCTACGGTCACAAGACGCAGGCCTCCTTATTGTCCCAATAATTTCAAAGGAAACAGCTAGAGGCAGGGCTTTCTCTTTTAGAGCTCCTCTATTATGGGATGGTTTGCCAATCCGTGTGAGAGAAGCAGACTCTGTCTCTACCTTTAAGTCTTTACTGAAGACTCATCTCTTCAGTAGGTCTTATGATTGAGGTGAACGGCAAGGCACTGGCAAGAGGAACCACCCTTTCTGTGTCTGTCTGGCCGGGTCCCCACACTCTCCTGGGATTCTCTGCCTCTGACCCTATTACGGAGGCCGAGTCACTGGCCTGCTCGTGCTCTCCCATGCCGTTCCTATGAGGGTGTGTAACAGTACAGCTTCCGTCCCTCTCCTCGCCCCTACCTGGGCTCGAACCAGGGACCCTCTGCACACATTAACAGTCACCCTCGAAGCATCGTTACCCATCGCTCCACAAAAGACGCGGCCCTTGCAGAGCAAGGGGAACCACCACTTCAAGGTCTCAGAGCGAGTGACATCACCGATCGAAACGATATTAGCGCGCACCACCGCTAACTAGCTAGCCATTTAACATCGGTTAAAGGTGCATCAGGTCATTTGTATTTTATTTCACCTTTATTTAACCAGGTAGGCTAGTTGAGAACAAGTTCTCATTTACAACTGCGACCGCGATAAAGCAAAGCAGTGTGATACAGACAACACAGAGTTACACATGGAATAAACAATAAACAAGCCAATGACACAATAAACAAGTCAATGACACAGTAGAAAAAAAGTAAATATACAGTGTGTGCAAAAGGCATGAGGAGGTAGGCAATAAATAGGCCAGAGGCAAAATAATTAGTTTAGCATTAATGCTGGAGTGATAGATGTGCAGATGATGTGCAAGTAGAGATACATACTGGAGTGCAAAAGAGCAAGAGGATAAGTAACAATATGGGGATGAGGTAGTTGGTGTGCTATTTACAGACTGACTTTGTACAGGTACAGTGATCGGTAAGCTGCTCTGACAGCTAATGCTTAAAGTTAGGGAGGGAGATAAGACTCCAGCTTCAATCATTTTTGCAATTCTTTCCAGTCATTGGCAGCTGAGAACTGGAATGAAAGACGGCCAAAGGAAATGTTGGCTTTGGAGATGACCAGTGAAATATACCTGCTGGAGCACATGCTATTGGAGGGTGTTGCTATGGTGACCAGTGAGCTGAGATAAGGTGGGGCTTTACCTAGCAAAGACTTATAGATGACCTGGAGCCAGTGTGTTTGGCGACAAATATGTAGAGGGCCAGTGAAACGAGAGCGTACAGGTCGCAGTGGTGGGTAGTATATGGGGCTTTGGTGACAAAACGGATGGCACTGATAGCAAACTGGATGTAGTCTGAGTAGAGTGTTGGAGGCTATTTTGTAAATGACATCGCCGAAGTCAAGGATCGGTAGATACCCTCGTAAAACTGGCTATGTTTGGCAACATGAGTGAAGGAGGCTTTGTTGCGAAATAGGAAGCCGATTCTAGATTTGGATTGGAGATGCTTAATGTTTGTCTGGAAGGAGAGTTTACAGTCTAACCAGACACCTAGGTATTTGTAGTTGTTCACATATTCTAAGTCAGTACTGTCCAGAGTAGTGATGCTAGTCGGGGGGTCCGGTGTGGGCAGCAAATCGGTTGAAGGGCATGCATTTAGTTTTACTAGCATTTATAAGCAGTTGGAGGCCACGGAAAGAGTGTTGTATGGCATTGAAGCTCGTTTGGAGGTTTGTTAACACAGTGTCCAAAGAAGGGCCAGATGTATACAGAATGGTGTCGTCTGCGTAGAGGTGGATCAGAGAATCACCAGCAGCAAGAGCGACATCATTGATATATACAGAGAAAGAGTCGGCCCGAGAATTTAACATTTAGTCAGTCACCAATTGTGCAAATTCTCCCACTTAAAAAGATGAGAGAGGCCTGTAATTTTCCTCATAGGTACACTTCAACTATGACAGACAAAATGAGAAAAAAAATCCAGAAAATCACATTGTAGGATTTTTTATGAAATTATTTGCAAATTATGGTGGAAAATAAGTATATGGGTGTGTGTCCCGCTACCACAGCGTCGGGACACACATCACACCCTTTGGTTTTCTGAAGTTTAAAAAAAGTTATTTTACCGTAATTTATTCTTTATTCTGTGTGTCATACAGCCTCTAAAGTTGATTTGAGGTGTCTTGGTCACATGGTCAAGGAGCTATTGAATTTGAAGTGATTTAAAAAACAATGTATGAATCATTGACTAGGTATCCCCCTTTCCTTTCATTGTATGAGAAAACTAAAGGGTGTGCAACATGCTTCACTATATAAGGAATAATGGACAGTAGAAATAAGGTTGCAAAGTCACGTGGTGAAATTTGAATATTGTGATCATGCACTTTGTTTGACAGTTCCTAACTATTTGCATTACCACAGCACCAGGCTCCCTACACTGTTGCCATGTGATTATGAAACACGGGTCGGAATCTGGAAAATAAGACGTGCAATTTTGTACACCTTTTTTCCTTCATAAATAACCCAACCTAAGGTACTGTATGTAGCTCAAATCATTTGGGAGCTATTGAAGTTTTTAGGTCCTAATGTCTGGTGAATATCGAATCTCAAACCAGCTTTACCAAGGTACCCTTAGATGACTATCTTGATGCACTATGAGAGTATACAGACAATATACTTTTTAAAATATATTTTTGCAATAATAATTCCAGAGACCTAGAATTCCAGAAGGATTATATATCTCCCCTTCACAAGGCTACCGTCATTAACTTTTAACATCATGTACCCATTTTTTTGTTACATGACTTTTGACCCTAAATAATCCACCCATGTCACAGAGACAAATCATTCCTCCACAAAATGAAAGTATCCTTTCATGACTGCCTCCTCTCCCTCATCTCATTACCATGTATTACAGTATTCTATAACAGTGTTATAGAATGCATTTGACATTTGTGTCTTATGAACACTCTGCACTCAGCACATGAAGGATCCAAGTTTGTTCAAATAACCATCCATGTTAATTTTATACGTGACTGACAACTACTCTATTTTCATATGTGACCGAGAGTTAAAATTAATGAATTTACAGAAAATAATCAATCAATCAATAATCAGTGTGTTTAAATTCTCAGGTGGGTTTTAGTGTTTAAGAAGGGCTACCAATCGAGGGAGGAGACCGTCCAGAGCTCTGTCATCACCAAGCTGAAAGGAGTGGTCATGACCAACAACACGGAAACTGGACTTCGCCTGTGGGGGCCTGAGGATTATGCCATACCTCCAACGGTGAGATTCAGGGACTTTTTGGGAGGTTTTATGTAAACAGGTAGAGCCGACACACAGTACACAGCCTACTGCTAAATGATTCATTCAAGTCTTATTGAGTTGAAGCCGAAGCTCAGTCAGTGAAATAGCATGTCATTGATATTGTATGTTGTCAAGTACAATGAGTAACATTTTTATGAGGTATCTCCATTAACTCACTTTCATCAGTTTTCAATCACACCCAACTGATTTTTAAAGTAACAGGCCACCACATGCAGCTTTACATCACATCCACAGAGACAGTATATCTGGCTATAGCATGAGAGAAGTGCACTTTATGAAACATTGGCATAAGCATCTTTGTCAGCTATTTTGAACATCCATTTGGTACTGTTTTAGCATATGAGAAGTTGACACGTGTTTAGAGTGCTCTTCAACTCTTCTTTAAATCATGTTTATCTTGTATGGTCATGGAAATGTCATTGGACGTTATGCTGTACAGGCTGTAGAGCAACAGGACAATCGTTATATGCATTTTAGCTATGAGTCTGTTTCCTCAATAGACACTCCATTTCATCTGTCTTGTTAAATAAAAGATAGGGAGTTGATTCTCAACTCTAATCAGTATAATTCACTTAACCTTTAGCGACTCAATGATAAACAGATTCAATAGAAAAGCCTGCTCTTGTCCACATGTTGAGCCCAGTCAGCCACCACTGGATCTTGTTCATTTTGTATGTTGTAAAACTATATTAATATGTGGTGAGAAACTGTGCTATTTATATTTAAGCTTATTAAAGGTTTTGACTAAAGAATATGTATTTAGGGACTTCATTTTGTATAGTCAACACACAGTCCATCAGTCCCCTGACTAACCTGATTGAGGAAAGTATAGTTTTAGCTTGTTGTTGTTTTTCAGGGTGAACAGGTTTTCTTCATTGTTACAAATTACATCGAGACCCCCCATCAGAGCCTTGGGTTCTGTGCTGAGGTGAGTGAAAATCAATTTCGTACAACCATAATCTAGACAAAATCTTGTTTATTGAATTTATTTTCAAATATCTCCCTGAGATAGAGATTGGATGACTGTGCAGCTGAGATAGCAATACTTTAATGATCCAATCAAACAAGGATATTAAACTCCACTAAGTCAGCATTGCTGATGCTATGGTTCTTACCATATATGGCAAAGTAAGCAGAAAGAAACGGCTAGTAATTTGAGGCGGATGTCAGAATCCAAACTGCATAGAGCTTTATTTGTAATGCCTCAGGCCCAACAGTTCTTTCCTCAGAGAAAGATGGCTTGACCTTGCCATTGTCTTCCAATAATTGCTTATTTGATGTTAAAGTACACTTTCAGTGCCGCTATGATAAGTTATGAATGATTGATTCATTATATTTAATGAAGATAAAAACTTCATAGTATGAAGGGTTCAGTGTGTCACTGTTCACTGGTCCAATAACATTGTGTTTTCCTAAATTGCTTTAGCATTCAAATGGTGCTCCCCACTGTGGTCACCATGCTATTGTATGTTGTCATCATCTCTAGGCTCTTCAATACACTGCTTTGAATACAGGCTGGCATTTTTAACTGCAGCAACGTGTCCTATGTTCTCCAGAGCCCTAAGGTGCCAGATGGCCAATGTGTAAACAATGAGGATTGTGCTGAGGGTGAGGCGGTAGTTGCTGGCAATGGTAAGGACTAATATGGTTAACTGGGGCAGTCTTTATCTAATTTCTATTTACATTTCCAATATTAACATTTATTTACAGATTAACACTGGCTTAGATGCACATGTATCCCGCTAATGTGTAGAAAGCTTATGAGAATCACCAGCGTTGGAATTGGACAAATGTCTATCTAGGAAATTCCTTAGAAAAATATTGCATGCCAAAATTATTCAACGTTGGTAACTCCTACGCATTACCCTTCACCCTAATTTCCCCCAAGATTATTATGTCTTTCCAGGATGTTGACAGCGATCTTTACCTTCCCCTGCAGGGGTGAAGACCGGCCTGTGTTTAAACTCTACAGGGACCTGTGAGATACATGGCTGGTGTCCTGTTGAGACGGGACGTAAACCCTTGTGAGAATTCATCCTCTTTTGCTGTGAAAATAATGAAATTGTCACTTTTGCATTGAGTCTCAGTATAAATGTACCCACTACATAAACTATGTTATGTACTTCAGTATTCTGAAATACCTTGTCCTGATCATCTATTTTCCATTATGTAGAAGTCACTTTGATTTAACACTTTCCCCCTTACTTTCCAGGGAGGCCTTATTAAGCAAGGCAGAAATCTTCACAATTTACATCAAGAACTCTGTCAGGTTTCCGAAGTTTGAATTCTCCAAGTAAGTGAAGTGGGGCTTGTTCATGCAGACTTCATGGTAGTAGAGGCTATCTGTCTCTAGAGAAACAGTCAGTGTCAGTGACATAGATCATTAAGTATGTGTAAGTAGGGCAGTGGGGGATACATGTCCTAGAACTGCTTTGGATAGCTATGAGGGTGCACAGTCCCTTCTATTTATATACACCCATAGCCATATCGCCCAGGGCCCAGTGAATGTGTGTGTGTGTCTGTGCACGTGCATACTGGGTGCGTGTGTGTATGTGTGTGTTCAGTGAGACAGTGGAGCGGTCATCTGAGACGTCCTTGACAGCAGAGCAGGCCCAGTCCAGGACAGGTGTCAGAACAGATCTGATTGGCTCACTGTTCTCTCATGTCAGTAAGTAAGGCTGTTGTTGTAGAAGGGTTCATCAGCCAGAACATCGGTGTTGTCTTTTCAAGTATAATCGGAAAGCACAGAGACATCAGACCTCTGCCAATTCATGATTCATCATTTCAGTTGTAGATCTTTTGATTATGGGAGAGTGTTTCTAGGAAACCATACATAAAATGAATAATGTGACCAAATATTTAAGAAGAGGTCATCATTTCATTGAGTCTGTGAAGGATTGAAACCACATGGAAAAAGTGGTAAGCAAGTTAGGTCTAAAAAATGAATGTATTGTGTTAGAGGTTTCAGGTTTCTAACCAAAGCAGATAGTTTTGTACATCAGTTGGGGTCTCTTATAAGCTACAATATGAGGTCTTAAACCTAGCATGAAAGTGCATCCTTAAAGCTGTGTGGGCAAATATAGTCAAAATGTTTGCCTTTGGGTGAAGTTGATGTTAACATTTTGTCAATTTTATGCATAGTATTTTTGCAATGTGTCATGCATATGAACTCAAGATTTGTATTGTTACAGAGCTGACATCATCATCCCCGTATATACAAACATAAAAGAAGCAGGGGTCTAACCCCCCGTGAGGTTCTTGAGAGTGCAGAGAAGTCAGAGAAGGGAAGTCCATTTGAGCAGCAGTAAGGGCTGAGAAAATGTACTGAATGATACTGAAGAGGAACATTGACAAAAAATAAAATGAACATGAACCTGTGTGAAAGACAGGCTATGTTAGAGTAGCAGAGGTACACACCGTCTTATCTGATGACAATGGAGTCTGAGCTTGCTAAACATATCAAGAATCTCGTGGACCAGTTTCATGGGCTTAGTATCCTCAAATGCATAAAACGTTCCTATGAATTGGCACATCGAAACATCATCCCTGGCCCAGACCTCTGGTCCAGAAATGGAAGAGTAAGTGATATTAAACAGAGATATCTACATTGAGTATACCAAACATTAGGAACCCCGCCCCCAGAACAGCCTCAATTTGTTGGGGCTTGGACTCTACAAGTTGTCGAAAGCGTTCCACAAGGATGCTGGCCAATGTTGACTCCAATGCTTCCCACAGTTTTGTGTCAAGTTGGCTGGATGTCCTTTGGGTGGGGGACCATTCTTCATACACACCGGAAACTGTTGAGTGTGAAAAACCCAGCAGCGTTGCATTTCTTGACACAAACCAGTGTGCCTGGCACCTACTACCATACCCTGTTCAAAGGCACTTAAATATTTTTGCTTGCCCATTCCCCCTCTGAATGGCACACATACACAATCCATGTCTCTGTTGTCTCAAGGCTTAAAAATCCTTCTTTAACCTGTCTCCTCCCTTTCTTCACTGATTTGAAGTAGATTTAACAAGTGACATCAATAAGGGATCATAGCTTTCATCTGGATTCACTTGGTTAGTCTATGTTATGGAAAGATGTTTTGTATACTCAGTGTATAGCTGAACTTAGGCATACATTGAAGATGTACAATTATACCACACTCCCATTCCATTAATTCAACTTTGACCTACCATCACCCGCCACTGGCACAGGACACCAGCACCCACTTACCCCAAAGTGGCTCAACTTACTACGCTGTCCCTATGCTCAATTTACCCCATACCCAGGGTAAGTTGTGCCAAGAGACCACTTGTTTTGTACAAACTATATTTTCAAAACTGTTATGTTTACAATAATTCAGATTATATCCAGGGATACACAATATCCTGAAATAAATGTACATATATTTGTTAGAAAGAACACTCTATTTCCCTTGACGTAGTGATACTGAATGTAAAAGAATGTCTCAACATACCCCACTCTCCCCTACATTGTGCATATGGAATGGAAAGTGTCTAAACTATGAAGTGCTTGAACTATGAAGTTACTTTATATATTTTTTACCTTTATTTAACTAGGCAAGTCAGTTAAGAACAAATTCTTATTTTCAATGACGGCCTAGGAACAGTGGGTTAACTACCTTGTTCAGGGTCAGAACGACAGATTTGAAGTTACTGAATGAGCAGCATGAATAAAATGAACAGTTTAGTAGATGTGCAGCTTGAAATAGCATAATATATTTGCAGTGCCATATGAGCTATTTAAGAAATTATAGATGATATATGTAACTCTGTGCTATTCCTTATCTAAGGGTTAAAGAGAAAAGCGTGTCATTTCAAGCTGATAAGATAACTTAATTGTTCATTCTTACTGGTTTAGGCCTATGACCTTTTTTAGATTTAGCCAAGGAAAGTATGATACTGGACTACTAATCATATATAAAAAAATGACATGTCCTGTTCTGTCTCCTTTTCCCGCAGGTCAAATGTCCTGGACACCGGTAATGACTCCTATCTAAAGAGATGTTCCTATGACAACGACCTACATCCCTACTGCCCCATCTTCCGTCTGGGAGACCTAGTCAGCAGGACTGGACATGATTTTCAGGACATGGCTGTAGTGGTACATAAATGTATTTTTTAAAATCTTTCAATTGATCCTTTATTTAACCAAGTTGTCCCATTGAGGTCAGGAGACCGCTTTCCCTGGCAGAGAGAGACCTGGCATAGAGGGTTGGGTTTCTTGTTAAACACTGAGTCCACTGAATCCAAATTAGGCTTTTCAGGCTTTCATCATTCTATCCAAGCAGTGTGGGAGTGGTGTAATTCTCTTTTCCTCCAGTCCATATGATAATGATGCTTGCTTTCAGGCAGTTAGGTAATTACCATAATTTTGATTACATTTAATTGGACATTTGCCATGTAGGCTGCAGTCATTAGGCCTGACATTTAAATGAATAACAATGGTTGCATATTTACAACAACAATATGAAACATAGCAGTTGCTAGATCTGTATTAAGTGACTTGTCACAGAGCCCTGCATGAAGTGCTTTCACCTCAACTCCCTAGTAAGCTCAGGGTAGACATTTACAAGTAAACACTTTTGTTGTTAATATAGCCGAACACCCAGCATAGAACAAGACAATGGGTTAACCAGAGCCATTCTTACCATATGTGGCGAAGATGATCAGCAGTGTAGTAGCTACTGTGTTATCATTAGAGTTGCCAGGTTTAATGTTGTGAAGTACAGTATGTTTATGTTCCTAGTTGTTAATGTTTAACGAGGAGTTGATGTAAATGTGACCACAGTTCATAGTCAAGGTTAAGAAAGTAAATCTTGAATAGCAGGGCAATAGAGTTATTCTCCATATTTAGAGCAACGTCAAGCACAGGTGTTTATTCATAAATAGTGTAATCTTTCTCTCTCCCTCTCTCTCTCTCACTCTCCGTCTCTCAGGGTGGGTCAGTTGGAATTCTGATTGAGTGGAACTGTGATTTGGATAAGGACTACTCACAGTGTAATCCAGAGTACAGCTTTACTCGTTTGGATATGAACCTAAACAGCTCTGTCACATCAGGCTACAACTTCAGGTACATCTTGACATGCATTAAAGTAATGTTCCCAAACTGTTGTATAATTTCAGCCAGTAGTTTTGAAAGTGGTGCTCATGAGCCGAAACGGGTCCCCATTTTTTGTTGGTGTTGCAATTCGCATGATATTTTATGAATCCAATTTTACAACAGGTTTCAAATTTGTTGTGCTTAAGATCCCTGTACTGCATCTTAAGCACATTTTACTTCATGCAGATATAATAATCCATGCACTAATTCTGAAAAGTTATTAGCTTGAGCTAATCAAGCTTGAGCTCTCTCCAAGTACTGTATTTAATGTCAGATCTATCTCTACCAAGCAGTTGTTGACATTTCTGTTCCAAACAGCTGATTCATTTGTTTTCCAGATATGCCCGTTATTACAAAGATGAAGCTGGAGAGAACTATCGGACTTTGTATAAAGTCTATGGGATTCGCTTTGATATCATGGTGAATGGACGGGTATGACAGTGATTCTAGCTACACTTACTTGTCTAATTGAATGGGTTGGTAGTAGTAATATTACAGTCTGTGTCAGATCAAATGTTCTTTGTTCTTTATTGTGTTCTTCAGGCTGGAAAATTCAATATCATTCCCACAGTAATAGCTATTGGGTCTGGGCTCGCTATTATGGGCATGGTAAGTAAATTTAATAGATTTGTGTTTTAATTTGTTTCCAATACACATGCTTGTCTATTTTCTCCCCCCCAAAAGATGTTTCTCTGTAATTCTGTTTCATGCAGCATGCCCAGGTTGGATGCTATCAAATGCTTTGAAATGCAATGCATTCGGGAAGAATTCAGACCTCTTGACTTTTTCAACATTTTGTTACGTTACAGCCTTATTCTAAAATAGATTTTTTTTTAAAATCCATCATCAATCCACACACAATACCCCATAATGACAAAGCAAAAACAGATATATAGTTTTTTGCAAATGTATTAAAAATGTAAAACTGATATCACATTTACATAAGTATTCAGACCCTTTACTCAGTACTTTGTTGAAGCACCTTTGTCAGTGATTACAGCCTCGAGTCTTGTTTCTCCCATTCTTCTCTGCAGATCCTCTCTAGCTCTGTAAGGTTGGATGGGGAGCATCGCTGCACAGCTATTTTCAGGTCTCCCCAGATATGTTCAATCAAGTTCAAGTCCAGGCTCTGGCTGGGCCCTTCAGAGACTTGTCCCAAAGCCACTCCTGTGTTGTCTTGGCTGTGTGCTTATGGTCGTTGTCCTTTTGGAAGGCGAACCTTCGCCCCAGTATGAGGTCCTGGGCTCTCTGGAGCAGGTTTTCATCAAGGATATAGCTGTACTTTGCTCCGTTCATCTTTCCCTTGAATCCTGACTAGTCTCCCAGTCCCTGATGCTGAACAACATCCCCACAGCATGATGCTGCATTCTTCACCGTAGGGATGGTGCCAGGTTTCCTCCAGATGTGACGCTTGGCATTCAGGCCAAAAAGTTCAATCTTGGTTTCATCAGACCAAAGCATCTTGCTTCTCATGGTCTGAGAGTCCTTTAGATGCCTTTTGGCAAACTCCAAGTGGGCTGTCATATGCCTTTTACTGAAGAGGGGCTTCCATCTGGCCACTCTACCATAAAGGCATGATTGGTGGAGTGCTGCAGAGATGTTTGTCCTTCTGGAAGGTTCTCCCATCTCCACAGAGGAACTCTGGAGCTCTTTCAGAGTGACCATCGGGTTCTTGGTGACTTCCATGACCAAGGACCTTCTCCCCTGATTGCTCAGTTTGGCTGGGTGGCCAACTCTCGGAAGAGTCTTGGTGGATCCAAACTTCTTCCAATTAAGAATGATGGAGGCCACTGCAGAAATGTTTTGGTACCCTTCCCCAGATCTGTGCCTCAGCACAAACCTGTCTCGGAGCTCTACAGACATTTCCTTCGACCTCGTGGCTTGGTTTTTGCTCTGACATGCACTGTCAACTGTGGAACCTTTATATAGACAGGTGTGTGGCTTTCCAAATAATGTCAAATCAATTGAATTTACCACAGGTGGACTCCAATCAAGTTGTAGAAACATCTCAAGGTTTATCCATGGAAACAAGATACACCTTAGGTCAATTTCAAGTCTCATAGCCAAGGGTCTGAATAGTTATGTAAATAAGGTATTTCTGTTTTTTATTTGTAATAAATTTGCAAACATTTCTAAAAACCTGTTTTTGCTTTGTCATTATGGGGTACTGTGTGTAGATTGATGAGGATTTGTATTTAATTTCATCCATTTTATAGTAAGGCTGTAATGTAACAAAATATGTAAAATGTCAAGGGATTTGAATACTTTCTGAATGCACTGTATCACCACAAGAGGGCGATCCCCTATCGTTTTTCATACAATATACTAATCTTCTTCATTCCAAATCGATCCCTATCCCCTTGTTTGTAGATCTGAAACATTTGTGTAGGTCTAAGCAATATCGCTACATTTTCTTTTCACTGTCTAAACCTGTCATATCTACAGGAGTACCTTGGGTGTATAGGGGTCAATTTGGCATTCAGAAGCCCTCTGCCCCCTGGCAAAATGTTTTAGTGCCCTATTTCAGTCTTATTTATCTGAGGAGACAGCTCATTGAAGTCTGCTGTACACATCCACAGGACAGTTAGTGTTTTTTTTTTTTTTCACTATGGCCTGTGAAGTTGCCTGAAGCTTTATTGGGGGTGTTAGCCTTATTTCTATCATGATTAATGTGACTCTATTATATGTATTGACTTGAACCTTACCTTTGTTTCAGGGAAAATTTGCATGTGATATGATATTTGTCTACATGTTGAGCACGAGTTCCTTCTACCGAGACAGGAAATTTGAGATTCTCAAGTAAGACACTATGACATGGTATTACTACTAACTACAGAATTTACACGTTGTCGTTTATTCAGTAAAGTAAATCATTTCAGTCTTGGATTGTTTGCCTTGCTACTTCTTTCTGTCTGTCAGTAAAACAAATAAAATATCCCTTTAACAGGAAAGAACGGATCAAGAAGCACAAAGAGATTGCGAAGACATTGGTGAACCGAGACACAAGAAAACACAGGAAACATGCTGGGGAACAACACGAGCTTACCACACTCTCTCCAAAAAATGAGGAGAAACAGGACCCTAAAACCGGAGAGAAAAATGAGGTTCACATTCTCTCTCCACGAACTGTGGGGCAACGGTATAATACTCACCCTCCACGACACTAACTGATTAATTCAGAGTGAGACACCAGACTAGAAGCTGCACGTAGGACAACTTACTGTTGAGATGGCATAGTAGAATACACAACTTTGTGTACACAACCAATTCACTTTGATTTTACATGCAATTAAAACATTTGGTAGTGCATCAGCAGTTCTTCTATAATGTCAGTCACTGACAGTAACTCTATTAGTCCATGTCAGCTAACATTTTATAAGATTGCTAGGTAAGTTAGTCTAGTCCGCTATCTAAACAAGAATTTGTTCTTAACTGATTTTCCTAGTTAAATAAATAAAATAAACCTTCAAGGCTGAATTACCTGCTGGGCTCAAAGGGAACATGCCCATGGGCCCTGACCTCCAGGGGCCCTTTACCTCCAGAAAGCCCCCATTGATTTTGTTTATACACCCCCAGATATCATATTAACATGGCATTTGTCAAGGCAAAATGTGTAGAACTGCAGGAAATGTTATTTAAAAAAAATTCCGCTTAGGGCTCCCAAAAGGCAAGAGGCAGCTCTGTGAGACACATTTTTATTTATCCTTTATTAACACAGGTTGTCCCATTGAGGTCAGAAGACCTGTTTTTCAAGAGAGACCCGATACAAAGAAGTTCTGCTATTGTCAAGATGTCTAAACTGGGTCCTGTAGCAGGTGGAAAGTAAAACGAGGGTGGGTGAGGTCCTGATCCCAATGCCCACCCTCCTTCTCCTCTTCCAGCAGAGGTTACTGATGCTGATAAATGGCTCTGGTTTTCCTATGTCTCTCAGGAGTGATGTATGTCCTGATTGGACATGATGACTGATGGGGTGGAAAATAGAAATGCTCTCCTCTCCTTACACTTTTAGTGCTGCAATGATAATGCAGACACTCCAAGAAGCGAGATATTTATCAAAGAGAAAAAGCACTATTCTGTTTCTGATGTCTCATTTACTTGTTCCAAGATCGAATCATAATGCATCTGTTGATGGGTCAATTAGGCCATGCAATCAAACCATTGCAGAGTATTCAACTAGGTTATTATGCTGGCAGCGGTGTTCCTCCAAACCTTGACAGACCGCTTGTAGTAGAATGAAATCCTTGAGTCATATGATGGAATACATCGTGAGAGAACAGTTGCTTTTTAACACAATTGAAAAAATACACCGGGTATAAGGTTGTCTATCATAAATACTTCTCATTTGTGATTGCTTGTAACTTCTGCCTTGTCGTGTTCAATATGTCTGTAAATACAAAGCCAGAACTAGAGGAGTATGAGGCAAGTTGTTGAATGTATTTAATTTAAATGCAAAATATTGTATGATACTGCATTTTTAGGGCTAATGGCCATTGTTAGAACAATCATATCAGTTTTCTGCCAAATCTTATGATCAATAAATTATACAAACAGGTTGTATGGAGTTATTTATTTTGAAGGATCCAACCAGAGCTGTTATATCCTATTCACACTACTTGAAAAATGTTATCATCAGGCACATCACTCTGATGCCTACTACCCATCAATGTTTATTATAACATGTATCAACTGCTAGATGACAACATTTGGTAAATTCAGTTATCCTAGAGATGCAAAAGAGCAGAGCTAAACAATAACATACTGCAGCGGTTAACAGTTCAGTAAATGAGAGAAAGCAGGACATGTTTTAGTTTATGTATAAATAGAGTTGCTGACAGACATACTTCACGTAGCTGTATAATAAACAGTTAATCTAGCAAAGTATTTAATCAATCGCCTATATCTACAAAGTTTTGCGGGCAGTTAGACAATCATAATTGGATTTACATGACATTAGGTTTAAAACTTGCTCAACATTCTGGTCAATTTTATTAGTACACATGCACCATTCCGTAGAGGAAAGTCCAGAACAGGACGTAGGTAAAAAGACCTCCAACAAGCCCTCCTGTAAAGAGCATCCGCCGAG
The DNA here is from genome assembly GCF_018296145.1 of Oncorhynchus tshawytscha. Taxonomy (NCBI): domain Eukaryota; kingdom Metazoa; phylum Chordata; class Actinopteri; order Salmoniformes; family Salmonidae; genus Oncorhynchus; species Oncorhynchus tshawytscha. The sequence goes on from NC_056458.1 coordinate 22,906,294, forward strand.
ACTTGAAGCACTTGTTCCACCTGCGACTAGCCTTGATGATGAGAAGAAGGGAGAGGAGGAACGAGGCGAGGAAATAGAAGATAAATCCGTACAGTCCTGTGAGCCCAAGGATGCCCGCTGTCGCCCCCGACAGAGCTGACACCGACGTCCGGCAGTAGTCCAGCACTGCGGCGTTGCCTCTCACAGCAACCTCACTGATGAACTGTGGTCCTTCTCGTTTCGCTACGACTGAGGCCATGTCGGCACCTCGTTTGTTTTCCAGCGATGACTGCTGCAAACAAGAGGTCATTAGAAAATCATTACATAATATTGAATGCTTACATTGCTGCATATACGTTATTGTATCGTACAAATTCTACATAATCTTGTTTAAAGCAAGCATTTTTGTCACTAGCGAACCGGCTTGCCAGCTGACATCTGGACACTGGGAGCTAACGTTAGCAGCTAGCAAGCGGTTTACTCACCGAATTAAAAATAATATAGAGTGCTTCGTTTACTTCACAAACACATCAAAGGCACATAGCTAGTTTGTGGCACTTAATATTCCATGTCAATGGATTTACTAACCCCTTCACTACTGGAATGTAATTACAGACCTAAAGCTGATTGTAGCTAAATGGCGCAAAGGTAACTGCGATGCGACCCGTCTTTCTGAATCTGCCTTTTTTGCGAAATGCATTCTGGGACTTTTGTTTTTGTATCAACTGCTCGTTTTTGATGAAGTCAGTGGATGTGCTTTTCAATTAAATTTAATCACACATTCATTTTCTTTAATTCAATTTTGTAATATCTTTAAACTATATTTGTTGTGAACTGTGACCAAAACGAACTTTGGTGTATGGTGTCCGACCTAGATCAAATTAGTAGCGCCCTCTGTTTACAATCGCTGGGCTCTGGATAAAATTTACAATAATTAATAGGCTCAGACGCAATCTCAGAAGCAGCTAACCATGGCGAACTATGTTCTGGACATAGATATAGGAATTACTTCAGTCAAAGTTGTGTTACTTGATATTAGATCAAAAACAGTAACGAATAGCTTATCTTTGCAAACCAAGACGGCTATCATCAGCGACGAAACGCATGTATGTAGAGTATCAGTCAAAAGTTTGGACACGCCTACTCATTCAAGGGTGTTTCTTTATTTTACTATTTTCTACATTGTAGAAAAATAGTGAAGACATCAAAACTATGTAATGGCACACATGGAATCATGTAATAACCAAAAAATGTTAAACAATCAAAATATATTTTAGATTTTTCAAAGTAGCCACCTTTTGCCTTGATGACAGCTTTGCACACTCTTGGCATTCTCTCAACCAGCTTCACCTGGAATGCTTTTCCAACGGTCTTGAAGGAGTTCCCACATATGCTGAGCACTTGTTGGCTGCTTTTCCTTCACTCTGCTGTCCAACTCATCCCAACCCATCTTAATTGGGTTGAGGTCGGGTGATTGTGGAGGCCAGGTCATCTGATGCAGCACTCCATCATTCTTCTTCTTGGTCAAATAGCCCTTACACAGCCTGGAGGTGTGTTGGGTCATTGTCCTGTTGAAAAACAAATGATAGTTCCACTAAGCTCAAACCAGATGGGATGGCGTATCGCTGCAGAATGCTGTGGTAGCCATCCTGGTTAGGTGTGCCTTGAACTAAAAATAAATCACTGATAGTGTCACCAGCAAAGCACCATCACACCTCCTCCTCCATGTTTCACAGTGGGAACTACACATGCAGAGATAATCCGTTCACCTACTCTGCGTCTTACAAAGACACGGCTTTTGGAACCAAAAATCTCAAGTTTGGATTCATCAGACCAAAGGACAGATTTCCACTTGTCTAATGGCCCAAGCAAGTCTCTTCTTATTATTGGTGTCCTTTAGTAGTGGTTTCTTTGTAGCAATTCGACCAAGAAAGCCTGATTTAAGCAGTCTCCTCTGAACAGTTGACGCTGAGATGTGTCTGTTACTTGAACTCGGTGAAGCATTTATTTGGGCTGGAATTTCTTAGGCTGGTAACTCTAATGGATTTATCATCTGCAGTATAGGTAACTCTGGGTCTTCCTTTTCTGTGGGGGTCCTCATGAGAGCCAGTTTCATCATAGCGCTTGATGGTTTTTGCGGCTGCATTTGAAGAAACTTTCAAAGTTCCTGACGTTTTCTGGATTTACTGACCTTCATGTCTTAAAGTAATGATAGACTGTAATTTCTCTTTGCTTATTTGAGCTGTTCTTGCCATAATTTGGACTCTGTCTTTTACCAAATAGGGCTATCTTCTGTGTACCACCCCTACCTTGTCACAACGCATTAAGAAGGAAAGAAATTCCACAACTGAACTTTTAACAAGGCACGCCTCTCAATTGAAATGCATTCCAGGTGACTACCTCATGAAACTGATTGAAAGAATGCCAAGAGTGTGCAAAGCTGTCATCAAGGCCAAAGGTTGCTACTATGAAGAATCTCAAATATAAAATATATTTTGATTTGTTTAACACTTTTTTGGTTACTACATTATTCCATATGTGTTATTTCATAGTTATGGCGTCTTCACTACTATTCTACAATGTAGAAAATAGTAAAAAATAAAGATAAACCCTTTAATAAGTAGGTGTGTCCAAACTGCAACCTTTCAGTTACTGGCCCAACACTCTTAACCGCTAGGCTACCTGCCACTTAAAGGATTCTACAAAAACAAACGATTCTAGCTTTAATTGTGCAGCCTTTTTAGCAGTTTAAGCTGCTGTGCGTTTGTTCTCATATTGTATATAATCCTGTTGATGTATAGATTTCTTTAAAAAATATATGATTGGGTTTTCTTTTGCAGGCCAAAAAGCAGGACACTTGACAAATCATAACAACTCTGAATGAGTGCATCACATCTCTGCCTAGAGACAAGCTCCAGAATGTCTTGTAGAATTGGGGTGTCTGGACAAATGCATGCGGTTATATTCTGGAAAGCCCAAAAAGGTTAAAAAAAATTGGGTCATAAATAGTGTGTCACCAACTATTAAGCCTATGTGATATAGATTTTTGATTTAGAAAATACCAGATCTCTTTATCCAAACAAGTCCTTTATGATCACTGTATACCCTCAGGCTCTTCAGACCTAGAGACACCAGTCAGCTGATCACCCGGCAGGATGGGTGCTGCAACTGTAATTTCCTGTGTACTCTTCCAAACCCAGACTCACATGTCATCATAGCCACGGGATTTGATTGTGACACTATCTTCTGGTACATGAGACATATACCAGCGTACAGATCACTGACAAGCTGAAATGATCCACCCACACAGACAGTGTGATGAAGAAGGTGCAACAGCATTCTGCTTTTCACTTTGCATTTGAATGCAGGCTGGGGTTCCTGTCTGACTTCACTGTGACAGGAACAATCAATGAATATATGGTGTCCATGCTTTGTGGTTCGGAGAGCTGTGCCATGATGACTGGCCAGTATGCAGCCAGCTGGGCTACTTCAAAACTGCCACCAACCAGTGGAACATAGATATGTGAGCACAATATCTTGGCCTCGTTCTTCTTGTTCTACTTCTTGATCTTCTTGTTCTTGTTCTTCTTTTAGCACTAAAGTCTATTTTAGTACAGAAGGATGTTATTACTAACATACTACATATTGAACATTATAAGAATGGATGTGTTGTGTTATGTTGTAGGTTAGCTAACATGCAGCTGTGGACGTGTTTAACTATACCTGTGGGTACCAGAAGTCCGCACAAGAATAGTAAATCAACAAAACATTTACCAACTGGGGACATTTTGTTGGTCCTCACAAGGTCAAATGCTGTTTCTAGGAGGTTTAGGGTTGAGGTTAGAATTAGTGTTAGGGTTAGAAGCTAGGGTTAGTTTTAGGGTTAGGGTTAGGAGCTAGGGTTAGGGTTAGGAGCTAGGGTTAGGGTTACGGTTTGGTTTTTGGGTTAGGGTTAAGGTTAGGGTCAGGGTTAGGGTAAGGGTACAGGTTAGGGTTGGAGTTAGGTTTAGAGTTAGGGGTTATGGAAAATAGGATTTTGAATGTGACTGAATTGTATGTCCCCAGAAGGTTAGCTGCGCAAGACTGTGTGTGTGTGTGTGCATGCTCTAATCTGAGCGATGCTGGCTTTCCTGTGCACCTGCCTCCCTGGGATGCTTGCTTTCCTGTGCACCTGCTCCCTGAGTGTGTCCCATCTGGCTGCATGGCTGTGCAGACGTGCTCTGAGTGGCATGGTGTCCACGCCAACACACCTGTAGGGGCAGCCCTAGGGGACTTCCAGTGTTCTGTCTACTCCTGCATGACTAACAGGACGGACGCAGGTGAAGCCTGGGGAAGAGGGGTGGTCTGACCTTTGAATGTCAATAGTATTGCTGAACGAGGATCGGATAGGTTTAAGCTATATGGTAATAGCTCCACCTTACACTTCCTAATATTCTAAGTGGAAAACTAACCATTCTGTGCTTACACCTATCCATCTTTCAGATCTACAGTAGTGCCTAAATGCTAATGGTAGGGGGGCTTCGAGGGCACAGCGGTCTAAGGCTCTGCATCTCAGTGCTAGAAGCATCACTTACAGACCATGGTACGATTCCAGGCTGTATTACAACCGGCCGTGATTGGGAGCCCCATAGGGGGGCGCACAATTGGCCCAGCGTCGTCCGGGTTTGCCTGGTGTAGGCCGTCATTGTAAATAAGAATTTGTTCTTAACTGACCTACCTAGTTAAATAAAGGTTAAATACGTTTTTTTTTAAATCACAACTTGACCATTGATTATACTGAGCTAACTATTTCTATCCCTATTTGCATTTGTCAATATAAGCACCTCAGCCCAGCTGACCAATGCCATGCCACTTGACTTCACTCCGCCAAATATCGCTGATCCCACCTCCTCCATCTCCTACTTCCTCTACTTCGATGGCTCCTACTTGGCGGTGGCAGCATCGCTCAATGGAGGAAATGTGGTGGCCATTCTTGTAGCCATGCTGAGTGGCTGGATGAATGAGCTAGGTACATTGATTTATAAACATTCACATACTGTCACTGACTTGGTCACAAACCCTGTAAGTTTGTGTCACTTACAGAAGGATTGTTAAATCCTGTTAAGTCCACGAGAGACAGAGCTACTGAGTCATTACACCTATTTCATCTTTTTACCTATAGAGTTGGAAGTGAGCGACTCCAGTCTGTATGAGATTCCAAGATGGCGTAGCAGTCGGGCATCTGTTTTCTTTGTCTTGTCCTGTCCCGTGTATATATTGCTTTCTTCGTATATATTTGGTACATATTTTTTATATTTTTAAATCTCAATTTCCATCTACGGACTGAACATACTCTCCTCCAACCAGCCTCACCCAATGTGGTATGGGTCTGCTATTTTTTATACTTTAGAATCAGAACCCACAAAGCTAGCAAGCTAACTAGTAGCTAGTAGTCAGTTAGCCACTGCTAGCGGTCCTCACCGTTAACTCGGACATCAGCCAGCCTCAATTCCTGCCAGTCTGCACAGCGCGATATCAACCCAAAGCATATCGGACTGCTTTTTCTCTACCACATCTCCGGATTCCTACCGCAAGCTCTGAACCTTTACTCCGGATCATCACAGCTAGCTAGCTGCTATCCGAGTGTCTACTCCTGGCTAACGTCTCTGTCCCAAAGCAAGCATCGAGCTAGGCCTATCTCCTGGCTAGCCGAAGAGATCCATCAGACAATTCCTGGGTTTCAATACTTATTTTGCCAATTGGCCTGGACGATTTGCTGCCGACACGGATCCCCGCCGATCCATCACGACTGGTCTGCCGACGTAACCGTTCGAGGGAGTTTTAACAGGCTCTTCCGTTGCGACGTCCCCTTGAGGCCCATCTGCTAGCTTACTATCCCCGGCCTGCTAGCTGTCTGAATCGCTGTGTCTCCAGCTTGCCTAGCTACTCACTCGACCCTATGATCACTCGGCTAAACATGCCTCTCCCTAATGTCAATATTCCTTGTCTATTGCTGTTTTGGTTAGTGATTTTTGCCTTATTTCACCATAGAGCCTCCAGCCCTGCTCAATATGCCTTAGTTAGCCCTTTTGTTCCACCCCGCTCTAGAGACAAAACCTCTCACATCGTCACTCAATGCCTACCTCCACTGTACTCACATCCTACCATATCCTTGTCTGTACATTATGCTTTGAATCTATTATTCCGCTCCCAGAAATCTGCTCCTTTTACTCTCTGTTCCAAACACACTAGACAACCAGTTCTTATAGCCTTTAGCTGTACTCTTATCCTACTCCTCCTCTGTTCTTCTGGTGATGTAGAGGTTAACCCAGGCCCTGCAGCCCCCAGCATCACTCCCATTCCCCAGGCGCTCTCATTTGTTAACTTCTGTAACCGTAACTCCGCCAACCCGGATGTCCTAGCCGTGTCTGATTGCTGGCTTAGGAAGGCCACCAAAAATCCTGAAATTTCCATCCCTAACTATAACATTTCTGACAAGATAGAACTGCCAAAGGGGGCAGAGTTGCAATCTACTGCAGAGATAGCCTGCAAGAGTGCTGTCTTACTATCCAGGTCTGTGCCCAAACAATTCGAGCTTCTACTTTTAAAAATCCACCTTTCCAGAAACAATTCTCTCACTGTAGCCACTTGTTATAGACCCCATTCAGCCCCCAGCTGTGCCCTGGACACCATATGTGAATTGATCGCCCCCCCATCTATCTTCAGAGTTTGTACTGTTAGGTGACCTAAACTGGGACATGATTAACACCCCGACCGTCCTACAATCTAAACTAGATGCCTTCAATCTCACACAAATTATCAAGGAACCTACCAGGTACAACCCTAAATCCGTAACCATGGGCACCCTCTTAGATATCATCAGGACCAACTTGCCATCTAAATACATCTCTGCTGTCTTCAACCAGAATCTCAGCGATCACTGCCTCATTGCCTGCGTGCGTGATGGGTCCGCGGTCAAATGACCACCCTTCATCACTGTCAAACTCTCCCTAAAACACTTCAGCAAGCAGGCATTTCTAATCGATCTGGCCCGGGTATCCTAGAAAGATATTGACCTCATCCCATCAGAGGATGCCTGGTTGCTCTTCAAAGGTGCTTTCCTCACAATCTTAAATAAGCATGCCCCATTCAAAAAATTTAGAACTAAGAACAGATATAGCCCTTGGTTCACCCCAGATCTGACTGCCCTTAACCAGCACAAAACAAATCAAATCAAATTTTATTTGTCACATACACATGGTTAGCAGATGTTAATGCGAGTGTAGCGAAATGCTTGTGCTTCTAGTTCCGACAATGCAGTAATAACCAACGAGTAATCTAACTAACAATTCCAAAACTACTACCTTATACACACAAGTGTAAAGGGATAAAGAATATGTACATAAAGATATATGAATGAGTGATGGTACAGAGCAGCATAGGCAAGATGCAGTAGATGGTATCGAGTACAGTATATACATATGAGATGAGTATGTAAACAAAGTGGCATAGTTTAAAGTGGCTAGTGATACATGTATTACATAAAGATGCAGTAGATGATATAGAGTACAGTATACACATAGACATATGAGATAAATAATGTAGGGTATGTAAACATTATATTAAGTAGCATTGTTTAAAGTGGCTAGTGATATATTTTACATCAATTCCCATTATTAAAGTGGCTGGAGTTGAGTCAGTGTGTTGGCAGCAGCCACTCAATGTTAGTGGTGGCTGTTTAACAGTCTGATGGCCTTGAGATAGAAGCTGTTTTTCAGTCTTTCGGTCCCAGCTTTGATGCACCTGTACTGACCTCGCCTTCTGGATGATAGCGTGAATGATAGGGTGAACAGGCAGTGGCTCGGGTGGTTGTTGTCCTTGATGATCTTTATGGCCTTCCTGTGACATCGGGTGGTGTAGGTGTCCTGGAGGGCAGGTAGTTTGCCCCCGGTGATGCGTTGTGCAGACCTCACTACCCTCTGGAGAGCCTTACGGTTGTGGGCAGAGCAGTTGCCGTACCAGGCGGTGATACAGCCCGACAGGATGCTCTCGATTGTGCATCTGTAGAAGTTTGTGAGTGCTTTTGGTGACAAGCCGAATTTCTTCAGCCTCCTGAGGTTGATGAGGCGCTGCTGCACCTTCTTCACGATGCTGTCTGTGTGGGTGGACCAATTCAGTTTGTCTGTGATGTGTACGCCGAGGAACTTAAAACTTACTACCCTCTCCACTACTGTTCCATCGATGTGGATAGGGGGGTGTTCCCTCTGCTGTTTCCTGAAGTCCACAATCATCTCCTTAGTTTTGTTGACGTTGAGTGTGAGGTTATTTTCCTGACACCACACTCCGAGGGCCCTCAACTCCTCCCTGTAGGCCGTCTCGTTGTTGTTGGTAATCAAGCCTACCACTGTTGTGTCGTCCGCAAACTTGATGATTGAGTTGGAGGCGTGCGTGGCCACGCAGTCGTGGGTGAACAGGGAGTACAGGAGAGGGCTCAGAACGCACCCTTGTGGGGCCCCAGTGTTGAGGATCAGCGTGGTGGAGATGTTGTTACCTACCCTCACCACCTGGGGGCGGCCCGTCAGAAAACATATTGTGACGTTCTGCATTAGCATCGAATAGCCCCCGCGATATGCAACTTTTCAGGGAAGTCAGGAACCAAAATACTCAGTCAGTGAAATTTTCTTCCTGTAGCACTAATTCCAAAAAGTTTTGGGACACTGTAAAGTCCATGGAGAATACGAGCACCACTTCCTTTGGCCGCATTTCCTTCCAGTTCTCTGCTGCCAATGACGGGAACGAATTGCAAAAATCACTGAAGCTGGAGTCTTATATCTCCCTCTATAACCTTAAGCATCAGCCAATCTGTAAATAGCACCCCATCTACCTCATTAGCACTCCATCTACCTCATCCCCATATTATTCCTTACCTTCTTGCTCTTTTGCACCCCAGTATCTCTACTTGCACATCATCATCTGCACATCTATCACTCCAGTGTTAATGCTAAATTGTAATTATTTCTCCTCTATGGCCTATTTATTGCCTTACACCCCTACTCTTCTACATTTGCACACAGTGTACATAGATTTTTCCATCTCTTTTTCTTTCTATAGTGTTATTGACTACGTTTGTTTATGTGTAACTCTGTGTTGTTATTTTTGTCGCACTGCTTTGCTCTATCTTGGACAGGTCGCATTTGTAAATGAGAACTTGTTCTCAACTGACCTACCTGGTTAAATAAAATAAAGGTGAAATAAAATAAAATAAAAATGAGGAGCTGATCAGATGTGCCCTTAGAGTGGACAGTAGTGACCTGAGGGTGAGTCTTACCATCCGGGGGGAAAGACACAACCCGCTCAGCCTGGGCCAGGTATAAAAAAGACACCCCTCCAAACTCTCCCTGGACCACATAACCAGAGCAGTGTGCCGGGCGTTCTGGACAATATCACCTCCATGATGCACCCTATCTTCCTTCTGGATGCCGGATTGCAAAGGATCATGGGCAGTGGGAGTGCCTTTTCCCATAACGCGGTGCTCAGACATGAAGCAGAGGGTGTTTTCTTTACCTGTGGAATATGGGCAGGATGTAGACTCAGCTGTGGGCGTGGTTATGGTCTTTCATGGCAGACTATGAGTTACAAATTCACACACAGAGGGGCATTCCTATTTGTTTATGTCACGGATCCCTCTGGAACATTCATTGCACTCACCTGGCCCCTATTCCCACTGATTGTATTTGTATATATGTGCCCTTTGTTCACCATGGTGCTGTCGATTATTGTTACAATGTCCGTTGATTCGTGTGAGTACCTGTGCTCTGTGTTTTAGCTTTTCTGCCATTATGGATTGCGCAGATGATTATGCGTCTCGTCCCGTGTGTTAATCATCGTGCGCTTGTATTATTTATTCAAGGTACTCCTTGCTCTTTTGTTTGGGTTTCTACCCTGTGTTTTGTTACGTGTTTGTTTGGTCTTCGTCCCCGTGCCTTAACACAGCACGCCGTAATTTGGGTAAATAAAAAATAAAAACCGCTGTTACGCATTCCTGCGCCTGTCTCCCGAATCATTCATGCCAACATGACAGGTTACTTGAATATTTGAATACTTGAATAGTTTTTTTTTGATTGGCTAACAGTGACTATTACAATCAACATCATGCTTATTTTACTATTCAGTGATATCCTCAGAAATGTTTACGAACTAATACTATTTGAAATCCATTGTGCAATCTCCAATCAAAATGATGTCTCACATTTATAGTACAAACTAAAAGTTCAATTAGGCCTACAGTAAGGGGTAAGTGGTAATGTAGGACATGGTTAACTACAGTAAAATAATGTACTGTATTTGAAATGTTTGCATTGGTGAACTTGAACTTTTAACTAAAACATTGTTCTGCTACTGCTAGCTTACACATCAGTGTTATTAACAAGATTTTAGTATCGTTGATCATTACAACTATCATTTATAATGACTACAATTATTTAATGCTGTTTTTACTAAATGATAAAATTGTTATGTTATCATGGCGCATGTAAAAGAAGTCAAAGTTTGTTGATCCCTCTAACCACAGTATATAATAAGTCTAATCTCACAAGACAAGTTTTTTTCCAACCACAATCTTAGTCACAGGAACAGACTCACCAACAACCCAGCTCACCAGGCAGCAAATCTAAGAGAAGGCACACACCCCGGAAGCTCTGAAAAGTTGTTGTGAAAGAAAGAAGAAGAAACGCTTACTGAATTGAATGTTGTTTTAAAGGAGAAGGAAATCCCTTGTGAGACGAGACACATTCAAAACAATAAGTAAGTAATATATTATCTGATAATATGTAATTATGTATGATTAGATGAATCATCTATGTTTGTTATTACATTGTTATGACATATACAGTATTCAAGAAGATAGATGCCTTTGCATCAAACTAACTACACAGTACCATCAGGTCTTATGAGGATATTAGAAAATCTTTGATCAGCTGTGCAAAATTTTGTAGGCTACTCAATGTGTGAAGTAATGAGAAGGGGATGATATTTTGGCTTTAAGAATTTGCAACATAATGTTGTACAAAAGGGGCAAATCAGGATACTGGAATTTACTTTCGAAGCAGAGATTGTGAAATGCAGAATTTGACCATGCCATTGTGTGCACTGAGTATGTGTGTATGTGAACTTTGAGGATTTACTAAGAATGTTGGTTCAACACCTTATCAATGTACTTATGTGGTATTCTATGTTTCTATCAATAGGGATATAGTATGCATATAGTTCAGATGCAGAGAGTAAATAAGAGCCCATGGCTAAACGGATGTCCATTTACTTTTGAATATAATGTTAACAAAACACATGTACATTAAAACAGTTATTTGTCAACATTCATAAGAATAAGCTAAGATCCTTTGTGCATCTCCTGGTCACTATATCATTGCTGTCTCAGCAGTGCAACAGAGGCTGGGTCAATAACACCAAGGCTCAGCCATGTAGCCTTTTAAGCTCTCAGAGCAGAGCTCTCTCTGGTGGTAATGTACTCTGATACTCCCAGGGGATGGCCTCTAACTATCTTTCTGCATCAGGCTCTCTCTCCGCTCTCCAACATCATCCCCATCGCTTTATCCATAGCATCCCTCTCTACTACTCACAGTAGTAGAGAGTAAGATTCAAACACACACACACGCTCTGTGTATAGAGGTTTATTTGTCATGCGGTTGTGCATTTAAGGTGTTTATTTAATACACGGATGATATGATAGACAAAGACATAAGAGAAAATGTGATCCAGCAGAACACTCTGTGAAATTGTCTTCATACATACATGGAAGGAATTCATTCATCTCTGTGTAAGTACAGTTATCTGTATGTTAGACCTTCAGGTCCCAGATGGCTTCATGTCCATGTTTGAATTATTGAATCATAAGCAGGTGTTGATGATGGCTTTGCATTTGCTTTGTTTGTGTGGGAAAGGTTCAGTTATTCTATTGCCATAACTGAATTCACTCCAAACTGTAAACATTCAGTCCAGTCAACATGTCGTGGATGAGCTCACTGTGAGAAACTGTACTGTAGAGCAGGCTACTAATAGAAACCATGAATATAACCAAATCACAATTGCTCACTGTTAGGTTTTACATTTTGCATGCAATTTATTAGTTAGATGTGTCTGAAACTGTGATTCTAACATTTTTTGTTTTCATGATGATCCATGATGTCATTGTCTAGTTGTTTTTGAACAAGATCTGCACAGGAGGACAATTCAAATGTACACGGTTACATAAAGACTGTATCAGAGCAGAATAAGACAAGCACAACAATTAGATTATTCAGCTTGAGTTTCAGCTATACTGTAGTTAATGTGAAAATATTCAATTAGGATAAGAAAAACAATAATGTGTTTAAATGAGGAACAGACTATACGTTGTGGTGGGAGAGAGCTCATCGTTGATGTGCTACAGTTGGTAGACGCTGTGGTTTTGGTTTTTTTTGTAAGTAGGGAGGGGTTGGCAATCATATGACACCGCATCAGAAAATAGCCTTTCTTCTCTGAGAGGAAGAAGCCATTTTGAGCCCCAGGTTTAGATGAGTAGATGAGGATCTATAATGTACATCAAGTGACAGCAAAATGGCCACCAATTATGCATACAGACATTATCTCATAGAGTGGATAAGAGTCAATGTTCACGTGCTGCACACTGTTTTATGTGCTCACTGTTTTACACTGAGCGTGTGTTGTGCCATGCAAATGGACCTGAAGTACACATTACACTCATTTTTTTTTACAGTAATGGATCAGCAGAATAACAATATGTTTTAAAAAAAACGTGACTAATGTTGAGCCTTAGATGATTTGCTTTCACAATGCTGTATTCCCTAGTAACACAGTTCTGTATTATTTCATTAATTTGTCAAGGGTATCATAAACCAAATTATTTGATGAGAATGAGATGGATCTAGATGTGCTGGGTTATAAATGGGGATGTGTTTGAATCATGGTCCTGACCTCTCTCTTTCTGCTGTTCCACACATGTTGTTCTCCTCATGGTAGGCAGAGATCTTCAGAGTTTCACTCTGAGTCATTGTCAAACCCCTTCCTCTTTTCTAGGGCATCTACAGGGAAATAACAAAACAATTTGTTTCTCATGCCATCCTTTTTCTGAGAAATAATTTAAATCCCCAGAATAATGATTCATTCTGATCAGCTTAGCTTGAAGAGAAATGTGATTATTTACAATGTGTCTCAGTAATGGCTGTCCTAATTTTCAGCTGAACTGTCTGGGAATGTTTTGTCAGTTATTTAAGTAAAGAAAGGGTTCCAGGTCTGGATAGAGTTTTGTATTAGCTACAGTTGTCATGAGGAAGTGCTAATAAATAACCAGCTTTGTTAGTCATCTGGGGGTGAAACATCACATGTCTAAAAGCTGGTGTATTTTGAGGTCAGCTCTCTTATTATGTTTCAGAGAATCTCGATAAATGGAAGAAATTGTCAAGTTAATGTCTAGTTATTCAAATGTGTATGACCAAACAATATTTCATCATGCCAAAACTCAGAAAGATAACCATGAATGCAGTCCCTCACTGCAGAAAAATTAAATAAAATTAGAATTTGTCAATCCTCTCATGGGATTTATAATATACTGAACATACTGTATTTACATGACTGTGATGTGTTATCATTGTAACTCCTCCTCTAGACCACCAGTCTGAGGAGTCATTATGAGCAAGTCAAAGGGCCCAGAGTACCCTTCCTTCTCTCTGGAGACGGATGACAGGACAGATGATGAGAGGGCACAGAGCAGACAGGTGAAGAAGCCTGACCGGCTGGTGTCTGCCCTAGGCTTAGGCAGTTCGGGGGGGCCCAAAGCCCCCATGGACTCAGACTACCAGGATGAGCTGGAGGAGGCCGCTCCCAAGATTAGATTCAATCTCAATTTTGACAAGTGAGACAACGCATTCACAAAATATAATAACACATTCTGTACAGTATGGCGACAAATGGTGTTTAATGCCTGATTGTAGGGCTAAGTCACACTAATAACAGTCTTAATACTGTTTGAGAAAACACAGATGTCTTCCCTCAGGGAGGACATTTTTTTAATCAGAAGTTAATTTACAATATACCATGAGAGTAAGGTCTTTGTTTTGAAGCCCTTTTGGGAAAGACCATTCGTTTTTTGTTTTCCAATTGAAGAAGAAATGCTTTCCCAATACTAAAGACTAACATTTTTCTTTGTAGAGAAGTACGATGTTTGGAGGAGAACAAAGAGGACAGGGACAGCAAGAGGTTTGACATCAAGAGGCTGTTTGAGGCCGTGTCCACTGGTGATGTCATGAAGCTGGAGGGGCTGCATCAGTACTTGCATCAGTCCATGAAAAAGCTCTCCAACACTGAGTGTGAGGGGGACTATGCATTACAGTATAGAGTATTGTATAATTGTAGCATTTTAGGGTACCACTTTACATTACAGTGCTATTATTGCTGTGTAACTACTTGTTTTATTACAGTGTAATGAGTATTGTAAACTAACCCTAACCCTAGCTTTATGTCCACACCCTGGCTCAACCCAAAATCTACCCATTAACCTAACCCTACCTTCATGTCCACACCCCAGCTAAACCCTAACTCTAGCCATTACCCTAACCATAGATTCATGTCCACACCCCGGTTCAACCTTAATAACCCTAGCTTCATGTCCACACCCCAGTTAAACCCTAACTCTAGCATCAATCCTAACTTTAACTTCATGTCCACATCCCAGCTCAACTCTAACCCTAACCTTAACCCTACCCCTAACCCTAGAGTGGTAATGCATTGTAGCTATAGCTTTAACACTAACGCTGACCCTCAAGTGTATTATTTTATACCCCATTCTTTCACCTCTTGCTCTCCTAGATCAATCGTATGGTAAAAACGTCCTGCTGAAGGCCCTACTGAATCTGAGAAATGGCAGAAATAACACAATTGAATATCTCCTTGACATCTCAGAGAAGATGGGGGACATCAAAGAATTAGTAAATGCTGCATACACAGACAGCTATTACAAAGGTGAACTGTCATATAACCAGAATTATCATTACTTGATGTTGTTCATCTATTCCACACATGTCTCTGACAACTATGTTTTATATACACAGCCCTCAACATACCAAAACAGTCATGTAACTGTATATGTCAGGCCATGCATGTTATGATATTCTATCCTTTCTATCTACGGATCAAATAGGTCAAACAGCCCTTCATATTGCCATTGAGAGAAGGAGCACCTATTTTGTTGAGCTATTGATCAAGAAAGGAGCAAACGTCCATGCCAAAGCCTGTGGGAAATTCTTCCAGCTCAATGATGGACCCAGCTTCTACTTTGGTGAGTGTGTCAGTATCACTGAGCCTTGAACAGTATCCTCCTCTGGTAGGTTTGACAACAGACTCTTCTACTTGTCAGGCGTCTAGTCATCCCTCAGGGAATAATCATTCCCTTCTTTATGACTAAGGGAATTTTATTAAAGTGTTTTACATATCCAGAAAATATTTTATTAAATTTGATTTACATATCCAGAAAATATTTCCAACAAGGTTGTCACTGTTGTGGTGGATAGGGTAATAGAAAGGACATTGAATTGAGGGAAAATGTGTTTCTAGGTGAGCTACCTCTATCCCTGGCTGCGTGCACCAACCAGCCTGAGGTGGTGGACTTTCTGCTGGAGAATGACTACCAGAGAGTGGATGTGAGGGAGAGTGATTCTCTGGGTAACATGGTGTTGCATGCCCTGGTGGTGTTGGCTGATAACACACCAGAGAACACTGATTTCATCACCTCTATGTACGACCACATCCTCACAACAGCTGCCCGCCTGCACCCCAAATGGAGGCTGGAGGACATTGAGAACAACCAGGGCCTGACGACTATAAAACTGGCTGCCAAGACTGGCAAGATCGGGGTAAGGGAGGAGTCCAATATGGAGTAATGCTGTAATGGTGTTCGGCCCAATAAAGACCTTCTGGAGAACAGATCAACAGTTTGTTGTTTCCAAATTAAGTAATCTCATCTTCATTGTAATATGTTGTTCCAGTTAGACGTATGCATTTTTCTTTCATACAGTGCATTCAGAAAATATTCAGACCCCTTGACTTTTTACACATTTTGTTACGTTACAGCCCTATTCTAAAATTGATTGAATAAATGTTTTTCCTCATCAATCTACACACTATACCCCATAATGACAAAGCAACAGGTTTTTAGAAATGTTGCAAATTTATTACAAAAAAACAAAAAAACTTATTTACATAACTATTCAGACCCTTTGCTATGAGACTCGAAATTGAGCTCAGGTGCATCCTGTTTCCATTGATCATCCTTGAGATGTTTATACAACTTGATTGGAGTCCACCTGTGGTAAATTCAATTGATTGGACATGATTTTGAAAGGCACATACCGGTCTATATAAGGTCCCAAGCCATGAGGTCGAAATAATTGTCCGTAGAGCTCCGAGACAGGACTCTGTCAAGGCACAGATCTGGGGAAGGGTACCCAAACATTTATGCAGCATTGAAGCCCCCCAAGAACGAAGTAGACTCCTTCATTCTTAAATGGAACAAGTTTGGAACCACTAAGATTCTTCCTAGAGCTGGCCGCCAAGCCAAACTAAGCAATCGGGGGAGAAGGCCCTTGGTCAGGGAGGAGACCAAGAACCCAATGGTCACTCTGACAGAGCTCCAGAGTTCATCTGTGGAGATGGGAGAACCTTCCAGCAGGACAACCATCTCTGCAGCACCTTTATGGTAGAGTGGCCAGACGGAAGGCACTCCTCAGTAAAAGGCACATGACAGCCCACTTGGAGTTTGCCAAAAGGCACCTAAAGAAACTCAGAACCTGAGAAACAAGATTCTCTGGTCTGATGAAACCAAGCATGGTGGTGGCAGCGTCATGCAGTGGGGATGTTTTTCAGCATCAGGGACTGGTAGACTAGTCAGAATCAAGGGAAAGATGAAAGGAACAAAGTACAGAGATCCTTGATGAAAACCTGCTCCAGAGTGCTCAGAACCTCAGACTGGGGCAAAGGTTCATCTTCCAACAGGACAACAACTCTAAGCACACAGCCAAGACAATGCCGGAGTGGCTTCGAGACAAGTCTTTGAATGTCCTTGGGTGGCCCAGCCAGAGCCTGAACTTGAACCCGATCGAACATCTCTGGAGAGACCTGAAAATAGCAGTGTACCGATGCTCCCCATTCAACCTGACAAAGCTTGAAAGGATCTGCAGAGAAGAATGGGGGAAACTCCCCAAAAACAGGTATGCCAAGCTTATAGCGGTATACCCCAGAAGATTTGAGGCTGTAATCGCTGCCAAAGGTGTTTCAAAGTACTGAGTAAAGTGTCTGAATACAGTTTTACATTTTTTATAAATGTACAAACATTTCTAAAACCCTGTTTTTGCTTTGTCATTATCGGGTATTTAGTGTAGACGGATGAGGGGAAAAAAACAATTTAATCCATTTTAGAATAAGGCTATAACGTAACAAAATGTGGAAAAAGTCAAGAGGTCTGAATACTTTCCAAATGCACTGTATGTGTTTATCATAATGTGCTACATCCTTCCATTATGTGTAAACCAATTGTTTTATTCCTCATCTAGCTGTTTAAGCACATGATGCATCGTGAGTTCCAGGAGAGGGAGACCAGAAACCTGTCCCGTAAATTCACTGAGTGGGTTTACGGACCCGTCCACTCCTCCCTGTATGACCTGGACTCACTGGACTCCTACGAGAAGAACTCTGTCCTGGAGATCATCGTTTACAGCAGTGACATTCCTGTGAGTCACATTTATATCAAAAGGATCAAATCATAAGCCCCTTTATACCTGGTGCTATCATGCATCCTTTGCCCTAATCTTGGCCACATTCTGATTGTGCCCAGATTTTCAGACATTCGTCCACACATCTATCCACTGCGTTGTGACCAAATTTGCTGATCCCTCCCTCTATGCAAATTATTTGAGAGGTATTCTTTTTAAATAACATTTATTTATTTTGAGACACATTTTGATGGCCTGAGTTAATGGTACCACCTGTCAATGATTTTAGAGGGCTGGATAATTATAATTTAAATGGTTTCACTTTCCAGATCCAGCTACACTTCCAGACACAATGCGTGCCTTACTACCTCTGGTGGTCAGGAAGATCAGATCACAATCACATCAAAATGCATCTTTTATTTATTTTTGTAGATTTTCTTTGATCTTTTATAAACAATACAAAACATTCACATACAAATGACAACATCGTACAAACATCAACTACATCACACCTGCCCCGACCCACTAGCACACACCCCCATCTCCAGCGCCCCATCACTCTGTTTCTCTCCATAGCGCACTCACTTTCAATTTTTAGATAGTAAAGCGTTTGACCTTTCCACTGTGTTAACGACAAACGATTGCTTGATTTACAGTTTTTACGATATGTTTTTTTTAAGATGATTGATGAGTAAAGTATCGTCCAACCCATCGGGTATCTCACTGCACCCCCTCTTATGCCATGTCTTGAAATATGCAGATTTACAGATTAAAAGTACATTTACATTGTAATACTTCTGAAAGCCAACTTTCTAACTCCACCCATAACTTTTGGACTTTATAACATTCCAAGAAGGCATGGATTATTGAGTCATTATTAGTTTTACACTTCAGACATGACTCTGCCGTTGTGCTGCAGAATTTGTGAATTTTGTCTCAATATTATTCTATAAATGTATTTATACTGGATTAAGTGTACATTTTCGTTAACTGTAATATTGTTTAATTATGGTCCAACATTCCCTCCATCTTGTGCCAACATCAGTTATTTATTTTTAAGTCTGGGTTCCAATAGTTTATACTTTTTTTCTAAGAGATTGTCAGCTGGATAGACTCTCTGCAAAGTTTTGTATAGCTTACCTATCATATGAATATCCTTTTCTGACTCAGATAGGATTTCCTCAAGATTGATCTGATATCCAAAAGATTTTGAATAAAAATTTTGTGATCGAAAACATCTAAGTTGCATGTATTTGACAATATTGCTTTTCAGAATTACCAAGTCATTTACAGTTTCTATGCCTTTAGTTTTTACATGTGGACCAATTTATCGGTGAATTCTGATAAGCTATCCAAGGATTGGTCCATAAAGTTGTGTTTTTAAAGAGTGATATTCGTTCTTGTAGAATACATTTAATTTTCTTCCAACTCTGAAGTTATTAATATTCTTAGCTTTATCCTTTGAAAATAGACACGTAAAAAGATTCTGGATATGAGCATCTTAATAGTCTACACCTGTCTAAAGAATATGGGCACACTGAGAATGGGTCCATATCTGATAGCATTGACTAATCAGAATGTGGACAACATTAGGAAGGACACATGTTAGCACCAGGTATAAATGGGGCTCTAGATGCCATTTCCTGCTGTTGTGCCCTTGAGCAAGGCACTTAACACCTAAACTGCTCCATGAGTTCTGCACTGTGGTTAACCCTGTGCAGCTGTTCTCCAACCTCTCTGTGAATCTGTGTCTCTAAAGAGAGAAAGACTAAAATATAGATATACTAGCATAAAAGTGTGGCTATTTTTTTAATTTTATTTATTTCACCTTTATTTAACCAGGTAGGCCAGTTGAGAACAAGTTCTCATTTGCAACTGCGACCTGGCCAAGATAAAGCATAGCAGTGTGAGCAGACAACACAGAGTTACACATGGAATAAACAATTAACAAGTCAATAACACAGTAGAAAACAAAGGGGGGAGTCTATATACAATGTGTGCAAAAGGCATGAGGAGGTAGGCGAATAATTACAATTTTGCAGATTAACACTGGAGTGATAAATGATCAGATGGTCATGTACAGGTAGAGATATTGGTGTGCAAAAGAGCAAGTAAATAAATAAAAACAGTATGGGGATGAGGTAGGTGAAAATGGGTGGGCTATTTACCAATAGACTATGTACAGCAGCAGCGATCGGTTAGCTGCTCAGATAGCTGATGTTTGAAGTTGGTGAGGGAGATAAAAGTCTCCAACTTCAGCGATTTTTGCAATTCGTTCCAGTCACAGGCAGCAGAGTACTGGAATGAAAGGCGGCCAAATGAGGTGTTGGCTTTAGGGATGATCAGTGAGATACACCTGCTGGAGCGCGTGCTACGGATGGGTGTTGCCATCGTGACCAGTGAACTGAGATAAGGCGGAGCTTTACCTAGCATGGACTTGTAGATGACCTGGAGCCAGTGGGTCTGGCGACGAATATGTAACGAGGGCCAGCCGACCAGAGCATACAGGTCGCAGTGGTGGGTGGTATAAGGTGCTTTAGTGACAAAACGGATGGCACTGTGATAGACTGCATCCAGTTTGCTGAGTAGAGTGTTGGAAGCCATTTTGTAGATGACATCGCCGAAGTCGAGGATCGGAAGGATAGTCAGTTTTACTAGGGTAAGCTTGGCGGCGTGAGTGAAGGAGGCTTTGTTGCGGAATAGAAAGCCGACCCTTGATTTGATTTTCGATTGGAGATGTTTGATATGAGTCTGGAAGGAGAGTTTGCAGTCTAGCCAGACACCTAGGTACTTATAGATGTCCACATATTCAAGGTCGGAACCATCCAGGGTGGTGATGCTAGTCGGGCATGCGGGTGCAGGCAGCGATCGGTTGAAAAGCATGCATTTGGTTTTACTAGCGTTTAAGAGCAGTTGGAGGCCACGGAAGGAGTGTTGTATGGCATTGAAGCTTGTTTGGAGGTTAGATAGCACAGTGTCCAATGACGGGCCGAAAGTATATAGAATGGTGTCGTCTGCGTAGAGGTGGATCAGGGAATCGCCCGCAGCAAGAGCAACATCATTGATATATACAGAGAAAAGAGTCGGCCCGAGAATTGAACCCTGTGGCACCCCCATAGAGACTGCCAGAGGACCGGACAGCATGCCCTCCGATTTGACACACTGAACTCTGTCTGCAAAGTAATTGGTGAACCAGGCAAGGCAGTCATCCGAAAAACCGAGGCTACTGAGTCTGCCGATAAGAATATGGTGATATTATATCAATATTATAAAATATCATTTCAGAATCGCCATGAGATGCTGCAGATTGAGCCTCTGAACAGGCTACTGGAGGAGAAGTGGGACAAGTTTGCTGCTCGTATGTTTTTCTTAAACTTCCTGGTTTACCTGGTTTACCTCTCCGTCTTCACTGCTGTCGCCTACTACAGGAAGAAGGGAACGGTGAGGTCTTTGCATTATCACAATAAGCTACATTATTCTAGCCTGGCTGGTCCCAGAGCAATTCAGTTTGGATCCATGCAAAAATCATTCAGATATAGAGGAGATCAAATTATTATTTATGAATTGTTTATTGTCACATACAGGTGCAGTGAAATGTGGTGTTTTACAGGGTCAGCCATAGTAGTACTGTGTCCTTAGAGCAAATTAGGGTTAAATGCCTTGCTCAAGGACACATCGACAGATTTGTCACCTTGATGGCCCAGGTATTAGCAGCATACCATCCTGCATCCCACTGCTGGCTTGCTTCTGAAGCTAAGCAGGGTTGGTTGTGGTCAGTCCCTGGATAGGACACCTGATACTGCATATGGCAGCCTTTCCTCTAGTCTAAAAAAATATCCCAATGCCCCAGGGCAGTGATTTGGGACATTGCCCTGTGTAGGGTGCTGTCTTTTGGATGGGACATAAAACAGGTGTCCTGACTCTCTGTGGTCACTAAAGATCCCATGGCACTTATTGTAAGAGTAGGCGTGTTAACCCCGGTGTCCTGGCTAAATTCCCAATCTGGCCACCTAAATATCACATCATGTTCACCTAATCATCCCCAGCTTACAATTGGCTCATTCATCCTCCTCTCCCCTGTAACCATTCCCCAGATCATTGCTGTAAATGAGAATGTGTTCTCAGTCAACTTACCTAGTAAAATAAGGGTTAAATAAAAAAATCTAAACCAGCAACCTTTTGGTTACTTGGCCAACACTCTAACCACTAGGCTGGCTACCTACTGTCCAAAGACAGTTATTTTAACTTCAGCTTAATTTCTTCTCTCACCCTCTGATATCCAGCCACCTTTTACTCTGGAACATACCAGACAGGAGTACCTGCGACTCGCCGGTCAGCTTTTTATAACTGTGGGAGCCTGCTATTTCTTCATAAGAGGGGTATGTGTGATGTGCTTTGATTATATGAGGATTAAGGCCAGGATTCAATCGATTCGCGCTAGATCCATGTCATAGCGCTGTTGACACTTAAAGGCATTTTCTAATTGAGCCGACACCTGCAGCGTTTACCTTGAACGCTGTCTCCATTAACGCGGTAAGATTGCCTTGTTGTCTGCAAGCGCGATTGGATTGAATCCCGGCCTAAATGTTTGAAATATAATTTAACAAAACTGTATTCAAAAGTGTGGTTGATCAAATGTTTTTCTTTTTCTATCCCAAGATATTAGACTTGAAGAGAAAACGTCCAAGCCTGGACACTTTGCTGATTGACGGATACAGTGAAATCCTTTTGTGAGTCGTACAAAATCTCTCTCCACACGCACTAATTATTTGATAGATTATGTATCACCTGCCCCTGCATACTTCAGCAATAACTAAGGGATTAGAAGAACTTCTAATAAGGACAACGCCACATCTTTCAGAATGCCTTGCAAGCTTGTGGGCTAGACCCACACACTCCTACTGGTACACCCTGTATAATAACATGCTGAAGTCAGAGCGGTCCAACGCAGTACTAGTCTATCTTTGATCCTGACATCTTAGGATACAATTTTCTAAGCCATGTTGATAATGTTTCTTGGCAGCTCTATGCATGTGTGTGTAGGAAGTTTGTGTTTCACTAGTGTCAGAGGTGATCTCTCTGTGATTCCAACTCTCTTCCGCAGTGAGTTGATGCAACGCTTGACTTTAACTTGCCTTTGTGTGTAGTTTTCTGCAGGCGATCTTCTTCCTGGCCTCCTCAGTGCTGTACTGCTGTGGTAGGGAGGAGTACCTGGGGTTTTTTGTGCTGTGTCTGGCTCTCAGCTGGGTCAACCTGCTCTACTTCTCCAGGGGATACAGACACATGGGCATCTACAGTGTCATGATACAGAAGGTGCACTGGATACCAGGGCCTGTTTTCACAAAGAGTCTCTGAGTAGGAGTGTTGAAATAGGAACACTTGCCTTTTAGAACACAATGAATACAATTCTATGGAGAGAGGGTCCTGATTCCTAGATCAGCACTCCTGCACTGAGACTCTAGAATTCAGTCCCTTTGACACTCTTACAGAGAAGCTACAGGATTCATTGCCACAGGGTATCTACCATTGGAACAACATTGGTGTTATGACCGAGCTGTAGTTATAATCCACAGTTCATTTGATACTCTCATTCTTACTCTCTTTTTTCCCCCTTTGTAGATGATCCTATGTGATATCTTGCGCTTTCTCTTTGTCTACGTTACCTTCCTCTTTGGGTTTTCAGCAGGTATTTCAACTCTCCTCTGTTACTTTTGCACGCAGGGACACAAACATAGCCTGTCAGTGGCTCATGAATTCAAAATGTATTTGTTTATTCTTCCAACATCATCAAAAGACCTATTGAGAGAATATAAGCAAACAATATGATTTATATATATATATATATATATATATATATATATATATATATATATATATATATATATATATACACACACTAACGTTTAAACTTTTGGGGTCACTTAGAAATGTCCTTGTTTTTGAAAGAAAAGCACATTTGTTGTCCATTAAAATAACATCAAATTGATCAGAAATAGTGTGTAGACATTGTTAATGTTGTAAATGACTATTGTAGCTGGAAACGGCAGATTTTTTATGAAATATCTACGTAGGCTTAAAGAGGCCCATTATCAGCATTATTCCTGTGTTCCAATGGCACATTGTGTTAGCTAATCCACGTTTATCATTTTAAAAGGCTAATTGATCATTAGAAAACCCTTTTGCAATTATGTTAGCACAACTGAAAACTGTTGTTCTGATTAAAGAAGCAATAAAACTGGCCTTCTTTAGACAAGTTGAGTATCTGGAGACTCAGCCTTTGTGGGTTCGATTACAGGATGAAAATGGCCAGAAACAAATAACTTTCTTCTGAAACTCATCAATCTATACTTTCTCTGAGAAATAAAGGCCATTCCATGCGAGAAATTGCCAAGAAACTGAAGATCTCATACAATGCTGTGTACTACTCTTTTCACAGAACAGCGCAAACTGGCTCTAACCAGAATAGAAAGAGGAGTGGGAAGCCCCGGTGCACAACTGAGCAAGAGGACAAGTACATTAGAGTGTCTAGTTTGTCCTAAACTTGCAGCTTCATTAAATAGTACCTGCAAAACACCAGTCTCAACATCAACAGTGAGGAGGCGACTCATGGATGCTGGCCTTCTAGGCAGAGTTGCAAAGAAAAATAGGTATCTCTGACTGGCCAATAAAAATTAAATATTAAGATGGGCAAAAGAACACCGACAGTGGACAGAGGTACTCTCAGAATCAGAACAACAGTTTTCAGCTGTGCTAACATAATTGCAAAAGTTAATTAGCCTTTTAAAATGATCAACTTAGATTAGCTAACACAACGTGCCATTGGATCACAGGAGTGATGGTTGCTGATAACGGCCCTCTGTACGCCTATGTAGATATTCCATTAAAAATCAGCCGCTTCCAGCTACAATAGTCATTTACAACATTAACAATGTCTACACTGTATTTCTGATCAATTGGATGTTATTTTAAAAAATTAAAAAATTGCTTTTCTTTCAAAAACAAGGACATTTCTAAGTGACCCCAAACTTTTGAATGGTAGGGTATATTTACAGTAGCTGTCAAAAGTTTGGACACACCTACTAATTCAAGGGTTTTTCTTTATTTTTTACTATTTCCTACATTGTAGAATAATAGTGAAGACATCAAAACTATGAAATAACACATATGGAATCATGTACTAACCAAAAAAGTGTTAATTAACAAATCAAAATATATTTTATATTTTGTATTCTTCAAAGTAGCCACCCTTTGCGCACGCTTGGCATTCTCTCAACCAGCTTCACCTGGAATGCTTTTCCAACAGTCTTGAAGGAGTTCCCACATATGCTGAGCACTTGTTGGCTGTTTTTCCTTTCACTCTGCTGTCCAACTCATCCCAAACATTCTAATCTGGGTTGAGGTTGGGTGATTGTGGAGGCCAGGTCATCTGACGCAGCACTCCATCACACTCCTTCTAGGTATAATAGCCCTTACACAGCCTGGAGGTGTGTTGGGTCATTGTCCTGTTGAAAAACAAATGATAGTCCCACTAAGCGCAAACCAGATGGGATGGCGTATCGCTGCAGAATGCTGTGGTAGGCATCCTGGTTAAGTGTGCCTTGAATTCTAAATAAATCAGACAATGTAACCAACAAAGCACCCCTACACCATGACACCTCCTCCTCCATGCTTTACGGTGGGAACCACACATGCGGAAATCATCCCTTCACCTACTCTGCGTCTCACAAAGACACGGCGGTTGGAACCAAATATCTCAAATTTGGAGTCATCAGACCAAAGGACATATTTCCATTGGTCTAATGTCCATTGCTCGTGTTTCTTGGCCCAAGCAAGTCTCTTCTTATTATTGGTGTCCTTTAGTAGTGGTTTCTTTGCAGCGATTCAACCATGGTCGGATTCACGCAGTCTTCTCTGAACAGTTGATGTTGAGATGTGTCTGTTACTTGAACTCTGTGAAGCATTTATTTGGGTTGCAATTTCTGAGGTGCAGTTAACTCTAATGAACTTATTCTCTGCAGCAGAGGTAACTCTGGCTATTCCATTCCTGTGGCGATCCTCGTGAGAGCCAATTTGATCATAGCCCTTGATGGTTTTGCTACTGCAAAGTTCTTGAAATGTTCCGGATTGACTGACCTTCATGTCTTAAAGTAATGATGGACTATGGTTTCTCTTTGATTATTTGAGCTGTTTTTTTGCCATAATATGGATGTGGTCTTTTAGCAAATAGGGCTATCTTCTGTATACCACCCCTACCTTGTCACAGCACAACTGATTGGCTCAAATGCATTAAGAAGGAAAGAAATTCCACAAATGAACTTTTAACAAGGCACACCTCTAAATTGAAATGCATTCCAGGTGACTACCTCATGAAGCTGGTTGAGAGAATACCAAGAGTGTGCAAAGCTCTTGTTAAGATGGTGCCGAAGAGGATGGGTGACGTTTTACCGTAACCAATTGTGCTATTTTGTTTGCTTTTTTGCATTGTTTGTAACTTTGTTTTTTACTTATTTTGTACATAATGTTGCTGCTACTGTCTCTTATGCCCCAAAATAACTTCTGGACATCAGAACTGGGAATACTCACCATGAATTGGAAGAAGCTTTTTCCTTTGAGTCCGCCGAAAAATATAAACTGCTCTGCCGGCAACAGGCCCAGATCCACGTCATTTGTGGAGAAAAGACAGAGGAAAAGAGGACGCAGATCGGGCTGCCTTTTGAGAATCCGTAGGCGAGCGAGTAAACTCCCACATCCATCAATTCTACTTCCTAACATGCAATCATTGGAAAATAAAATTGATGACCTACGATTACGATTATCCTACCAACGGGACATTAAGAACTGTGTTTCACCGAGTCGTGGCTGAACGACGACAAGGATAATATAGAGCTGGAGGGATTTTCAATGCACTGGCAGCACAGAGAAGCTATGTCTGGTTAGACGAGGGGTAGGGGTGTGCGCCTTTTTGTCAATAACAGCTGGTGCGCGACGTCTAATATTAAAGAAGTCTCGAGGTATTGCTCGCCTTAGGCAGAGTACCTTAAGATAAGCTGTAGACCACACTATCTACCAAGAGAGTTCTCATCTATATTATTTGTAGCCATCTATTTACCACCACAGACCGATGCTGGCACTAACACCGCACTCAACCAATTCTATAAGGCCATAAGCAAACAAGCAAATGCTCACCCAGAAGCAGCGCTCCTAGTGGCCAGAGATTTTAATGCAGGCAAACTTAAATCAGTTTTACCAAATTTATTACCAGCATGTCACATGTGCAACACCTTTATTCCACACAGAATGCATACAAAGCTATCCCCCACCCTCCATTTGGCAAATCTGACCATAATTATTTCCTCCTGATTCCGGCTTACAAGCAAAAATTAAAGCAGGAAGTACCAGTGACTCGCTCAATACGGAAGTGGTCAGACGACGCGAATGCTATGCTACAGGACTGTTTAGCTAGCACAGACTGGAATATGTTCCGGGATTTATCCAATGGCATTGAGGAGTATACCACCTCAGTCACCGGCTTCATCAATAAGTGCATCGACGACGACGTTGTCCTCACAGTGACCGTACGTACATATCCCAACCAGAAGCCATGGATTACAGGCATCATCCGCATTGATCTAAAGGCTAGAGCTGCTGCTTTCAAGGAGGGGGACACTAATCCGGACGCCTATAAGAAATCCTGCTATGCCCTCAGACGAATCATCAAACAAGCAAAGCGCCAATACAGGATTAAGATCGAATCCTACTACACCAGCTCTGACGCTCGTTGGATGTGGCAGGTCTTGAAAACTATTACGGACTACAAACGGAAACCCAGACGCGGGCTGCCCAGTGACGCGAGCCTACCAGATGAGCTAAATGCCTTTTATGCTCGCTTCGAGGCAAGCAACACTGAAGCATGCACGAGAGCACCAGCTGTTCTGGATGACTGTGTGATTACGCTCTCGGTAGCCGATGTGAGCAAGACCTTTAGACAAGTCAACATTCACAAAGCCATGGGGCCAGATGGATTACCAGGACGTGTACTCAAAGCATGACCGGACCAACTGGCAAGTGTCTTCACTGACATTTTCAACCTCTCCCTGACTGAGTCGGTAATACCTACATGTTTCAAGCAGACCACCATAGTCCCTGTGCCCAAGGAAGCGAAGGTAACCTGCCTAAATTATTACCGCCCTATAGCACTCACGTTGATAGCCATGAACTGCTTTGAAAGGCTGGTCATGGCTCACATCAACAGCATCCTCCCAGATACCGTAGACCCATTCCAATTCGCATACTGCCCCAACAGATCCATAGATGACGCAATCTCAATCGCACTCCACACTGCCCTTTCCCAGCTGGACAAAAGGAACACCTATGTGAGAATGCTGTTCATTGACTACAGCTCAGCGTTCAACACCATAGTGCCCACAAAGCTCATCACTAAGCTAAGGACCCTGGAACTAAACACCTCCCTCTGCAACTGGATCCTGGACTTCCTGACGGGCCTCCCCCAGGTGGTAAGGTTAGGCAACAACACGTATGCCACGCTGATCCTCAACTCTGGGGCCCCTCAGGGATGTGTACTTAGTCCCTTCCTGTACTCCCTGTTCATCCACGACTGCATGGCCAAACATGACTCCAACACCATCACTAAGTTTGCTGACGACACAATAGTGGTAGGCCTGATCACCGACAACAATGAGACAGCCTATATGGAGGAGGTCAGAGAACTGGCAGTGTGGTGCCAGGACAACAACCTCTCCCTCAATGTGAGCAAGACAAAGGAGCTGATTTTGGACTACAGGAAAAGGCGGGCCAAACATCAACAGGGCTGTAATGGAGCGGGTTGAGAGTTTAAAGTTCCTTGGTGTCCACATCACCAACGATCTATCATGGTCCAAACACACCAAGACAGTCATGAAGAGGGCACAACAAAACCTTATCCCCCTCAGGAGACTGAAAATATTTAGCATGGGTCCCCATATCCTCCAAAAGTTCTACAGCTGCACCATCGAGAGCATCCTGACTGGTTGCATCACCGCCTGGTATGGCAACTGCTAGGCATCTGACCGTAAAGCGCTACAGAGGGTATTGCTTACAGCCCACTATATCGCTGGGGCCAAGCTTCCTGCAATCCAGGACCTACAGTATATAATAGGGGGTGTCAGAGGAAAGCCCATAAAAATGTCAGAGACACCCAAGTCATAGACTGTTTTCTCTGCTACCGGCCGGCAAGCGGTACCGGAGCGCCAAGTCTAGAACCAAAAGGCTCCTTAACAGCTTCTACCCCAAGCCATAAGACTGCTGAACAATTAATCAAATGGCCCCCGAACTATTTCATTTACCCCCACCTCCATTGTTTTGTACACTACTGCTACTCGCTGTTTATTATCTATGCATAGTCACTTCACCCTACTGTACCTACATGTGAAAATGACCTTTAACCTGTACCCCGCACACTGACTCAGTACCGGTACCCCCTGTATATAGCCTCATTGTTATGTTATTGTGTTTCTTTTTATTATTTTTTACTTTAGTTTATTTGGTAAATATTTTCTTAACTTCTCTTGAACTGCACTGTTGGTTAAGGGCTTGTAAGTAAGCATTTCACGGTAAGTCTACACTTGTATTCGGTAACAAATAAAGTGTGATTAGAAGCTGTCATCAAGCCAAAGGGTGGCTGCTTTGAAGAATCTCAAATATAAAACATATTTTGATTTGTTTAACACTTTTGTGGTTACAGCATGATTCCATATGTGTTGATGTCTTCACTATTATTCTACAATGTAGAAAATAGTAGAAAAAACAAAAAAACCTTGAATGAGCAGGTGTGTCCAAACTTTTGACTGGTACTGTATGTAAGAGAATGTATGTAACAAAACTCTGTGAATGGACCGTAGTAAAGCATTCTCTGTCCCTCCACAGCGGTGGTCACTTTGTTGATGGAACCTGAATTGCCAGCCAATAATACAGCACAGCCAATAAACAGTACAGATGGAAGAGGTCGTACCTTTTTCCTTCCCACTGAGGATTCGTGTATAAAACCCACCTTCAGGAACATCTCTCACACTATCATGGAGCTGTTCAAGTTCACCATCGGCATGGGAGACCTGGAGTTCACAGAGAGGTAATAATTGATTTTCCAGATGCTAAAAGGCTATTTAGATAGACATGTCTAGCACCCACCTGAGTGATGCCAAGACAGCCATTTTTGCTTCCATATACTGTACTAGCTATCATGGTGGGGAAATGGGCAGTTATTTAGGCCATTAGGAATGTGTTTTTTCTAGGTACCAGTACAAGGAAGTGTTTTACATGCTGCTAATCTCCTACATCGTGCTCACCTACATCCTGCTGCTCAACATGCTCATCGCCCTCATGAGCCGCACTGTGGAGAAGATGTCCCTGGAGAGCACCAGCATCTGGAAACTACAGGTGATCCACCATGGGTTCACTGGCAGACAGACAGATGTACTGACTGACAGGGAAATCGCACAATTTTTTTATGTGTTGTTTGTTTTTGTGGATAGTTTGATCTTAGCTCATTCATTGTAATGAACACGTGTGTCTACAGCGGGCCCTCACCATCCTGGATCTGGAAAGGAGCCTGCCTCGCTGCTTGAGAAGGAGGCTTCGTTCTGGGGTGGACAAGGACCTGGGGACCAGGGCTGGAGAGAAAGACCGCCGATGGTGCTTCAGGTGGCCAATTTATTTACATACTGTAGATGTTGAATCAATGATGAGAGAATAGATCAAATGAAAAAATGTATCTGACAAAAGTACAAGTGAACATACCTGTACATTCCTATTGGATAACATTCTATAGATTTGATTGCGTCCAATATCAATAGCATGACAATCATTCCCAACACTAACCCATTTCGACAGGAACCCATCATATCAGGAAAATATCATTTAAAGCCCCTCATACAACCCCAGCTGTGTAATTGTGCGTCTAGAATTAAATGACTGAATGCACTCCACAGCCGCTGTGCACAGCAGCACCGCAGCCTGGTACATGGTGTGCTGCATCATTGATTTGCTTTCTGTGACAGCTGATGGATGTGTCATACACTCAGGGACAGTAATTGGAGCATGTGTCTGTCTATCTGTCTGTCCTCTCAGAGTGGAGGAAGTCAACTGGAACAAATGGAACACCAACCTGGGAATAATCAATGAGGATCCAGGGAGCGGAGATACGGCCAGGCTGTCCCCTACACACAGCAGCAGAACGCTAGGCAGAGGTATAGGCCTAGTGTGTGTGTCCGTTTGTGTGTGTGTTGGGAGAGAGAGAAAAACAATGAGTTTTTGGTTGGAGGCATTTTTACACCTTCTGGATCACATAATATTCTTGTGTCCTAATCAGTACTATTCAAATGTAAGTACACCAATCTAGTACCGAGTCGGACCACCCTTTTCCTCCAGAATTCTTCAGGGCATGGATTCATCAAGGTCCTGCATTCAAACGTTGCTCAATTGTTATCAAGAGACCTAATATGTGCCAGGAAAATATGCCCTTCACCATTACACCACTATCACCAGCCTGTACCGTTGACACCAGGCAGGATGGGGCCATGGAGTCATGCTGCTTACGCCAAATCTTGAATCTGCCATCAGATTGACGCAACAGGAACTGTGATTCGTCGGAACAGGCAATGTTTTTCCACTCCTCAATTGTACAGTGTTGGTGGTCCAGCTTGTTTTTCGCTGATAGAAGTGGAACCTGGTGTGGTCTGCTGCAATAGCCCATCTGTGACAAGAACAGACAAGTTGTTCATTCCGAGATGCCGTTCTGCGCCGTTATTTGCCTGTTTGTGGCCCACCTGTTAGCTTGCACGATTCTTGCCATTCATCTTCGACCTCTCTCATCAACGAGCTGTTTTTGCCCACAGGACTGCCGTTGACTGGATGTGTTTCGTTTGTCACACCATACTCAGTAAACCCTAGACACTGTTGTGCGTAAAAGGCCCAGGAGGGTGTCCGTTTCTGAGATACTGGAACAGTGTTGTGCCCCTGCCAGAATCCCCCCCTTCTAATTTCCTTAATTTTGTCACTAGAGTCAAATACAGCGACATGGGCAGCAATGAAGAACGTGAAAGGGGGGAGAATTATGTCAGGGGGGAGATTTTCGGCACAACACCGGCACACCTGGCACTAACGATCATACCACGCTCAAAGTCACTTAGGTCACTCTTTTTGCTCATTCAAATGTTCAATCGAACAGTAATGGGATGCCTCGATGCCCGCCTGCCTGCTTTATATAGCGAGCCACGGCCACCATTTTCGTGAACGGGGTACCTAATAAACTGGCCACTGAGTGTATATGGACATTAATATACTGTATTAGTCATTTGAGTGCATACAGATGAACATTTCAAACTCCTTTTTCTCTACAGAGAGGAGCTGGCGGGGGTTCCTGGGAAATGTCAGTCGAAGACAACATACACAGCCTCAGCAACAAACACAAGTAGAGAGCACAGAGATGTCCTCTCTGTCTCCTCTCAACCATGTCTGAAGTCTGCTCTTGCATCCTCCTGACCTAGATGGTTCTCTTTCTTGCAATGATTGTGATGTTTGGTTGTTTTACCTATGCACAGATTTCATGAAATTGCTAAAATATATATGTACTCTGGTTTGGTCCTATCGTGTGGTTAATAGGAGGGTAGTGGAGGGTTCTAGCCTCTAGAGGGCAGGTTTAAACAGCCAAAGAAACACATTCACTCCACTGTTATTGTGATTTACAACATTGATTTATTTATACTTCAAGCTGATTGTTATTCTGTTAAATCTATGTGCCCTAAAATGACTGCAATCTGTGTTGAGCAAATCGTAGAGATGAGATCTTAATAAAGAAAATCATTGCAGTAGTGGTCCTTAATCCTCATATGTTTACTTAAAATTTAGCAATAACATAACTGGAAAACTGTATAAATATATGGTTATTTTAACGAACTAATGTATTGACATACTTACCTGGCTACCCAGACTAATTCCTCAGACCGAAAGCCACACCCACAAAGGTTTGTTTCTTCTCTGCAATGAGTCTGGATTTGACTCTTAGACCTTTATTGAATGCGAACACATTCGGACCGTCTGATCGGTCCCAGAAACCAATGGGTTGGGCCATAAGTATAGTAATAACCAAAAAGATAACGCCAAAGATTTTTATAACTAACCTAAGACAGCCTGTCGTTTCCAAATGGGAGAAAATTAATCATATACTGCTTTGACATAGGATTTAAGGTATTTTGCCTGTAAAAACAATTGAGAAATGTTTATGACCCTTTTACAAACAAGCCTATTTTTTACCATATTCTTGCCTGCATACTCCTTTTATACCTCCCGTGTGCATGACGACATGCCAGGGAAGAGTGGTTGTAGTGGTGTGCAGATGAGGGTGGTCATCTATTTTAATAAATCCATTGAGAATATACACCATCAAAAATAAATCTATTATTAATTAGTTTAGGCAGGTCCTAAGAAACATAAGACTAATCCAATGTATTTTCAAAAGAATAGAATGGCATATTGAGTTTAATGACTTTATTGATCTATGCAGCCTATATGACTGCGGCATGCACATGAAATCAGTTATTTTGTTAAAAAGACTAGACACACAGTCAA